>NC_140587.1:606990603-607672463 GCF_964204655.1 Triturus cristatus
CAATCGCGGCGGTTAATCACAACGCGGAAAGGTTTGATACTCCGTGATTCTCTCCGATAGACGCCGATTCACAGGTCAAAACTAACGACCATCACGCCACTGTCCCGGCACTCCCGACCAGTCTCGCTACCTGGCCGCCATGTTTTCCCCTCCCACCTACGAGTTCAGAAGTATAGGCAAGGTAGAGGGGAGGGAAAGTGAGGTTACACGGGTAGCAAAACCCGTAGCAATTCAAAAAAACATATTAGGCAATCTCATAAGACGGGGTTATTAAGCACGAAAATTACCTTCAACCCCTCCTTAAACACTTATTTTAAACCGGTCCCTAGGACACTTATACTTTCAAAAGATAGGAGTTCAACAGATACAGTTTATGTTGAAACAGCGGAAAACAAATTAGACCCAGCGGAATCTAAAGGCATTTTGGGAGGCTGGCTTGACTATCTGAGTCCTAATAGATATAACTCTCTAGAGATGGAAGCAGAAAATCTAGAGGCACCTAGACTGGATGAAGAAGTGGGCGGTTTAGCAGATAGCCCGAGACAGGCCGTTCCCCCCGTTACGATAGAGACACTGAATTTAAATACTGGTTCACAGTGTAATGATATGGGGGCCGAAGCCACGGTGGGGGAGTCTCACCCAGATACAGTTGTTATCACCCTGTTAAAGAAGTATGATTTGGATATGCATAGGGGGTTTGAGGAGTCCAAGGTAAAACAGGATGGTATTAGGGAGGCAGTTGGCCTGCTGGAAGCCAGATTTGATGAGTTAAATGTGTGTACGGCTTCTCTTGAGGAGGAGGTTAAGGTAAGTCATGGCAAGCTCGATGAAAACTACAAAGAGTTAGAGCAGGTTAAGTCTAGAGAAAAGGCCTATGAGGATCGCTTGGAAAGATTGGAAAATCTACAGCGAAGGAATAATTTAAAAATGTTGAGGCTTCCAGAGGGGAAGGAAGGGGCCGATCTAAAGGGCTTTATTGTTCATTTACTAAAGACAGAGCTACAGCTGAAGGAAACTGAGGACGAGATCTCGCAAGATATTCAGAGGGTACATCGTGACCCCTTCAGACTGAATCCAAATCGTTCGAAACCCAGGAAGATTCTGATAAATTTTTTAACCTATGGGTTAAAAGAGAAAATCCTGATGGCAGCATTGAAGAAGGGCCTTTTAACAGTTGGTGAGGCAAGAATCGAGGTCAGGTCGGACCTTTCTATAGTAACTGCAAATAAACAGTGGGAGTTGGGCAAGAGAATTAAACCTTTGAGAAAGCTAGGTGCTACGGTTCAGTTGAAATTTCCGGCGTTTTTAAAAGTTATGTGGAATAACAAGATGCACACTTTTACAGCTGTAGAGGATGTAGACAGTTTTTTGGAGTTTTGCCAGGCTGGGGGCTTATAACATAAATAACGCCTTCTCAGGTCATTGATGGTAATAAAGTTGTGGTGATAGATCCACGTTCACTAGAACCGGCACTCGGTAGGCCTAGGTTGGGCCTTAGGTAAATGGATGGGTTTTCCCGGGAGGGGGGTGTAGGGTTGTGTGGTAGGGTATGGGGTGGTTAGGGTTGGGGGGTTTGGGTGTAAGGGAGGGTGAGGGGAAAAAAACTACTAAAAATTTTCTCATGAGTCACGGCTACGGTCATGGTTTCAGTTGGGTGCTAGGTAGAGATAAACAGGGAAACGACGATAGAGGACAGGATAGATGCGGTGAGTTGGATGTCATGGAATGTAAACGGGTTAAGGGGTAAAGATTGGAGAGATAGGATCATGAGATATTTGAAAGATGCTCCTGCTAATATTATGATTCTTCAAGAGTCTCACCTAACGGAAGAGGAGAGCAAGAAATTTATAGGTTCACTTCGGTGGCTAGAACATGTTTTTTATACGCCACAGACACTGGTTACAAAAGGTATTGCTTTATTGGTTAGAAAGGGACTGGATTGTCAGATCAAGGGAAAAAAGGCAAATATAAGAGCTAGGTGGTTAATAGTAAACATGAAGATAGCTGGCCTTATATATAATGTTATTGGTTATTATGGTCCAAACCAAGATGATGTCGGCCCATTGGACGAATTAGCTAAAGAGATGATGGGCCTTACGGGTTTTATAGTTTTTGCTGGAGACTTTAATACAGTATTGGACCCTAGGTTAGACCGCTCGGTGAGCAGTAGAGCTCAGGTGAATAGCAAAATGGCATTCAGAGTAAGAGGTTTGATGGAGCAATTTGGATTATGCGATGTATGGCGACAGAGGGCGGGTCAGAATGTTGGGTATACTTTTTACAATAAAAAATATCGCCATAAGTCTAGAATTGATTATTTCTTAATCGATACAAGATTACTTGGTAAGGTAAAAATCAGTATGCATGTTGGGGTACATTTATCGGATCATTCGGCGGTTATTCTAGAACTTGTGCTCGGGATTCGTGATTTGGATTCAGTATGGAGGTTGGATCGCACAGTTTTATATGATCAGGAAGCAATGCAGTCCCTCCAGCAGGAACTTGAAATTTTTGTTGAACATAATCTGGGTACTACCAGAATAGATATTGTGTGGGAGACAACTAAGGCTTTTCTGCGAGGCAGATTAGGTGCTATTGCGGCCAGCAGAAGAAGGAAGTATTTTTTTGAAGTAGAATGTTTAGAACTGGCAATTAGGCAGGGAGAAGCAGCAATTGTAAATAGGGAGAGAGCGCAGAAGGAAGAGATTATTCAAAAATTGGTGGAGCTGAAAGAAAAAGTGTCCTCTGTAGTAAACAATCGGGTAAAAGAAAAATGGGAGGCTAGCAGATTAGCACATTTTGAATATGGGGAGGGTACAAGCAAACTACTTGCTTGGAAGGCCAGGAAAGACCGGATTAAGAACACAATTAAAGAAGTGAAAACAAGCGAAGTAGGTGATTTAGTTACAGAGACTAAAGATATTGTGAAAGCTTTTTTTAGATATTTTGCAGCGGTATATAGGGAAGATTTGGTCCCGGATATGAAGCAGATAGAGGATTGGTTGAAAGTTTTAAATCCTCTGACAGAGGATCTACAAAATTTGCTGAATCAAGATATTTCTCAAGGGGAACAAGATGAGGCCATCAAACAAGCTAAAATAGGCAAGGCGCCTGCCCCAGATGGCCTCCCGGTAGAGGTATATAAAACTTTATCCGGGAGCCTCTCGCCGTTATTGTTTAAGGTATTTAATGGGGTTTTCTGTGGTAATATAGAGCTCCCTGCCTCCTGGAATCAGGCCAACATAATTGTTATTCCTAAACCGGGGAAATCGCCAAGATGCATGGAATCATACAGGCCTATCTCACTTTTAAATAGTGATTATAAACTTTATGCAAAGATTTTGGCAGACAGGCTTGCTAAGGTGATCCCTGGTATAGTTCACGAAGATCAAAAAGGGTTTATCAAGAACAGATACCTTAAAGAACTAACATTCTCCCTGATAGCGAGTATTGATGTTGCTACTGATCAGAAGCTCCCTTTGGCGATTGTAGCCCTGGACGCTGCTAAAGCTTTTGATCGCGTCAATTGGACTTTTTTGAAGGCTTTAATCATGCACTTACGTTTGGGGAGAAATTTTGGCCAATCTTTAATTTCTCTTTACCAATCTCCTACTTCAAGAGTATTAGTTAATGGAGTTTTAACCAAACCTATAAAGGTCATGAGGGGCACGAGGCAGGGTTGTCCCCTTTCCCCTCTTTTGTTCGACCTTTATATCGAACCGTTGGCTTGTAAAATCAGGGAGACAGACAGTATTCCTACTTTTAGATGTCAGGGATGGTCTAAGAAGATCGGTCTTTATGCTGATGACATAGTTATTTTAACATCAGATCTGAACCAATCATTGGCTATGATAGAAACAATTGCACACAATTTTGGTGTAGTCTCAGGGTATTGTTTGAATACGGACAAAACGGAAATTATGTCTTGGAATTTGGCAACTGAGAATATAATTCCTAAAAGGCAGATCAGATACTTAGGGGTCCAAATAACCCAAGATATTACACAAATTGCCACAACTAACCTGGCTAAAATAGGGAAGGATATTTCTAGCTTAATGAAGGGTTGGAAACATCTTCCACTAACTATTTTTGGTCGAGTTAATTTGATTAAGATGATGGTGTTGCCGAAGTTAACTTTTTTATTTGATTCTATCCCTCTAATGTTTGAAAAAAAGGGGTTGGTAAAACTGCAAAGCGAGATTGCCTCATTTATATGGTCTTCCAAGGGATCTAGGCTTTCATGGAAAAAGATTAGGAGGAAGTATATAAAGGGGGGTTTGGCAACCCCGGACTTTCAGATCTATTCTTGGGCTTTCTTGCTCAAAAATTGCAGAATGCTTTTGGGAAATCCAGGGAACTCAGTTAATGGGGAACTATTCTCTGCTTTGTTGAATATTGAGAGGGTCAAGCAGTTTGGTTTCATGTACAAATTCTCGGATCCAAAATACTTAAAAAAAGTAAGATTGAAGACTCTGAGAGATTTGGCCATGGTTTGGTATCGGGTCAGAAGGGCCACAAATATTCCTTATTTTAGTGCTGGTGCACCAATTTGGGAAACTCCGGGCACTCCAAGCTGGACGGCTGATGCATTGGCAAAGACTTTAAAATCAGAAGGACCCCAGAAGTGGGGCGATTTATTTGTTGAAGGTATTTTACTGCCATGGTCTGAATGTGAACTATGTTGGGGTACTAAGTTTTCCAAATTTAAATATCTTCAGATACAAAGCTGGGCCACAGGGAAAGGTCATCTTATTGGACGTCACAATGACTTTGAGAAAAAGCTGGCATTGGATGTCTGTATCAAAAAAGAGGTGGCGATGTGGTACTGGGCTATTGTTGAGTTGGAAGAAGGCCCCTTTTTGTTGCCGGAGTCCCTCTGGAGAGAGTGCTTGCCGAGGATCGCGACAGAAGAACAATGGCAAGTAACTATGTTGATTCTATATAAGTTGGTAAAACCTGCAAATTTAAGAAGGAATCATGTGTTCACTCTCCACAGGATATATTGGACTCCAAAGAGGCTGGCCAAATTTAAAGATGGTGGTAAAGTGAGATGCCCTAAATGCAACAGTCTAAATGAGGACGATATTCATATGTTTGTTACGTGCCCGACAATCAAGATTTTTTGGGATTCTGTAAGTAACTGCTTATCAACAATTTTAAAGCAAAGAATAAAGGTAAGCCCTGAAACTATTATTACTGGCAGATTGGATCTACAATGCAAGGGCTTGGATGATAAAACAAAGTTGGTGTTTTATGCTATCCTGTTGGCCCGTAGGGAAATCTGTAGACTTTGGGTTTCTCCTGACACCCCGACAGACTTAACCTGGATTAAAGCCATGAGATCTATTGGAAAATTAGATATGGCTGTTCCCCAGAAAGAAAAGAAGTATAGATTTTGGTCTTTATTTTTTGAGCACTACGGGTGAAGGGCTGGGATATAAGAAGTCTAAATTAAAAAAATTTGAAAATTATAAAGACGGTAAAGTTCGGTCCTATGATTAAGTTGCTTCTAATCTCTTGGCGGATTTTCTTGCTTTGGAACAGTCGGAGTTAAGTTCTTGTAACTTTCCTCCTCTAACGAGCAAGATCCTTCATATATGAGAGGATTAACACCCTAGGGCGTCACCAAGAGAGAAAGGGTGGAAAGTGACACATGAGGACAAAAAAAAAAAAAAAAAAAAAAAAAGGTATGTTTTACTGAGGGGAGATTCAGGGCTTTTTTTTATACAATCTTTCAGATTGTTAATTTTTTTGCCCGCTGTTAAGTGATGAATGCAATTGATTTCACAATTTCCAGTGAAATTCAATATATTCTGAAACAGCAAAAAAAGGGCAAACAATTACTTTGTTAAATATGAAAATATGTGTACTGTATTCTAAAATGTATTGTTAAATATTACTACCTTTTTTCTTTTTTTTCAGATCGAGAAAGAACATTTAGGAAATGTAATCCTTTTTTCTAGCAATTAAAAAAAAACATTTATTTATAATTAAGTTATTTTGTTGGTCAGGTAAGTTTGAAATATCTGTATTTCTCACCCCTTCACTTTCATGCTCCCTTTTCTTCACTTCTCCTCACTCTGCTTTTCTCATTCCCCTTCTCTCTGTCTTCTTCCTTTACTGCTCTTTCGTAACTCCCTCACTCCTTCTATACTACTCTCCTAGGTTTACTGCCTCCATCACTACTTTCTCAACCATGTTTCTCTTCCTGTCTCCATGTGTTTCAGTCATTCTAACTGCCTTACTCCTTCTCAGTTCCTTGCTCTCTGTCTCTGTTTCTGTCTCTCTCCCTTTGTCTGTTTTACCCTTAATTTCCTTAACATCTCTGGGGCAGATTTACAAGCCCCCTGCGCCACCACTACGTCACTTTTCATAACGTGCTGGTGGCGCAGGGAGCTCCTCCATATTTACAAGGAGTGGAAAAGCTAGCCTGCGTGACTTTTCCTCTACACATAAATACAGCCACTTCACACGCAGCACTGTGTGTTGAAGTGGCGTTCCATGGGTGTTGTTGTGGGTGTTCCCACGCAACACACAAAGAAGTAGACACATCTCCAGGTTTACGAGAAATCGTAACTCTGGAGATGTGTGTGAATGCTACGCCACCCTACAGGTGGTGTAGCGAGGCACAACGAGGAGAAATGTTTTGATTTCTACACGTTTTTTCCTCTTTTAGTGCGTGCTCCATTCTACAGCACGCATTGAAAGAGGAAAAAGCCTCTTGTGATTGTTTTTGTGCAGGAAGGTGTCCCTTCCTGCACAAGAACAATCTCCCCACCACGCAGGCAACCTTGAACCATGGTACAAGGGAGCCTGCGCCGGCGCATGGCTGCAGTTTGTACGCCTGCGCAGGGGAAGCATCGAGATGCGACAAAAAATTGTATAAAAAATAGAATTAAAAATAAAGTTTAAGTGTTTGGATGTTGGTTGGCTCTAAAACGAGCCATTGTGTTAATTGAGTGTTTTTTGGTACCTATAAGTCAGTATCGATGTAGAGTCGAAAGATCAAGAGGAAGACTCTGTTCCCTTCATCTGTGAAATGTACACCGTCTACTCTATAAATGCCTTGCCAATCCCCTCACTATTTCTTCTTATTTCGTGGGACAAGGAGCAGAACAGGTATCAATTTTAGTTGTAAATGGCAGAAGAGCACTCTACTTCAGGGAGTGAGGAGGACATCTGGATGCACTCAGAAGCATTGGTTCATAGTAGTTTCTCTTCCTGAATCTTCATACACCATAGCCACTCCCCTCACTATGTCTTCTTATTACCTAGGACAAGGAGATGAGCAGCAATCAATTTTAATTGAAAATGGTAGAACAGCAGTGTATTTCAGGGAGCGAGGAGGAGACCTGGATGCACTCTGAAGGTGTCTTTCAGTAGAATGACAAAATGAAAAGAAAGGTAGTTGTAAAATGGAGGCTTATATACTTTTTTTTAAAAAAAAGAACTCATTGGCTGTTTCAGACCATTTTACAATAAAAACTAAGCTGTATGTTTAAATTTTTAAAAGCATGTTTTGTATTGGTGCAGAAAAATGTGTTCCCACAGAACATTACTTTGGATTTGCTGTTAGGTTTGAAAAGTTAAGCAATCTTGCTCTTTGGATTAGAAACATTATGTGCTGAACTTCTGACGTCTCAGCTCACACCAGTGTTCCATGATCTGTTGCTATGCTAGCAGGCAGAAGTCATGTTGGGGGTAGAAATCATTTGGAAAGGGTTGAAATTTGCAAGAAAAAGAAATGTATGTTTCCATTTAAAAGAAAGGTGGAGAACGTGAAAAGGGGGCAGGGTACAGAGTTCCTGACCCCTAGCTTTTGTCAGGGGGTCCCTGAAGGACCATGAAGAGTGAAAAAAACATTTTATTTTTTGAAAAAAAATCGCGGGGTGCCCGTACCGTGCGCGCACGGTACGCACACGGCGGAAAAAAACCCCCGAAAAATAGAATTAAAAATCAAATTTAAGTGTTTAGATGTTAGGTGGCTCTAAAAAGAGCCGTTGTGTTAATGGAGGGACAGAGGAAAAAAAACATGGCAAAAATTATAGGGTGCCGCACGTGTGCTGCTGTATCTTTGTCTCTATCAGGTTAATGCTGGTATCACCGTAAGAGATAAGAGCATTACACATATTGCACCTTATATGCACCCTCTTAAACAGAGGGTGTATATCCAGAGGAACAGAACTAGGTGAAGCTGCCGCCGCATATGAAGTGCTCGGCTGAGCTGCCGATGATGTGCTCGGCTGAGTTGCTGGATGGTTTTCTCTAGCAGCTCGAGCATAGGCCACAGGATGTACATCTCTAACGTGCCTGATCATAGTGAAGATACTAAAAGAGTATTTCTTTTTAGGATCTCCTCTTGCTAAGACACGATCACAAAGAGTGCAGGTGACTTTGGGAGCATTCACTTTTTCTGCCCCTGTGGAAAGGTAAAAAATTGCCATGTGAAAGAGTCTTTCTGTTTCCTCTGTCTCTGTCTCACAAGGGTCTCCTGCTCACTCCCAGAAGATGACTGCTGCTCTGCCATTCTGAAGTACTGAAGTACTAGAAAAGCTGCTCAGCTCCTTCTCCCAGGGAATCAGAAGTAATAATGAGGGGAGTGGGTGTGGTGTTGGAAGTTTCTGGAACTGAAACTACTATAAACCAATGAAAAGTGTTGTTTCTTTAATCACATGACCTGAAACTACTATAAACCAATAAAAAGTGTTGTTTCTTAAATCACATGACTTGCCGTGCGCGCACCGTGCGCGCACCGTGCGCGCACGGTGCGTGCACAGTAAAAGCACGCATGCGCGCACGGAGCACGCGCGCATGCGTGTATGTAGCACGTGCCTACGGAGCAGGCGCGCATGCGGTACGGAACACGCGCAAACGGATCACGCACGAAGTACGCATGCGCACGTGGAGTACGTACGCATGCGCACACAGAGCACGTATCCGTGCGCGCACCGTACGCGCACCGTACACGTACCGTGCGCGCACGGTAAAAAAACCTTAAAAAATTATATATATATATGTTTAGAGGTTTATAGAAGATATTAACTATGCTGTTCAACTATATCCAAAATAAAAAAATAAAAAAGCTGAGCCATTCCATATTGCAGGATACAGTAAATCTATAATTATATACATAGGTAGCTTATTGTAAAATAAATAATTTAAAAAAATAATAAAACATTCATGAATTAGCATTTAAAAAAACTTGCAAATTCACTAAAAAAAACGTAGGTTTCACACACATTAAAGTTAGGAGTTAGCATTTAAAAAACCATTCAAATTTACTGAAAAAAACATAGGTTTCACACAAGTTATAGTTAGGAATTAGCATTTAAAAAACCTTGCAAATTCACTGAAAAAACCATAGGTTTCACAGACGTTATAGTTAGCTGGACATTTCTCGCAAAAAAAAACATTGAAATTCCCACGTTATAGTTAGTTCAGCTAACTATAACTCGCGCGCCCGCAATCCACTGCTGATGACGTCACATATTACATCACTCATGACATGGTCAGTGACATCACTGATGACATCTCAAATGACATCACTGATGACATCATCAATGTGATAAATTACTGCATCTTCTCACACCCTAATTTAACTGTTGATACACAAACTCAAAATTTCAGATGTACATTCTCAAAACCATAGATACTCCAATACCAATAGCTACATACCCACTTATTAACTCTTAGGTTTACATACACCTCCCCTCATTCATATGTACAGTCACTCATACTTACAGTCACTCCGTACAAGACTATCATATGCATTTATGCACCTACATAGACACTCACACACCACCAATCATCCATAGAGGTACTGTCACACCTAGTCAGTCATGCAAATACTTAATCACACTTCCATTTACTCACCTATGCAGTTATACACACACAAGTTCACTTACTCATAAAAATACTACCACATACTTATGCTCTTATACAATCATTGATACAAGCACACACTCATCCATACAGCCACTCTCACAATCACACACTCTCACATATACCCACTTATATACTCTTACAGGCATATATACTGCCTTTCACATATGTAGTTAGTCACAAATGTACCACTGAGATATACATTAAATCCCTAACACACTCATACATACACTCACTCAACCATACAGTTCATCACAGATGCACTCTTAAAACCATGCACCCATGGAATCACCCACTCATACATCTATGCACAGAGTCACATACAGCCTACCCACACAAACACTCAAGCACCCATACAGATACTCAGACAACCAATCGGTAACCCATATAGACACTCATATAGCTATTCACAAAACCATGCAGCCACTTATACACCAACAGACAGAAACATGAAGACATTCACACAGTTTAGTCAGTAGTCTGCAGTAAGATACATTTAATGACTCACTTTTCCAGTCAATTACGCACGTAGAAAATCATCCATTCACACACTTGTACAGCCACTCATTCTTCCACAGGCCTTTCACTATAAATATATAAAACATATTTAAATTGTACAGAAACACACAGTCACTGGATGATGTCATCAGTGATGTCATCAGTGATGTCATTTGAGATGTCATCAGTGATGTCATCAGTGATGTCACTGACCATGTCATGAGTGATGTAATATGTGATGTCATCAGCAGTGGATTGCGGGCGCACGAGTTATAGTTAGCTGAACTAAACATAACGTGGGAATTTCAATGGTTTTTTTCGAGAGAAATGTCCAGCTAACTATAACGTGTGTGAAACCTATGTTTTTTTCACTGACTGTATATATATATATATATATATATATATATATATATATATATATATTACCTACTGGCAGTCGCCGATTGACGAATCTTCGCGAAATTTTCTAAACTTTTGGCCAGCTCCGGTCCGCTCCTATCCTGAAAATTTCACGGTGATTCGTCAAGCAGGGGCTGAGAAAAAAGGGGGGGTCCCAAAACTCATTTTCCCCATGCATTTTCCCATAGGACCTGTTGACGCAGCTACAGCCCGAACTGCTGAACGGAATTACACCAAATTTGGCAAAGAGGTAGTCCTCAGTTCAGACTCATGCCTTTTGCTTAAATGGTGTAAATCCGTTCAGTAGTTCCTGAGAAAATTAGAGTTAAAAAGATAGATATATCTGGGCGGAGCCTAAACCACACATCTCATCGTGAGATCCAAGAAGTGTTGACAGCCATCTTGGGACCAATATACATGATAGCACCTCATTAAAAAGCATTGCAGTTAATAGAAGGTTTTAAGACTTTAGTTACATTATAAATCATTTGTTGATGGTACCATACTCATTTTAGGAATTGTGGTGTGTTCTAAGGTGATTTTACCATGTGAAAAAGCCTTCTGCTCTGATATCATGAATCATGTTTGAGAGAAAACTATTTTCTCATGCTTTTCCCACAGAGGTTTGGAAGGTGATCTATAAGCTAAACTGAGAGCATATTTTCTGTAAATTCACATTATCTTTCTCAGTCATGTGAGAATGAAGTCTGACATTCTCAGTAAAACATGTACATCCAACAAGGGCAGAGACTGTCAGTTGATTCCTTTGTGTTCTACTGCAGCTTCCCAGAGTGTTCTAAAGAACAACTAGAGCGCTAACAGTCCTACTTATGACAAACCTATTGCACACCTGAAGCCATCTTGATTGGAATAAAGTGGTAACTCTTAAAACATTTAATTTAAAAAGGAACAAAATGAGGGGGTTCATTTTGCCATAGACAGTATGATTAGTGCTGCAGAAAGAAAAATTAGGGCACATTTTGACTTCTCAAATCCTCTTCTATTTCATAAAAAAGTTCTGACATGCAGACTGAAACATGCACTTTGAATACCAGCAGCAGACTTCTCTGGTGAGCAGTAGCTTTACTACAGTGATCTAATGAGCAACTAGAGTGCTAACATTCAGAATTTATGGCAAATGTGTGACACATCTGAATGCCTTCTTGATGGAACCAAAGTAAAAAACTGAAAGCATTTCCTACAGAGGAGACTGCAGTAAATGAGAAAATTAGGAAACTTCATAACAAATAAATCTCCCAAGATGGCCACCAGAGACAAAAGAGCCCAAATGCAGCACAAATATCACCCAGATGTAGCCCACATGTATCCCAATGACAGAAGTGTGCAAAACACTTATTTTGTGTATATTTTTATATAGTGCAGACTTGTCAGGTATTGGAGTGCTTGACATGAGCATTGGTTACATCACACAAGATCAAAATCATTTTGGTTGTAGACATGGGGAGATTAAGTGATTTGACCAGAATCACAGAATGTTGAGCTGAATCAGAAACTCCAACCTGGTTCCCCATTTGCAAAGTCTGCAGCTCTGGAAGTATCACCACATCCTCTCCCGTAAGTGCAACATTTAATCAAGTGGTCAACTGGATAAAAAAACATAAAGATTACAAATAATTTAAAAAAAATTTGTCGCTATTTGAAAACTCAGAAAATATGTCCTCATTTTAGTTTTTTAGAGCACTAACCATAATTTTGATGCAAATAAGACCCTCTCATATATGTAATTTCTAAAGGAAATGCTCTTGGTATTAAAGTTTTGATTACATCAAGATGACGTCAGGCGTTCCACACTTTTGTAATAAATATAGAATGTTAGCAATCTAGTTGTTCATTGGGATACTGTTGAGAGGCAGAGTCCAGGAGCACGGACTCTAAGGCAACAATTTGACCACACTGGGCAGGCAGGAAGTGCAGTGGCAGCACAACAGACTTTGGAGGGCAGTGGAAAGGGGAGCAGGGGCAACAAACCAACAATACAGGACTGGCAAGAGAGGCTGTGGCAATATAATAGACCATTGTGGGCAGAAGGAAGAGGCAGTGGTAGTACAACCATTCATGCCAACAGACCCATTTCAGCCAGGAAACGTCCAAAGTTTTTAAGCACAAATGGGCTTTATTTGATCTGTCTCCTGTCTACAATCTCCTCTTTTTCAATGTAACTCAAAGGGGAAAATCAATACCCCAGTTTTTATTCCAAAATCTCCCTCTTACCAAGTTCAAAATGTTCGCAAGTATGGTACATTGGATCATGGTAGGCAGGAGGAATTGGGGTAGGGACATGGACTCGGATAACAGAGGACAGGAGGGACATGGAGAGGTGCACCAAACTGACCCTACAGGGCAGGCATCAGGGTTTGCAGCAGCACAATATACCACACGGGGCATGTGGGACGGGAGTGCAGCACAACAATCCATAGAAAGCAATAGGGAGGGGATACGATCATGCACATGGACAACAGAGAACAGAGGGGAAATAGGCAATGGTAGCTAGCTGACCATAATGGACAGACAGGAGAGAAAGTTGCAGCATAACAGACCATAAAGGGCAGGAGGGATGGACCAGGGGCATTACAATGGAACAGACAAGCCAGGAGGGAGGGAATAGTGGTCTGCACATGGAAACAGAGGGCTGGGGGCAAGGGGGCAAGGCAGGAGCAGCAAGATGACCATGGAGGTCAGGCAGGATAGGCACTAGAAACAAGACACACCACGGAGAGCAACAGTGAGACTATGATGGCATACACACAGACCATGGAGGGGAGGTGGGAGAGGGTCAGGGGCAGCTAACTGACCACACAGGGAAGTTGGGAGGGGCCATGGCACCACAGAAGACCATGCATGGCAAGCGGGAGGGTTAGTGGCAGCACAATGGCTATGATGGGCAAGAAGGAGGGTGCAGGGGCATGCACAAAGGACCATGGAGGATAGAAGGGAGGGTCAGGACCTGGGCACAGACAAGAGAGTTCAGGGGAAGGGGCCTCACAACAGACCGCGCGGGGCAGGCAGGAGGAGCAGTTGCAGCACAACAGACCAGGGAGGGCAGAAGGGTGTGGCAGTAAAATGGACCATGGAGGACAGGAGGAAGGGGAAAGGGGCATGGCATGTGGACAGGCAGGGTGGAGGTGGCAGGGACAGGTTACAGTCATCTGACAATGCTAGGCAGGTGGGAGAGGAATGGCAGCTCAACAGAACACTCAGAGTAGATAGGAGTGGCAGGTCCATGGAACATGGTGGGCAAAAAGGATGGAGCAGGAGCATGCACAAAGACATCGGAGGGCAGGGGGAAGGAGAATAGGGTCAGCAAGCTAAGCACAGAGGCTAAGCACATCAGACCATGCATGGCAGGAGGGAGGAGGCTAGTCCATGGATTCAGACAACAGAGGATAGGGAGGAGGTGGATGGGGCAGCAAGCTAACTATTCAGGGAATGTGTGTCTGTTCGAACTACTTAAAATATGAACAAGTATGCAGCATAATCTCACTTTTATTCAGGAAGAAGAGGACGTTTGTGACTGTGACTCCGGGCTCAGCTCGCAGAAACACCCCCTGACCCTCCACCCCCCATCGCAAAATGGAATGCCTGTGAAAAGGGTAGGTGGACGCAGTGTTATATAGAACATAGTCCTGAGAGCACGATTGAAAATGAAAATTAGATATAGTATATGGTATAAACTATGCACCAAGAATTGTGATATAAGATGAACCGGGGCATGAAATATAATATGCAATACACTGTGCGCAATGACAGATTCATTGGAGAGCGCGAGATAGCACAGGCACTAGCGCGTGCTATGCGATATGCGCCTTGGAGTGTAATATGCACAGGGCAGTGTTGTGTAACCTAACTAGTCTCTAAAGTTGTAATATAAAATATGTGCTGGGGAGTGTAACGTTGCATATGCACTGTGACAAAGATATGGATCCCAGATTGTAATATGCATGGCATAGCGCTGTGCGTTATAACATAGGCATCGATGAAGGCACGTTAGATGGGGCAATATAACCCGTGCGAAGGCAAGTGTGGCATGACATATTCACGGAGTGGTGTTACAGTGCACATGGGCTAGAGAGTGTCATAGCATACGCACTAGCTGGTGGGATACAACTAAGACTGGGCAAAGCACTACGCTACGCTCGCGTAGTTTGCGAAGATTGCGCTACTTCGCACTACGTGAATTGCACGTAGCACAGTGCAAACACGCGTAGTGTAGTGTTGCGTAGTGCAGCGGTCATTTTTTGCTTGCTCGCGGTCCTCAACGTCAAGTTGGCGATCGCGAGCAAGCAAAATGACATGCCGGCGAGACTTTTTCCTCGATCGCGATCAGCAACATCAAGCGTGGAGAATAAACTTCCTGGCGAGATTCTCAACGCGAGGAGGTCATGTCTCTCATTGCGAGAGGTCGCGTATGCTCGAGACCACTCGCGATGAGAAACTACCAGTCCGCGTTGAGAAAGCTGCTGCTTGAGTAAAAATCTACTCGAGCAGCAGAAAACTACAGCTTGCACTGTGCAAGATGCCGTTTTCAATGATTGCACAGTGCTGGTTGCTTGTCCGCACTGTGCAATCATTTAAAACGACATCTTGCACAGTGCAAACAGGGTACTACACAGTTCGCGAAATGCTACGCGTAGCTCGCGTAGTGCGAAGTGCACTTTGCGTAGCTTCGCGAAGTGCTACTTCGCGAACTACGCCCAGGGTTAGATATAACACAGAGGTGTGTGGCACTCGGCGGGCACTGGTAGGTGTAACACAGCATTGGGCTCAGCCAGGAGCACGCTGTGACTCTCAAGTGAGGTTCGTCTCCTTTCCAGAGAGTAAAATAAAAAGTATTACATATCCGGCGGTGGATGTGTGTTTTATTAACCGTCAGGGGGGTTTCTTGCATAGTTTGGTTGAATTTTTGTCGAATCCCCTTTGAATGGCTTGGTGTGCGTGTGTATTAAATGTGCCCGTCAATAGCTACCCTTGTTTGTATAAATAAACGACAGGGGTGGCTGCTTGGAGAGTACCCACCGGCGGGGGTGCCGGGATTAGGCACGGTAGGGCGTCAGACACGTCAGAGCTTCACTAGCGGTGTAAATAAATTCCAAGTGGATTCATTGTATGCATAGTCGCCTTTTAATGAATATCACGCAAATCGTCATGGTGATAGGTACGTACGGTTTGTTCAGCATGTCCTAGGTGTTTCTATAAATATATATATTTTTTTTAAATTTAAAAACAAATGCCGGCCCCGGGGGATGGGGTCCCCGGGGCCATAAGTGGCCTGAGGAGGGGGGCAACGTAACCCCCCCTCCTAAAGATTTTTTTTTTTAAAAAGGCCTTGACCCGGGGATTGGGGTCCACGGGGCCGATTAAGGCCTTGGGAGGGCCAAATCTATTTTTTTCAACAACAAAAAATTAGGGTGCAGACCCCGGGGGATGGGATCCCCAGGGAAAATAAATGAGAAAAAATAAAACAAATGAAAGACCGGAATCGCGCTGGAGGCCACGCCCCCTCCGTGCAGCACTCTGCAAACGCGCCCCCTGGCCAGTTGTAAGTTGGGGAATTAATTCCCCTTCAATACTGAGGGTCCCTGAGGGCCAACTAGCCCAACAGGTATCTCCAGTATGCGCCAAGGAGCTGTGTTGCAGACAGGTGTTCTGAGGCCACGCCCCTTTTTACACCTCTATGAATTGCAACTCTGTGGCGCTTACTGGAGGTACCTAGTGGGCTAGTTTGACCCTAGGGACCCCTAGGATTCAAGGGAACTTAATCTCCCAACTTAAAACAGCCACAGGGCGTGTTTACACAGTGGGGAAGGGAGGGGACGGGCCTGAGGTGCCGTGTGCAAACACGCCCTGTGGCGCGTTTTAAGAGGTAGTTTTAATCCCCTGCCCTATTATATACTAGGGGCTTACAGAGGAGGTCATGCTAATCACAGGGGGAACCCAACGCATAGTGTTCCCAAGAGTATATAGGTGTTTTCACTGTATTCTGAGTGTCTTTTAACATAGCACTGGCTCTAGGACTGGTTAGTCAGACTCAGTTACCACCAGTATCCGTCTGAAAAAGTTGAGGGTACAGGATGATTTTGCAACAAGGCTTCTTTCTGCTCTTCTGTTTGTTCTTTCTGCACGTTATCCTTCTTCCTGCACTTTTCTTCGTCTTTGAGGACTTCTGTTGCTTCTTTCTGCATTTCTTTTTTTTCTTATTGTGCGTTTTTTCTTCTTTCTTCACATGTCCTATCTCTGTAGGCATAGTTAGAAATTAGCATTTGAAAAACCTTTAAAATTCAATGAAAAAACCATAGGTTTCAGGCACGTTATAGTTAGGAATTAGTATTTAAAAAACCTTAGAAATTCACTGAAAAAACCATAGGTTTCAGGGGCGTTATAGTTAGCTGGACTTTTCACTCGTACAAAACCATTGAAATTCACCCGTTATAGTTAGTTCAGCTAACTATAACTCACGCGCCCGCAATGCACTGCTGATGATTGTTAGACGGACCGGGAGGGTCGGCCGAGGACAAGGGGAGAGGTCTCCGGGGAGAGCCGTCTCCAGCGATCGTACAGACGAGTAACTTCCCCCCCACAGATGTACACCACACAAGGATAAGATTTAACGTTCTTTATGAGCAATCTCTTAGGTACGATAGAATGGTACAAGGAGGTCTGGACTCAGGGGTCCCCTCGATTCTAGTCTCTTGGTCGGGAAAGGGGGTAGCGGGACAGTCTGGTTACCAATCTGGTAGGTGCGATGATATGATGGATGGCTCACAATCCTCGAGCTCGCTGTTCTAGATGAACGGGCCGCGGCAGCGCCAGCAGGTCCCGGTGAAGGTGGTCGTTACAACGGTCCGCGGCAGCGCCAGCAGGACCCGGTGAAGGTGGTCGTTACAACGGTCCGCGGCAGCGCCAGCAGGACCCGGTGAAGGTGGTCGTTACAGCGGTCCACGGCAGCGCCAGCAGGTCCCGACGAAGGTGGTAGTCACAACGGTCCGCGGCAGCGCCAGCAGGTCCCGATGAGGATGGAGGTTGCAGAAGGCCGCGGCAGCGCCAGCAGGCAGGACGATAGTTCACAAGGCAGGGCTACGGCAGCGCCGGTAGTCCGTCAAGGATGAGTTCTTCTCGGTGTCTCTCGACTCCAGGATACAACTGCCTTCCTGCTCTGGAGCTGCCCCAGTTATAGGTCTGGCGCCCTTTGATGTCCGGACCCTCGCACTTGGAGGTCGGGAGGTCCGGGATGAGGGAGTCCAGACACCCAGCAGGGGGGTGGAGCCAGCGCCCGGGGGAGCTGGGGGGGCGATCGGCACCTGGCGGGGGAGAGCCATCGACACTTCTTTCTCCCATCGACCTGCCAAGTGGTCCGTTCACCTCCTGGGTGGATGGTGGTGCCGGGATGTCGGGGCCTGGCCAGGCCCAGGGTTAGGGTCGAGCTGAGGCCACGCGGCCTCGTGGGGCAGTGTCCAAGATGGCGGCCGGTCCGGGCGAGGGAGCCGGTAGTGGTTCGGCCCCATGATACAGAGATGTCCGGGGGCAGGAGTCCCGTCTGGAGACGGGGTGCGGGTTGTTTCTGCGGGTAACACCTGGAGGGCCAGGGCTGGGCCCTGTCATGCGGGGGGGGAGCAAGCCCTTCATGTGGCCTGTCCAACATGCGTCCCCCCCAGCTGAAGGCGGGGAGAGTCACCCATCCTCTTGGGGACTCTCCTCGTCGAGGCGGAAAAAGCGTGACAGG
Organism: Triturus cristatus; assembly: GCF_964204655.1. Lineage (NCBI taxonomy): Eukaryota > Metazoa > Chordata > Amphibia > Caudata > Salamandridae > Triturus > Triturus cristatus. The sequence goes on from NC_140587.1 coordinate 607,009,121, forward strand.
CCATCTGCGTTGGCGTGGTCTTGGCCCGGTCGATGTTCCACAGTGAAGTCCATCCCCTGCAGGGAGATGGACCAACGCAATAGTTTGGGGTTTTCCCCCCGCATCTGCATTAGCCACTGCAGGGGTCGATGATCTGTTTGCACCCGGAAATGGGTACCGAAGAGATAGGGCCGGAGCTTTTTGAGGGCCCACACCACTGCGAAGGCCTCCCTCTCGATAGTGCTCCAGCGCTGTTCTCGGGCCAGGAGGCGTCTGCTGATGAAGGCCACCGGTTGGTCAAGTCCCTCGGAGTTCAGCTGGGAGAGGACCGCCCCGATGCCATGGTCGGAAGCATCTGTTTGCACGATGAATTCCCGACTGTAGTCGGGGGCCTGGAGCACAGGGGCAGTGCACATGGCGGCTTTCAGCTTCTCGAAGGCCGCTTGACAGTCTGGGGTCCAGTTGACCTTCTTCGGGTGGTTTTTGGATGTGAGTTCCGTGAGGGGCCCCACAATGCTGCCATAGTCCCTCACGAACCGCCGGTAGTAGCCGGTGAGCCCCAAGAAGGCTCGGACCTCGGTCTGCGTGACTGGAGGCTGCCAGGACTGGATGGCAGCGATCTTGAGTTGTAGAGGGGCCACCAGACCACTTCCCACCTGGTGTCCGAGATAGGTCACGGACCCCTGACCAATTTGGCACTTGCTGGCCTTGATTGTGAGGCCGGCCCGTTGGAGGGCCTGCAGGACCATTCGGAGGTGGTGGAGGTGGTCGGACCAGTGGCGGCTGTACACAGCGATATCGTCCAGGTAGGCGGCGCTGAACTCCTCGAGCCCTGCCAAGACCTGGTTCACCAGTCGCTGAAAAGTAGCTTGGGCATTCTTCATGCCCTAGGGCATGACTTTGAAGTGGTAGTGGCCATCGGGGGTAGAAAAGGCGGATCGTTCTTGGGCCCGGGGTGTGAGACCGATCTGCCAGTAGCCCGCTGTCAGGTCGAAGATGCTGAGGTAGCGGGCAGCACCCATGCGGTCGATCAATTCATCCGCTCGGGGGATGGGATGAGCGTCGGTTCTGGTGACAGCGTTCAAGCCCCGATAGTTGACGCAGAATCGGAGCTCAGGAGTGGTGCCGGGGGCAGCAGCTTTGGGGACCAGCACGACCGGGCTGGCCCAGGGGCTGTCCGAGGGCTCGATGACCCCGAGCGTGAGCATCTTTGATACCTCCTCTTGGATGCAGGCCCGCACCCGATCTGGTACGCGTTATGCCCGGTGTCTGATAGGGGGACTGTCCCGAGTGTCCACGTCGTGCAAGCACCAGGGGGTGACCCCGGGGGTGAGGGAAAACAAGGTAGCAAACTGCAGCAGGAGGTCCCGGCAGCCTTGGCGCTGTTCCGGGGTGAGGGCATCGGAGAGCCGGACCCCGTCCACAGAACCATCTTTCTCCCGAGTCTTCAGGAGATCAGGGAGAGGCTCGGAGTCTTCTTCCGCTCCACTGTCTGTAGCCATCAGGAGGCTGAGCTCCGAGCGCACAAAGTGGGGTTTGAGTCAGTTGGTGTGGAGGACCCGGAGGGGGTTCCGGGGAGATTCCATATCGATGAGATAGGTGACGGGGCTCCTGCGTTCGACCACTTTGAAGGGCCCCGTCCACTTGTCCTGCAAGGCACATGGTTCGGTGGGGGACATCACCCACACTTGTTGGCCAGGTTTGAATTCGATGGAGGAGGCATTTTGATCGTACCATTTTTTCATGTCCTCCTGACTGGCCTCAAGATTCGCTTTTGCCATTTCTCTGAATCGCCTGGTCTGATTGCGTAGGGTCAGGAGGTACTTGAAGACGTCTGGAGGGGTCTTTAGGGGGGCCATCTCCCAACCTTCTTTGACTAGGCTGAGGGGCCCTCGCACAGGGTGCCCGTACAACAGTTCGAAAGGGCTAAAGCCGAGGGACTTCTGGGGAACTTCTCGATAGGCGAAGAGGAGGCATGGAAGTAGTACATCCCACTGGCGACGGAGGGGCTCTTCCAACCCCCCAATCATTCCCTTGAGCGTGCGGTTGAACCGCTCGACTAGTCCGTTTCCTTGAGGGTGATAGGGGGTCGTGAATCGGTAGGTGACCCCGCACTGTTGCCAGAGGGACTTCATATACTTCGAAATAAAGTTTGTGCCTCTGTCGCTGACGACTTCTCGGGGGAAGCCCACCCGGGAGAAGATCCCCATCAAGGCCCGGCCGACCACCGGGGCTGTCACAGTTCGCAGGGGCACAGCCTCGGGGTAGCGGGTGGCATGGTCCACCAGTACCAGGATGAACCGATGTCCTTGTGCTGTATGGGGGTCCAGGGGCCCCACAATGTCTATTCCCACCCTCTCGAACGGGGTGGTGACAACTGGGAAGGGTTGCAGAGGTGCTTTGAGTTTGCGGCTGCTCTTCCCGCTGGCCTGGCACGTGGGGCAGGACCGGCAGTGGTTGAGGACGTCGTTTCTCATCTTTGGCCAGAAAAAGTGGGTCACCAGGCGACTGTAGGTTTTGTCCTGGCCCAGGTGTCCAGCCAGAGGGACATTATGGGCCAAATTTAACAGGAAGTCTCTAAAACGGAGGGGCACCACCAGCACTCGACTGGCCCCTAACTCCGCGATTCTCTGTTCACTGTACAATAGGTCGTTGTCCCAATAGATCCAATGGGCTCCAGTGGTGTCCCCTGCGCTTTGGGCGAGGGCTTGCTGGCGGAGTCCCTCGAGGGAGGGACAGGTCTTCTGTTCTTGACGGAACTGTTCCTGGGTGGGCCCCCCTTCTTGACGCCACTGAGCCAGGTCGGGAAGGTCCTGGGGCTGAGCGACCCCTTCGGGGGTTTGCTCGGGGGTGTCGGTATGGTCAGTGTCCTCTACTGGAGCGATCGGGGGAGGAGGTGCTGGCCATTCTGGTTCTTCTGGTCGGGGGATGGCACGGGCGGCCATGGACCGGGTGGTTACGCACGCCCAGTCCGGGAGGCCCAACATCCCCAGGTGTTCTCTTCTTTCTACGGCGGCCCACAGGGAACTCTCAAGATCATTCCCCAGGAGACAGTCCACAGGGGCATCATCCCGGACCGTCACCTTCAACATGCCGGAGACTCCTCCCCATTCGAAGGGGACGCAGGCCATCCGACATAGACTCTCCGAATTGTCGGCTGAACGGACGGGGCAGAGAATGTTCGGCAGTATCTGCTCTGGTTTTACCAGGTGACAGCGGACGGCCGTCACACTGGCCCCCGTGTCACGTAGTGCTTCGGCCCGGCGTCCATTAATGTTCACCCACTGACCATATTTTCTGGTGTTGGCGGGTAGGGGAGCCCGTGGGACCATGTCTCTTCCCCCTAGGCACGCTAGAACCATGGCGGCCGGTTCCCACTCTTGTTGTGCCTGCTCGTATTCTTCCTGTTCTTCGGAGGTTTGTTCTCCCCCCAGGGCGGCGGCAGCTACCTGGCGGGGTCTCGGAGTTTGGTTCTGTGGACAGTTCGGGTCATTGGCGTAGTGGCCGACTCGCTGGCATCGGTGACACGTGACGTTGGCTCGGAACCCCGGGCGCATCGGGGGGTTGCCCCGGCTGGCCGGGGGCGGGGTGCTGGCCGCGGGAGCGGCCGGGACGGTGTCTCTTCCTCGTCCCTGGCCTCCTCCTCCTCCTCGGGGACGGTGCTGACCTTGGTTGTTCCGGTTCTGTTCGTGCGGCCCTCTCCGGCCCACTCGGGTGCTTTCCCACCGGTCAGCTTCGGCGGCGAGTTGCCGTGGGTCAGTCAATTTACTGTCGAGGAGGTGCTGCCTGAGCTCGACGAAGCAGTTGTTAGAGAGGTGCTCCCACACCATGAGATTAAAAAGTTGCTCGTAGGTCGTTACGTGGCTTCCCTTGATCCAACCCTCGAAGGCTCGGCTGAAATAGTTGACATATTCCACCCAAGTTGTACCCGGGATCCGGGTGCAGTCTCGGAACCTCTGGCGGTACATTTCGGGTGTGAGCCCATATCGGGTGAGGAGGGCAGCCTTCATGTGGTCATAGGATGACATATGATGGTCTGGGAGCTGTAGCAGGGCATCGCGGCCTTCATTGATGAACCTCCCCCATAGACCGGCTCCCCAGTCACTTCGATCGATCCGGTGGGAGGTCATGGCGATCTCGTAGGCCTTGAACCACTGTTGTATGTCGTCCTCTCGGACATACTCTCGAACGACATCCTTGGGGATGTGGACTTTCTTTTCTGTCGCTCCCGGGGTGCGCGGTCGCTCGGGCACCTCCGGTTCTTTGTTCTGCTTCCGTAGGTCTATTTCTGCCAGTTTGCGCTCGTGTTCGTATGCTAATCTCTTTTCTTCGAGCTCTCTCTGCCTCTGTTTTTCTTCCCGTTCTTCTCGGAGCCGCAGATGCTCTAGGTTCAGTTTTTGCTCGGCTAATTTTAGTTCACCGTCCATTTTGAGCCGTGCCATTTCTAACTCATGTAGTCTGTTTTTTTCTCTCTCTTGGATCTCTTCCTGCGAGAGGCCCGTTCTTCGCTCCTCGGGAGCCGTGGTGTTCCTCTCTGATGCTGCAATGTTTTGGTCCGGGGATCTGGCGGCCCCGGTTTCTGCCCATGACTCAATGGCGTGCTTGAAATCGTCTTTGGTACTCAGGCCGGTGGTAGCAATGCCTAGTTCCATGCAGAATCGTTTCAATTCACGATGGCTGTACTCTTCCAATTTCTCCATCTGGAATTTCTCGGTGGATCCGCTCTCTTTGGTTGACATTGTGGTTTTGTCGTGGGGTGAGCTACTCTCTGTACGATTACGCGTTGATTCGGATCGCGCCGCTGGCCACCAATGTTAGGCGGACCGGGAGGGTCGGCCGAGGACAAGGGGAGAGGTCTCCGGGGAGAGCCGTCTCCAGCGATCGTACAGACGAGTAACTTCCCCCCCACAGATGTACACCACACAAGGATAAGATTTAACGTTCTTTTTGAGCAATGTCTTAGGTACGATAGAATGGTACAAGGAGGTCTGGACTCAGGGGTCCCCTCGATTCTAGTCTCTTGGTCGGGAAAGGGGGTAGCGGGACAGTCTGGTTACCAATCTGGTAGGTGCGATGATATGATGGATGGCTCACAATCCTCGAGCTCGCTGTTCTAGATGAACGGGCCGCGGCAGCGCCAGCAGGTCCCGGTGAAGGTGGTCGTTACAACGGTCCGCGGCAGCGCCAGCAGGACCCGGTGAAGGTGGTCGTTACAACGGTCCGCGGCAGCGCCAGCAGGACCCGGTGAAGGTGGTCGTTACAACGGTCCACGGCAGCGCCAGCAGGTCCCGACGAAGGTGGTAGTCACAACGGTCCGCGGCAGCGCCAGCAGGTCCCGACGAGGATGGAGGTTGCAGAAGGCTGCGGCAGCGCCAGCAGGCAGGACGATAGTTCACAAGGCAGGGCTACGGCAGCGCCGGTAGTCCGTCAAGGATGAGTTCTTCTCGGTGTCTCTCGACTCCAGGATACAACTGCCTTCCTGCTCTGGAGCTGCCCCAGTTATAGGTCTGGCGCCCTTTGATGTCCGGACCCTCGCACTTGGAGGTCGGGAGGTCCGGGATGAGGGAGTCCAGACACCCAGCAGGGGGGTGGAGCCAGCGTCCGGGGGAGCTGGGGGGGCGATCGGCACCTGGCGGGGGAGAGCCATCGACACTTCTTTCTCCCATCGACCTGCCAAGTGGTCCGTTCACCTCCTGGGTGGATGGTGGTGCCGGGATGTCGGGGCCTGGCCAGGCCCAGGGTTAGGGTCGAGCTGAGGCCACGCGGCCTCGTGGGGCAGTGTCCAAGATGGCGGCCGGTCCGGGCGAGGGAGCCGGTAGTGGTTCGGCCCCATGATACAGAGATGTCCGGGGGCAGGAGTCCCGTCTGGAGACGGGGTGCGGGTTGTTTCTGCGGGTAACACCTGGAGGGCCAGGGCTTGGGCCCTGTCATGCGGGGGGGGAGCAAGCCCTTCATGTGGCCTGTCCAACATGCGTCCCCCCCAGCTGAAGGCGGGGAGAGTCACCCATCCTCTTGGGGACTCTCCTCGTCGAGGCAGAAAAAGCGTGACAGGCCATCTGCGTTGGCGTGGTCTTGGCCCGGTCGATGTTCCACAGTGAAGTCCATCCCCTGCAGGGAGATGGACCAACGCAATAGTTTGGGGTTTTCCCCCCGCATCTGCATTAGCCACTGCAGGGGTCGATGATCTGTTTGCACCTGGAAATGGGTACCGAAGAGATAGGGCCGGAGCTTTTTGAGGGCCCACACCACTGCGAAGGCCTCCCTCTCGATAGTGCTCCAGCGCTGTTCTCGGGCCAGGAGGCATCTGCTGATGAAGGCCACCGGTTGGTCAAGTCCCTCGGAGTTCAGCTGGGAGAGGACCGCCCCGATGCCATGGTCGGAGGCATCTGTTTGCACGATGAATTCCTGACTGTAGTCGGGGGCCTGGAGCACAGGGGCAGTGCACATGGCGGCTTTCAGCTTCTCGAAGGCCGCTTGACAGTCTGGGGTCCAGTTGACCTTCTTCGGGTGGTTGTTGGATGTGAGTCCCGTGAGGGGCCCCACAATGCTGCCATAGTCCCTCACGAACCGCCGGTAGTAGCCGGTGAGCCCCAAGAAGGCTCGGACCTCGGTCTGCGTGACTGGAGGCTGCCAGGACTGGATGGCAGCGATCTTGAGTTGTAGAGGGGCCACCAGACCACTTCCCACCTGGTGTCCGAGATAGGTCACGGACCCCTGACCAATTTGGCACTTGCTGGCCTTGATTGTGAGGCCGGCCTGTTGGAGGGCCTGCAGGACCTCTCGGAGGTGGTGGAGGTGGTCGGACCAGTGGCGGCTGTACACAGCGATATCGTCCAGGTAGGCGGCGCTTAACTCCTCGAGCCCTGCCAAGACCTGGTTCACCAGTCGCTGAAAAGTAGCTGGGGCATTCTTCATGCCGAAGGGCATGACTTTGAAGTGGTAGTGGCCATCGGGGTAGAAAAGGCGGATCGTTCTTGGGCCCGGGGTGTGAGACCGATCTGCCAGTAGCCCGCTGTCAGGTCGAAGATGCTGAGGTAGCGGGCAGCCCCCATGCGGTCGATCAATTTATCCGCTCGGGGGATGGGATGAGCGTCGGTTCTGGTGAAAGCGTTCAAGCCCCGATAGTCGACGCAGAATCGGAGCTCAGGAGTGGTGCCGGGGGCAGCAGCTTTGGGGACCAGCACGACCGGGCTGGCCCAGGGGCTGTCCGAGGGCTCGATGACCCCGAGCGTGAGCATCTTTGATTCCTCCTCTTGGATGCAGGCCCGCACCCGATCTGGTACGCGGTATGCTCGGTGTCTGATAGGGGGACTGTCCCGAGTGTCCACGTCGTGCAAGCACCAGGGGGTGACCCCGGGGGTGAGGGAAAACAAGGTAGCAAACTGCAGCAGGAGGTCCTGGCAGCCTTGGCGCTGTTCCGGGGTGAGGGCATCGGAGAGCCGGAACCCGTCCACAGAACCATCTTTCTCCCGAGTCTTCAGGAGATCAGGGAGAGGCTCGGAGTCTTCTTCCGCTCCACTGTCTGTAGCCATCAGGAGGCTGAGCTCCGAGCGCACAAAGTGGGGTTTGAGTCTGTTGGTGTGGAGGACCCGGAGGGGGTTCCGGGGAGATTCCATATTGATGAGATAGGTGACAGGGCTCTTGCGTTCGACCACTTTGAAGGGCCCCGTCCACTTGTCCTGCAAGGCACATGGTTCGGTGGGGGACATCACCCACACTTGTTGGCCAGGTTTGAATTCGATGGAGGAGGCATTTTGATCGTACCATTTTTTCATGTCCTCCTGACTGGCCTCAAGATTCGCTTTTGCCATTTCTCTGAATCGCCTGGTCTGATTGCGTAGGGTCAGGAGGTACTTGAAGACGTCTGGAGGGGTCTTTAGGGGGGCCATCTCCCAACCTTCTTTGACTAGGCAGAGGGGCCCTCGCACAGGGTGCCCGTACAAGAGTTCGAAAGGGCTAAAGCCGAGGGACTTCTGGGGAACTTCTCGATAGGCGAAGAGGAGGCATGGAAGTAGTACATCCCACTGGCGATGGAGGGGCTCTTCCAACCCCCCAATCATTCCCTTGAGCGTGCGGTTGAACCGCTCGACTAGTCCGTTTCCTTGAGGGTGATAGGGGGTCGTGAATCGGTAGGTGACCCCGCACTGTTGCCAGAGGGACTTCATATACTTCGAAATAAAGTTTGTGCCTCTGTCGCTGACGACTTCTCGGGGGAAGCCCACCCGGGAGAAGATCCCCATCAAGGCCCGGCCGACCACCGGGGCTGTCACAGTTCGCAGGGGGACAGCCTCGGGGTAGCGGGTGGCATGGTCCACCAGTACCAGGATGAACCGATGTCCTTGTGCTGTACGGGGGTCCAGGGGCCCCACAATGTCTATTCCCACCCTCTCGAACGGGGTGGTGACAACTGGGAAGGGTTGCAGAGGTGCTTTGAGTTTGCGGCTGCTCTTCCCGCTGGCCTGGCACGTGGGGCAGGACCGGCAGTGGTTGAGGACGTCGTTTCTCATCTTTGGCCAGAAAAAGTGGGTCACCAGGTGACTGTAGGTTTTGTCCTGGCCCAGGTGTCCAGCCAGAGGGACATCATGGGCCAAATTTAACAGGAAGTCTCTAAAACGGAGGGGCACCACCAGCACTCGACTGGCCCCTAACTCCGCGATTCTCTGTTCACTGTACAATAGGTCGTTGTCCCAATAGATCCAATGGGCTCCAGTGGTGTCCCCTGCGCTTTGGGCGAGGGCTTGCTGGCGGAGTCCCTCGAGGGAGGGACAGGTCTTCTGTTCTTGACGGAACTGTTCCTGGGTGGGCCCCCCTTCTTGACGCCACTGAGCCAGGTCGGGAAGGTCCTGGGGCTGAGCGACCCCTTCGGGGGTTTGCTCGGGGGTGTCGGTATGGTTAGTGTCCTCTACTGGAGCGATCGGGGGAGGAGGTGCTGGCCATTCTGGTTCTTCTGGTCGGGGGATGGCACGGGCGGCCATGGACCGGGTGGTTACGCACGCCCAGTCCGGGAGGCCCAACATCCCCAGGTGTTCTCTTCTTTCTACGGCGGCCCACGGGGAACTCTCAAGATCATTCCCCAGGAGACAGTCCACGGGGGCATCATCCCGGACCGTCACCTTCAACATGCCGGAGACTCCTCCCCATTCGAAGGGGACGCAGGCCATCCGACATAGACTCTCCGAATTGTTGGCTGAACGGACGGGGCAGAGAATGTTCAGCAGTATCTGCTCTGGTTTTACCAGGTGACAGCGGACGGCCGTCACACTGGCCCCCGTGTCACGTAGTGCTTCGGCCCGGCGTCCATTAATGTTCACCCACTGACCATATTTTCTGGTGTTGGCGGGTAGGGGAGCCCGTGGGACCATGTCTCTTCCCCCTAGGCACGCTCGAACCATGGCGGCCGGTTCCCACTCTTGTTGTGCCTGCTCGTATTCTTCCTGTTCTTCGGAGGTTTGTTCTCCCCCCAGGGCGGCGGCAGCTACCTGGCGGGGTCTCGGAGTTTGGTTCTGTGGACAGTTCGGGTCATTGGCGTAGTGGCCGACTCGCTGGCATCGGTGACACGTGACGTTGGCTCGGAACCCCGGGTGCATCGGGGGGTTGCCCCGGCTGGCCGGGGGCGGGGTGCTGGCCGCGGGAGCGGCCGGGACGGTGTCTCTTCCTCGTCCCTGGCCTCCTCCTCCTCCTCGGGGATGGTGCTGACCTTGGTTGTTCCGGTTCTGTTCGTGCGGCCCTCTCCGGCCCACTCGGGTGCTTTCCCACCGGTCAGCTTCGGCGGCGAGTTGCCGTGGGTCAGTCAATTTACTGTCGAGGAGGTGCTGCCTGAGCTCAATGAAGCAGTTGTTAGAGAGGTGCTCCCACACCATGAGATTAAAAAGTTGCACGTAGGTCGTTACGTGGCTTCCCTTGATCCAACCCTCGAAGGCTCGGCTGAAATAGTTGACATATTCCACCCAAGTTGTACCCGGGATCCGGGTGCAGTCTCGGAACCTCTGGCGGTACATTTCGGGTGTGAGCCCATATCGGGTGAGGAGGGCAGCCTTCATGTGGTCATAGGATGACATCTGATGGTCTGGGAGCTGTAGCAGGGCATCGCGGCCTTCATTGATGAACCTCCCCCATAGACCGGCTCCCCAGTCACTTCGATCGATCCGGTGGGAGGTCATGGCGATCTCGTAGGCCTTGAACCACTGTTGTATGTCGTCCTCTCGGACATACTCTCGAACGACATCCTTGGGGATGTGGACTTTCTTTTCTGTCGCTCCCGGGGTGCGCGGTCGCTCGGGCACCTCCGGTTCTTTGTTCTGCTTCCGTAGGTCTATTTCTGCCAGTTTGCGCTCGTGTTCGTATGCTAATCTCTTTTCTTCGAGCTCTCTCTGCCTCTGTTTTTCTTCCCGTTCTTCTCGGAGCCGCAGATGCTCTAGGTTCAGTTTTTGCTCGGCTAATTTTAGTTCACCGTCCATTTTGAGCCGTGCCATTTCTAACTCATGTAGTCTGTTTTTTTCTCTCTCTTGGATCTCTTCCTGCGAGAGGCCCGTTCTTCGCTCCTCGGGAGCCGTGGTGTTCCTCTCTGATGCTGCAATGTTTTGGTCCGGGGATCTGGCGGCCCCGGTTTCTGCCCATGACTCAATGGCGTGCTTGAAATCGTCTTTGGTACTCAGGCCGGTGGTAGCAATGCCTAGTTCCATGCAGAATTGTTTCAATTCACGATGGCTGTACTCTTCCAATTTCTCCATCTGGAATTTCTCGGTGGATCCGCTCTCTTTGGTTGACATTGTGGTTTTGTCGTGGGGTGAGCTACTCTCTGTACGATTACGCGTTGATTAGGATCGCGCCGCTGGCCACCAATGTTAGACGGACCGGGAGGGTCGGCCGAGGACAAGGGGAGAGGTCTCCGGGGAGAGCCGTCTCCAGCGATCGTACAGACGAGTAACTTCCCCCCCACAGATGTACACCACACAAGGATAAGATTTAACGTTCTTTATGAGCAATCTCTTAGGTACGATAGAATGGTACAAGGAGGTCTGGACTCAGGGGTCCCCTCGATTCTAGTCTCTCCCTCGATTCTAGTCTCTTGGTCGGGAAAGGGGGTAGCGGGACAGTCTGGTTACCAATCTGGTAGGTGCGATGATATAATGGATGGCTCACAATCCTCGAGCTCGGTGTTCTAGATGAACGGGCCGCGGCAGCGCCAGCAGGTCCCGGTGAAGGTGGTCGTTACAACGGTCCGCGGCAGCGCCAGCAGGACCCGGTGAAGGTGGTCGTTACAACGGTCCGCGGCAGTGCCAGCAGGACCCGGTGAAGGTGGTCGTTACAACGGTCCGCGGCAGCGCCAGCAGGTCCCGACGAAGGTGGTAGTCACACCGGTCCGCGGCAGCGCCAGCAGGTCCCGACGAGGATGGAGGTTGCAGAAGGCCGTGGCAGCGCCAGCAGGCAGGACGATAGTTCACAAGGCAGGGCTACGGCAGCGCCGGTAGTCCGTCAAGGATGAGTTCTTCTCGGTGTCTCTCGACTCCAGAATACAACTGCCTTCCTGCTCTGGAGCTGCCCCAGTTATAGGTCTGGCGCCCTTTGATGTCCGGACCCTCGCACTTGGAGGTCGGGAGGTCCGGGATGAGGGAGTCCAGACACCCAGCAGGGGGGTGGAGCCAGCGCCCGGGGGAGCTGGGGGGGGCGATCGGCACCTGGCGGGGGAGAGCCATCGACACTTCTTTCTCCCATCAACCTGCCAAGTGGTCCGTTCACCTCCTGGGTGGATGGTGGTGCCGGGATGTCGGGGCCTGGCCAGGCCCAGGGTTAGGGTCGAGCTGAGGCCATGCGGCCTCGTGGGGCAGTGTCCAAGATGGCGGCCGGTCCGGGCGAGGGAGCCGGTAGTGGTTCGGCCCCATGATACAGAGATGTCCGGGGGCAGGAGTCCCGTCTGGAGACGGGGTGCGGGTTGTTTCTGCGGGTAACACCTGGAGGGCCAGGGCTTGGGCCCTGTCATGCGGGGGGGGGAGCAAGCCCTTCATGTGGCCTGTCCAACAATGACGTCACATATTACATCACTCATGACATGGTCAGTGACATCACTCATGACATCACTCATGACATCACTCATGACATCACTCATGACATCATCCTTGTGATAGAGTGGCAGACCTCCTCTCCCCCTAATAGAACCTTTGATACGCACATTCAAAAATAGAAACTAAAATTTTCAAAACAATGAACATACCAATACCAGTTACAACAACCCATTCAGTAATTCTAAGATCCACATACACATCCACTCATTCACCAACAGTCCTATACAGTCACTCATACATGTACTCACTCATCATATGTACTCATACACCTATACATCCTGTTACACAATGCCACTCCTTCATAGAGTTACTCACACACATAGTCACTCATGCTAATACAGAATCAAACATCCACTTACATGCATATACAGTTATACACACACCACCACACTTACTTCTAAAGAAACTTACACATACTTAGTCTTTTAAACAATCACTTATAGAAACACATACTTATTCATCCAGGAACTCTTTCAATCTCTCACTCTCACATATACTCACTTATATACACCAATAGTCACATATACAAGTTTAAAACATATGTAGGTACTCATAAAGACACTATTGAGACAGTCATTCTCTCACTAACACACCCATGCACACACTCATCCACCCAAACAGTCATGCACACATGCTGTCTTCAACACATACAGTGAGTCACTCCTTCATGTACCTATGCACTACATAATACCCCCCCACCGAACCATACAGACACTCAGACACTCATACTGATACTCAAAAAACCAACTAATAATCTATATAGACACTCATGTAGCTACTCACCAACCCATGCAGCCACTTATACACAAAGTGAGAGAGTGACATATTTACATATTTAAGCATTACTCACTAAGCTATGTATTCACTAAGATACACTTAATCAGTCAGTTATACAATCAATTTTTCAAAAACAAATCATCCATTTAGACACTTATATACCCATTTATCCTTCCATCGACCTTGAGATATACATATATAAAACATATGTAATTTTCAGAAAAACACACATTTACTGGATGATGTCATCAGTGATGTCATTTGAGATGTCATCAGTGATGTCATGAGTGATGTCACTGACCATGTCATGAGTGATGTAATATGTGACGTCATCAGCAGTGCATTGTGGGCGCGCGAGTTATAGTTAGCTGAACTGACTATAACGGGGGAATTTCAATGGTTTTGTATGAGTGAAAAGTCCAGCTAACTATAACGCCCCTGAAACCTATGGTTTTTTCAGTGAATATATATATATATATATATATATATATATATATATATATATATATATATATATATATATATATATATATATATATATATATATATATTCACTGAAAAAACCATAGGTTTCACACATGTTATAGTTAGCGGAAATTTTACTGATAAAAAACCAATGAAATTCCCCCGTTATAGTTAGTGCAGGCAACTATAACTCACGCGACCGCAATCCTCTGCTGATGCTAATACTGTATTTAGACACTTATTTGCCCATGTCTTCTTCCATACATTTTTAGCTCTACATATATTACAAATATTTTTTTTTCATAAAGACACATATGTCATCAGCAGAAGATTGCGGTTGCGTGAGTTATAGTTGCCTGCACTAACTATAACGGGGGAATTTCATTGGTTTTTTATCAGTAAAATTTCCGCTAACTATAACATGTGTGAAACCTATGGTTTTTTCAGTGAATTTGCAAGGTTTTTTAAATGCTAATTCCTAACTATAACGTGTGTGAAACCTATGGTTTTTTCAGTGAATTTGTACGGTTTTTTAAATGCTAAGTTACTTTACGCCATTCGTGGCGTGCGCGCCCACTTAACGCAGTTCGTTCCGTGCTCGCACGGTGCGCGCACAGTGAGCACGCGGTGCGCTTTGCGCACCGCGCGCCCACTTTACGCAGTTAGTGCCGTGCACGCACGGTGGGCACGCGGTGCGATGACAAAGCAAGAAAGCACGTCAACAAATCTGTTTCTGCTTTCCTCCGTGACTATGGTATGGGTGCCATTTACCACAACAACTTGCGTTATGACATGCAAGACATTTATAGAGGAGATGGTGTGCACTTCAATGATGAAGGGAACAGAGTCTTCCTCTTGAACCTTAGACTCTGCATCGGTACTTACTTGTAGGTACCACTAAAATATCATTTCATAAACACAACGGCTCTTTTTAGAGCCCCCTAATATCTAAACACTTAAATCTGATTTTCATTTTTTTTTTTTTTTTTTTTCTACCGTACGCTTACCGTAAGCTTACCGTACGCGTACCCCGTGATTTTTTTTAAAATCAATAAATGTTTTCTTTGTACTTTTCTGTCCTTCTTTGACCCCCTTACAAATGTTAGGGGGTCTGTAACTCTCCTCATTGCCCCCTTTCCTTGTTTTCACTCTTTTTTTTCAGAGTGAAATACACAAAATGGCGGCCGCCGCTTCCTGGTTTCGACCGATTCGAATGTTTACTAAGATCTAAGAGCCAATCAGAATCGCGCTCGCGCACACCACCGTACGCTTACCGTAAGCGTACGGTAAGCGTACCGTAAGCGGGCTCAGATATATATATTGATTTAAAGGCTATTTTCTCAGAATCTACTGAACAGATTTACACCAAACCTACAAAAGGCACTTCCTTGACCTAGGGACTACCTCTCTGCCAAATTTTGAGTAATTCTGTTCAGCCGTTCGGGCTGTAGCTCGTTCTAAAGGTCCTATGGAAAAATGCATGGGAAAAACGCGTTTTGGGACCCCCCTTTTATCTCAGCCCCCGCTTGACGGATCCCCCCGAGACTTTCAGGGTAGGAGCGGAGCATAGCGCCCCACCTATTTTGAGAAATTCGCGAGGATTCGTCGAGCGGCGCCAAAGTTATTCAAAATAGAATGTTGAGGTTTTCCTATGGAAACGTGGTCCTAACTATAACTACCTACTGGCGACCGCCAGTAGGTAATATATATATATATATATATATATATATTACCTACTGGCAGTCGCCAGTAGGTACTCATAGTTAGGACCTATTTTCCATAGGAAATCCGCAACATTTTATTACTAATAAGTCTGGCGCTGGTTGACCAATCTTTGCGAAATTTTCCAAATTTTTGGCCAGCTCTGGTCCGCTCCTATTCGGAAAGTCTCGGGGTGATTCGTCAAGCGTGGGCTGAGAAAAAAGGGGGGTCCCAAAACGCGTTTTCCTCATGCATTTTCCCATAGGACCTTTAGTCGCAGCTACAGCCTGAACTGCTGAATGGAATTACACCAAATTTGGCAAAGAGGTAGTCCTCAGTTCAGACTCATGCCTTTTGCTTAAATGGTATCAATCTGTTGAGTAGTTTCTGAGAAAATTACAGTTAAAAGTACATGTACATCTATGGCCTCAGAGGATCCGCGCACCCTGAGCGCACCATCTGCACACCCTCCTGATCACGTGCTGAATGCTAATTGGCTGTCAAGTGGTTATCAACATTCGAAACCAGGAACTGTTGGCAGCCATTTTGTGCCTCGGCAGAAGCGAGGCTGAAGAAGTCTGTGGAATGAGTGTGTAAAACATATAAAAGGGGCAGGGTAGAAATATTCAGACCCTCTAGACCTGCTTAGGGGGTCCCAGAAGGACTCCTAGGACCCTTTTTTTTCTGTTGAAAAAACGGCAAAATGCGCGCTGGTTGCGCAGATCCGGGCGTAAAAAGAAAATGAAGCGTGGCCTCCCGCGCTTCTTTAATAATTAGCCCCCGGGGGGCCAAATCCCAGGGGCACAAACTGTAAAATTTAATGGGGGCCCAGGGGGGCCCCCCAGCCCCGGGGACCGCTATCCCCTGGGGCTACAAAATAAATGGGTGGGGGGGCTCAATGGCCCCCCCAAGCCCCGGGGACCACCACCCCCCAGGGCTTTATTTATTGAGGGAGGGGGGCTGCGTGGCCCCCCCCTGGAGCCCTCGAGGGCCCTGGGGACCGCCACCCCCCAGGGCCGGCTCCTGCAGTGTCCTGGGGTTCCCACCCCCAGGACACTGTTGTATGCCATGAGAGGGCGGGAGTCTCCCGCCCTCCCATAGCAAACTTAATTTGGATTTTGAAAGAGAGAGCAGGGAAACATGCTCTCTCTTTCAAAATTCAAACTATATTGCTTTTCCACATGGGGAGCTGCATGTCAGCAGCTTCCCATGTGGAAAAGCAATGCTGGCTCCCGAAGGACGCGGGGAGCCATCTGGGACCGTGGGGGCGTTGGGGCTCCTCCCACGGTCCGCAACATTTTTTATAAGCCCCGGGGGATGGGATCCCCGGGGATAATAAAAATTATTTTATTTTTTACGGTAAAATTAGGAGTTGTGTTGGGTGCACGACTCCTATCGCGTTGGGTGCACGATTTCTCTCGTGTAGGGTGAGCGATTCCTAACGCGTTGGGTGCGCGACTCCAAGCAAAAAAAAAGGAAATTTTTTTTAGATAAACATTAAGCTTATGTATTTCGTTCTTGAGTGGCTCTAAAAGGAGACGTTGTGTTCATTGAGAGTATTTGGTACTTATAAGTAAGTACCTATACAGAGTCTAACGTTGTTGAGGAAGACTCTGTTACCCTCATCAGTAAAATGTACACCATCTCTCCTATGTCTTGCATATGAAAACGCAGACTGTTATTGTAAATGGACCCCATGCTATAGTCTCGTAGAAAAGCAAAAACAGATTTATTCACATGTTTCCTAGCTTTCTCAATCTGTGGACAAAAATGATGGGACCAGTTCCATTTCTGCCTTTGGCATATGTTAGAATAGACAAAGGCAGTTTGGGGGAAAAGTGAAATCAATTCTGCAAAGGTGTCCTTGATAAGCATTTCCAGACCTACCCCAGTCAAAGTGCCTAGGTCATTGCCACCACAGTGCACAATTATGAGGTCAGGGTGTTGGAGATGCAAAAAGGATTTTACCAATGGCATCAATTGGTGCCACTTTAACCCTGTCTGTCCAATCCATTTAATGTCTACATTTGGCAAACCTAGGTCTTTGTGAATGCCTTTGTTTTCTGCATACCTTTGGCTCCAGAAAATATAGCTGTGTCCCACAATCCACACTCTAAGCATCTTGAAGGGAGGTCTGGATGCACTCAGATGGTCTCTGTAAATGAAATGGCAGTTTGAAAAGTTCGATTTTTCTAAAATGGTGGATAAGATGCAGTTTTGAAAAAAGAAAAGAAATGATTGGTTGTTTGACAACATTCTACACTGAAAACTAGGGTGCATGTTTCTGTTTTTTAAACGCATGATTCTTATTGGTTAACGAAAACTGATTGAAAGGAATATTATATATGATAAGCTGATATGTTGAAAAGTCAAGCACACTTGCTGTTTTGATTAGCAACATTGTGTGTAGAACTTGTGACCTGTGTGCTCAGTTAAGTGTTCCATGAACTGTTCCCATGGTAACAGACAGAAGGCAGATTGGGGGTAGAGTTCAAATTTATGTCATTTGGAAAGGGTTGAAATGTGTAACCAATAGAAATGTTTTTTGATTTTGAATAAATGTGGGAAGGAATGTGATTTGGTGTTTACATGTATATGTGTGGAAAATGAGAGGGAAACATTGCCAGTCTTTGGTTTTGCTGACAGGTGCACAGGGCAGAGATTCTGTATAAGAAAATTTGGTGTGTGACTGACATACTTCTTAATCTACAAAACAACTTGAAAGGTGAGTTTTTTAATTGTGAGAGAGTGTATGTGGTCCATTTTGATTTTAATCACACTAATATATTTCTCCTGCTAAAGTGCAGGGAGTACTTTTTTGTGTGTAGAATCTTACTGTCAGTGTGTGTTCGTTTAGAAACGATTCTGTGATAAGCATTTGTGTTTTTCATGTGTTTGCAGACAGAAAACTGTGCTGTTTTCATTTTGGTAGAATTAGAAACCAGTCATTGTTTATGTATTTGCAAAATGAGTCAAGTTTCTACACTAAAATGAAATACCCCTTCTACATTATGAAATGTGTTTTGGTAAAATGCAAGGGATAATGTTGTTTGTCTAGAATCACACAGTGAGTCTGTGTGCATTCAGGAATCATTTTGAGAGAAACATTTTGGTACTGATGTGTAGTAGAAAATTTTGTGCAATGTGTGCAGTCACCTTACATCTTGTAGACTAGTAAATGTATTTTTGTAAATTGCAAGGGATAGTGTTGTTTGTTTAGAATCACACAGTGAGTCTGTGTGCATTTAGGAATCATTCTGATACAAGCACTCCATACAAATGTGTAGTAGAAAGTTTTGTGGAATGTGTGCAGTCACCTTACGTCTTGTACACTACTAAATGTGTTTTGGCAAAATGCAAGGGATAGTGTTGCTTGTCTAGAATCACACAGTGAGTCTGTGTGCATTTGCGCAACCGTTGTGAGAGAAGCATTTGGTTACATCAGGTATTTGCTAAAAGATAACTGTTTTACAATTGGTTATGTTGTCAAGTTTTAGTAGTATTAGAAGCCAGTCATTGCTTATGCATTCACAAAATGAGTCAGGCTTTCATAGTAGTGTGCAGTATTGAAATATGTAGAATCTCTGCAGTCACTTCAGCCCTTCCACACTAGTGAATGTGTTTTGGTAAAATACAAGGAATAGTGTTGTTTGTCTAGAATCACACTGTGAGTCTGTGTGCATTTGGGAACCAATGTGAGAGAAGCATTTGGGTGTTTCATGTTTTTGCAGACACATAAGTGCTTAAAAACCTATCCTGTTCTTACATTTTGGTAGAAATAGAAACCATTTATTGTTTATGTGATTGTAAAATTAGTCAGGCTTATAAACTAATGAGCAGTAGTAAAATATGTGGAATGTGTGCAGTCACATTACCTCAAGAATGGTAAATGTGTTTTTGTAAAATCCAAGGGATACTGTTTGTTTTCTAGAATCACACTGTGAGTCTGTGTGCATTTAGAAACTGTACTATGAGAATGATTTGGGTATTTTATGTTTTTGCAGACACATAACTGCATGAAAACCTATCCTGTTCTCATACTTTGGTAGAATAAGAAACCAGTCATTCGTTAGGTATTTGTAAAAAGAGTCAGGGTTCTACAATTATGTGCAGTAGTACAATATGTGGATTGTGTGTACTCTGTTTACCAATTCCAAACAAGAAAATGTGATTTGGTAATGTGCATGGGATAGTGTATGTTGTCTAGAATCACACTGAGAGTCTGTATGCATTTAGGAACCCTTTAGAGAGAAGGTGTTGGCTACTTTCTGTCTTTGCATACACATAAGTGATTAAAAACTCTAATCATTTAGTCAGTACCCAAGTACTCATACACTGAGCCAGGCCTTAGCCCATTGACTGTTTCAAACATCTATCCACTATGCATGCAGGCCTCTAACCACCTAAACACTTGTCTTTCACTCCTTCAATTGACTAGTCAGTATCTATATACTTCAATAAATACCCTGTCACTCACCTTGCACACCTCCAGTGACTCATCCAGCACCATGTACTAATCTATTAATTGCGCCAAAACTGAAAATGTAAAAGTTTCACCCAGGCACTCTCCTAGCAGTACTCTACTGATTCAGTCAGTACCCAGGTACTCATGCAGTGAACCATGCGTTAGCACATGGACTGCTTCAAACGTCTATCCACTATGCATGCAGGCCTCTAACCACCTACACACTTGTCTTTAACACCTTCAATTCCCCAGTCAGTACCCATACACTTCCAGCAAACACCCTGTCACTCCCCTTGCACTCCCCAATTGATTTATACAGCACCATGTAGTAGTCCATTTACTGTGCCAAAAAACAAACACGTATAAATTCATCCAGGCACTCGCCTTGCAAAACTCTAAACCTTCAGTCAGTACCCAAGTACTAATGAAGTGAGACATGCCTTAGCTCATGGATTGATTCAAACACCTATCCACTATGCATGCAGGCCTCTAACCACCTACACATTCGTCTTTCACACCTTCAATATCTCAGTCAGAATTCACACAGTTCCTTCAAACACACTGTCACTCACCTTACACTTTTCCAGTGACCCATTCAACATCATGGACTAATCCATTGACTGCACCAAAACCCAACCAGTTATAAATTCACCTAGGCACTCTCCTTGTAGTACTCTAATGATTCAGTCAGTACCCAGGTACTTATGTAATAAACCTGGCCTTAGCACATGGAGTACTTAAAACGTCTATCCATAATGCATGCAGGCCTCTAACCATCTACACAATTGTCTTTCATACTTTCAATTGCCCAGTCAGTATTTATAAACTCCAATAAACACCCTGTCACTCCCTTTACACACCTCCAGTGACTCATCCGGCACTATGTACTAATCTATTCACTGCGCTAAAACCCAAAAACTTAAAGGATTCACCCAGGCACTCTCCTTGCAGTACTCTAATGATTCAGTCAGTACCCAAGTACTAATGGGGTGAGGCAGGAATTAGCACATGGATTGATTCAAACGCCTATCCAATATGCATGGAGGCCTCTAACCACCTACACAATTGTCTTTCACTCTTTCAATTGACTAGTCAGTATCTATATACTTCAATACACACCCTGTCACTCACCTTGCACACCTCCAGTGACTCATCCAGCACCATGTACTAATATATTCACTGCGCCAAAACCAAAAAACTTAAAAGTTTCACACAGGCACTCTCCTAGCAGTACTCTAATGATTCAGTCAGTACCCAGGTACTCATGCAGTGAAACATGCGTTAGCACATGGACTGCTTCAAACGTCTATCCACTATGCATGCAGGCCTCTAACCACCTACACACTTGTCTTTAACACCTTCAATTCCACAGTCAGTATCCTTACACTTCCAGCAAACACCCTGTCACTCCCCTTGCACTCCTCCAGTGATTTATTCAGCACCATGTAGTAATCCATTTACTGTGCCAAAAAACAAACACTTATAAATTCATCCAGGCACTCTCCTTGCAATACTCTAAACATTCAGTCAGTACCCAAGTACTAATGGAGTGAGACAGGCCTTAGCACATGGATTGATTCAAACACCTATCCACTATGCATGCAGGCCTCTAACCACCTACACACTTGTCTTTCACACCTTCAATACCCCAGTCAGTATTCATACAGTTCCTTCAAACACCCTGTCACTCCCCTTACACTTCTCCAGTGACCCATTCAACATCATGGACTAGTCCATTGACTGCACCAAATCCCAACCACTTATAAATTCACCTAGGCACTCTCCTTGTAGTACTCTAATGATTCAGTCAGTACCCAGGTACTTATGTAGTAAACCCGGCCTTAGCACATGGAGTACTTAAAACGTCTATCCACAATGCATGCAGGCCTCTAACCATCTACACAATTGTCTTTCACACTTTCAATTGCCCAGTCAGTATTTATAAACTCCAAAAAACACCCTGTCACTCCCTTTGCACACCTCCAGTGACTCATCCGGCACTATGTACTAATCTATTCACTGCGCTAAAACCCAAAAACTTAAAGGATTCACCCAGGCACTCTCCTTGCAGTACTCTAATGATTCAGTCAGTACCCAAGTACTAATGGGGTGAGGCAGGAATTAGCACATGGATTGATTCAAACGCCTATCCAATATGCATGGAGGCCTCTAACCACCTACACAATTGTCTATCACTCCTTCAATTGACTAGTCAGTATCTATATACTTCAATAAACACCCTGTCACTCACCTTGCACACCTCCAGTGACTCATCCAGCACCATGTACTAATCTATTCACTGCAACAAAACCGAAAAACTTAAAAGCTTCACCCAGGCACTCTCCTAGCAGTACTCTAATGATTCAGTCAGTACCCAGGTACTCATGCAGTGAAACATGCGTTAGCACATGGACCGCTTCAAACGTCTATCCACTATGCATGCATGCCTCTAACCACCTACACACTTGTCTTTAACACCTTCAATTCCACAGTCAGTATCCATACACTTCCAGCAAACACCCTGTCACTCCCCTTGCACTCCTCCAGTGATTTATTCAGCACCATGTAGTAATCCATTTACTGTGCCAAAAAACAAACACTTATAAATTCATCCAGGCACTCTCCTTGCAATACTCTAAACATTCAGTCAGTACCCAAGTACTAATGGAGTGAGACAGGCCTTAGCACATGGATTGATTCAAACACCTATCCACTATGCATGCAGGCCTCTAACCACCTACACACTTGTCTTTCACACCTTCAATCCCCCAGTCAGTATTCATACAGTTCTTTCAAACACCCTGTCACTCCCCTTACACTTCTCCAGTGACCCATTCAACATCATGGACTAGTCCATTGACTGCACCAAATCCCAACCACTTATAAATTCACCGAGGCACTCTCCTTGTAGTACTCTAATGATTCAGTCAGTACCCAGGTACTTATGTAGTAAACCCGGCCTTAGCACATGGAGTACTTCAAACGTCTATCCACTATGCATGCAGGCCTCTAGCCACCCCCACAATTGTCTTTCACACCTTCAATTGCCCAGTCAGTATCTATAAACTCCGATAAACACCCTGTCACTCCCCTTGCACACCTCCAGTGACTCATCCGGCACCATGTACTAATCTATTCTCTGCGCCAAAACCCAAACCCTTAAAAGATTCATTCAGGCACTCTCCTTGCATTACTCTAATGTTTCAGTCAGTACCCAGGTACTCATGCAGTGAACCATGACTTTTCACAAGGACTGCTTGAAATAACTATCCACTATGCATGTAGTGGTTTAACCAGTTTCACACTTGTGCTTCAGGCCTACATTTCCACAGTGACTATTCATACACTCCAGCAAACACGCTGTGACTGCTGTTGCAAACCCATAGTAAGTCTTTCAGTACCATGTAGTAATCTATTCAGTAAAGTAAAACTCAAACAACTATGAATTCATCCAGTGTTTCTCCTTATAGTACTGTAATCATTCAGTCAGTAAGCATGTACTCTTTCAGTGAGGCAGGCTTTAGGGCATGAACTGCTTCAAAGTAGTATGCACTATGCATGTAGTGGTCTAACCACCTTCACACTTGTGCTTCAGGCCTATAATTTCTTACTCAGTATTTATATAACATGTGTTTGTATAGTAATAGAAAAGTATCATTTATAAAGATATTATTATACATTTTTTTGTGATTAATTTTTACAGATACTGTTTATTAAAATTAAAATAGATAAATCATGCTGGACAAAGTAAGAAAAAAAAAAGAACAGAAAAAGGACAGTTGCTTGAAGAAAAATCAACCACAAGTATTGAATGAACAACATAATGTGGCTAAAAAGAAAAAATCTTCTGGTAAGATCACAAAGCAATTTATTAAAAATGTTTGTAGGACCAGCCAGAATGTACAGAATGCTGAAACCTCTGAGAATGCTTTAACTAGAAACAAATATTCAAAATAATAGGAAAAGCAAAAAAGCAAATGGACAATCAAAGGACACGAAGTATGGTAAAAGAAGACAAAATCAGTATAAAGAAATACGCAAAAAATTATTTTACAAGAGAGTAGTACACAATTTGCTAAAAGATACGAAGAAATATAAATTAGAGCTCTATTTTATAAAAAGAAGAAGCATATTGAAACCATTATTGAAAAGGCTTTTGAAGTCAAAAGGAAACTATTCATTTTAGTATTAAACAGAATTCGATCATTAGATGAACCAATCCATTTAATGAAGGCCAAAAGTAAGAGGAAAAGAGTAATTAACAGAACAAAATTTTGGTGATTTTTTTTGGGTGAATGGAAACACAGTTCAAGTTCAGAGCCTTTCTTTAATGAAGAGAGTTATTTACAGAGCAATAATTTATTGCATGCAGTTGACACCAGTGGTCGAGTTTATGAGGTTAGAAATGGTTGTCCAATTGACAAAGAGAAATTGGTTCAAAGAAATGCAGAAGAAGTGATAGCTTATGAAGTTCTAGGGAGACGTCCTAAAGACCCTGTGTACACTTGGGATTGCAGTAATATTTGTAGTGTACGACAAGAATCTATTGATAAATTATGCAATTTCTTATGAGCATATAGTAAAAAAAGTGTTAAACAAAAGATTAAGGTGTTGCAAGGACTAGACCCTTGCAGAGTGAGAAAAGATACTGGTTTGCAAGGTCATTCTCTGGCTTGTCTTTCTGGGACAGTTTGTCAAAGTGTTTTTCACCATTTCAGAATGTTGACAGTACATCATACTCAAATGCGGAAGTTAGTGAGAAGATAGTATTATGCAAAAAGTCCAGCACTAAAGTTAAATGAGTTGTACAGTGCTCTTTTGTGTGGGTCAGTATCAGATGTGAAGAAGGTTTGTGATGATATTGAGTTTTGTTACTTTGGTCCTCAGAAAGAGAGTGCAGAAACTGACACATTAATACAACAAAATGTTGAAGACAATGTAGAACCCATGATTACAAAAAATGTTGAAGATCAAATCACAAAGTTTTAGGTGATTTCAGGTGAAAGACCAAATGTTTCTTGTATTTGTTGTCGGCGAACTCACTATAAAAATCAGACAAGGAGTGTCAATCTGTATTTAAAAAGTGAAATAGAAAATAATGATAAGTGGAAGGAATTTGCAACTTATTTGTTGGTAGAGGATTGTTTTGATTTGGGTTCTGACCAGCTTATTTGCAAATATTGTTATAACAAATTAGATGAGAATAAAATGCCTGCTAGAGCTGTTCATAATAATCTAGAGTTGGTTGCTATTCCTCCAGAGCTGATAGATTTAAATACGTATGAGTCTATTCTCATTCAATGTGTGCCCCCGTTTCTGGCTATTGTTCGTATGGAGCCTAAAACAGGTAAATTGCCTCCATCAGATTTACAAAGAGGATTGAAAGGAAGAGTTGTGTATTTACCGTTAGATTTAAAGAAAAACATTGAAACTATTGGTGTAGACCATGCAGAAAATGAACCACTAGTTATTCTAGTTAATGGTGTTCCCACTAAGAATAAGAAAATCTGGCAAGAGTTGGTGGATGTTAGAAAAGTGCAAAAGGCAACATTGTATCTGATAAAAAATAATGAGTACTATAGAAATGTGTTTGTAGGTGAAGAAGAAATAGATTTAGCAGAAGATACTGAAACATCAAGTGGACAAATTGAAAAAGTGGACATGTCCAGATGTGAAGAAATCTATGAACATTACAGTGTACATCCACTTCATTCCAAAGAAGTGATGGGGAATACAATTGAGTTGTTCCAAATGAAAAAATCAAAAGGAAGTCCCATGAGTGTATGGGAAGAGAGCTTGGAAGCTCGCTGTTTCCCGCAGTTGGTTCCAACAGGAAAAGGTGGCCGATATGATGAACGTCCTGTGCAGATTCCTGCATCTGAATATCGGACAACAAGATTAAATGCAGAAGATCCAAGATTTCGACAATGTATCCCTTATATGTTTCATCTTCTGTTTGAAAGTGACTTGTCTGGACTTTCATATGCAGTAAATCACATTTTAAAAACTGGAATGCATCTGCAAAATGTAACTGCAAAGGATTTTATGGATAAAGTGAATGAGAGAGATGATCATTTAGAATGTCAGTTGATTAATCTGATGGCATGTCAGCTTGGGACTAATGAATATTGGTACCGTCGTCATGGAGAACTGAAATGTATGCTACGGAACTTAGGAACTCCTACATGGTTCCTTACACTAAGCTGTGCTGAGTATGCTTGGGATGATTTACTTGAATTTCTTTGAGAGGCAAATTCCAATATAAAATATATTGAATACAAGACACCTGGAGAATTGTGCTCTTTGGATCCTGTTAATGTATGCAGATATTTCAATCATAGATTTGAAGCTATGATGTCCTTCATCTGCAAAAACAAATTGTATCCTCCTCTTGGAGAAGTTGTGGATTTTTTTGGGAGAAAGGAGTATCAAGCAAGAGGTGCTCCTCATATACATATGTTGTTATGGATCAAGGACGCCCCCAAATTTGGAACAGATTCAGATGATACTGTTTTTTTCTTTCATTGAAGAATATGCCACATGTGCTGTACCCAATAGCAGAGAAGATAAAAACTTAAAACAACAAGTCTTATGATTCCAAAGCCATAGATGTGGAAAATACTGTCGACGAAAGTACAAGTCTAAGGATAAGTTCTATACCAAATGTTGTTTTGCATTTCTACGTCCTGTATTATCCAAAGGAAGAGTGAACAGTTTTAAGTCAGCTATGATACATACCATCATAAGAAAGTCTCCGAAAAATAGCTACAACTTAAGAAGAAGCGAAGAGTCAAAATACATAAATGACTACAATCCAGTTATTTTATCCATGTGGAACACTAACATGGATATTCAGTATGTTGCGGACAATTCCATTGCTGTTGCTCGATATGTAACGTCCTACATTACTAAATCCGAAAAGACGGAATTGAAAGAAATGTGGGAAGAGATTTCTCACGAGAAGACTCTAAGTAAGAAATTATACAGTTTCAGTTTGAAGATGTTATCGCATTGAGAAATTGGAGCATATGAATGCTCAGATTGGTTATCATCTGCAAGTTTATACTCCAAAAGTAGAAGAATCATTTGGGTGAGTCTAGGTCTTGCAGCAATGTGAAATCTGGTACTGAAATCTGTTCAAGAAATTGAATATTTAGCAGAAAAGAACCAGAAAGTACAGATATTTTGAAAACGAATATGTTGGACACATAT
The DNA here is from genome assembly GCF_964204655.1 of Triturus cristatus. Classification (NCBI taxonomy): domain Eukaryota; kingdom Metazoa; phylum Chordata; class Amphibia; order Caudata; family Salamandridae; genus Triturus; species Triturus cristatus. Next base: position 607,035,782 of record NC_140587.1, read on the forward strand.
TACCCAAACAGAAGTCATCATCTTGAGAACATGTGTCTCTATGAAGTGCTGCAAAACTACACTTTTAAACGGAATACTACAGAGAACATCAATGATGGAAAATATGAAGTCATTGGTTACGAAGGATGTTTGGTGAAACAAAGGAGAGGAAACTTGATTAATCACAGGAAACTGAGTTGTGACACTGCTGATAAAAGGGAATTTTACTATTTAGCCCTTTTGCAAATGTTCAAACCGTGGCGTTCAGAACTGGAATTACTTGGAGATTTTCAGAGCTATGAAGATTCATTTAATGCTTGTAAAGATAGCATACAATGCAGTGCTTTTGCAAATTATGTGAAAATGTTGAATGAAGGAATTGATCAAGAAGCTACAATTGCAGCTGAGATTGCTAGAGACAGTTCTCAAGACAGTCAAAGTTCTGCTGCACTGAGTCAAGATCCACTAGGACAACCAATTGTTGAAAATGAAGCAGAAATTGCCATGAATGAGGTGGAAACAGCAATGCATCAAGCTCAAGAAGATGTAATGGAGTTAGGAAACTTCGAAGAACAACTAAATGTTGAACAGAAACAAATATATCAGCAAGTGAAAGAACAGATTGACCATGGATTGCTTCATGAAAAGAAAGAGTGCTCATGCACATCATTTCAACCTATCCGAATGTATGTGAGTGGTTAAACTGGAACAGGAAAAAGTTTCTTAATTAAAGTAATTACAAGTTATCTGTAGAAAACAACTGAGTCACATTTGTCTTGTGTTGTCACTGCTCCAATTGGGTTGGCAGCACATAACATTAAAGGAATTACTTTACATTGTTTACTAATGCTACCAGTAGAGCATGAGAACAAATTGGAATACCACAAGCTATCTGGAGAAGCTTTTTGTGAAGTTTCAAGAGTCCTGAAGAAAATGAAACTTCTTATTATTGATGAGGTAAGCATGGTCTCAAACTTAATGCTTGCCTTTGTGCATTTCAGAATGCAGCAAATTCTTAAAACAGAGTATGACGTGTTATTTTGAGGAAAACACGTCATAGTTTTTGGAGATCTACTGCAACTGACTCCTGTAAAAGGACAACCAGTATTTAAAACTCTTGCACATGAAGACACCAGAAAGTCTCTGGGTAGTGTTGGAAACGTGAACATTTGGTCATATTTTGAATACAAAGAACTGACGAAAAATATGCGACAGGCAAATGATGCTGAATATGGAAGTATTCTTCAAGATATGAGAATTGTACTTCCAAATGAAAATGTAGTTCCTGAGAAAATATACATGAAAATTGCAGAAAATAAATCTGTAATCTGCTTAATGCCAACACTGTGCGAGTGTTCTATATTCAACGGAGAACTATTGAAACTGGAAAATGAAGACATTATAAAAATGGAAGCCATCGATAAAATAGAGCATGAAGGAATCATTATTATTTTGATGGGAAAATTGAAAACAAAACTGGATCCTTTAGGAAAAAGATATCTAAAACGGCGGGTAATTTTAAGGCGTAATTTGGATGTAGAAAAAGGTTTAGTTAATAGAGCAATGGGTAAAGTTGTGGAATTTGTTAATTATCAGAAAAAAGATGGAATTACATTTTTAAAAATTAAATTTGATCAGATTAAAGAGGTTAAAGAAATTGGTCGTTGTTCAGTTCGTTTTTTGCTTGTTAAAGATTTATATGTTCGTAGGAAACAATTTCCATTTTCTCTGGCATACGCAGTGACTATTCATAAATCTCAAGGATTAAGTGTAGACAGTGCATTGGTGAATATTGGATCTACTGTGTTTAAAGAGGGTATGGAGTATGTTGCTTTGTCGCGAGTCAGAACATTATCTGGTTTGTTTTTGATTGATTTTGATGACACAAAGGTTACTGCAGATGCAAAGTGTGTAAAAGATTATAATAGGTTAAGAAGAGCGTATGCTCCCAATTTAGGTCAATATCCTGTATTTGAAAAGCATGTGGTTGGTCAAAAAAGAAGGTATGAGAATATCTGTACTGAAGGTGTAGAGAAGGGAAAAAAACAAGATAATGTTGTCATTGCAAGCAAAAAGAAAAAGGACACTGTTGAAGACATTGTTGGTTATCAGTTTGAAAATAGTTCAGGTGTCAACTGCTATGCTAATGTAGTGGTCAATGTTGTTTTTTATCTTGAGGGTTTGCAACAACAAATTATGCAGAATCGGGAAAGAAGATTTTGTTCCTTGTTGCATTCTGTTTATGAAAAATTGAGAACTGATACAAGTAAAATACAAATTGTTTCTGATGTTGTTAATCTTTTGGATGTATGTTCTGGCTCTACACAATTTATGCAAAATATCCAACAAGATGCTCAGGAATTTTTAATGTATATGCTTACCAGTGTTGCAAACTGAGGACAGATGTCCAGGTGTTGTTCCGATGGTTCCACGCGAGAAGTACTTGGCTGTGATGTTTGTGAAGGTCCAGGAAGAACTCTCATTCTTCGGCACTCTTCACGTGCCAGGTTTACTGGATGCATGGTTTTAAGATGTTTCTTCATGCTGGCTGTACCACATGAGTACTTCTTTGCTGGATCTCCACGGGAGAGCACTCTTTGACATATTTTGCATGTCACTTTGGTGGCATTTGTCTTGATTTGTCCCTCTGGAAAAGTAAACAATTTCCAGACAACAGATGAATATCTTTCTGAGCATAGTGGTTCAACCAGAAATTCATCTTCTGAAGAATGTTCATATGCTGGTGATGCCTGCTCCCCTGAAGCCATTGTTTTCCCAAAAAGTTTGAAGTAAGTGTAAACTTAGCCAAAAAAAGTTCTTCTCAGCAGAGAGATGCTCCTCCAAAGAAGGTCTAAGAAGAATGATTGAAATGGGTGGGGTCTTTCAATCGTTAGAATAGGAAGTCTAATGAACCAATCAAATCTCTTTTTTCATGTCACATGGGATCTGGGCACCCTGCGCATAGGCAGCGCGCACGGAGCGCGAATTCGCGAAATTACATTTAAAAGTAATATAGGTTGATTAAAAGTAAAAATATATAAATTTTATGAGTAGCTTAGATTATGTCTTCCCTTAATATTTACATGAAATACATATAAATATGTTTTTGACATTTAAAATATTTTGCGAGAATCGCGCACCCACCGCGTCAAACACATACATGATGTTTCGCGGAAGCGCGCAACGTATTTCGTATGTGCCGCGTATGCGCCTGGAGTCGCGTACCAGTCGCATAGCAATCGCGCACGAAAATACGTACCCGACGCACATCGTACGCGGATCCTACACAAAAATCATAAAATGGCGACTATGTTCCGCACAGGGATCGAGAAAGGTACGCATTGGGGGCGCGACTCCAAAAAATTATTGGAATAAAAATAATAACAAAATATTAAAAATGTAGTTTAAAAAATATTTCAAAAATTAATATAAAAATAGAGTTAAAAAATGTTTGCAAATATTATTTTTTTTTAATTCATTAAAAACATGTAATATCTATTATTTTTTTTAAAATGTAAAAAAAACTTAAATGATGAAGAACAGTATGAAAATTTTAATAAAGCAATTGATACACTGAAAAATAAAGATTTAGAAATTCTATGAAATTCAGGAAAAAACCATAGGTTAGAGATAAGTTATAGATAGGAATTAGCATTTAAAAAAACTTTGAAATTCACTTAAAAAACCACAGGTTTCACGTTTGTTATAGTTAGGAATTATCATTTTAAAAGCCTTTGAAATTCACTCAAAAAACCATAGGTTTCAGGCACATTATAGTTAGGAATTAGCATTTAAAAAACCATAGAAATTCACTGAAAAAACCATAGGGTTCAGGGGCGTTATAGTTAACTGGACATTTCCCTCGTACAAAACCATTGAAATTCCCCTGTTATAGTTAGTTCAGCTAACTATAACTCACATGGTCAGTGACATCACTGATAACATCACTGATGACATCTCAAATGACATCACTGATGACATCATCCATGTGATAATTTAATGCATCTTCTCACAACCTAATATAACCTTTGATACACCCACTAAATTAAATACTGCAATTCTCAAAACCATAGACACTCCAACACCAATAAGTACGTACCCACTCATTGATTCTTAGGTCTACACACCCATCCACTCACTCACCTGTACAGTCACTCATACTTATGGTCACTCAGTACAGGACTATCATTTGCACTCATACACCTATATACACACTCACACACCGCCACTCATCCATAGAGGTACTCACACACCTACTCAGTCATGCAAATAATTAATCACACTGCCATTTACTCACCTATACAGTTATACACACACTAGCTCAATTACTCATACAAATACTAGCACATTCTTATGCTCGTATACAATCAATGATACAAGCACACACTCATCCATACAGCCACTCTCACAATCACACACTCTCACTTATAGCCATTTCTGTACTCCAGCACACATATATATTTTGCCGTTCACATATGTACTAAATCACACATGTACCACTGAAATATACATTCACTCACTAACACAACCATACACACACTCACCCACCCATACAGTCCATCACAGATGCACTCTTGAAACCATGCACCCAGTGAATCACCCACTCACATATCTATGCACAGTCATACACACCCCACCCACACAAATACTCAGGCACCCATACAGATAATCAGACAACCGATCTATAACCCATATAGACAATCATGTAGCAATTTGCAAACCCATGCAGACGCTTACACACCAGCAGACAGACGGATACAGACATTCATACAGTTTAGTCACTAACCCATGCATTCAGTAAGATACATTTAATCACTCACTTATAGAGTCAGTCACGCACCACAAAATCATCCATTCACATACTTATACACCCACTCATTCTTCAAAATGCCTTTCCCTATATATAATAAACATATTTAAACTTTACAGAAACACACGGACACTGGACGATGTCATGAGTGATGTCATGAGTGATGTCATTTGAGATGTCATCAGTGATGTCATGAGTGATGTCACTGACCATGTCATGAGTGATGTAATATGTGACGTCATCATCAGTGCATTGCGGGTGCGCGAGTTCTAGTTTGTTGAACTAACTATAACGGGGAAATTTCAATGGTTTTGTACGAGGGAAATGTCCAGCTAACTATAACGCCCCTGAAACCTATTGTTTTTTCAGTGAATTTCTATGGTTTTTTAAATGCTAATTCCTAACTATAACGTGCCTGAAAGCTATGGTTTTTTCAGTGAATATATATATTGTGCAAACACGCCCAGTGGCGTGTTTTAAGTTGGGGAATTAATTTCTCTTCAATCCAGAGGTCCCCTTGGAGCCAACTAGCCCACCAAGTACCTCCAGTAAGCGCCACGGAGCTGCGTTGCAGAGTGTTGTAAAAAAGGGTGTGACCTCTGAACACCTCTCTGCAACGCAGCTCCCTGGCGCATACTGGAGGTACCTGGTGGGCTAGTTGGCCCCCAGGGGACCACAGCATTGAAGAGGTATTAATTTCTCCAACTTAAAACGCGCCACAGGGCGTGTTTGCACACGTCACCTCAGGCCCCGCCCCCTTCCTTCACCATTGTACAAATATTCCTCTAAAATCAGCCGAACTACGAATTACGATTTACTCACCTGTTATCAGGAGAGAAGCCAGTGATGCATCTTTTAGCCCAGCACTGTACCTGAAAAGTAATAGTAAGCGTACTTACCAGTAACTTGTATTTCCTTCCATAGGAATCCATTGTGTAGTTTTCACCAGAAAAGTTTCTAAGTGTCCATTTTTGAAACGTACAAATATTCCTCTAAAATCAGCCGAAGTACGAATTCCAATTTACTCACCTGTTATCAGGAGACAACCCAGGGCTGCATCTTTTAGCCCAGCACTGACTCGGAAAAGTAATTCTAAGCGTACTTACCAGTAACTTGTATTTCCTTCCATAGGAATCCATTGTGTGGTTTTCACCAGAAAAGTATCTAAGTGACCATTTTCGAAACGTACAAATATTCCTCTAAAATCAGCCGAACTACGAATTCCGATTTACTCACCTGTTATCAGGAGAGAACTCTGTGCTGCATCTTTTAGCCTAGCACTGACCCTGGAAAGTAATTCTAAGCGTACTTACCAGTAACTTGTATTTCCTTCCATAGGAATCCATTGTGTGGTTTTCACCAGAAAAGTTTCTAAGTGTCCATTTTTGAAACGTACAAATATTCCTCTAAAATCAGCCGAACTACGAATTCCGATTTACTCACCTTTTATCAGGAGAGAACCCAGTGCTGCATCTTTTAGCCCAGCACTGAAAGTAACTCTAAGCGTACTTACCAGTAACTTGTATTTCCTTCCATAGGAATCCATTGTGTGATTTTCAGCAGAAAAGTTTGTGTCTATTTTCACAAACTAAAAATATTCCTACAAAATCTGTATAACTTAAACACATTCTTGCAACTGTTTACAGGAGATTCACCAGTGCTGGAGCTAGGATCCACCACTGAGTAAGAAAAAGTAACTATAACACTACCTACCTGCTAAGTGAATTTTCTGCCATAGGATAACATTGGTTATTCTATGTGAAAAATGTCTGTGTCACCTTTTAAAATACAATAATATTCCTTAAAAATCACTACTGTAACCAAAACGCTTTTATTCAACTGTTTACAGGAGATGTCCAAGGACTGAATCTTGGATCCAGTCCTGTGGTTAGAAAAGTAATCCATAAAGTAACTAATTGCATTTGACTAGAAATTCACATTGAGCTCAATGTTGCATTGTGTTTGAAATTGTGTTGCCCATTGCAACAACTGTAACTACTGTACTTAAAAGTCTATTGCCTATGTGCAAAGTATTTAAACTGAAGTAATTCATTCTGAGAAAGTATATTTTGTAATGTAATGTAATTATAATGTAATTAAAAAAATATCTAAAAATCAATAGTTTAAAACATGTAGTAAATCAGTATAAAAAAAAATCAGTATAACAATTAATACATAAAAAATTGTCATTTACAAAACCTTTGAAATTCACTGAAAACTCTATAAGTTTCAGGCCTGATATAGTTAGGAATTAGTATTTAAAAAACCTTGGAAATTCACAAAAAAAAACATAGGTTTCAGGCATGATGGAGTTAGGAATTAGCATTTAAAAATCCTTAGAAAATCCCTGAAAGACAAAATATGACGGGATTCTTTTTGTCTCAAGGTTTTTTCACGATAGCCACCTCTCACATGGCGTTCAACCATCTCCACTCCATAGAATTTCATTTTTTTCCAATCACCCTCATGGTGTTTTTCCATATGTTCTGCTACAGCGTAGCTACGATCCCCATTTATTGTTGCTCTTACGTGTTCCAGTATGCGCTTTTTTAGTTCACACACTGTGAGAGGTGGCAATCGTGAAAAAACCTTGAGACAAAAAGAATCCCGTCATATTTTGTCTTTCAGAACTCTAAGCCCACACGGCCTCAACAAGGATGAGGAAAGGCAGTCACATCTATAATGACTCTCATAAGACTATAATAGTCTCTCAAAGAAACTGGGGAATCCAATCACGCCGATAAATAATAATGAGCGGATAATTAGCATTGTAGAACTGTAATCATATCCTTAGTCCCTAGTAGATAGCTAAGAGAAACAATGCGGTAGGGAATGTACATATTGGCCTAAACATGAGTTCAATAGTTTCCCCCAAAACGGGGAAATACATATGTAAAAACGTCATTATTCACACCCACCTGAGGGTGAATATTGAGAATTATAGTGGTGAACAAACACAACCATATTTTGAGAACTTTGTAAAGGAACACCCACCAGAGGGGTACATTACATGTATTGATGGAATTCGTTATTACAAAATGTGTATACATAAAGCCAGTGGAAATTTACATAAAACAATGTGATCACATATTTGGTAAAATGACAACATTATATGGTCTAACAAAATGCATCCCTACAATGATCATTAATTGTAGAAGTTTAATTGTATTTTACTTTTTATAATTTACTAAACACAATACTACAATATACATAATGCAAAGCACCATGTCACAGGATATGATGTAATATCGGTATATGTACCTTTAAAAGTAAGCATCTGACATTGTGTCTTGCACCCGTGAGCAAGGTCTGAGGACAGACCGAAACGTTGGGTTGTTGAGCTGTTTATGGACTTTGCTGCCGAAATAAATTAATGCAATCTTAGCCCGTGAGTGCGAGTGGAATTTCTCTTCCGAGAAGCTGTGGTTCATATATATCTATATATATATCTATCTATATATATATATATCTATCTATCTCTATAGATACGATGAAAAAAATGAAAAAATTCCCACACATAGACAAATGATTGGCACAGGATTTATTATGAGCAACAAGGAGGTATTTTACCGATATGCAGGTCTTATATTTTAACAAAAATGGTTTTTTTCTCATCAATAGAGGAAATGAGGATTTGACACACCACAATATGCGTATTATGTATGACTATGTATAGTACATTTAACAATGAAGGTGTTAATATGCACCATCGTGAATGACATTACATAATGATTTCAATCAATACAGAAATGTCTTGTGGGTTCTGGACGATGCAAACACGGCCGATCTTTTGTCTATGTCTATGCTGAAATCAGTACGTCATGTTTATCACGTGGTCACTAGCACACTCGTACTTTCACTTTAAATAAGAGCTACCTCTATGATGCCACTGTCATGTGATCAAGGCTCAGGCGAGACGAAACGCGTAATGGCGACAGAGGAATAAAGGAGATACTTTGCACAAAGTTCTGGGTCTGTGTCCATCTTTCGGGAGAACCGCTCATTGGAATTCAGCGGAGGAATACTCATGATATATATATTTATATATATATTAACAATAAAAGCCCCAAAGCAATGAGATGTCACTCAACAGCGTTCTCGACCATCCGGTCTTTTCACCATGCTACAGCTCGCCTTCTATTGCCAAAATTTGTTCCATGCCAACGCGTTTCGAGGCTGACACGCTTCTTCTTCATGGGCTACAAAGACAAATTAGCATTGATGACTCACTCCTTTTTATAATTTCTGACATGCTATTTATTAATTAGCACGCCCAGTGGACTTTGCTTAGTGCAAATCTTTAAAGCATGATGGGATTTGTAGTCCCTCGAGATGAGTAAGAATTATTTCCTTAGTAGGTTCAATGCAACATTTGTAATGATAAAAGCATATTTAACATCCTTCGTAGGATAGGCAACAGTCAAAATGGGCTCTGAGTGCATTCGGAATGCCATGCTGTACAGAATAGAATTGCTCCACTTCGCAGCCTTTCTTCTTTGCGAAATGGTGCTCCTCTCCACCGCAGGGCATCAGTGTAGGAAATATTAACAACAAAGGCCCAAAAGCAATGAGAGGTCACTCGACTGCGTTCTCGACCATCCAGTCATTTCACCTCGCTGCAGCTCGCCTTCTATTGCCAACATTTGTTCCATGCCGACGCATTTTGAGGCTGACACGCCTCTTCTTCATGGGCTGCAAAGACAAATTAGCATTGATGACTCACTCCTTTTATAATTTCCGACATGCTATTTATTAATTAGCCCCCCCAGTGGACTTTGCTTAGTTCAACATCTTTAAAGAATGATGGGATTGGTAATCCCTTGAGATGAGTAAGAATTATTTCTTTAGTAGGTTCAATGCAACATTTGTAATGATAAAAGCATATTTAACATCCCTCGTAGGATAGGCAACAGTCAAAACGGGCTTTGTGTGCATTCGGAACATCGTGCTGTATGGAATAGAATTGTTCCACTTCACAGCCTTTCTTCTTTGTGAAATGGTGCTCCTCTCCACGGTAGGGCGGCTGTGTAGGAAAAATGAACAACAAAGGCCCGAAAGCAATGGGAGGTCACTCAACGACGTTCTCGACAATCCAGTCTTTTCACCTCACTGCAGCTCGCCTTCTATTGTCAACATTTGGTCTACGCCGAAGTGTTTCAACGCTGACACTCCTCTTCTTCATGGGCAGCAAAGACAAATTAGCATTGATGACTCACTCCTTTTATAATTTCTGACATGCTATTTATTAATTAGCGCACCCAGTGGACTTTGCTTAGTGCAACATCTTTAAAGCATGATGGGATTTTGTAGTCCCTCGAGATGAGAGAGAATCATTTCTTTAGTAGGTTCAATGCAACATTTGTAATGATAAAAGCATATTTAATATCCTTCGTAGGATAGGTAACAGTCAAAACGGGCTTTGTTTGCATCCAGAATGCCGTGCTGTACGGAATAGAATTGTATCACTTCACAGCCTTTCTTCTTCGTGAAATGGTGCTCTTCCTTTCCCCCGTTCTTTCTCTAGTTTTTTTCTAAGTGCTCCCTTCTTTTCGGTCGGGCTTTGCTGCCTTTTCACCATGAGGCTTTGTTCCCTTGAGACTAACATTGAACTGCATCAAGCACACTGTGAATCCTGAAAAATGCTTGCTATCATCAGCAATCGATAGCGTATGTCTCTAAATGCTTCTTCCCGCAGATCTCAACTTGCATGGATACAAATCCTTTTGAGTATAATATGTTTAAAACCAAGTCCTAGGCACATGTATAAGGATGCAATTATATGTAATGTCAAAAGTACAATTGTGATGCTCAATAAATTAAAAATCACAGAGGTCGACACCGGTAGGTCCGTGTAATGAATGATGTTTATACATTAATATGTTTTCCTAGTCGTATGTACTCTTGCAAATGTTAACCCCTTCAGTGCCACGCCCTTTCCCCCTCCTGTGCCGGGCGTTGCATTAGTGGGTGGGGTTCATGACGAGATAGTCTCGTCATGGGCACAACGCGACCGTGCTCCATGACGAGACTATCTCGTCATGGGCACAGAAGAGGTTAATAAAAAGAATTTTTTTAAAATGTCCTATTTACTCGATATTTCACATAATTAGTTTATATGTTAAATCAGTGTTTCTTATTTGTGTTAATGAATTAGATTACTAAAAAGTAGTTTTACAAGTTGATGTTTCTCTTTTTTAGCATAGTTCTTTGTTAACGCAATGAAACATTTAACATTACAAGGTTAAACTGTGTTCGATGCCTGTAGAAACTGAGGCTTCTAAATCTATAAACTACATACATAAGATGTCTGTAACAAACTTTTTGATAAAGCTTTGTGATTTGCATGTTTTTTGTGGGAAAGGAAGAGCTGAACTCATCCTCGGACAAATACTTTTCCCTGATTGGATCCAAAGAGGTGAGACCTGCTACAAATTTTGCAGCATTATTTTTTGCATTTTATAATAATGCATATTCCTAGTTAGCCTCACCTCACTTAGACTAGATTATTGCAGTGCTGAGAGGGAGATGCTGAGAAGCTGAGAACTGGAACTATTCTCTTGTCCCCTTTTGACAGTTGTTGCTACCGCTTTTGTCTTATTATTGATGCTCTATTTAACAGATTGCGACTGCAACTGTATACTTATTTGCTAGAACTAATCAAAATAGGAAGTTCAACAGCTTTAATAGGATTTTAAGCTTTTTCCTCTATTTTATCTCATTTTTTTCCTTTGAACACTTCATGAGTTCTACTAACTCTAAAATTCTGGTCCTGTTCTTTAGAATAGAGTATCTGTTCTTCAGGAAGACAGCAGGGAACTGGGCTTTATCCAGAAATTGATGGTAAAAAAAGTTTGAACCATATTATTTAAAGTCTGTCCAAATTCTGTGCTATCAAGAACAGGGTATAAAAATGTGTCAAGCGAAAAGAAGGGTCAAGGCACACAAGTCCTGCACTCGTCAACACAGAGTAGTGAGAGTAAGAAAGAAATTTGTAGCACTGCAATGAACCAGAGATGTGACCCTCCTACACCTCTATAAAGGAAACAATTCCTAATACAAAAATCCACAGAGGTGGTTTAGCACTCACTTGCAGGTCAATTATACATATATATCAGTATTTTATTCCATAGTACACATATAGAAATGATAATGAACAAATATATTCGAGGTTTCTTCTGCCAACAATCCTTTATTCATCCATTTTTTTCTTCTCGTAAAATCACAGAATGCAAGTGGTAGCCAAAGCTTTTCGTCCTCCTGGGACTTCTCCAGGGCTACAAAACATATACAAAATACACACTTATTTACAATATATACAACCATTAAAACTAAATCTATTTAAGCTATACATTCAACCAGACATTACATAGTATGCCAGTTTGATATCTAAACTTAATTTGTTTCCTTGATTGACCATTTGTTCTTTTGAGATATAGGTAGAGATATGTATCAATAAGTTACATCAGCTGTACACATATTTACACAGGGAGAGAAATAATAACATAAGTGTTGGACTTGGCCCTTTTTTCAGGGTCATCCCTGAACTTTTTGCCTTCCTCCTATATTTTTTCTGACCTGTTGGCTGTTTTATGACTCTGGGCACTTTACCACTTCTGACCACTGCTAAAGTACATATGCTCTCCCTATTGTAAATTAATGTATGATTTGTGATTCCATGATTGGTTGGTTTGGTTTACCTGTCAGACCCTAGTACAGTGCACCAGGAATGCCCAGGGCTTGTAAATCCAAATGCTGCTGGTGGGCTTGCAGCACTGGTTGTGCCACCCACAGAAGCAGCCTGTAAAAGTGTGTCTAAGGTCTGCCATTGCAAACCCTGCGTACAGTCTGGTACTGTCATGCTGACTGGGCAAGTGCACCCACTTGCCAGTCCCTAAACCTTCCCTTTTCTCCATATCAGACACCCCTATGGTAGGCCCAAGGGCAGAGTGCATTGTAAGGATAAGGTAGGACATGCCCTGGTGTGTGTGGCATGTTCTAATAGTGAATTACATCCATTTTTGTTTTTTCACTATTGCAAGGCACTCTGTTCTCCATAGGCCAGAATGGGCCGTTTGATTAGTACATTTTATAATCCTAACTGACTCAGGGATCATGGTAGAAATTCGAATTTAGTATGCCTGAACTCAGAATGATAAAATACATCTTTTAGTGAAGTTGGTTTTAACATTCTGTGTTTGAAAATACCGCTTTTAGAAAGTAGGTATTTTCTTGTCTAACCATTCAAACCTGCCTCTGCAAGGCTGTGTATTCCTTGTCTGGAGTTTGAGTGACAGGGCTGCGGAATTCCAGGAGACATGGTGAGGTGTCCCAGTGGAGAATAGAGAGATCTGCATCTAGATGGGAGGGAGGAGCTGCACCTGGGACCTGAATAGGGCTGTGCCTTCCCTCCACAATGCTGGCTCCAACTCCTGTGGGCGTCTGTGGTCTCTGCCCTGCACTCTGAAAGGAAAGAAGGAGTCAGGTAAACAAAGTGCTCCAGGACTGGCCAGAACCGGCTTGAACAAGGCAAAGGCCCCTCTGCCCTCAGAGGACAAAGGATTTTGGGTTATAAGTATTGGGATCCTGATCCCAAGAATTTAGATCACTTTGGGAAAACAAGAAGAAACCTCTGCTGAGGAGAGGAACCAAGAAGAAACTGAGGAGAGACTATCCCTGAAACTGGGGGATTGGCCTGCAGGGGTTGCCTACTGCCGAAGAGAGGAGAAAGGAACTTTGTGTGTACTTTTGCTCAACTTGTGAAGGATCTCCAAGAGCATGGAAAAGAGCTTGCCTCCTGCTGAAGTCTCAGGGACAACAGACTTCAACCACCAGCTCCCCAGAGTTCTTTGGAAGTGCCTGCTGCTGTTTTGGGGCCTTCTGAGGGACTGCGTGCCGCAAGGAGTTGGAAGCGCGACTCAAGATGGAAGAGCTGACACATTGTACCGCATCAAGAGAAGAGTATCGCATCGAGGAAGAAGCGTATCGCCGTCGCAGCCGCTGTCGTCGCATCGCGTAAAGGGATGACGCCGCTGTAGCTGACGCATTGCATCAAGGAAAGCGCATCGCACCCACGGAGAAGCATGCCGTCGTCGGAGCTGTTGTCGTCGCATCGCCTAAAGGGTATCGCCGCTGCAGTTGTCGCATCGAGCGGAAGCATCCCGCAAACATCGGAGAAGAGTGTCGCTGACAAAGCCACGGTCGTTGCATCGCGTAAAGGGGTGTCGCTGCTGCAGCTGACGCATCGAATCGAGTCTTCTCGCAACATCGGAGAAGCGTGCCGCATCTGGAAGATCTTCACGTCTTTATTTCTTTGCACCCAACTTTCATCGCATCAACATCGTTGCAACACTTTTGTTGCCCTACGTGTCGCATCTACAGGTACATTGACTTAAAGTGTCGCATTAAAGAACTAAAGAGAACTAAGCTAAATTCTACCATCTTAAAGTTACAGTATTGTGGATTTTTGTCGTTTATGGTCTTGTGGTAAATCTATATAAAGAATACTTATTTTTGATATAAAACCTGTGTGGTGTCCATCTGTAGTGTTGTCACTTGATTACTGTATGTATTCACAAATGCTTTACACACTGCCTCTGAGATAAGCCTGTCTGCTTGTGCCAAGCTACCAAGGGGGTGAGCAGGGGTTATTTTAGGAGTGTAACCCTTTACCCTGACTAGAGGCGAGGATCCCCATTTGTCACAAGTGCATACCTGTGCCAACTAGAGACCCCCAAGTCTAACAATACGTAATAAATCACATTCTTCATTTTGTACATTCCATGCTATATGAAAGAAAAGTAATCATGCATATGCTAAGACAGGTAAGCTAGAGGGTCATCTAATAATCCGTATTTGTTTTCTGATTGTACATGTACCGGTTAACTGCTATTCCAACACTCAAAACGAAAGGTACTCCTACATATGATGGATCAAATTGATATAAGATGCATTCTTTTTATATTTTACACAGGTCTTAATTCCATAAAGGCTGATCACTATACCCCAAACAAATAAGCATATACTTTCGTATCTCAACACGCAAGTAGTTTTCTCGCATGTCCTTCATGTTATACGTGTTGACAAAATTTTTTATGTATGGGATGTATCTGTAAAAATATAGAGATGGTGGTTTCAGCATAGTGTTCCAAAACATAAACCTATACGGTTAGATTTAAGCATTTAAACATGTATATTGTCTATACTAATGCCGAAAAACAAGGATGGGAGGGAAGAGGTCTCAGCCTCCTCTATAAATTACGAAAAAAAAGAAGTGTCCACTCTTAGTTCCCAAAAAATGTGTTATCCTTACAAAAAGTGACTAGGCCCAAGAAAGCCGTCTTGTTTCTAGCTTGGGAGAAACGTTAAGTTTCCTAAAATATCCCTCACCCACCAAAAGGTCCCTTGGTGGCGGGTTCTTCCCATATCGTCTATACCATACAACTAATGGTCATAAAAGCCCTTCATAATACAAGCCAGCTCTAGCATAATTAAGAATTATTTACATTTTTTATATTAAACTTCAATAGTACAGTCACTACCAATGGGCCGTGATGTCTTAATAATGACACACGCCATAACCAAGTATTTCTGGTTGTCAGGAACTAACGCCATATTGAATTAATATAAACAAAACGCATTGAGATAGTCAGTGTGTAAATAAAGCTTGTTCACATTCGCTAAGAGATTCCTGTGATGACATGTAAGTAAGCACTAATCCTCTTAGTCAGATGTACAGTCTCACCGTTGTGGTTGACCCAATAAAAACACATAATTGAAAGGCAGATGGGCACCATGGTAAAACGTGACTAATTGGCCAAAATGCAAACGCCATTTTTAAAAGGGTATAAGCGGCGTGCATCTGATTAAGAATAGATCAATGTCAGTCGTTGTAGTCGACCAGACAAAAACACATCATTGAAAGGCAGACGGGCACCATGTTAAAACAGGAGTATTTGGTCAAACCTGCAGGCGCTATGTTTAAAAGGGTATAGGCGGCACGCATCTGATTGAGAGTACATCAATGTCAGTCGTTCTCAGTAAATATTACTTGGAAAAGACACATGTACATAATTGTTTTTTTACAATATTTGCCCTCAAATTGGACTCTCTGTGGTACGAGTGGGCAACCTTGCATGTCAAAACGGGCTCAGTTGTTCATGAGGGCTGGCACCCTAATTGAACGGGTATAAACAACTCTTGTCCTGATTAATGAACATCAATTTAAAACGTTACCTGTTAGAGAGGCAAGCGGACACCATAATAAAACGGGCTCTATTGTTCAAACAGGCATGCGCCATTAATAGATGGATATGAGCAGCGCGTGTCCTGATTTATGAACACCGATATTAGACATTTTCTATTAGAATGAGGCTGGTTAGTCAGAAGGGCAGATGCTATGTTAAAGGTAAATGTACACAGCCTCCTTCTCTATTACTTTGCATAAATGCAACATTACAAGGCGGAAGGATGCCATGTTACAGCGTGATTAGTTGACAAAAACCAAACGCCATATTTGAATGGACAGTGTGCATCTTAGTTAAAAAGTCATCAGCAGCATATTTTCTGTAAATATTGCATGGAAATAACATGTGCACAAAATTTTATTCAATTTTATTCAATGTATTCACATTGTTAGTCCATAAACTGGCTTTTCTGTAATATATAAGTTTCGGCCATATATAAAACAAATTTAAGGTAAACGCATAGCCCCCTATCCGAACATCAAATGTGCTATACTTACGGAGTACAATTGCTCCAAACAAAGACAACATGATGTCCAGTTCAGCATACAAAACCATGTGCTATTACTAAACTCCATTTCATAGTATGTGACAAACTATTCACACCTGTGAGTTGTCAATAGCGGAGAAAGCGGACTTTGGTAAATGCAGGCGCCATATTTAAATGGCTATAATAGCACGTTACCGTATATTTTAAAATGTAATGCAAGCAACCATCATATATATATACAGAAACCAAGATATTATTGCCCATAATGTGCCTTCTATACCAACAAATCGACATGTGTAAGTCGTCCCAAGCAAAACCACGTAAATGAAAATGAATCATGTCAGGAAACGCTCCATTAGTCAAAACGGGTGCAATCTCTAAACACACTCAGACAACCGTTAGTCTACCACAATATTAAGCTAGCACCCCCCAAAAAGTGCATCAGTTATATCAACACAAATGTTGGATGTCACACTAGGTGTCCAGACTAAATCAGAGCTATCTCGCTAATGACATACAGAACAATAAACTCAAAATCTGAGACCAACTGGTAGTTAAGGCTTGACTGGAGCAATTTAATAAAACACTCCATATAGGTGCCAAAATATGAGGACAGGGAACAGGATTATGCACTGTAACCAGGAGTCACATTTGTAAAAACCTAGTTAAGTTTTGACCATGCCCAACAATGACACATGGTTTGCCAAAGTTCAAACTTGGTACCACATTAAATACTGCTCCATATACAACAATATAGAGGTTGGGATTAATTTTTGGATTTATAGAAAATTTTGGAATTCATTGCTTCTTTTAAGGACTCATAGGAATTAGCTTCTTCTGCACCGCTTACCATGGAGGGGATAGACGGTCTTAACATTTGTTTTCAAATTGACCCTTCAACCTCCTTTTCTGGCATTCTTATTTATAGACCACCGGATTGTGCGTCTAATATTAGTCCTGATCTCTGTAATTACATTGCCCATAAATCATTATTGTACTCGAATTTTACTGTATTAGGGGATTTTAATTTACACGTGAATGATCCTAGCTGCATGCAGGCAGCTCAGCTTGTGGCATTCCTCGCTGGGGCCAATCTAACTCAACACGTTACCTACCCCACTCATAAGGCAGGTCACACTCTTGACCTTGTGTTTTCCATCATTGTGTCCCTGCTTCCAGAGGCCGCTAGCCAATTGGTCTGGTCTGATCATTGCCTAATCCCATTTTTCTTTAGTTTGGATAACCCTGTCAGAGGGGTAACCAATCTTTTATTAAAAGTAGTTGGAAAAAATTGACTGCAGCATCCCTAGGTCCTATTTTACAGGCCAGCCAACCACCACTCTCTACAGATCCAAATGCTGATACCCTCGCTTTAAATCAGTGTAGTCCACTGCCCCGGCCAGACTTGCAAGGTCAATGAGGCATTCCCCCTCTGTCCCTTGGTTTTCGGAGACACTTAGGACATTTAGGAGCAGGTGTAAACGCCTGGCACGTCAGTGGAGGGCGAACTATTTTGAGAAGTGGCTAAAAGTACTTATATAAAAGCAGTGTAAGAGCTGCGCAACCTGATAAAAGTAGCAAGGAGGGATCATATAGCTAGATGCATTTACAAGACCGATAATTCTAGCAAAGAGGTATTCAAGGTGGTTAACTACTTTATAAAACCTAGAGAATTAGAGAATTAGAGATTGATGTGCAACCCTCCCTCTTTCCGTGTGAAAGTATTTCTGACTTTTTTGATAGTAAAATTCAGATGGTTTACAATTCCTTCTCAGCGGCACTAGAGACATAGAAAACAGATAGAAGTGGAGGTTGTGTGCCTGAGCCTTCCCTTACAAAATGTCTCCCCATCTCTCAGCAGGAAGCTCTGGAGGAAATCCAGAGATGTAAATCAGGGGCACTGGATGACCCCTGCCCCCCTAAACTATGGAAAGTGATGGCTCACTCGCTTAACCATGTGTTGTCTCACATATGGAATTCATCCCTTGCATCTGAAATTTTCCCAGACATATGGAAACATGCCACACTTCTCCCCCTGAGGAAAAATCCGAACGGTGATCCTGGGGATTTGAATAACTACAGGCCGATCTCTCTGGTGCAGCGACAATTGACCAATTTCATTGAGAGTAAGGGCATTTTACATGATACCCAATCCGAATTTTGGTCTGATTTTAGCACCAAGACAGCTATCTTGGAGGTGGCCAAGTCAGTAAGATTGTCGGTCGATTCAGGGGCATCGGCAATGCCGGTACTCCTGGATCTCTCTGCTGCGTTCAACACAGTTGACCACACCTTGCTGGCTCAGAGACTGCAGGATATGGGCATTGGGGGCATGTCTCTGGCCTGGCTGAAGTCTTACCTTAATAATCGTTCACAGAAGATCGCTTTGCAACCCTATCTGTCTGAACCAAAACATCCTTGGTGCGGAGTCCCTCAGGGGTCACCGTTGAGTCTACTTCTGTTTAATCTCTATTTGGCTCCGATGTTCTCTCTGATAGCTAACTGGGGGGTGAAGGCAATTTCATACGCTGATGATACCCAGCAGACTGAGGACTCCTTCAAGAGTTTCAAGGGCTGCCTGAGAGACATTGCGCTGTGGATGAACAATAATAAACTCAAACTCAATGCTGGAAAAACAGAGGTGATGTGTTTCGGGAAGGAGTTGCCTCCAGCGCCGGATCTCTGGTGGCCGATGGAAATGGGACCACCCCCTGCAGCTATTATAAAAAATCAAGGCGAGAAGTGGGAGGTTGGTCTTTCATTCTCTGCTCAAATACGGCAGGTGACAGCCACCTGTTTCAGCAAATTGAGAAATTTACGGAAATGTCTGCGTCTGCTGCCAGAGGATTGCTGCAAAATCATTGTCTACGCCCATCTAGGCTGGACTATACAAATGGCCTCTATTTAGGCCTGCCAAAGTACTTAATTAGACGACAGCAGATGGTATAAAATGCGGCTGCGAGACTGATTAGACGTGTACCATTCTGTTATCATGTCTCTCCGCATATAAAAGAGCTCCACTGGCTACGTGTGGCAAAAATAATTGAGTTCAAGACTTTGACTTTGGCATTTCGAGCTATGCATGGTAACTGCCCCAGCTACCTGAAACAAAGGTTAAGCTGCTATAAGCAGACCCGCGCATCGAGGTCCAATTCACAAAAGCTGCTCTGTACCCCTCACTTTAGGAAGGCTCCCCTAGGCGGCAGATCTTTAACGGTCAGGGCTGCCAAATTGTGGAACTCCTTGCCAAGCAACTTTTGCCACATTGATTCAGAGCCTCTTTTTAGGAAAGCGGTTAAAACTTGGCTCTTTAGGTCAGAGTAGTGGTTGGGGTCTTTGCTATGGCCTCTTTATCTGCATGCTGCGGCTGCTAGAGTGCCTGGACACCTCTGTTTGAGGCAGCTGTTTGCACTTTACAAGTGTCGGTATTAATATTATTGTTTATGTTTAGTCCAAATACCACAGTGCAAAGGCAACATATCCATCTGGCTTCCGCTTGTCTCAGGATGATGGTCCTGTCACCACCCCTGTCACTGCCTTTCACATGCTTTATCTCATGAAAAGTAATTTTGGTGTCATCTGAATGGATGGTGTGTATGGGAGGAAACAGGATATCTATCTATCATCCATTTTTATTTCCTTTAACATTTTCTTGCATACAGATTTTGAGACGGCGTATGCTACTACCAATGTATATTTTTTCACGCACACATCTGATCAAATATACTGTGAAGGTTGTTTTACAATTAATACCAGAAGTGATTTTAAATTCTTTTGAGTTGTTGTACTGAAAGCATACCTACTTGTTAATCCCTAGGCTACAAACACAGCAATTACCGCATACAAAAAATTAATGTGGTCTTTCTGGCATCCATGTTTTGGTTACGGCATCTGCCTCCTTGACGTAACTCGCGCATAGATGATTTTTTAAAGTCTTGCCTCTTCGATATTTCTTTTGATTTACTTGGTAAAACGACAGTTGGCAGAGTGTTAGACTTCAAAAGGTGTACATTTTTTCATAAGACATCATAAATGTGGCCACTATATGTACTATATTCTGTTATGAAAGCTACTTCTGTTTCATGCGGGGTGTTGACATTTTTATTGGTGGAGACTTTGAGTGTTTGCTTCCTGACTAATTTGATTATTTTCTTCTCAGCATTATTGAGACAGATAGCCTTATATCTCTTCTCATTAAAATCCTTCCTTATTGTTTTGACGTTCTTCTTAAAGTTGTGATCTTGGCTACAATTGCGTCTATCCCTTACAATTTCTCCAAATCATATGGCCTCAATTGTGGGTTTTGGCTGACAACCAGCAGCATGAAGTACACTGCTGCATGATGTTTGCTTCATATAGATGTCACTCTGTATTGTATTGACATCTATGTAAAGCCTGAGATCCAAGAAAACTATTTCATTTTTCGAATGATTAACAGTCAACTTAACATTAAAATTGTTGTTGTTGAGATACGTGTGACAATTCTTCAGCTCATCAATGCTACCATTCCAAATCATGAAAATACTGTAGATGTATTAACCGTAGAAAATAATATTCTCCACCCAATCTCTTGTGCCAGAGCCCCAGGCGTGCTCCATCTCAAACAGACCCATAAAAAGGTTTGCATAAGATCGAGCAAACCTGGAACCCATGACAGTCCCCTGCCTCTGCAGATACAAAATATTGTTGTGCAGAAAGACATTTAATGTGAGGATCATCTCAAACATCTCGAGGAGCATATGTGTATGCTCTAGATGCTTAGCATTGCGCTTATACAGAAAGTATGTTAAAGCTCTACGACCATAACTTTTTTTAAATGCAAGTGTAAAGACTCTCGATAGTGACAAAAATTAGATTGTCACTATCTCATCTAAAGTCTTCCAACTTACATAGTAAATCTCTACTATCCTTTAGATAAAAGGGGAGATTTTGAATGAACAGTTGCAGGAATGTGTCTACATACTCGGCAATACGTTCAGTTGGACCTCCATTGCCGGATATTATTGGTCTCCCTGGCTGAAACGGGCCTCCCTTGTGTATTGTAGGTAGTATATAAATACAGGGATATCTAGAGTGCTGAGGCAGAAGGTATCTGTATTCACCATCTGTGATGATACATGATTCCTGCCAGTCCGTCAATTTAGCATTTATGCTTTTCTCTATCATGGCTATTGGATTGGTACTTAGTCTCTCATAACACGTGGTGTCATCAAGTTGCCGATTTCTTTCCATTAGATAATCATTACGGTCCATTAACAGTATATTGCCACCTTTGTCCACTTCACGGACTACCACACCTGTTGTGCTTAGTCATGTTGAATTGGTGTCTACATCATTTGTTTTTAGCATGTGTTACCTCAAGATTATATAAATCATATGCCACTTTATAGAAACATTTATCAATTTACATTTTTTATATTAAACTTCAATAGTACAGTCACTACCAATGGGCCGTAATGTCTTAATAATGACACACGCCATAACCAATTATTTCTGTTCAATGTTCAATGTATCAATGTTAGGCAGTATAAACTTTGATTTATTTCACAATCCACTATCTACTGCGACATCTTCTTGTATATTGATCTTACGTGCAAATTGTATGCCTGTGCCATCCTCATCATGTAGTGTCGTAATTAGGTGTGTCACATTCAGGTCAGATACAGAAAATTTAGATTCAAGTACAGTGTCAAGTATAGAATATTGCACAGACGGATGTTCTGCAAATTATTTTTTTAATTTTAGTTTCCGTACATTTTTAAACAAATCAAAATGTAAATGTTCAAAATGTAGTCTTTCAGTGGGACAGACATTTGGCCCTCTGCATAAAACAGACATTTCATGTTCACTCAATGTTCTAGATGACAAGTTAATGACACTTAATGTATTAACCTTCGACACATCCTCAGTACTGCCCATAATATAGTGCACATTTTCAGCTATTTCTTGGTTTGGGTGTTCTCCACTCTGCCCTTGTGTTTTTTGCCACCCATCCTGGTTTGTTGTGGAAATTTTTCTTTTTGTTGCCTAACCGGCATCGCTGAACCTCTTGTAAAAACAGAGGGTGAATTACCAGTAACTCCCATACTTGTCTCATCTCCAGGGTCACTTTCTATGGAGGAGAGAGAGGTGATAGTATTGGAAACTAGAGTCCCTGGCATTGTCTGGGTGATTTGGTACTACTTTTGTGCTAATGTCGTAGTATTTTTTAGCGAAAGTAACTATACGACCTCTGACATAAACACCTTGATCTCTGTGTATTTTTGTTGTTTTTTCTCTTTGAGATATAGTTGGTAATTTGCCAGTTCTTTCTTTAAAATAGCCTGATTCTTTTGTATGGCTTCTGTTAGGTTTGTATCATTTATCTTCTACTCTAGTTTGAATATTTCCTCTCTAATTTTCTTGACCTTATGCTCAGAATTTTTTATTAGTATGTCCATCATTTTGTAGGAGGCCACATACAGGCCTTCCTCCCATTCCCCCAATAGGTCTGGGTCAAGATGTTCGTAATTGGGAAATATCAGAATCCGCAGACCTCCCGGAATTCTTTTGTTTTCAATGTATTTTTTCAGGTAGCCCCATCCCACCATTTCCCCAATTCTTGCTTTTTAACCCTCTCCAAACGCATTAATTTATTTCTCAACCCATCATTTTTAGATACTTCCACAGCTGATTGTACAGCACTGCTGTTTTTCTTCCCAAATAAATCGCCAATCATTTCCTCCCTGTTGTAATCAAAATCCATTATTATAAAGTATAAAACATAATTGTTCTGGAAGGCCTAAATACAAATATTCAAGCGAAAAGAAGGGTCAAGACACACGTCTTGAGGAC
The DNA here is from genome assembly GCF_964204655.1 of Triturus cristatus. Lineage (NCBI taxonomy): Eukaryota > Metazoa > Chordata > Amphibia > Caudata > Salamandridae > Triturus > Triturus cristatus. The sequence continues at coordinate 607,059,135 of NC_140587.1, forward strand.
ACATGCTGGGAAGGCATGATTTGTTTGGTTGCTACCTGCTGAATAAATGAATGGAATTTGACTCTGTGTGCGGCTACTTCTTGTGTGAGCAGTTTCATATGGATGTGTACTGGCCCGCTCCAGCCACGAAGAAGCCCCACTACTGACTGTGCAGTTCCGGGTGCTCTTGAGTGAACTGAGCTCCATTAGGACCGACGTAACCTATTCAGCCAGGAACAAGGTGAGCAGCCAAGCTGTTGAGCCTGAAAAAGAGACCCGATGGATTTTTAATTTGGGAAGGTTAAGTTACAACCGCATCCACTATGGAATAAAGAAAAAATAATGACTGAAACTACATGAACCAGCATGCCTGAGAAGCACACGCCCTGTTAGGCAGGTCTATGAATTTAATCGCAAGTGCAAGGCAATCATCGCAGCTGTTTCTCTTTCCCCCAAGGACTAGCCAGTGAACAAGGGAAAACTATTTCCAGAACCACGTCTTGAAGACACACACTTGGAAGGCAAGATTTGTTTGGTTGCTGCCTGCTGAATAAATGAATGGAATTTAACGTCGAGTGCGGCTACTTCATTGTGTGAGCAGTTTCATATGTATATATATATCCCCGTTTTCCGCGTTTTCCAGGCCACCCAAGGAGCGAATCAGTATGGTTTGAGGCGTTTTGGGGACTCAGGAGGTGTATTGTTTTAAACTGCCTCGACTACCACAGCCCTGAACAGCATTCTTAATGTTATCCTGATGGTTTTGTTTTACAGACATTGCCGGCTGAAGTCACTTGCCTAGCATGCGGTGAGAGAGCATGCTGGGACTTGCAGTTTACTACTGGGATTGCAACTGTAGGAATTAAAACGGAACTGTGGTTGATCGGGGGAGGAGCGGGCATTTGAGAGAGGCAATGTCCGAAACGCGTCAGGCCCATGCTCTTTGAAATAAATCCCCTGTTTGAAGTACCCCATGGTGTCCCTCTGGTTCTTTCAAGCAAAAGGATCCCTTCATGGCATATGTTGTGTGCAAGTCCTGGCCGCACATGGAGGAGACCCGTCTCAACAAGAGGACAGAGTCATCCGGGGCAGCTTCGGCACTTTCTTTGTATTCATGGTAATGGATAGGCTCTGACCCACCACACCCGCCTGCGGTATCTGTGCTGCTGTTCACTGCAGTTTGTGACTCCACGAAAGAATCCGGATCACTGTATTCGCGTTTTCCAGGCCACCCAAGGAGCGGATCAGTGTGGTTTGAGGCATTTTGGGGACTCAGTGATGTCATCAGTGATGTCATTTGAGATGTCATCAGTGATGTCATGAGTGATATCACTGACCATGTCTTGAGTGATGTAATATGTGACGGCACAGCAGTTCATTGTGGGCGCGCGAGTTATAGTTGGCTGAACTAACTATATCGGGGGAATTTCAATGGTTTTGTACGAGTAAAAAGTCCAGCTAACTATAACGCCTCCTGAAACCTATGATTTTTTCAGTGAATTTCTAAGGTTTTTTAAATGCTAATTCCTAACTATAACGTGCCTGAAACCTATGGTTTTTTCAGTGAATTTCAAAGGTTTTTTAAATGCTAATTTCTAACTATGCCTACAGAGATAGGACATGTGAAGAAAGAAGAAAAAATGCACAGAAAGAAAAAAAAAATGCAGAAAGAAGCAACAGAAGTCCTCAAAAATGAAGAAAAGTGCAGCAAGAAGGATAACGTGCAGAAAGAACAAACAGAAGAACAGCAAGAAACCTTGTTGCAAAATCATCCTGTACCCTCAACTTTTTCAGAAGGATGCTGGTGGTAACTGAGTCTGACTAACCAGTCCTAGAGCCAGTGCTATGTTAAAAGACACTTAGAATACAGTGAAAACACCTACATACACTAGGGAACACTATGCGTTGGGGTCCCCCTGTGATTAGCATGACCTCCTCTGTAAGCCACTAGTATATAATGGGGCAGAGGGATTAAAACTACCTCTTAAAACGCGCCACAGGGCGTGTTTGAACACATCACCTCAGGCCCCGTCTCCTCTCTTCACCACTGTGCAAACACGCTCTGTGGCCGTTTTAAGTTGCAAGATTAAGTCCCCTTGAATCCTGAGGGTCCCTAGGGTCCAACTAGCCCACTAGGTACCTCCAGTAAGGGCCACAGAGCTGCGTTGCAGAGAGGTGTAAAAAGGGGCACGGCCTAGTCCACCTCTGCAACACAGCGCAGTGGCGCTTACTGGAAGCACCTGGTGGGCTAGCATGCCCCCAAGGACCCTCAGGATTGAAGGGGAATTATTTCCCCAATTTAAAACGCGCCACAGGGCGTGTTTGCACACGTCACCTCAGGCCCCTTCCCCTCCCTTCACCACTGTGTAAACATGCCCTGTGGCCGTGTTTAGTTGGGAGATTAAGTTCATTTGAATCCTGAGGGTTCCTAGGGTCCAACTAGCCAACTAGGTACCACCAGTAAGCACCAGAGAGCTGCGTTGCAGAGAGGTGTAAAAAGTGGCACGGCCTGGACCAACTCTCTGCAACGCAGCGCAGTGGCGCTTACTGGAAGCACCTGGTGGGCTAGTTAGCCCCCAGGGGCCCTCAGGATTGAAAGGGAATTATTTCCCCAACTTAAAACGCGCCATAGGGCATGTTTGCATACGTCACCTCAGGCCCCATCCCCTCCCTTCACCACTGTGTAAACGTGCCCTGTGGCCGTTCTAAGTTGAAAGATTAAGTCCCCTTGAATCCTACGGGTCCCTAGGGTAAAACTAGCCCACTAGGTACCTCCAGTAAGCACCACAGAGCTGCGTTGCAGAGAGGTGTAAAAAGGGGCGTGGCCTCAGTACACCTGTCTACAACGCAGCTCCCCGGCGCATACTGGAGATACCTGTTGGGCTAGTTGGCCCTCAGGGACCCTCAGTATTGAAGGGGAATTAATTCCCCAACTTACAACTCTCCAGGGGGCACGTTTGCAGAGTGCTGCAAGGAGGGGGTGCCTGTCTTTTATTTATTAACTTTTTTAAGAAGGGGGGCTGTGTGGCCCCCCTTCTTTTTCTAATTTTTTGGCCCTGGAGACTCCATCTCCCAGGGCCTGCCCCCTAATTTATTTTTAGAAAAAAAAGAATTTGAAAGGGGGCTGCGTGGCCCCCCTCCGGAGGCCTTAACCGGCCCCGGGGACCCCAACCCCCGGGGCATGGCCTTTTTTTTCTTTTATTTTTTAGGAGGGGGGCTGCATTGTCCCCCTTCTCAGGCTACTTATGGCCCACGGGACCCCATCCCCCGGGGCCGGCCTCTGTTTTTTATTATTTTTAAAAAATATATATTTATAGAACCACCTAGGACATGCTGGACAAACTGTACGTACCTATCACCATGACGATTTGCGTGATATTCATTATGCATACAATGAATCCACGTGGAATGTATTTACACTGCTAGTGAAGCTCTGACGTGTCTGACGCCCTACCGTGCCTAATCCCGGCGCCACCGCCAGTGGGTACTCTCCAAGTAGACACCCTTGATGTTTATTTATATAAACATGGGTAGCTATTGACGGGCACATTTAAAACACACGCACACCAAGCCATTAAAAGGGGATTCAACAAAAATTCGACCAAAACTATGCAAGAAACCCCCCTCAAGGTTAAGAAAACCCACATCCACTGACAGATGTGTAATACTTTTTATTTTACTCTCTGGAAAGGAGGAAAACCTCACTTGAGAGTCACAGCTCACTCCTGGCTGAGCCCAATGCTGTGTTACACCCATCAGTGCCCGCCGAGTGCCACACACCTCTGTGTTGTATTCCACCAGCTAGTGCGTATGCTATGACTCTCTCTAGCCCATGTGCACTGTCACACCACCCCGTGAATATGTCATGCCACACTTGCCTTCGCATGGGTTATATTGCCCCATCTAACGTGCCTTCCTCGATGCCTATGTTATAACGCAGAGCGCTATGCCCTACATATTACAATCTGGGATCCATATCTTTGTCACAGTGCATATGCAACGTTACACTCCCTAGCACATATTTTATATTACAACTTTAGAGAATAGTTAGGTTACACAACACTGCCCTGTGCATATTACACTCCAAGGTGCATATCGCATAGCACGCTCTAGTGCCTGTGCTATCTTTTGCTCTCCAATGAATCTGTAATTGCGCACAATGTATTGCATATTATATTTCACGCCCCGGTTCATCTAATATCACACTTTTTGGTACATGGTTAATACCATACACTATATCATTTTCAATCGTGCTCTCAGGACTATATTCTATATAACACTGCGTTCACCTACCCTTTTCACGGGCATTACATTTTGCGATAGGGGGTGGAGGGTCAGGGGGTGTTTCTGCCAAGTGAGCCCGGAGTCACAGTCATAAACGTCCTCTTCTTCCTGAATAAAAGTGAGATTATGCTGCATACTTGTTCATATTTTTAGTAGTTTGCACAGACACACATTTTAAAAACAATAAAGTTCCTAATACCTGCCTTCTCTGAACAGTTAGCTTGCTGCCCCATCCACCTCCTCCCTATCCTCTGTTGTCTGAATCCATGGACTGGCCTCCTCCTTCCTGCCATGCATGGTCTGATGTGCTGCCACTGCCCTCCATTTAGAATGATGTACCAGTCCACTCCTCCTGCCCTCCATTGCCCAATTCTATGCCCCATCAATGACCTCCTGCTTAGCCTCTGTGCTTAGCTTGCTGCCCCTATTCTCCTTCCCCTGCCCTCTGATGTCTTTGTACATGCCCCTGCTCCATCCTTTTTGCCCACCATGTTCCATGGACCTGCCACTCCTATCTACTCTGAGTGTTCTGTTGAGCTGCCACTCCCCTCCCACCTTCCTAGCATTGTCAGATGACTATAACCTGTCCCTGCCACCTCCACCCTGCCTATCCACATTCCATGCCCCTATCCCCTTCCTCCTGTGCTCCATGGTCCATTTTACTGCCACACCCTTCTGCCCTCCCTGATTGATCTGTTGTGCTGCAACTGCTCTTCCTGCCTGCCCCATGTGGTCTGTTGTGAGGCCCCTTCCCCTGAACTCTCTTGTCTGTGCCCAGGTCCTGACCCTCCCTTCTATCCTCCATGGTCCTTTGTGCATGCCCCTGCACCCTCCTTCTTGCCCATCATAGCCATTGTGCTGCCACTAACCCTCCTGCATGCCATGCATGGTCTTCTGTGCTGCCACGGCCCCTCCCACCTTCCCTGTGTGGCCAGCTAGCTGATCCTGACCCCTCCCACCTTCCCTCCATGGTCTGTGTGTATGCCATCATAGTCTCACTGTTGCACTCCATGGTGTGTCTTGCTTCTAGTGCCCATCCTGCCTGACCTACATGGTCATCTTGCTGCTCCTGCCCTGCCCCCTTGCCCCCAGCCCTCTGTTTCCACGTGCAGACCCCTATTCCCTCCCTCCTGGCTTGTCTGTTCCATTGTAATGCCCCTGATCCGTCCCTCCTGCCCTTTATGGTCTGTTATGCTGCAGCTTTCTCTCCTGTCTGTCCATTATGGTCAGCAAGCTACCATTGCCTCTTTCCCCTCTGTTCTCTGTTGTCCATGTGCATGGTCCTGTCCCCTCCCTATTGCTTTCTATGGATTGTTGTGCTGCACTCCCGTCCCGCATGCTCTGTGTGGTGTACTGTGCCGCTGCTTACCCTGATGCCTGCCCTGTAGGGTCAGGTTGGTACACCTCTCCATTTCCCTCCTGTCCTCTGTTATCCGAGTCCATGTCCCTACCCCAATTCCTCCTGCCTTCCATGATCTAATGTACCATACTTGCGAACATTTTGAACTTGGTAAGAGGGAGATTTTGAAAAAAAACTGGGGTATTGATTTTCTACTTTGAATTACATTGAAAAAGAGGAGATTGTAGACAGGAGACAGATAAAATAAAGCCCATTTGAGCTTAAAAACATTGGATGTTTCCTGGCTCAATCGGGTCTGTTGGCATGTATGGTTGTACTACCACTGCCTCTTCCTTCTGCCCACAATGATCTATTATATTGCAACAGCCTCTCTTGCCAGTCCTGAATTGTTGGTTTGTTGCCCCTGCCCCCTTTCCACTGCCCTCCATAGTCTGTTGTGCTGCCACTGCCCTTCCTGCCTGCCCAGTGTGGTCAAATTGGTGCCTCTGCACCCTCCTACCTACCTTCAATTGTCAGAGTCCGTGCCCCTGGCCTCTGCCTCTCAACAGTATCCTAATGAACAACTAGGTTGCTAACATTCTATATTTATTAGAAAAGTGTGGAACGCCTGACGTCATCTTGATGCAAACAAAACTGTAATACCTAGAGCATTTCCTTTAGAAATTACATATATGAGAGGGTCTTATTTGCATCAAAATTATGGTTAGTGCTCTAAAAAACTAAAATGAGGACGTATTTTCGGAGTTTTCAAATAGCGACTAAAAGCACTTTTAAATTATTTGTTATCTTTATGTTTTTTTATCCAGTTGACCACTTGATTAAATGTTGCACTTAGGGGAGAGGATGTGGTATTACTTCCAGAGCTGCAGACTTTGCAACTGGGGAACAAGGTTGGAGTTTATGCTTCAGCTCGACATTCTGTGATTCTGGTCAAATCACTTTATCTCCCCATGTCTACAACCAAACTTAATTTGTTCTTGTGTGATGTAACCAATGCTCATGTAAAGCACTCCAATACCTGACAAGTCTGCACTATATAAAACTGCAAAAACACCAAAAATAAAAAGTGTTTTGCACACTTCTGTCATTGGGCTACATGTGGGCTAATTCTGGGTGATATTTGTGCTGCATTTGGGCTCTTTTGTCTCTGGTGGCCATCTTGGGAGATTTATTTGTTATGAAGTTTCCTAATTTCCTCATTTACTACAGTCTCCTCAGTAGGCATACTGTCAGTTTTTTACTTTGAGTCAATCAAGAAGGCATTCAGATGTGTCACACATTTGCCATAAATTCAGAATGTTAGCACTCTAATTACGGGTCCCAGCATGCTCAAATGAGCAACTAGAGTGCTAACATTCAGGATTTATACCCTGTTAGCCCCGGGGACCGCCACCCTACCGGGGCTACAAAATAAATGGGTGGGGGGGCTCAACGGGGAGCTGCATGTTAGCAGCTCCCCGTGTGGAAAAGCAATGCCGGCTCCCAAAGGACGCAGAGAGCTGGCTGGGACCGTGGGGGCAGTGGGTCTCCCCCCCACGGTCCCCAACGTTGTATATAGGCCCCGGGGGATGGGGTCCCCGGGGAGAATTGAAATTAGTGATAGGTGCTAATTTTTCTTTTTACGGGCAAATTAGCAGTCGTGCACCCAGCGTGGCGCAAAGTGCGGCCCCCTGGTGTGCACTTGCTGGGTGCGCGACTACGCGTTGGGTGCACGACTTCTAATGCGCTGGGTGCACGACTCCTCTCGCGTTAGGTGCGCGACTTCCCCAATTTTTTTTTTTTAAAAACAATAAATAAAATATTATAAATATATTTTGAAAAATCTAAAATAAAATAAAAAATATTTGAGTTTCAATATTTTTAAAAATATATTTTTTTCAATTTATATTAAAAATATGTAATGCAATTTAAAAATATGTAAACATATATAGTTTAAAAAATTTAGAAAAACTATCAAAAAACGAAATATAACAATTAATATATTTAAAAATTATCATTTAAAAAACCTTTGAAATTCACTGAAAAAACCATAGGTTTCAGATATGTTATAGTTAGGAATTAGCATTTAAAGAACCTTTGAAATTCACTAAAAAAACATAAGTTTCAGGGGTGTTATAGTTAGAAATTAGCATTTAAAAAATCTAACAAATTCACTGAAAAAACCATTGGTTTTAGGGAAAGTTATAGTTAGTTGGACATTTCACACGTACAAAACCAGTGAAATTCCCCTGTTACTGTTAGTTCAGCTAACTATAACTCGCACCACCGCAATACACTGCTGATGACGTCACATATTACATCACTCATGACATGGTCAGTGACATCACTGATTACATCACTCATGACATCTCAAATGACATCACTGATGACATCATCCATATGATAAATTGATGCATCTTCTCACAACCTAATATAACCTTTGATACACCCACTCTAAATTACAGATGGCCATTCTCAAAACCAATGACACTCCAACACCAATAACTACATACCCACTCACTGATTCTTAGGTCCACACACACATCCACTCATACTTACGGTCACTCAGTACAGGACTATCATATGCACTCATACATCTATATAGACACTCACACACCACCACGAATCCATAGAGGTACTCACACACCTAGTCAGTCATGCAAATAATTAATCACACTCCCATTTACTCACCTATACAGTTTTACACACACCAGATCACTTACTCATGCAAATACTAGCAAATTCTTATGCTCTTATACAATCACTGATACAAGCACACACTCATCCATATAGCTACTCTCATATTCACACACTCTCACTTATAGTGATTTATATACTCTAACACACATATATACTGCCTTTCACATATGAAGTTACTCACACATGTATTACTGAGATATACATTCACCCACTAACACACCCATATACACACTCACCCACCCATACCGTCCATCACAGATGCACTCTTGAAACCATGTATCCACTCACACATCTATGTCACACACACCCCACCCACACAAATACTCAGGCACCGATACAGATAGTCAGACAACCAATCAATAACTCATATAGACACTCATGTAGCTATTCACAAACCCATGCAGCCGCTTATGCACCAACAGACAGATGGATACAGACAATCACACAGTTTAGTCGCTAACCCATGCATTCAGTAAGATACATTTAATCACTCACTTATACAGTCAGTCACGCACCTACTAAATCAACCATTCAGAAACTTATACACCCACTCATTCTTCAATACACCTTTCCCTATATATATTAAACATATTTTAATTTTACAGAAACACACACTCACTGGATGATGTAATCAGTGATGTCATTTGAGATGTCATCAGTGATGTCATCAGTGATGTCACTGACCATGTCATGAGTGATGTAATATGTGACATCATCAGCAGTGCATTGCGGGGGTGCGAGTTATAGTTAGCTGAACTAACTATAACGGGGTAATTTCACTGGTTTTGTACGAGTGAAATGTCCAACTAACTATAACTTTCCCTAAAACCTATGGTTTTTTCAGTGAATTTATATATATGTATATATATATATATAACATATTACCTACTGGCGGTCGCCAGTAGGTAGTTATAGTTAGGACCTATTTTCCATAGGAAATCCGCAACATTCCATTCCCAATAAGTCTGGCACCGGTTGACGAATCTTCTCGAAATTTTCTAAACTTTTGGCCAGCTCCGGTCCGCTCCTATCCTAAAAGTTTTGTGGTGATTCGTCAAGTGGGAGCTGAGAAAAAAGGGGGGTATCAAAACGTGTTTTCCCCATGCAATTTCCCATAGGACTGGTTGACGCAGCTACAGCCCGAACTGCTGAACGGAATTACACCAAATTTGGCAGAAAGGTAGACCTTGGTTCATAGTCGTGCCTTTTGCTTAAATGGTGTAAATCCGTTCAGTAGTTCCTGAGATAATCAAAAGTAAAATCACATATATATCTGGGCGGAGCCTAACCACACACCTCATCGTGAGATCTGATTGGCTGTCAGCACTTCATCCAAGAAGTGTTGGCAGCCATCTTGGGACCAATATACATGATAGCACCTCATTAAAAAGCATTGCAGTTAATAGAAGGTTTTAAGACTTTAGTTACATTATAAATCATTTGTTGATGGTACCATACTCATTTTAGGAATTGTGGTATGTTCTAAGGTGATTTTACCATGTGAAAAAGCCTTCTGCTGGGATATCATGAATCATGTTTGAGAGAAAACAATTTTCACATGCTTTTCCCACAGAGGTTTGGAAGGTGATCTATAAGCTAAACTGAGAGCATATTTTCTGTAAATTCACATTATCTTTCTTAATCATGTGAGAATGAAGTCTGACATTCTCAGTAAAACATGTACATCCAACAAGGGCAGAGACTCTCAGTTGATTCCTTTGTGTTCTACTGCAGCTTCCCAGATGTTCCAAAGAACAACTAGAGTGCTAACACTCCTACTTATGATAAACGTATAGCACACCTGAAGCCATCTTGATTGGAATAAAGTGGTAACTCTTAAAACATTTAATTTAAAAAGGAACAAAATGAGGGGGTTCATTTTGCCATAGAATGTATGATTAGTGCTGCAGAAAGAAAAATTAGGGCACATTTTGAGTGACTTCTCAAATCCTCTTCTATTTCATTAAAGAATTCTGACATGCAGACTGAAACATGCACATTCAATACCAGCAGCAGACTTCCCTGGTGAGCAGTAGCTTTACTACAGTGATCTAATGAGCAACTAGAGTGCTAACATTCTGAATTTATGGCAAATGTGTGACACATCTGAATGCCTTCTTGATTGAATCAAAGTAAAAAACTGACAGTATGCCTACTGAGGAGACTGTAGTAAATGAGGAAATTAGGAAACTTCATAACAAATAAATCTCCCAAGATGGCCACCAGAGACAAAAGAGCCCAAATGTAGCACAAATATCACCCAGATGTAGCCCAAGTATAGCCCAATGACAGAAATCCTAGAGTGTTTTAAAGAACAACTAGAGCGCTAACATTCTTACTTATGACAAAAGTATGGCACATCTGATGCCATCTTGATTGGAATAAAGTGGTAACACTTAAAACATTTAATTTGCAAAGGAACAAAATGAGGGGGTTCATTTTGCCATAGAAATTATGATTAGTGCTGCAGAAAGAAAAATTAGGGCACATTTTGACTTCTCAAATCCTCTTCTATTTCATTAAAAAGTTCTGACATGCAGACTGAAACATGCACTTTGAATACCAGCAGCAGACTTCCCTGGTGAGCAGTAGCTTTACTACAGTGATCTAATGAGCAACTAGAGTGCTACCATTCAGAATTTATGGAAAATGTGTGACACATCTGAATGCCTTCTTGATGGAATCAAAGTAAACAAGCATTGAAAATGCAATAGGTCTCGCCCTTGTTTAAGTTAAAGCAATTCTGTTTGTAATCAGGTGGCTTTTTAGCTTTGCTTGTATTGGAGTTTTTCAAACTTTCATGTACATACCATGCATATGTATGCATATATGTATATGTATATGTTTGCATGCATTTATATTTATATAGATATGCAGATTATATGTATATGTTTATATATATATATATATATATATATATATATATATATACACACATACATATATATACATGCATATGCATATATATATGTGCATATGTGTGCATGTACAGAGAAGTAGAGAGGTAGAGGTGTATAGGTAGAGGTGTAGAGGTAGACAGGTAGAGGTAGAGAGGTTGATAGTAGTAGAGAGAGAGGTAGAGAGAGGTAGAGAGGTAGAGAGTAGAGAGCGAGTAGTAGAGAGTAGTAGAGAGTAGTAGAGAAAGTATCAGAGAGTGAGTATTAGAGAGTAGTAGAGTGAGTAGTAGAGAGTGAGTAGTAGAGAGTGAGTATTAGAGAGTGAGTAGTAGAGAGTAGTAGAGAGTGAGTAGTAGAGTGAGTAGTAGAGAGTAGTAGAGAGTAGCAGAGAGAGAGTAGTAGAGAGTGAGTAGGAGAGTGAGTAGTAGAGAGTAGAAGAGAAAGAGTAATAGAGAGTGAGTAGTAGAGAGTAGTAGAGAGTGAGTAGTAGAGAGTACTAGAGAGAGAGTAGTAGAGAGTGAGTAGTAGAGAGTGAGTAGTAGAGAGAAAGTAGTAGAGAGTAGTAGAGTAGTAGAGAGTGAGTAGTAGAGAGTAGTGGAGTAGTAGAGAGTGAGTAGTAGAGAGTAGTAGAGAGTGAGTAGTAGAGTGAGTACTAGAGAGTAGTAGAGAGCGAGTAGCAGAGCAAGTAGTAGAGAGTGTGTAGTAGAGAGTGAGTAGTAGAGAGTAGTAGAGAGTGAGTAGTAGAGAGAGAGTAGTAGAGAGTGAGAAGTAGAGAGAGTAGTAGAGTAGGAGAGAGTGAGTAGTAGAGTGAGTAGTAGAGAGTAGTTGAGAGCGAGTAGTAGAGAATGAGTAGTGGAGAGTGAGTAGTAGAGAGTGAGCAGTAGAGAGTGAGTAGTACAGAGTGAGTAGTAGAGAGTGAATAGTAGAGAGTAGTAGAGAGTGAGTAGTAGAGAGTGAATAGTAGAGAGTAGTAGTAGAGAGTATTAGAGAGAGAGAGTAGTAGAGAGTGAGTAGTAGAGAGTAGTAGTGAGTGAGTAGTAGAGAGTAGTAGAGAGTGAGTAGTAGAGTAGTAGAGAGTGAGTGGTAGAGAGTAGTAGAAAGTAGTAGAGTGAGTAGTAGAGTGTTAGTAGAGAGTGAATAGTAGAGAGTAGTAGAGAGTGAGTAGTAGAGAGAGCAGTAGAAGACAGTGAGTAGTAGAGAGTAGTAGAGTGTGAGTAGTAGAGAGTGAGTAGTAGAGAATGAGTAGTAGATAGTAGTAGCGAGTGAGTAGTAGAGAGTGAGTAGTAGAGAGTGAGTAGTTGAGAGTGAGTAGTAGAGAGTGAGTAGCAGAGAGTGAGTAGTAGAGAGTGAGTAGTAGAGAGTAGTAGAGAGTGAGTAGTAGAGAGTGAGTAGTAGAGAGAGTAGTAGAGAGTAGTAGAGAGTCAGTAGTAGAGTAGTAGTCAGTCAGTGTCAGTCACTGTCAGTCAGTGTCAGTCAGTCAGTAAGTGTCAGTCAATCAGTGTCAGTCAGTGTCAGTCAACCAGTGTCAGTCAGTCAGTATCAGTCAATCAGTGTCAGTCAGTGTCAATCAGTGTCAGTCAGTCAGTCAGTGTCAGTCAGTCAGTGTCAGTCAATCACTGTCAGTCAGTGTCAGTGTCAGTCAATCTGTGTCAGTCAGTATCAATCAGTCAGTGTCAGTCAGTCAGTGTCAGTCAGTCAGTGTCAGCTAGAGCAGCTCTGCTGACCTGGTTCTCTGGGTCTAAAGCAGCTCTGCTGACCTGGTTCTCCCTCTCTAAAGCAGCTCTGCTGACCTGGCTTCTCTGGTTCTACAGCAGCTCTGCTGACCTGGTTCTCTGGCTCTAAAGCAGCTCCGCTGACCCAGTTCTATGGCTCTGAAGCAGTTCTGCTGACATGGTTCTCTGGCTCTAGAGCAGCTCTGGTGACCTGGTTCTCTCCCTCTAAAGCAGCTCTACTGACCTGGTTTCTCTGGCTCTGCAGCAGCTCTGCAGACCTGGTTCTCTGGCTCTAGAGCAGCTCTGTTGACCTGGTTCTTAGGCTCTAGAGCAGCTCTACTGACCTGGTTCTATGGCTCTAAAGCAGTTCTGCTGATTTGGTTCTCTGGCTCTAATGCAGCTCTGCTAACCTGGTTCACTGGCTCTAAAGCAGCTTTGCTGGCCTGGTTCTCTGGCTCTAAAGCAGCTCTGCTGACCTGGCTCTCTCCCTCTAAAGCAGCTCTGCTGACCTGGTTTCTCTGGCTCTACAGCAGCTCTGCTGACCTGGTTCTCTGGCTCTAGAGTAGTAGAGAGTAGTGGAGTAGTAGCGAGTGAGTAGTAGAGAGTAGTAGAGAGCGAGTAGTAGAGAGTGAGTAGTGGAGAGTGAGTAGTAGAGAGCGAGTAGTAGAGAGTGAGTAGTAGAGAGTGAATAGTAGAGAGTGAGTAGTAGAGAGTGAGTAGTAGAGAGTGAGTAGTAGAGTGAGTAGTAGAGAGTGAGTAGTAGAGAGTAGTAGAGAGTGAGTAGTAGAGAGAGTAGTAGAGTAGTAGAGAGTGAGTGGTAGAGAGCAGCAGGGAGTAGTAGAGTGAGTAGTAGAGAGTAGTAGAGAGTGAGTAGTAGAGAGTGAATAGTAGAGAGTAGTAGTAGAGAGTAGTAGAGAGAGAGAGTAGTAGAGAGTGTAGTAGAGAGTGAGTAGTAGAGAGTAGTAGCGAGTGAGTAGTAGAAAGTAGTAGATAGTGAGTGGTAGAGAGTAGTAGAAAGTAGTAGAGAGTGAGTAGTAGAGAGTGAATAGTAGAGAGTAGTAGAGAGTGAGTAGTAGAGAGTAGTAGTAGACAGTGAGTAGTATAGAGTAGTAGAGCGTGAGTAGTAGAGAGTGAGTAGTAGAGAGTGAGTAGTAGATAGTAGTAGTGTGTGAGTAGCAGAGTGTGAGTAGTAGAGTAGTAGAGATTGAGTAGTTGAGAGTGAGTAGTAGAGAGTGAGTAGTAGAGAGTAGTAGAGTAGTAGAGAGTGAGTAGTAGAGAGTAGTAGAGAGTGAGAAGTAGAGAGTGAGTACTAGAGAGAGAGTAGTAGAGAGTAGTAGAGAGTCAGTAGTAGAGTAGTAGAGAGTAGTCAGTCAGTGTCAGTCAGTGTTAGTCAGTCAGTGTCAGTCAGTCAGTCAGTGTCAGTCAATCAGTGTCAGTCAATGTCAGTCAGTGTCAGTCAGTCAGTGTCAGTCAGTGTCAATCAGTATCAGTCAGTGTCAGTCAGTGTCAGTCAGTCAGTCAGTGTCAGTCAGTCAGTGTCAGTCAATCAGTGTCAGTCAGTGTCAGTGTCAGTCAATCTGTGTCAGTCAGTGTCAATCAGTCAGTGTCAGTCAGTCAGGGTCAGCTAGAGCAGCTCTGCTGACCTGGTTCTCTGGGTCTAAAGCAGCTCTGCTGACCTGGTTCTCTCTCTCTAAAGCAGCTCTGCTGACCTGGCTTCTCTGGCTCTACAGCAGGTCTGCTGCCCTGGTTCTCTGGCTCTAGAGCAGCTCTGCTGACCTAGTTCTTATGCTACAGAGCAGCTCTGCTGATCTAGTTCTCTGACTCTACAACAGCTCTGCTGACCTGGTTCTCTGGCTCTAAAGCAGCTCTGTGGACCCAGTTCTATGGCTCTGAAGCTGTTCTGCTGACATGGTTCTCTGGCTCTAGAGCAGCTCTGCTGACCTGGTTCTCTCCCTCTAAAGCAGCTCTACTGACATGGTTTCTCTGGCTCTGCAGCAGCTCTGCAGACCTGGTTCTCTGGCTCTAGAGCAGCTCTGTTGACCTGGTTCTTAGGCTCTAGAGCAGCTCTACTGACATGGTTCTCTGGCTCTAAAGCAGCTCTGCTGACCTGGTTCTATGGCTCTAAAGCAGCTCTGCTGATTTGGTTCTCTGGCTCTAGAGTAGCTCTGCTGACCTGGTTCTCTGGCTCTAAAGCAGCTCTGCTAACCTGGTTCTCTGGCTCTAAAGCAGCTCTGCTGGCCTGGTTCTCTGGCTCTAAAGCAGCTCTGCTGACCTGGTTTCTCTGTCTCTACAGCAGCTCTGCTGACCTGGTTCTCTGGCTCTAGAGCAGTTCTGCTGACCTAGTTCTTAGGCTCTAGAGCAGCTCTGCTGACCTGGTTCTCTGGCTCTACAGCAGCTCTGCTGACCTGGTTTTCTGCACTCATGATGCACGCACCCGACTTCGTGAAAATATATTTTAAGATAATATAAGTTTATTATAAGTACAAATATATTATTTTGATGAATATCTTACATAATCTCTTGCCTTAATATGTATATTAAAGACACATAAATATCATTTTGGAACATAATTTTTTTTAGCGGGAGTCGCGCACCCAGCGCGCCCCAGCACGTATATGATGTCACGCAGGACCCGCAACCGTGCAAACATCTCGTACCGTAATGCGCATGTGTCGTGAATGCACGGGAGCAGGAGTCGCAGACTGGTCGCATACCAATCGCGCATATCACGTGATATTAAATGTATACGATGTAACTGAAAAACACGCAGTCGTCGCACACCATACGCGGATCCTTCATGACTTTTCTAAAATGGCGGCTAGAATGCGCGCACCCACCGTGATGTGTACACTTTCAAAAAAATTGCAATTTTTTTTAAAGAAAATAATATAAATATATTAAAATAAAACATGAAAACAAGAAAATTAATCAATATTTCAGTTTTAATTAAAAAAAATTTTTTGTTGTTGCAATTTTCAGAAAAATATATAATGTTATTTAATGAATAAAATATTTCGAAATACACAGTTAAAAAACTGTAGAAAATCAGTACAAAAAATAGATATAACTACTATCAAACTTAAATGTTAGCATTTAAAAAACCTTTGAAATTCACTGAAAAAAGCATAGGTTTCAGGGGTGTTATAGTTAGCTGCCCATGTCACTGATACAAAACCATAGAAATTCCTCCGTTATAGTTAGTTCTGCTAACTATAACTCATGCGCCCGCAATGCACTGCTGATGATGTCACATATTGCATCATTCATGACATGGTCAGTGACATCACTGATGACATCTCAAATGACATCACTGATGTCATCATCCACTTGACAATCTGATACACCTCATCATACACTAGTATAACCTTTCATCACTCACCGTAAAATACAGAGTACCATATTTGAATCCATTGGCACACCAATACCAGTTACTACATACCCACTCACTGATTCCTAAGTCTACACACACAACTACCCATTCAACAACAGAATCATCTATACATGCAGTCATTAATTAATAGAACACTATCAAATGCACTTATACACAGATATAGACATTGACACATCAGCAGTCATCTTAGTCGGTTATGCAGTCATCCTACTCACTCATGAAAAAAATGTATCGCACTTAAATTTACTCACTTACACAATTATCCAACAACACCTCATTTATTCAAACACATAGTAACTCATCGTTAATATGTTAAATATGCACCATTACAATTATACACTCATTCATATAGTTACTCTCACAATCACTAACTCTTACACATACTTATTTATATACACCAACTCTCACATACAATGCCTTTTATTTTTTTACTTTGTTGAAGATGTACAACTAAAACATATATTCACTCACCAACACACAAATAAATACACTCAGTCACCCAAACAACTGTTTCCACATGCACTCTTAAACCCATACACCTAGTCAATCAACCATTCACACATCTATGCATAGAGTTACACACACCCCATCCAACCACACACAAACTCAGTGTCCCATACAAATACTCACCCAACTAATCAATAACTAATATACACACTCATGTAGTTAGTGACCAACTGATGCAGCATGTTATACAACAACAGAGACAGTGCTGTCCACATTCACATAGTTTAGTTACTTATCCATGTATTAAGTGAGACACTTTTAATTACTCACTTAAAAAGACAGTCAGACAACTACTAAATCCTCCATCCAGACAGTTATATATCCACTCAATCTTCAATACAGATTGGTATATATATAATACATATTTTAATTTCAAACTAAACCACATTCAGTGGAGGATGTCATCAGTGATGTCATCAGTGATGTCATTTGAGATGTCATCAGTGATGTCATCAGTGATGTCACTGACCATGTCATGAATGATGCAATATGTGACATCATCAGCAGTGCATTGCAGGCGTGTGAGTTATAGTTAGCAGAACTAACTATAACGGAGGAATTTCTATGGTTTTGTATGAGTGAAATGGGCAGCTAACTATAACACCCCTTGAAACCTATGGTTTTTTCTGTGAATATATATATACATATATATACATATATATATATATTTGGAGTGACCCTGCCACTGTGCAGACATCCATCTGGACTACGTGACCCAGCATGCATCTGCCTGGGAGGATGTTCGCGTGATGCAGGCATACCTTTAATTGGAGGAGGGGTCGAATACCACCTGACTGGGAGCGGTCAACTTATTAACTGCACTTTGCCTGACCCCCAGAGAGACAATGGAGTCCGTGAGACCGGCACTGAGGAAAGCCAAGAATGGCTGAAACGCGTCTGCCAAAGCGTTTCAGGGACTGCCAGAAGCACGCAAGTGTCATTTTAAATAAAGCCCTTTTGAGAGACCCCGGAGTGTGCCGAGCCTTTACTTTACCTGGGAGAAGGCAGTGGTCGTTGTGTTATATATATATATATATATATATATATATATATATATATATATATATAGATAGATAGATAGATATATATATATATATAGATATATTAAAAAAAACACCTCCACTTTGCTGGGGGCCGCCAGTCCTGTAGGGCTGGCTCATTGCCAGGAATGGAGATCCTGGTTCTATGCGGATTTTCCACGAAAAGAATGAGCCCAACATCGGCTTAAAAGAGCAGCTGACTTTATTCGTCACCATCACAGACAGTACGCACTCAAAGTCCTCCTTATGCATTTCGGCGTCACTGACGCCTTGATCACAGGTGAGCGCTTTATTTCAAAACCAAGTGGTCACGTGCCTGTAGTGGTGTACCAAAGGCCCCAGAATGCACCAAGTAAGTCATTAGGAATGTGCACCGAAAATTCAGTTTTTGCTTAATAGCGTGATTTACCTTCAGTGTTGCCGTATTGTTTCATAATTAAAAGTGCATCCACATTATTTGAGCACTGCTGTGTGCAAATTACTGTCCCACAATGCTCAAATTTGTGCTGTTTCTGTGATGCTGCAAAAGAGAGGTTCCCCCTCTCATCTCCATTACACTTCCGCCGTCACCATTTTGCTGCGGTTGTCCCTTTTGGCTGGCAATCGTCGGAGAGCAGTCCATTCCCCCTCAATAAACATTCCAGAAAAACACATCCACTTTGCTGGGGGCCCCCGGGTCCTGCAGGGCGGGCTCATTGCCAGGAATGGAGATCCTGGGTCTATGCAGATTTGCCACAAATATATATCTCAGCATTTTACTTCCATAGTACATATATAGAAATTATAAAACAGTGTCATCTCAATGAACAAATGTAGTAGTCGTTTCTTCTACCAAAAAATTATTTATTCATCCACTTTTTTCTTCTCTGAAAATCACAGAATATCTTAGCCAATGTGAACAAGCTTTATTTACACACTGACTATCTCAATGCGTTTTGTTTATGTTAATTCAATATGGCATTTCTGAAAACCAGAGCTCCTTGGTTATGGCGTTGGTCCTTATAAGACATTACGGCCCATCCAGAGTGACTGTACTATGGGAGTTTGATATAAAACAATTCAAATAATTATTGATTATGGTAGAACTGGCTTGTATTATGAAGGGCTTTTATGACCATTAGTTATATAGTATAGACAATATACATGTTTAAATGCTTAAAACTAACCGTATAGGTATTTTGATGTTTGGTAACACCATGCTGAAACCACTTTCTCCATATTTTTACAGATACACCTCATACATTATACATTTTTGTCAACACTCATAACATGAAGAACATCCGAGAAAATTACTCGCGTGTTGAGGTACAAAAGTATATTCGTATTTGTTTGGGGTGCACCTATCAGCCTTTATGGAATTAAGACCTATGCAGAGTATAGAAAGAATGCATCTTATATCAATTTGATCCATCATATGTAGGAGTACCTTTTGTTCTGAGTGTTGGAATAGCAGTTTGAACTGGTACATGTACAATCAGAAAATAAAAACGGATTCTTTGATGAGCCTCTCTGTCTAACTTACCTGTCTTAGCATATGCATGATTACTTTTCTTTTATATAACATGGAATGTACAAAATGAAGAAAGTGATTTATTATGTATGCAATTGTTTCTCTCCCTGTGTAAATATTTGTACAGCTGATGTAACGTATTGATACATATCTCTACCTATATCTCAAAAGGACAAATGGTCAATTAAGGCAATAAATGAAGTTTAGATATCAAACTGACATATGTATCGTCTGGTTGAATGTATAGTGTAAATAGATTTAGTTTTAATGGTTGTATATATTGTAAATAAGTGTGTATTTTGTATATGTTTTGTAGCCCTGAAGAAGGCCCAGGTGGACGAAGCGCGTTGGCTACCACTCGCATTCTGTGATTTGAAGAGAAGAAAAAAATGGATGAATACATTTGTTTATTGAGATGACACTGTTTTGTCATTTCTATATGAGTACTATGGACTAAAATGCTGATATAGATAATTGACCTGCAAGCTGAGTGCTGAACCACCTCTGTGGATTAGGGTACATAAATGTGTTTCTCTTGATTGCTTTCAAAACCTGCAGTGAGTCACATATTTATTATTTCCTCCAAGATATTTAGTTTTTGGATTCTTCTTTGGCTGGCATGAAGGTATTTGAAATACTACAGGAAGAGATCTATTTAATGATGGATTTCTGTGTGAAAAGAGTGAAGTATAGTCTTTGATGATATTTAGGGTGCATTATTATTACACTGGTTTTTACCTTAATTTATAATGTTCCACAATTCAATGAAGAGTTGATTTTGGGGGGTATGGCTATAAATCCCTTGGCCGTTATATGGGAAGGAGACTTTAACACAGTTCTTGACTCCGTTGGATGCATGATCAACTGGGCTGTGACATATGACTTCAGCAGCTAAAACTCTGGCTAAAATTATATGAACCAGCATGGGCTAGTTGATTTGTGCTGACTGAGACATGCCAAGGAAAAGAAAGTATTTTCCATTTTACAGTGCATGATTATCCAAATGCCACCGTCATCCATCTTCTGTGTTTCTGTGCAGGAAATAGAAGACCACAGCGGCTACAACTCAAAGTCATCCCATTCAGAATTTTAATCATAAACCTGGAAGCAGTATGAGTTTCCATTCAGAATTGTGAGTTGGACACATGAGAGGAGGGTGAGAGTTCCATTCCCTGGCCTTGGGCAAATCCAGTGGTGGGAGTGAGCAATGGGTCTGTGTTTTGGGGCATATACATGTTTGCCAACCCAGCAATTAGACCCATCCCCTCTAGTTACAGATCCATTGACCTGGAATCTCTAGGGCCATTAGATCATGAGGTGCAAATTTTTTAAAGACATGCTTGTATCTAACACTACCCTTAAAAATAAGCATATTTCCCTATTCATCACACCTTAAATTTGAATGCAGAGACACTAAATTCTACTGTGCTGAGATTGTGTTAGCACAATTTTGATTTGGTGATTAGAGCAATTTCTGGAGTTTTTGATTTGGCAGCAACCACATAGTTTTGGTGAGACGATCTCACTCCTCAACGCTCATTCATGAACAGAACAGGTTTACGTTCAGTTAATAACTAGTGGTTGCAAACAATATATATTGTCCATGTTTTATGCATGGTTTTGTTGCTTTGTTTGATTTGTGTAATTTAGATTTTTTTAAACCATTGTTATTATGCATATGTACAATATTGCCGGTACTGTCCACTTTAATATAAATGGAAGCACAACAAACCTCTTTGAACACACCAGATCCGCAGTAGAGCTCCACAGAGTGTTGAATCGCTGCTAACCATCACCGCCGTCGCGAGTCGGAGTGACAAGAGCCTGAGGAGAGAGGGGGGACACAAAGAAAACAGATATCGGGCAAGTGGGCACCATGGATCTGTGTTGGCCGGTGTGTCGGAGCTCATCGCTCACCACCTTGGCTCCGGCCTCTTCAGCTTCTCTGGCTCCTCTGACCACTGCACAGCGGACGTGGCATGCGGCATGAGTGCGGTGGCTTTAGCAAGCCGCTGTAGAGTGCGTGCTTCAAGGTCTCCATGGAAGTAACCCATTTAGGACTGGGTGCAGCCTGTGGAGTCTTGGAGTGCCCCCCTCATTCCAGCAGCAGCAACAACTCTGGCCCCCTTCTTTGGTAGTAAGCTCCCATGGCTTGGGGGGTAATGGAGGTAGTGGAGGCAGGCACAGTCCATTTCATCCTATGCCGTCCCTACTGCAGTAGTAGCAGAAGTCAAAGAGCAACTGAAGAACTTGATAGTCTGGAAGCTACCACACTAGACTCAGGGTTGCCTCAGCTCATTTATCACAGTAAGTGCACAAGCAGGTGCGGTGGCTATAGCTGGCCTCAATGGAGACCGTGCCTCAGACCATGCAGGAGCGGCTCAGTTAGGCTGCGTATGGGTTGTGGTACCCACGAGCACCCCACTTGGAGCACCATTGTTGGAGTTAGTGCAATAAGACTTGCCACCTAAAACTCTTAGTTTAAAGGACAGGCCGGAGGTCCACAGGAACAAGTTCTAGCAACCCCAAACTCACAAAAAAAACAACAGGTGGCATCAGCAATATCCAAGAGGTCCTCAATTGGCAAGCCAGCACCATCCCCCCTCCATTATTGACTGTATTAAACCCCCTCAGCAGCTCCCATAAGGAGCCGTTGCTACAGTATGATGGCACTGCCCTTCGCTCAAATATAGACCCTGAGGAGAAAGACATCTCACCCCCAATAACCAAAAGGGTCACCCAGATAACTGTTCAGTTGCAGTCACCAATGAAATACCCTTCTAAATTCCCTCAAATAGGCCTCTTTATGCTGTTTTTAAAAATATTTCCAAGATCCTCTACCGCTACGGAAGCTGAAGGATCAGAAGCACCCACCTCTGTGGCTGGTCCAGGCCGAGCACGACTAATGTTCTCAATCCTAGTAAGCTCAATTTGAAGCGCAGATCGCATTCTTGTTCTGGGTGGAGGGTTGTGCCTGAGTTTGGCACAATTAAGGTTCATTAACATCCTAAAGATATCAACATCTGCCTCATAAGTCAAGATAGGGAGCCCGTGACATCAATTCCTATGATTGCACACAACTCAGTGCGCGCCAAGGAGGCCTAAAACGAAGTGGGTGGCATTCAAGTAATTTACCCCCAATTCCTTATCACATTGCATCTGGATCAGAAGATTAAAAGCAGGAAATCCTCTCATCCACTGCAGGGCCCACGCCAACCGTAACTGGCCTGATGGCCGATTCCATCGACATGGGTGATCTCACAGTCTTCTTCCAACAAAACTTGGAGTCAAAAATAGAAAGAACAATAGAACTAACTCCAAAGCTGTTCAGAACGCTGGAAGGGGTAAGGGAATCACCCCCTGAGACACAAGTCTCCAAAGGTAAGGAAGACCTACATTTGCCAGCCATAAGTAAGGCACAAAACACTATAGCAAGTGCCTTAATATGGCAGTCCTCAAAAACTGAGGTCCAAATAGATCTTCTACATCGATCACACAGTGCCTAGTGAACCTATGCTCCAGGATTGAGGTAATGGAAGAGATCATTCTTAGTAATCTGGCCATAATGTCTTACTCCTGTTTATATGCAGCAATTATTGATAGGTGGGTCACTCTCCCAGCGATTCTCAGGGAAATCGTAGTGACACTTAAGGGGCAGAAGGATACACAAGCAACCACCAAACCAACAGCTCTGGACAATTCATGCAAGTCACAGCAGCTGCAGATTGTGCCTCCCCAAGCCAAATAACAAATTCAAGCAACAGCCACAAGCCTATCCAGGGTCAATTGAGCCCAGTGTCACAGCTAGAATCCCCAACCGTCGAACTAGGGGCCAGCTCAAGTGACGTGGGTGAGCTCAAAAGCCCAGTGCTGGTAGATGCCCACTATATAGGAGAGCCAAGAAAAAGATGAGGAAGCAGCAAAAAAAGCCAAAGGAAGGACGATATTGCCACCTACCTGGAACAGACACACCCCAGGAAACAATAAAAAGTCACTCTATCCAATTTTCACTCTCAAACAGGGGGCTAAACTAGGGGCAACAAAAGAGGGAGAGATTCCAGGGAATAAGATCTTATTTCATCCCAGTAACACACAGGATCTCCAGGCTCTCAGCTTGGCAAAACCAAACCTCGAGGGTAAATAAGCACTGGTGCCATACCTTATGAAGACGAACAGCAGTACTCAGGGCTTTGCAGCTAACGCCTCAAGTGCCGTGATGTCAATATGCCCGGTAGGGTCTCCCATATTTTCACAGCTGAAGCCCATGATGACAGAGAGGCAGGCCCATATTTCAGGAATGATAGCAGGTTGTGAAACTGGAAAAGTCCTGAGGGGCCCATTTGGTCCTGGCTTCCCAATCACCAACCAAGGAAATGGCCTAGGAACAGCCGAACCACCAGCCCCTAATGAAACCTCCTGCAGTCATGAAACTGGGCATTCTCCCAGATATCATATCAAGGGCCCTCATGATATCCTGAAAGAAGTAACATCCTTCGCCTATTTAAACATGTAACTTGTCTTGCTCATATCCATTCAGATGACTTGGAGCAGGTAAGATTCCTGAACCTTCCTGGGAATACTCATGGTAACTCAACTCATGGGATTCAGCGACTTCAACTTGCAGTACTTATGGAAATGCCACAGCTGGGCGATTGGGGTATAGATGTTCAATCTTCTTGACCGGGGAAATATTTGTATGTCATTAACCCCATTAATAGTGCGGAGGGGGTCTCTTCAATTCTGCGAGGCACTAACACCAACAGCAACAATGGCAGAATCAGCCAAATACAATCAAGCACTCCCATTGACATCAGGATCACTTGCTGTAATAACCAACGGGCAGCACACCTTTTTCTACCTCAGGTTGCCCCAACAGAGGTTCAAAGACACAGAGGCAGTATTCCTAACAACAGGCATAGACAGACAACTAAGGACGAGGAAACAATAACTGTCAATTATCTCCTGGAACATAGCAGGGATCATGAAAATCTTCAAGGATGAGTCTATTTAGGACTATCCATCTAACGGGGACATAGTGTGCCTGTAGGAAGCTTGGTTCTGTTGCAGTAACGCCCCCCACTTTTTGCCAGATTTCTGATGCTCTTTGACTTGGTGTGCCCTGGGTATCTGCCAATCAGGTTCCCAAAGCCTGTGTTCTTTCCCAAAACTGTACCTTTTTACCCCCAATTGGAACCT
This sequence comes from Triturus cristatus, assembly GCF_964204655.1. NCBI lineage: Eukaryota > Metazoa > Chordata > Amphibia > Caudata > Salamandridae > Triturus > Triturus cristatus. The sequence goes on from NC_140587.1 coordinate 607,083,690, forward strand.
CTCTGGCCACATGTAAGTCCCTTGTAAAAGGTACCATGGGTACCAAGTGCACTGTGAGCAGAAAAGCCCTCTAAGGGCTGCAGCACATATTGTGCCACCCTTAGAGATCCTGCAGCTTAGCACCCACACACTGCCACTGCAGGCTGCGTGTTTTGGTGTAGAGAAAAGTGAAGAGTCGACATGGCACACATACCTGTGTGCCATGCTTGCAACCCACTGCCTATGGCATAGGTAAGACACCCCTCTAGCTGGGTGTACTATACACCTGATGAGGGAACAGTTGCATGAGCACTGTACCCCTAGAGTGTCTAAGTCCATTCTTAGACATTGTAAGTGAAGTAAAGCCATAAAAAAGTATATGGTCTGGGAGTTAGTCATTACGAACTCCACAGCACCATAATGGATTTACTGTATTCTGGGAAGTTTGGTAGCAAACCTCTCAGCATAATAAACCCCCTCTGATGCCAGTGTGGGATTTATTATACAATGCACTCAGAGGGCATCTTAGAGATGCCCCCTGAAAAACGACCAGCCTCTAGTGGGTTCCCTGACTGGTTAACACCAGTCTGCCACCACGAGCAAAGTTTCTGGACCACTGGGGTGGGGGCCATCGCTCCCTGCGCCCAGAAATAAAGCCTTTCCTGGGCAGAGGTGGTCACACCTCCCATGGGTCAGGAAGAGCCAGCTGTGGCAGGGGAGCTTCAAAGGATTTGCCGCCTTTGTAAAGCACCCCACAGCCTCTCCTGCTATCAGGAGCAGGCCCCCTTTCTGTCTCCCCTCTTTTTCGTCGGGAAGACAGGTGGAAAAAATTGGAACAGCCCACTTCTGCCAACCCTAACCCTCAGGTGGGGGAGGCGAGGTGAAGCCCACTCTTCAGTGCCTGCCATCTTGCAGATGGCAGGTACTCTCCAATCAGGGTTAGGGATTTTGCCAACTCCCTCATGTTGGGTGAGCACACCAAGGGTGTAGTCACCCTAAGGTATGTAGCCCATTGGCTACTGACCTTGAGACCTCTAAAGCGACCCCTAAATACAGTATTTAGGGGGCAGCCCTGAACAAAAAGGAGGTTCCCTCAACCTACAAAGAAGAAGGATGAAAGAATACGCCCAGCAGAGGAGACTGCAGAGAAGAACTGACTTGGCCCAACCCTACCGGCCTGTCTACAGTTTCCAGAGACCCAGCACCAAAAGTCACCTTGCTCTGCAGCCAGCGACCTCCAGAACCCCAGGGAGGACTGACTGCCTTCCATAAAGACTGGATCTCCTGTGAACAGCAGCTCTGTTCAAAAGAATCTCCAAAACAAGACTCAGAGCCTGAGGACAAAGAAACCCGACACCTGGAACCACCACTGCACCTGTCCCCTAAGGTCCGAGTTATTGTGGCCCACCAGTCCCAGCAAGGTCCCCCAGCACTCCAGAGTTCGAGTCAACCATGGGTTGACTCCTCCAGGACTCTCCGACGTCACCTGCAGCCTCAGCACGGAGACCCCCCCAACCACGAGTGGCCCGGTAAGGTGAAATCGGACCTCAAAAGACACCCCTGCATCCAGCCGCCCTGCTCCCTGGAGAAGAGAACCCAAGGTGCACCTATGTCCCTGAGACCTCCAACTTACCTGTCCAGCTGTTAGTTCCTCTCTGAAGTCTTTCTGGACTGAGCCTGCAGCCAAATTCCAAAACGGCAACTCCCATTGAAAACAACAGGGCACCCGACGCCAAATCAGCACTCTGCACCCAGCCACCCCTGTGCCGCTGTGGGTGCACCTTGTGTGCTAACTCAGATCCCCCTTTGCTCTGAGCCTAAGTCCATGAGCTTTGCTCCCACAACCTTGTGGCCTGCTTGTGAGCAGCCATCAACCGGAAGCCCCCTATCACCCAATGAATAACATTGGGCATCAGCACTCTGCACCCGATCGCCTTAGTTCCGCTGAGGGTCCTTTGAGAGTGCATCCTTGACCCTTTTTCTGCTGCTAATTATCTGCTATTTGAATCCTGCACAGCCTCAAAAGAAAGATACTTTGGATTCCCTAACAAGAACAATTTATGATTTACTGATTAAATACAACTCCTATCAAGCAGTTATAGTGAAGGACTTCAATACGAGGGCCCTAGACAAGACACCTAACCTCCTCAGACAAACAGGTGGGGCTGCTCCTCATCATGTCTTCCTCTACAATCATAAGCTTAGTTCGACCCATTCATTAAAAGCAGACCGCTTACCTTCCTAGCGCCCGAATCCCACTTTTAGGAATGTATCTATAATAGACTATATCCTAGTTAGTGAAATGATTGCTTCTATGCTTGAAGACTTTAAAATTCATGACATGGGCGAAAGCGACCAGAGACCCCTGTGCGTTATCTTGCAACTAGCATTCCCCACAGCAATAGCATTTCCAGCAATCGGGGAAACAACAGGAGAAGAATGCCACACAGTTCTTCAAAGAATCAAATGGTCAGCTGATCTAGGAGATAATTTGTCAGCCTAGATGGAGAAGAGAAACTCTGGCCTTAAGTAATCTAATCCAAATTCAGTAATAGGACATTGGGACACTCTTGTTGCAGACCTTCAACAGGCACTGGGGAACGGCCAATGCAAACCATTGAGTAATAACCATGCAATGACATATATACTCCCCGTTGTCCCAAGGATCTAATCGACTGCAAATGCTTCCTTCACAGGGCTTTGGTTGCCAGGCAAAGGACTGTAAATCAACTGAAGCAATTCTATCACAGTTCTTAGAACAGCTTACAAAAGGAAAGTATGGGATCTAAAAAGTTAGCACATAGAATCAGAGTGGTGTAAAGTCTTTACTCTACTGAAAGAGAAGAGCCACTCCCTTCTGTGGAGGCATATCAATGGCTTGACAACCCGGGAATGACAAAGGAGAATAACTCTGCCAAACAAGTCTGGTTGCAGTATGCCAAACACCTATAGTCAAATGATTCATTGGCAGCGGTAGTTGCTCCAACACTTTACTCGGAACTAGCCACCGGCATCCTTCAAGGTATTTTTATAAACCAAAGGTGCTGTAATAGCGACCATCAAAAAAATTAGGAAAGTCAGGGCCCCAGGGCCCAATGGGAATCCTGCCCCTGTTTTTAAATCAGCACAAGACGTTTGGGTGACAACTCTAACGCCTCTCTTTATTCATGCCTTCACCACTGCAACGAAGCTGAGTTCCTGGAGAGTTCCTGGAGAGGTAAATACTCGTTCTCATCCATAAAAAAGGTGACTGCTCCAACCCGACAAACTACAGGCTTGGGTTCAAGCTTAATCTAGAAGCCCAGGCTTATGCCAGAGTTGCCTTGAAGCTGTTGGAGACTTGGGAAAAGGAAAAAGGAATCTTTCCGTTTTTTTGCAATGGCATACTTATCAACACAAGCTGTCAGGAGGGAGAAACCTCCCTTGTTTTGCTGCCTCATCAACTACAGCACTGCCTTTGACAGTGTGGATCGTGGAAGACTAAGGGAGAAACCGTCTGCATGGGGGATTTCACCCACGCTCCTCAAGGCCATTATATCAATAAACCAGGGGATATGGGTTCAGGTTAAAACAAGCCCCACTACAGTAACCCCCAGAGTTGCCACAAACAACTGGCTTAAACAGGGCTGTGTTAATGGCCCCTTCCTATTAAATCTCCACTCTGCAGATCTGGGTGCTGTCCTGCAAGGCGCTAGTATAGTTACCCTAAGGCTGGACAGGGTGTGACTTCCCATCCTGCACTATGCAGATGACACGGCAATCATGGCCCACACCAGAGCAGGCCTACAGAGAGCCCTCAACGCACTCCATCGCTACAATCAGGAGAACAATCCCAGGTAGTAGCATTGGGTAAATATCCCGTCAAAAAGCTATCTCGCTGGCAATTGTGAGACCTGCCAGTAGGAACAGCTTACAACTACCTTGGTGTTTGGCTTTCTGAGAGGATCAAACTGGCTGCTCATTTAAGGCACCTCAGAATAAAGTCCAACCGCATCATCCACACATTGAAGTGCCTAAGCAACCGCCTACTAAGTTCAACTGCAGAACCCATGCTGACAGTCTTCAACTACGACTATTCGGCATTTTTAGGTGCCCTGGACAGGCTTTTAACAGTCGCTTAGACTAAGGCATACAAGGCAGTGCTGTTAGTCCCACGGCAAGCCAGAAGAATGGGGTTGAGTTGGAGCTAGGCCTCGGGAGACCAGACTTGGCGACTCAGGGGGTCCTAATAATGTTTTTCATCAGGGTCATGTGAGCCCTCAAAGACTCACTCAAACACCAACTGAGGAGGATTTTTGTTGGGGAGGGCTCCCCCTGGGAAACTGGGCTTGGACGGGCAATCATCAGCCTGAAGTTCAAGGCAGAAGATTTGCTCTCCCTCGACATTCTGCTGTCTGCTTGGAAAAAGGCAATGAACAGGCAGGTGTTAGAAACCATTTGAAAAGGATCACGAAAATCTTTGTGCTAATCACATTACAGCGTCATTGGATGCATCATTCATATTGGGGAAAGCACAACCCTACTTTCATCATGCCCTGATAGTCCAGGCCCACTGTAAAATATTCTACATGAGTCTTACCGCAATACCAATCTTTGACTTCAACCCCGCCTGGGTACGTAAGGCTATGTACGTATCGCGAAGAAAACTGGCTGCATTTGCTGTGCTGATGCCCTAAACTGGCTGATAATCAACGCCGCCTGCTTCGCCTTATCTTTAGGGCAAGGGAAGTCAGGACTTCCAGGGAGGCCTTGGACTTGTGCTTCATGGAAAACCTGACATCAGACATTGCCCAACACTGCACACTTTCAGGAAGGACCTCAAGACCTGGCTCTTAGACTGATCCGGAGCTTCACCCCCCCCCCCCAGCGCCTTGAGACCCTCATGGGTGAGTAGTGCGCTTTACAAACCCCTGATTGATTGACAAGCGCCTGGCAAGACGGGGAAAGTTCAGAAATTCTATCAGGTTCCCACAGATTAATATCAGTCCCTGACTGCCCAGTACACTGCACTTTATCTTCTTCCTACCTCAAACCTGAAAGTCATTTATAAACCATAAGGGGCCACTCCAGCAACTTTGAGTGATAAATTCAATACTAGGAAGCTAACACGACAGCACCTCACACTTTACTTCTTCTACACTATATAGCACAGCATGCTCTCTCTCCTACTAGAAGCAGATTTTAGTAAGGCCCTCAATTGACAATTTGTTTTAAATGGTCTTGGACCTCAAGTGTTTACTTATTTATTGGTTTTAGAATGTGATATGCTCCTATTCATTTCATACAACTGATTGCATATGAGAACATGCCCATATTAACAAAGAGTGGGCATTCCCATTTATTGCCTTTCACAGCTGCAGTTGTAATTCACATCATCTTATGAGCACGCTTGAGACAGGGCAGGTGCCCTAGGTTGAGGCAAAAATGCCTAGTGCAAATTTACCCCTGAGGTACTGAAATTGTGAGGAAATTATTATTCCTTAATAGAGATGATGACAATGGGTACTAGCGATAACTGGAAAGCACCCTAGGGCACCATAGAAAGCAAAGTGCAATAACAGGCTCTGTGCAATACTTATTGAAGGATTTTAATAAATCGAACAGGTAATAAATAGATTTGGTTCATATATTTATAAATTTGCGGTACTATTAAGTTGTTCTTTTAAGCAAAACAACAATTTTGTCTGGATATACCATCCTTATTGTACTGCATTTAAACTGAAACTTATATCACCTGGTGTAGGCAACACCTTGCCTGCCCAACAATGCACCACAGAATCAAGAAGGCTTGAGGGGCCATCTCTTCATTCCAGACCAAGTACCCAGTTTTGAAATTCCCAAATACCACCCCCACCCCACGTCACTACAGGCATTAGGGAAAAGTTTGACATTAGAATGATTGTTTCAATTACATCTCTTGACCGACTTTTCTAATATTATTAGGGGTTTTAATGATATGTGTGTCTCCTGTAGAAAGTAAGCTTTCCTTGGACATAGTACATGTACACCTAAAACATGTCCTTCAGCCGCCTAGCCATGTGCTCGGGAATCTAGGAGCAGAGCATAGTCTCCAGCTATGTAATGCATCCAAGCCCAAGAATCCACTGCTGAAAGAGATTCGACTTGAGGGTGATCCCCAGGTTTTTACCACTTTAGAGTTCTTTGTCATGCAAAAGCACACAGTGTCCTTTGCACATTATCCTTTGCACATCACAGCCGCCTCTATATGAAGGTAGAGATAAGTACACTTTTGAATTTGCTGGCCCGGTGGTGGTCTCTGACTGGAGCCACGCCATGTGCCCGGGCTATTTATTATCTTATGCTTGCGTACCCCAGCCATCAACACTCCTGTTACGCACACTGGGTTTTACCAATATCCCCCTGTGTGCGGATCACTCTGGTGTGGCCCATAAACCACCAAAACTACCTTCCTCCTTTACCAGGAGATACAAAACATAACAAACGTTTGAACAGGAAAACATCAAACAATAATAATGCTTTGCCGCAGTCCAGATCCTGACATACATTTCACATCATACTTCTACTTTGTGTTGTGGTACAAAGCCCCTACTCACAAACGTAACACCGCCATCATTCTCTGGTTAGCCGGACACAAAGTCCTTGTACTTCTGAGATGGCTTAAGGTAGGGTCGCAGCCGATAACATCCTTGGTCACCCCTGGATGACAGTTCTGGTGAAGATCCTCTCTCTGGCTTCAGGTGTCGGAGGCTCTTAGGCTCCTGCTGAGTGCCACCGAGGGTGTTATCTCTGTGTTTTGAGACGGGCTGTACAGTGGCGCTGAGAACAGTTCCTCTGAGAATGCGCCTGGTTCATGATCCGGATCGTACTCGCTGTTGGATGTCTGGGGATCTGCTTGTTGTGGCATCTCCATGCGGGGCAGCTAACATGGGCGTGCTAGCAGCTCTCCCTGGGACTTTCTTGAACTGGGAGATGTTCTACATAACGCACTTGTGGCCTCTTTTGGCCTCACTCTAGTACCTTTGATGTCAATGACAACCCATGGATCCAGTTCGAACTGCAGTCTGAACTTTCAGCCTGGACGGCGGTCTTTCACAAGTACTTGGACGTCGAACTTGATGTAGCTCTCCAGAGCCCGTCATTTTTGGGAAGCGTACTCCTTGGTGCGGGTTCTCTGGAAGTCCAATTGGTTAGGGGAATTTGGCATTTCCTCCCGCGCAGGGTGATGGGGAATAGTATTCGTCACCGACCAGCGAAAACAGACCTTGCTTGGGGAGATAATAATAATAATAATAATAATAATAATAATAATAACATTATATTTGTTAGGCACGCAAATTATCCCCGGGGGATCTCTCAGCTCCAAAGCCATCAGATGCAGGTTACAGTTCCATAAGGTGAGTAAAGATCAAACATCCATAATTTCAGGGGTTTCTTAAAAAGGATTAGATTTGAGCAAGAGCAAAGGGGCAAGGGTAGTTGATTCCAGTATTTAGGGGCCAAAAAAGAAAAGGAGGGGCCAGCATATCTGGCTCTATGGATACGCTTAGGGCATCGTAGTAGAAGTTCTCTGGATCTGAGCTGACGTACCTGGATATAGGGCTCCAGTTTATTTTTAAGATAACATGGTCCCATCCCATGTAGTGATTTAAAAAACAAACACATACGTTTGAAGAGCACACTTTTTTATGAGGAGCCAATGAAGGGAGCATAACACAGGTTCAGATGGAGATCGTGGAGGAAGTTTACAGAAGAGGTGGGTAGCTGTGTTCTGTACCACTTGAAATCTGGAGAACAGGCCTTCATTGATTCTGACCATCAGGGAATTCTCACAGTCCAGAAATTTCACTATTAACGCCTGGACCAGGGTTTTCCTAGCATTCAGAGGAGCCCATTGAAAACCTTCCTAAGCATGTGCAGCAGACCAAAGCAAGTTCCAGAAATGGATTTGACATGTTTGTTCATAAAGAGATTGTCATCCAAAAAGATACCCACATTTTCTAACCAATTTTCCAGGTATCCGGTTGGTCCCAGTTCAGTTGGCCACCAGTCTGTGGAACAGATTGAATGCGCTTTCCAAAGAAGTAGGACCTCCGGCTTACTGGAGTTGAGTTGACGGAGGTTAGCAACTATCCATGATGCAATTTGTAACATAAAGTGTTTGAATTTGACTTTGGTAAGTTCCGGATTTGGATCCATGGTGATGATCAGTTGAGCGCCTGTTTTCTTTTTAGATGTGCCTGACCGTTTAAGACTATCCACTTTATATCATATGGCGGTACCCGCTCTTTATTGAATATAACTTCTTTTACTTCACTGCATGATAATTGCACAGAATAGGTATGAGATAACACCAACTGCCACTACAAAATGGCCGACAAAGTTGGTCCATTGTTAGTTTCCCCTGGGACACCAATTTATGCTCAGCGCGAACGCCGAATGGCATTTGAAATCAGCGTGAACACCCATTTGATTTTCTACGGTTTACGGAACTTAAGAATTATAGGACGCTTGACGTTTTATACGCGGTAAGAAAAGATTCCATTTGGCCCCTCATTCTTATAGATATGACACGCACAGTATTCTTCTTGATTAAAGTCACAGTTGTACTGAGTGTTAGTCTCATTCGTAAACGCATTCCCACATGTGAATACTTTGTTTCTTCGCCGTTTTTTTTTTTTAACGAGTTTATTTGTACATTGGAAATATCCGCGTTAGTAAGCACAGACGCATTTAAATCGGCAATACCACTGAATGAAATGCACTTAGTTCCGAACGTGTCTATTAACCATACTCACGCTTACATCCTTAGCGGCCACTGAGTCACTAATTTTTCGACTTACTGTTTAGTTCGCAATTATGCACTAAATCACCATCACATTTCTTTTAATTTAATTCACGGCTCGTCACCCTTGTTTTTTTTGTACCAGCTCGTGGGGCAGTAGACATTCATGGACTACAATATGTTAATTTTCCATTTGTTTCAGATTACTTTGGGTCGAAGGTGGAAAGTAATGCTTCTATGCTTGTGGGCCACAGGAGCAACGGACTTGTCAATGTGCAGTTGGGTGGCGGGACCTGTCAGGCAGCTGATTCTGTCGAACAGCACTGTGAAGTCCTGCAACAGATGGTCTAGATCATATGCATGCATTGCTAAAGGCAAATTGTATGAGGTCGAGACATTGAGCCATGTGGCAACTAAGCAGAAATCCTGACCTGTCTTGCGACAGGTAGATCTTCGCTCTTCAGTGTGTGGAGTCATGGGACAGGACTGCCTGAAATATGCAGTGAAACAGCAGCGGTGAGCAGTTGCCAAAAGGGTATACCTGCATGCTAGTGTTCCGGAGTGCTGGTGGGTCAGGTAAGCTGGGGTAGACATCCACTGCCATAAGATTATTCGGGTCTCCCGTGTCTATAAGAGCAAAGACAGGGTGATTCTGTACTTTGATCCTGCACATAGGGGCAGTCTTGAGGTTATCCAGGTTCCTCACCACATGGACAACCGATGCGTCATCTTTGTCCATGTCGACGTCCGACAGGTTATCTGGGTGTGCTTCCACTGTGCGCAGCACTTTCCATGGGCCTTTGGGTTGTTGCCCTTGCAAAGAGGGGCAGCCTTTGGAGAAGTGATTGTGTTTGCCACACGGACTGCACATCTTGCCGTTGGCGGGGCAAGATCAAGTGTGAGGGTATGTGTGAAACACCATCTGCAGGTGTGACCTTGCAGTCCTTGTTTAACGGGGTTTGGAAAAAGCTTAGTGGACTCTTGCTTACCTCCGCACGCACCTTTTTGGTCGGCATTAATTGGTTCTAGGAGTGTGGGTCCATCTGTGCCGCTCGAGCAACGGAAAGTTCCCTAGAGCGCCCACATTTTAGAACATGTCTCATGGACATGTAGGGCTCTTGCAAGACATGCTCACGCAGTTTTGAAGAGGTACACCCTTGAATGAACTGGGCCTGGACGTCATTGTCTTCATCTGGCAGAGTGCAGGTGCTGTAAAGCTTTCTTAACTGCCCATGGAAAACATCCAATGATTTGTCCGGTAGCTGTCGAGCTTGGCACAGAAGGAGTCTTTCATAGTCTGGGTTGGTGTAAGGTTCAAAGTGCGCAGTGACGGCATCCCTCGTGGTGGCGTAGTTTTGCGGGGGACCTGCTTCAACCAATGACTTCTATATTTTATGAACGTCGGCTTCTTCTAGGTGGAGAAGCATGGGGATCTGCGGCCAGCAGGGCCCTCTATAGCTTCAAAGTAATTCTCCAGGTGCTCCACCCATGCTTTACAGGGAGCGCCTTAGGAGGGGGGAGGCCCAGTGATCGTGAGAGGCTCTAGTAGAGGGATGGATGCCATGTGGCTGAGGTATGATGCGCAGTAGAGGCCATCAGGGGTCCCAAGAGGTCACAGTTCGGGTTTGAGGGTTGGCTCAGTTGTGATGGGCCCTGCTAATAATGGAAACATTGACCTGTGGAACCTGCCAGTGTGCGATACGTGGAGACACTCCTCTAGACAGGGAGTCCTGCGGTGGTGGCCTTATCTCCATCTTAAGTATGCTGTGCCCTGATATCTTCTTTTCTTTATCAATGATGGATAATTTTCACACTTGAGTGTTATTTTCGTTATATATATATTTTATTATTCCTCCGTGCACTAAACATGCCCCTCGGCCTCTTGGGGCTTGAGCTTGGGAACTGGAGTCCTGCTGAGACAGGGAGCAGCAGGGGGCAGCCACCACATTGCCCAGCCAGCAATGTTATCACCTGATGAGGCAGAATGTGCTGCTGTGAGGATAGAGCCCTGCCCCTCGGGCACAGTGGACCCAGGTGGGGCAGAGACGCAGCAGGCTGACTGCTCTCAGGCCTGTGAGGCTCTGTCGGTGAAGTACCACGGGTGCTGGGAGGCACTGAAGCAGAAGTGAGAGAATGCAGCAGGCTGGAAGGATGAGGGAGAGCACACATGAATACTGTGGCCCACTTGTAGCCAGTGTGGTGACGAAGACCAGGCCCACAATAGACCCTACAAAAGGACGACATATACAAAGTGATCCAGTGGTGGTCTCTGACTGGAGCCATGCCACGGCACACCAGGTATCTTCATGCTCTCTGCAAGGCAATAATCACATGGGTCTCGTCTGTGAGTGGCAGATGGTAAATGGTGATTTACTCTGGGCTGCCTCCACTGGTCTGGGGACAGTAATAAAAAGCCTTTTCAGGATCAGAAACATATTCTATGTGAGACAGTCTCTATACAAGTCACTGTCAGGTTTTGGGTGGCTGGCTTCAGTGGTGCCTGCCTCTGGGAAGACAATCATAGCAGGCCTGTTCTAGGAAGAGAATGCTGAAGTCACAGAGTGTACATGGCATTACATACACATATCCTCTCTCCTTGTTAGATTAGAAGCATTAAGCTTCTGCTTACGGACGGTGCTTAGCGCTGATTGGCTGACTTGGGACAATCAAACACTAGACAGGAGGAGATACTTGTTGCCCAACGGCTATTTGATGCATGCCACAGCATGGACGTGCCGCTAGCGTGCCAAAAGTGCGCCAAAAGCAAGCCCTTCTGCACCTGTCCACGCATTGATGGCTCCAGGCACTAGACACTCAGCCCGAATAAATAGGCATAAGCTCTCTGTTAGAAATGGGGGTCTCTAGTTGGCAATGGCTGGCCACTGTTCAAGTAGGGACCCTTCTTCCTAAGTCAGAGTAAGCAGACTACACCCTTTGATAACCCCTGCTCAACCCTGTGGTAATGTAGCACGAGCAGCTAGGCTTATCTCAGAGGCAGCGTGTGAAGCATTTATGACCATACGCAGTAACACAGTGAAGAACACTACAAAGGGACACCACTCAAGTAGTTATAAAAATAAGTATCTTTATATATAGACTTAACACAAGACCAATAACAGTAAAAAATCCACAATACTAGAAAAATAGGGTTACTCTTAAAATGCTGTAAAAATAGTTCAAGGTGTGCAAAGAGGAGTTCAGTTCAAGACAGTGGTCTCTGCGACCCTTTTACTCACAAGGTACCTGGATTCTGTAGCAAAGCAACCAAAATGTCGCTAAGGAGTTGTAGCAATGATTTTCCTCACGCTAACCAGTGATGCGTTGAATCCTTGCTGCAAGGGAGCATGATGCACTGATTTGTGTGTAGGACAAAGCGACAAACTTCTGCACGCTAAGCCGGCGATGCGATAAAATCCTTGCCGCGAAGGGAGGATCATGCGCCGAGCCTGTTGCGTGTGCGATCTTGTTGCAATGAAAGAAAATGGCTCTCCGCGAGGGAGCGACGATCCTGATGCGAAGCGATGAAAATGGCGAACGCTCGGCGTCCGCGCTGCGATGTCGTGAAGCGATGAACTCGATGCGATAATCTTTGGTTAGCGAGCGCTTTGAGGCCCGCAAACATGCAATGCGATAATCTTCGGGTTAGCGAGCATTTGGCAGCCCGCAGACAGGTGATGCGATGTTCTCCGGTAGCGAGCACTCGGCGGCAGCAGCACAACGATTTCCTTACGCTCTTCAGCTACAGCGGCCCGCTAATGGGCGTTAGCGACGATTTTCAGCACTCTCGTCTCCACAGTAGAAATAGAGGCCCTGGAACTCACAGGAGCCTCACCTGCAGATAGAAATCTCCACTGGGTGGAAACAGGAGGCTGGTGGTGGAGTCTGATGTGCCTGACACTCCAGCAGGAGGCTAGCTCTCTTCTAGCCCTTGGGTAATTGCAGTAGCAAAAATAAAAATTCCTTCAAAGTCATTTTCCTCTTCTTCCAAGTCCAGTAGTAACCACTGCAGGCCAGAAACAGCACACACGCACAAGAACAGTCCTCTCCTGCAGATTCCTTCAGTTACACGGACAGAGGTTCTTCTTGTTGTCCAGGAGCAATACAAATTGTAGGGGTTTCAGCACAGATATTTATACCCCAAAAGTCTTTGTTCTCAGAAGCTACAAGTCACTGAACCCAGTCAGAACCAGTTCTGCTCAGTCCTGGAGCACTTTGTTTACCAGGCTGCATCCTTCCTTTCAGAAAGAGGGGTCTGCCATTAGATGCACCACAGGAGGCGGAGCCAGCATTGTGGAGGGAAGGCACTATGGCCTATTCAGTTCCCAGGTGTAACACCTTCCACCCATCTAGATGCAGATCTCTCTATTCACCACTGGGACACCTCACCCTGTCTCCTGGAATTCCCCAGCCCTGTCACTCCAAAACCAGACAGCCACTACACATAACAGAGGAGCACACTGGAAGGCTTAGGCAAGAAAATACCTACTTTCTAAAAGTGGTATTTTCAAACACAGAATATAAAAATAAACTTCACTAAAAGATGTATTTTAATATTCTGAGCTCAGGCATACTACATTTGTTTTTCTACCATGTTCTTTGGGTCAGTTAGGACAATAGAATGTAATAGTCAAACTGCCCATTCTGGCCTATGGAGAACAGGTAGCCTTACAGTAGTGAAAAACGAAATTGGGTGTAATTGACTACCAGGACATGCTACACACATCAGAGCATGTCCTACCTCACACATACAATGCACCCTACCATAGGGGTGACTCACATGATGCCAAGGGAAGGTTCAGGGGCTGGGAAGTGGGTGCACTTGACAGCCAAGATGGCAGTTCTGGACTGCACACAGATTCTGCAGTGGCAGGTCTGAGACACACTTTACAAGCTGCTTCTGTGGGTGGCGCAAACCAGCGCTGCAGGCCCACCAGCAGCATTTGGTTTACCAGCCCTGGGCATACACAGGCCACGCTACTAGGGACTAACAGGTAAACCAAATAAGCCAATCATGGATATACCAATTCACATCTCCTATTTACACAGGGAGAGCATATGCACTTTAGCACTGATCAGAAGTGGTAAAGTGCCCAGAGTCATAAAGCCAACAAAAACAGGTTAGGAAAAATCCAGGAGGAAGGCAAAAAGCTTAGGGATGACCCTGCAAAATGCCATTTCCAACACTCTCATACTCACCTAATGACCTATTTTCCCTCAAGGCACAATGCTCTACTTGTGTTAATCTGAGTTCAGGTTTCTTAGTCTGAATTGTAGGTCCCTGGCCAAGCACCATGCAAAGGTGTTTGACCTGTTACTAGAGGAATACACAGATGCGTTGTTCTTAACGGAAACCTGGCTGACACAGGACTCTGTTGCCAAATCATGGTTAGCACTACCCCAGGGCTACGCTATGAAGCAATTAAATAGAGTCTGTAACAGAGGGTGGGCATTTCAATAATCTTTAAAGAGTTCTACCACTGCAGCTTCATTAAGGAGGATATCCCAGATTGTGAAAGTGCCCTTTTTAAAATTACCCTAAATCACAATCTTACAATCTCTGGCTTGCTCATTTATCGACCGCCAGGGCCATCTAAAGTCTTAAGGGAAGAGCTGGTTAACAAAGTCTCCATATTTGCCAATAAATCTGCACATTTTAATATTCTGGGAGACCTCAACCTACCTCTGGAAGATCTTAAAAAGGAGATTGCCAGTTTCTTAGCAGATTTAGAGGTTTGCCAGCCGTTGCAATGTGTTCCCAGCGTCACGCATTTAGCAGGGCACCTGCTAGACCCTGTATTCTCCAATCTGGCCTCCCTCAAAGTTTTCCCCTCCTCTTCCCATTGGTTGGTTGGATCATTTCCTTGTCTCTATTTCCCTGCGATGGCAAGGAAATCCACTACAGATTTGTCTGCAGCCTGCTCTAAAGCGACCGTGGCACCAAATTAGACGCTAACCACTTCTCTGATCTGCTGCTAAGTCATAAACCCCAGTTACCCTCTAACATCGATGCAGCACATGTCCTTTTTCAGGACTGGCTTATACACGCCCTTGACAGCTGTTTTTCTGCTAAACTGAGCTATAGAAAAAGAGCACAGTCTAACCCTTGGTTCAATGAGTCTTTGACCCATGCAAAAATTAAATGCAAGCAACTTGAGCGTGCTTGGAGACACTCATATGACCTTGAACCGAAAAACCAGTATCGTGCATCCATCAAGCTGACTCAGAAATCCAGGGCTGAGTATATTGCCTCTAAAATTAGAGAGTAATAATCCCTTCAAAAATGATCTTCACCCTTCTTAAGGTTATGAAATGTTCGAATTTGGAAATAGAATCGCCCATCACCTACATTAATCATTGTGAAGAGTTGGCCAGATATTTTTTGAACAAGGTGAAGAAGATTTACAATACTTTTCCAACTGTAAATGCCAACATAGATTTTATGGGAGGGCAAAGGCACAACCGAAACAATGGTGGAAGAACATTGTTCTCCTTCGCTCTACTATCCCTCTCTGAGTTTGAGTCTCTCTGCGCTAAAATTAAACCAGGCTCCCCAGCTGAGCCTTTGAAACCAGATCAAAAATTTCAAAAACATATTCTACCAGTATGTAGGGAGCTGATTAATTTATCACTGGCTCTGGCATCCATACCACTTGCATAGAAGCATGCTAAAGTAACACCGCTATTAAAAACACGTCTTTGGAGCCATCCAAGCCAGAAAACTATCGCCCTATATCTTGGCTCCCTTTCCTGGCCAAAGCTACTAAACCTCATGAGAATGCAGTCCTCACAGAGCTTGTAGAGCTCAATGAGATACTGGACTACTCACAAAACGGTTTCAGATCACGCCACAGTACCGAATCCGCGTTGTTGGCAGTGACAGAGCAAATTCGAAGCAGTTTGGATGAAGGAAACTCCGTGGCTCTAATTCTTCTTGACCTAAGTGCCACTTTTGATACAGTATCCCATGAGATCCTATTGCGCCGCCTGCAGGGCATACGTATTGGGGTGTGGCCTTGGCCTTGTTGAGATCTTTTCTGGATGGCAGACCTTTCCAGGTCACTGTACCACCCCACTGTTCGCAGGAGTATGCCATCCATTACCGTATGCGGCAGGGATTAATATTGAGTCCCACCCTCTTTAATATCTACCTGCAACCCCTCATGGTTGCAGAAAAAAGTAAAGGGTTGTCATTAGTATCTTACACTGATTACACCCAACTGGTTATCTCCTTTTCCAAGAAATGCAAAAATAACCTCTATAAATTTAAGGAGGACATGCTGGCTATTGCTGACTGGATGACAGCAAACCACCTGCAGTTAAATGCCAGCAAATCAGAAATACTACTGTTTGGGAGAGACAGTAATTTGTGGTGGAGCAATGATGGGCAGATGAGTTGAAGCCTGCACCCCTGCCTAAGGAGGCAGTGAAAAATTTGGGAATATGGATTGACAGTCGGCTATCCTTAAAACCCAAACAAAAGCGGTCGCAGGGGCTTGTTTTGAGTTTTTGCGAGGACTGAAGCCCCTTTTAGGTTTCTTTGAGTCGCAAATTCGCCAGACCATTATCCAAGCCACGATTTTATCCAGACTGGACTACGGTGATTCCCTTTACCTTGGCACTGTTAAATCTGGGATCCAGCACCTACAAAGGGTTCAAATTGCGGCAACATGCACTCTTTTTGCTCTCCCAAAATCTTGCTCAGTGTCAAAGCATTTACCTAAGCTACACTGGCTGCCTGTTGATAAAAAAATCCAATTTAAGACATTGTGCTTTGCTCACAAAATTCTGATGCAACAGGCGCCCCCTGTCTTGGCGGATATGCCAGCACCGTACTTACTGCAACGTACATTGCGCTCAGCCGATCAGTTTTTAGCCTGTACCTCCTGAGTCCTACAAGCAAGTGCCGGGGGCCAATCTTTTAAGGCTTTGGCGTTTGGACTCTGGAATTCTCTTCCTGTATCCATCAGAGGTATTTGGAACCATCTAGCCTTTCGAAAGGCCATATAAATCTGGTTATTCTAAACTTAACCTCTCTCCCTCTGCTTGTCTTCCTTCAACGTGTACCTGGGTAGCGCTGGGACGCCCCGTCGCTGGGGCAGCCATGCGCTGTATAAATCCTTTAACTTAACTTGTTACTGAAAACGTAAGCCCGGAGTGGACATGCAAAGTTTGACTGTAGACGCTCAGTGAGAATTGTGTGACACTGCCGTCCTGTGCTTTGAATCCCTAAGGCACAAAGTCTTCTCCTAAATCTGCATGCTGGTGTTGAGCTGGGGAAAGTAAGAAATATGGGAGACTTTGTTGGTTTTGTTGATGACCAGGCAGAAGAATTATTTCGCACACTGTCTGAAACTGCTTTCCCTCTTGATGCTGAATTTGTAAATGTATAAGGCTTGAGACCCTGACGGGTGAGTAGTCGCGCTATACAAGCCACTTGATTGATTGATTGTTTGATTGATTATTTGATTTTTCCCCTCATCTTATGATCTTTTCTGCTGTGTGGAATTCCTCCATGGTATGGAAAAACATATATTTATTTTAATATATGTATTGGACCTTTCTCCCCCCATATAAATTAACAGTTTTACTTTTTCAAGGTGTATTTCATTTGTTCAGTCTTTGACATCAATAATGACTTCTCCCAGCTCCTGGTACTGGAAGGGTAGCCAGGAGAGGAAAGAAGTCTCTGGATCCAAGCCCACTCGCACATAGTAACTATGTGGTAAAGTGAAGACATTCTATGAAAGCGTACAATATATATTCATGAAGATAGAAAATGAAACAGCTTTTGTTTTCAGTTTAAGTGCTATAATTTTAGTTTGAATTCAATTACCAAAAACTCCAGCCTCTAGTTATATACTGACATGTGATTATTATAAGTAGGGAGTCATCATTTCCAATAATTAAAATATCAGAGTGTGGCCCTTCTGGCAAAAGCTGGTTTGGTTCTTATCTTTGAAAATCAAGGTTGTTATTCGCTTTGCACACAAATGCCATGGTTGTGCTGCATTTCTCGTCATTCCATTTTCCAGGTCCTGTGGAAGATACAAAATACATAGGGGCAGATTTATGAGGCCCGTTGCGCCATCGGAACGTCACTTTTTGTGACGTTCCGTGGCGCAGAAGCCTGCGTGATATTTATCAGGCAGCATTGAGCCACTTTTTGTGGCCTAATGCTGCCTCATAAATATCAGTCCCTTTAACGCAGTGTTCTGCGTTAAAGGGGCGTGCAATGGGTGTTGCTGGGGGCGTTCCCAGCAACATCCATGGCCTTTTGACACTGCCCCAGATTTACGAGAAATCATAAATCTGAGGCAGTGCCAAAAGCTTACGCCTCCCCAGGGGAGGCGTAAGGGAGGCGCAACGGGGAGAAATATCTTTATTTCTCCTCGTTTTTCCTTTTTCTATGTGTGCTGCATTCTGCAGCACCCATACAAAGAGGAAAAACCTCTTGTGATTATTTTTGTACAGAAAGGTTTCCCTTCCTGTACAAAAATATTCATCTCCGCAACGCAGGCACCCTTGCACCATGGTGCAGAGGTGCCTGCGTTGGCGCAGGCAGCCCATTGTGCGCCGGCGCAGGGGAAAAGGACAGGAATGCGCCGCATTTTATAGATACGGCGCATCCCTGCCCTTTTCTTTTGCCGCAGGGAAGCGCAGCAGGAAGGCCTGCTGCGCTTCCCTACGGCAAAACCTCATAAATCTGCCCCATAATATATTTCATTCTTTTCCAGGATGGCATATAACTAAAGACAAAATTTAACTTTAAACATCAAACGACATTCGCTCCAGAAATTGACGAATCTTATTATTGATGTTTGTAAAAGATGTTTACATTACCTACCCTGTATTTCCTCTCACATTGCTTTAAGAGTTTTCGACTTCATTCACGCATAGTCTAAAGTTCTTAATGTGTCCCTGTATAAGTGCCCAATCACTAATTATGCTTCCAGCCCTTAAGCTGATCTGCTGTCATTGATGAAGTGGTAGTCTAGGGGTAGCCTGGCATCGGACTGGCTATTCACTTGATTTTAAGGTCTATCAATAGTACCCACTAAACGACTACTTCACAAGCAAATATTGATGCTTCTTTCAACAGTTTGCACCTTCAGAATATTTGCTATCTCAAAAGTAGTCAATATTGCTAAAACCTTGTCTGAAAAGTTTGACCTTGACTTAAAACAGCCCATTGTTGCCTTTCCTTTATCTTTGAATGAACTTCTCAGTCAGTTAATCTTTATTTGATTAAAAAATAATCATAAAAGCATAATTATAAAACGATAAATACGCATGTTACAGAAAGATGGAAAACCACAAAATTATGGGATAAGTTATAGAGTGAAAAATCTTACATCAAGATAGTTTTTCTACACTTGAAAACAGACTTTAAGAACAACGAAACAGATAAAATTACAAACTCTTCCTCAAGGGATTGCATGATTATGAATGCAGGACGGCATTGTCGCAGTCCTAGTGTTCTAAGCATCAGAAGAATCCACCTTTTCCTCTGGACTGTGTAAAATTTACAAAAGAATAAAACATGCATGGTGGATTGTGCTGACAAATCGTCGCATGGGCAATTAGACAGCTGCCTAGACCAATCGTTAATTGCTGGAAAACTGGGCGACCTATGAACAATGCCCATTCTGAAACGTTTTAATAAAAATCTTTTGAAGTCTGAAGATGCATAAGTTTAATACGACTGCATCTTAAAAGTGGTCAGGATGTTTTGATGAGCCAGAACAGAGATTTTTAATATCTCTGTATTTAATCTAATATTTACTAGATACTGCAAACAGCCAAGTTTAAAAACGTTCCTATTTACTTTAGTCAAGGTATTGGTGTTATCAAAATATTCTTGATGTCCTAATTTACAAAATAATTCCTTGACATACCTGAGCCAACTTATATGTGACGCCCCACCTAACCCACAGCAATCAGTAATCATTTGATGATTTAAAATTGTCCTCTCTGAAGTCCAGATATGATGCCAGAGAAGAATTGGCTGAATGGCAATGACATACTCTATATAAGATATACCTAGCTCCAAGTGGCAATTAAAAGTAGAGACACTAACCGGGACCGCAAGCAGGTATCTAAGAAATCTGTTTTCGGCCCTGTGTAAAGATGTCACATCTGCATGTCCCCAAATACCCGCTCCATAAGTCGCTATTGCGACACATTTAGCCTTGGAAATTTGAAGTAGTTCTGAGGGAGGGCGTCTGTCCAATTTCTGGCTAAAATTACCCGGGGCAGCCAGTGACTTTGAGAATAACAGTCTCCTTAGATTAAGGGCCTGTGTCCATGTGCCAGTACGATCAAATAAGACCCCCAAGTATGAAAAGGTATTGGCACAGTCTAGACGATTCTTCTCTAAGAAGAACGGGCAACACTTTTTACTCTCTGGTCCACATTTTTAAATGAATGTTTTGGAGGCATTTACTGTAAGGCCCAAGTTGGACATAGAGTTCACAAAACTAGATAATACCTTCTGGAGACTATTCGGAGTGCGGCCCATAAGCACCGCATCACCCGCATACATGAGCACAGGAAGTGAGTGCTTCCCTACCGCCGGGAGGTCCTGGGACTCATCTCTCAGAACCCGATCTACATTATTAATATACAAGATAAAGAGAAATGGTGCCAGGACACAGCCCTGCCTTACAGCTGTTCCAACAGTAAAGGAATCAGTGCACTCACCCCCTGTCCCGAATCGAACCCTGGTCCTGGCCCCGAAATAAAATTGTCTTATTAATGAGACTAGGGATGGTTCCATGCCCAACCTCTCCAAAATCGCCATAGTTTTTTATGGATGACACAGTCGAAGGACGCCGACAAATCCACAATGGCCAGGTAGAGAGGGTCCCTTTTTGCCTTAGTATATTTGGCAATAGTTAATTCTAGGTTTAGGCACTGATCTATAGTGCCCAGGCCTTTACGAAATCCATATTGTATATCACTGATGATAAAATAATTATCTGCCCAGTCCTGCAATCTAGAAAGGAGTACTCTTCCAATTATTTTGACTGTGGAATCTAAAAGCGTGATAGGCCGATAACCCACTGGGTAGTGCCTATCCCCCTTTTTAAAAATCGGAACCAGAATCGTTTCACTCCAGGTAGGAATATGGCTGGTCGAGATACAGGCATTATTAACTTTTGTTAAGATGGGTCCCCAGAAAGTAATATTATGTTTGAAAAGGTACACAGGAATGCCATCAGGGCCTGGGGCCTTACCACTCTTGCACGTTGCGATTGCCTCCTCAATTTCATAAAGGTCTAATTGGAGATGTGAATGGTGATTTACAGTCTGGTATTCTACCCTATCCCCCACCAAGTCATTACTGCTTGTTTCAGGACGGGGTGCAGAATATAATTTAGAAAAGTGATCAACCCATTCGCCCTTAGAAACCGCTATCTCTATAGTTGCCCTCCCTGTATCAGCTAAAAAGGGAGCATTGACTGCTTTCCAAAATGCTGAAGAATCTTTCAATTCTGACGCAGCTCTCAGGGCATTCCATGCCTCCTACTTTAAAAAAAAATTCCTTGCTTTTAAGGTACATCTATAAGCCTTTCGCGCTTCTTTTATGTCTTTATAGTTGTTAACCTTTCTATGCAGTGCAAGTTTGAGTTTGGGGTAGGCTTTAGAGCAACTAGAATCAAACCATCCTTTATTTCGAAGGGTTTCCTTGCTCGAGTTTACATGAAGGGTTTTACCAATGAAGTCTGCTATTTCAGAAAAACCCTCCACTATTTACGACTGAGGATGGTCATCTCCTAAACATTTTTTAATGGCATCACTACAATTAGAAGTCACCTTTCTCATAAATGACACTGGATCCATTTTTTTTAAACTGAGTGCATGTCCATTTTGTCTAACCAATGTAACATCGTCAGCAAGGTGAGTGGACAAAATCTTCCCTTTAACTAATCTACACTCAACCTTGACTCCAATACTCTGCGGGAAATGATTGCTAAGGGAAATGTCATGAATTTGGAAATTTGTGACTCTGGAGGCATGTTTGGACGAAATTAGGATAAAGTCTATGGTAGAAGACAGCCCTCGTCCATTAAACGTTGGGCTGAAGGAGACCGGGGTGCTGCATAAATTATGTGCGAAACCCATGTCTCCAGTGAACATAATGTCATTTATAATATCCCCAGGTCCTGAGTGCTTAAAGTGAGGGCAGCTAATTTCTTTGTCATAGCCCAGACCACAGACACCAGTGTCCCAGTAGTGGCATAAATTTATGTTAAAGTTTCCACCCCAAATTATTAACAAATCTTTAGTGGAGACCGCCTGGATCTTTGTAATATGATGGGATATGGCCCCCAACACGCCTGCCATCTCTTCACGTGGGGCATAATTATAAAAATTTACTACAACTATACCGATTGTTTGGTCCAAATCCGCCCCTATTATTTGAAAGCAATGATCAGCTGTCAGTGTTACAATATTCCCTAGGTTTAAGTAATGTGCTATGTAGATGCACAGCCCCCCCATTGCTCTCCCATAAGATGATGCAACTGCGGGTACGTGAACTGTTTTAAAACCATTAATAGGGATCGGTTCTTCCACCCAAGTCTCCTGTAAACATAGTACGTCAAACCCAGGTACAAACTCTGCCCACTGAGGATTCACAATCTTTGACTTTAGGCCAGCAATATTCCAAAACAAGAAGCAACAAATACTGTCTTTGGTAATTCCCTGTTCAACCCTCTGACTTATTCCAGAGACAGCGACGGTATCAGCTTCAGGAGGGATTATTGGGCTATTGCCCAAGCTATGGGAGAAAGGGGCAGCTACAATTCTTCCTAGTTGCTCATTCCTGAGTGGTCAATCACAGGTCTCTAACCCCGAAAGAGGTGCAAACCGATTCTCCAAAGGGATTCCCTGTCTAGGCGCCTGATTGTAATTATCCAGGGTTTTACCTGGATAAGGTGGCATTTCTGAACTCACTAATCAGAGAGGCCTAAAGAAATAACTCAGGGATCTGAGTAGCTACAGGGGGAAATCTTTACAGGTAGTCAAGAATGGTTTTGGCAGCATATGGATTGTTAAAATTGATCACAATACAATCACCCTGTGACATTTTCAAGGACGCACCCATCCATCCTACCCTTCTAGCCATAATCATTTGGTTTGCTAGATGTGCCCCCCCCCCCCAACCAGAGCCCATTACATGTCGATTCAGCCAATGAAGTGCCTTATCCATCCACTGGACAGTAGTTTCCATTTTGCCCTCCCCAAAATAGGAATTTTTTTTAGAACCAGTACTAACGGTATTGCTGACGGGGGAAGATAAAGGGAGGAATGCACTTTATTTTGAAAATGACTTTCCTTAACTGTCTTGACTTCATGCGCCCCTTGGGTTGTTTGAATGTTATTGTAGTTGGAAGAACCGGGAGGAAGTTGGGCCCTACTAATTTCCTGACCGTCAGCATGCTGGAGATTAATACTGTCATTGTTAAGGGTAGGACCCAAGGTCTGATACTGGTGCTGATGCATTGCAGCTCCCCACCTGTTGTTTGTGGGCGGTGCTACCCCCCGAGAAACCTCATGCCTGTGAACCTGGTGGGGGGCAAGTCTAGCTATTCCTGCAGGTATCACCTGAGACTGTCCCTCGACACTGTTCAACTGAGAGTTTTTTGCACAGGAATGAGGTACTTTGCAGCCAGCCTCTAACAGCGTCAGCCTCTCCTCAATTCTAGATAGTTTATAGAGGACAGGGTCAAGCAAAATGGAAAACATAGTTTCTACCCTTTTCAGAAAAGTCTCATCACCCAGATAAGATGGTAAAGTACTAGTCTCTAAGTCCCTACAGATAATTGGTTCCGCATGGACCACTTCCAGTTTGTCTGTCCTAACACGTTTCCCTGCTCGTACTCCTCTAGTCACGTTGTTCTTAGCGGATCCAGACCCTCTTCTTCTTTTAGCTGGCAGCCCAGCACGTCCACTAGTACTGGGAGCGGGCACGGACACAGCTTTAGCCCGCGTCACTCTATCGCTGGGCTGTGTCGCACTGGTGGGAGGGGGTAGAACAGGGCTTATAACTGGATCCGGTCTTGGGTCAAGCTGTATTAAAGACCTCGCGGGTGAAAGGGCGGACCCAATAGCCCCAAGGGAGGAACGTTTCTGCATAGTACAAGAGGGGTCCAGCGAGAGACTTTTTTCTGTTAATTAGATTTAATAGGATAAGACTAACTCCGCTCACGTGAGGAAAGCGTCCAGCGTGCCCACAACACCCACAATGCCACCCTTTCATTTACTCATATTTCAATGCATGGAATAAGCCCCAGAAGAATCCACTTATGGCAGTACAGAAGTACAGAAGGTATCCAAGCTGAGAAGCAAGGAGAGGCAAAATGAAAATCCAAAGCCAAAGAAAAGCGGAATACCTTCAGAATATGTGGATGTTAGGGGGAGGCTCCAGCCTCCTTCGGGCTCAGCGGGCTCTTGTGCGCTACAGTGTGACCGGTGCCCATGTGCTGCTGAGACTCTGAGTCCCCAGCATGATACGGTGCCTCCCACAGGAGTTCAACAGGCAGGAAGGCTGTGTGAGGTGATGTTGGGTCTATCTGGCCTGTGCCTCTCCTGCTCCGCTCCTCTCCCAAGCTCTCACTGCAGCCCCTGATGCTCCTGATGCTCGAGGTGCCCTGCCCCCCCAGCCCCCGCAGCACCGCGGCACTGCACGGCACCGGGATTCACCGGGGGTTTCCAGCGGCCTCCTGCGGCTCATAATGCGGCTTTAACGGTTCAGCTCCTGGTTCGCCTGGCTCTTAGCCCCCACGACTCTGATCTGCTACCGATAACTTCTCATTACTTTCCATTCTCTGCATGCCTCCTCTTTTTTAATATAGCCAAATGTAAGTCATATGCATGTGTGTATTAGTCTCTAGTATTATATTACCTTAAATTGTTCCCTACCTTTTTATAAAAAAACTAATTCAGTCCTTTTTGAAAGTCATATCCTGCAACCTAGCAATGCCTAATTCCCTGTAGCTCATCTACTAATTCCACCACCCATCTGCATGAACTCACATACCCCACACTAATGTTCACACATAATTCCTACTAATTTAATGCACCAAAAAGACACTTGAGTAAATGCCCATAATGGCCTCATTGAGAGCACAAGACTGATCCCAATGACACCAATAACCATGAGCCTTGGGTTCCAGAGTGGCTTGCTCCTGACGTACATCAGTTCTGTGCCTCATCAGGAGTAGTAAGCACTGTATAACTGCAATTAAAATACAACACATGTGCAAATTGCTCAATAGATTAATACATTTGCAAATTTAGAAGGATTATGCCCAATGGGATCTGTAGGATCAAATGTAAAAATACCAAGATGCAAATTACCCTTGCTCCATAAGTGCTTGACTTACTTTTACATTCAATTTACAGATGGTAGCAAAATATGGCAAACAAAGCATATATTAGTATTCATTAGGCCTGGGAGGAACTCGTAGAGTTTTGCTCTGCCAAATTCTGCAGAATTACTTAAAAATTCTGCGGGATTCCACAGCTCGAGAGAGTGGGGCATTTGGTGCTACGGAATGCTGATGGTACTCTCCACTAACTTTGGAACAATGAAAGGCTTAAATTCCTAATAAGGATTTCGAATTCCACTATTTTTCACAATGTACAAATCAAAATTACAGATGGATACCCAATGATGAATGAGGGCAAGATGGCCGACCCATGGGCCCCGCTACCCCTAGTACTGCTGCTCTGCACCCTGGTGCGGACCATCTTGATTCCAGAAGGATGTGAGTACAATCGAGCCCTGCTGTGTGCGGTACCTCCGTGCCTCTCTGTGGTACTTACGTCTCCGGGAGCATCTCCCTGCACCATCTCCTCGCCTCCTTCAACTTCCGCCCTCTCTCCTAATCTCCTCCCACCTTCTCTGCTCCACACACTCATCCTCCCAGCACTCTGCTCTCTCTCTTTCCAACCATTACATTCTGCCCTCTGCCCTGAGCTCCCCTTCTTTCCTGCCCCCCTCTTCTCCTTCCTTTCATCCCCCACTAACCATTTTCTTTTCATCCCTTTACTATCTCTATTGGCCTCCGTGGTCCTGACCCACACCCTCTTTCTCACCAACTTCTTTCGTGCCCCCATTCCATGACTATCCCTCTACCTATTTTTATCGTCCCCCCAGTTCCTGTCCAGCCATCTTTCTCATGCCTCCTGCCTTCTCCCAAATACCCTTCTGACTGACATTTACCCTTGCATGTATACCTCTCTTTTAGGCTCCGGGTATTTGCTGTTTATTTTTGCTATTTAACGGCATGTGTGTGAGTGGCTAGAGACAGCTTAATTTCCCCCCTTCCTTCAGGCTCTCAGAGCAAGCCCTGTCAGTATCCATTTCAGGTCCGGTGTAATTAGGGGCCCAAATCGACTTTATCTCTTAGGGAAGAGTGGAATTGGCCTGGATGACAACATTGTCCAGTCCTTCAAATGAAGAGCAGTTCTGGCCTGAGCTGGTTGTTGTCAGGTGCCACTCTGACATGTGACTGACCCTCCCCTAGAGCTGTTGGACTTTGCCTGATACCTGTCTGGGAGGAAGTCTTCGGCATTCAGAGCAGGCCAATCTGTGGATCTTAAATCCAGATAAGAACCATCCTTGTGGGAGACCTTCCTGTGCCTAGGAGTGTTGGATATCAGCGACCAATGTGCTCCTCACAGATATTCGGTGCCCTCAAGCGGCTGTGCAATGCCTATGGGCAGTTAGTAGGGCATTTCATGTGGGCATGGACCGACCAACAGCATCGTAGTGAGTTGGCAGTAAAAGAAACTGGCTGAAGCCAGGGCCCCAGGGGCCTCCCCTCTCTCCAGGGGCACCGGGCGTGGTAGCTGCACGTTTGGTGTGCATGTGCTTCAGATCTAAGCACTGGCTCATGAGAAGCCCTTTAAGTGACATTGACTGCATTGGTTGCTGTGGCAACTGTTTGGCAGCAACCGGTCCATGTTATTTCACTCATGGGCATGTATGAGTTGGGAACCCTCTCTGAAGGAGGGTCGCCAGTCCTTCAGAAAACCCCGTTCTCTGATCCTCATCTGGATTTCGTGATGTGCAGACTTCCTGATGCCCCCACTTCCACCACACCCACCTGTGAAGCATCCTCCCTGGCAGCATCAACAGCTCACCTACTGGGTAGGAGGCAACTGGCAGCAAGGGGCACACTTAATGGGTGAAGCCGGCACCTACCTCACTCTAGAAAACGCTTGCCTCATCCTAGCTAGTCTTAGCTAGCACCAGCCTTGTACAAGGTAGCATCCGCCTTATCCTAGCTACAATTAGCCTTATCCTAGCTAGCTGTTGTTGCTGGCTGGTTGCAAGTTGATTCTTGCGAGCGTTGCTTTTCACACCTAGGGTGTACTTACCAGTAACAAGACACTGTGGGCAAAGGACTGCTGAATGCTCGAGTAGGAGGAGGTGCCACGCTATTGGTGACGCTGCCGCCGCCTCTCTCAGCTCTCAGCTCGCGGCTCACGGCTCGCGGCTCACTCGTTGGTCGCTCTCACCTGCAGCCGTCATCCGCGGCCGTCATCCGACAGCTTGCACGGACCTGCTGCGACTCGCACTGGGTTTGACACACTCAAACGCATAAAGAAGAGCAAAGAATGAGATCAAGGAGAGAAAGGCGGTCACTCACCACCGTCATTTCAAACAGGAAAAAAAAGAGTAAAATGCTGGGCGAGTCTCGTAAAGGATCAACCATGGCAGGACTTTATACCCCTCTGGTAAACAATACACTGGTGGCAATCAATGGAGTATCACCAGGAAAGACATCCAACATCAGCTTCCAGCACAAAATATACATGACATTTTCTTTTCTAAAAGACGCTGGGGCTTATTAAATATCAACAACCCTGAATCAAAAGGGCTTCCCTCGTCACTGCACCCGGTGGTCTTACCCCTGTCAGATACAGTACCATCACCACTACCACCATCACCACCATCATCACCTGCTCTGTCGAACAAGGCTCAAAACCCAAAGCAAGTCAAGGCTAGAACAGCACGAGATGTAAGAGACATAGAGAGCAATAACGCCGTCACAGCTCAGGAACAACAAGAACAAGAACCTGAAAAAGACAAAAGAGCTCAACAGCAAAAGGAGGAAAGAAAGGAGGGCATTGAACAGGAGTCGGCCACATGCTCTGATACAGGGCCTGGAGCTGGAGCCGAAGGCATGAAAGTATGGATCCCATGGGCAAGCATGCTATCGCTATCCCTCACTAGCGATCAAGAAGGTGACCACCAAAAAATCAGACCCACCAATGACCAGGGCAAGTGGAAGACGCCACTAGAGCCAAACATCTTGATTGCTTCCAACTCAAACTCAAATCTGAATCCATACCGGCTAGAGGAACTACAGAACCAAAAGGTTAGCAAAAGGGCAATCATCATCCACCCTTCCGCTCCATGCAAAAATCTCCCCAAACGAAAAACGAAACAGTAGAGCATCAGCCGGAAATCCCAGAGGAAGGAGAGCCAAGAAAAACGCTGAAACCAATGGGGCTATCTGGAAAGGGACTAGGGCGACCAAACATGCGAGAAGAACAGGCCAACAGCCCGGAGAATAATCCACACTCAGAAAGTCATAAAGACGACGAAAATGAAGCGCCCTACCTCACTGCTGAGGAATGGGCAAAGTTAGTAGCCTCTTACCTACCAGATGTACCCGACGTCGAACCGATCACAACCCAGACACATTTTGCAACTGAGGAACACTCAATGGGTTCAGAGGATCTATGGGGATCACTCCTCAACACTATGCAGCTCTCTCTTAAGTCCATGCATATCACTCAGATAAAACGGACATCCAGCTATCTCTCCTCAATTTCCTGGCAATCCACGTCTCAAATATTGACAACACACTGACAGAAATCAGCAATCTCATTAAGAGAGTACAAGATGACACCCAAATTGCTCACTTAAGTTGCTCTTGACCCGCCATCATAGACAAACTTGCAACCTTACCGACACTTATGGGGGAGCTCCTCAATGAGACACAGTCACTCAAGTTGACACTGTGGACAAACATGACCTAGCAGTGACATCGCATCAAGATCCACCGCATGGAGCCCCCAGCTCCCTAGACAAAATCCGAGGGCCCCAGACACAAATCAACTTGATGGAGGTAAAGTCTGATACACATGGAGAAAAGGGGGCTGAACAGTACTATGGAACAGGGCCGCAGTCCACTCAAGAGGTTAGTCGGGGACTAGATTCTTCTCACATGAACCAAACAACTCTCAACAACAAGACATAATGCTGGTGGAAGAAGGCACCGCTGGCCAGGCTACACCAGGACAAGTCCATGGAACTTAGATAACAGAAAAAATAAGGTCCGGGCAGAAAAATCACCGGAAACAGAAGAGAAAGGGGAGAAACAAGTTAACCATCACCAAGAATGCTCCCGTTAAATCAGACTTTCTGGAACCTGCCGCAACCCATAGAGGAGACCAATCTCTGCCAAGCTCAAACAGGGCCCGGGCATCCCCACAGTCCATACAAAGCTCAGAGATCCCATCTAACCAAAGAGACAGCCCTAACCTGAAGACTCCTTCCACCCAAAGAAGTGGCTCGAACGAGGAGCATACATTGAAACCAAGCACAGAGGTAGCACCACCATCACAGACAACGACCTCCTCAGCTACTCAGACACACCTGTTGCGTAATGCAAATACAAGGAGCTCCAATCCAAGCACTAGGACAGAAAACCAGTCCACTGTTAGTAGTGGATCCTCTGCACCACCTAATATAGCAAATGCCCCAGCCAGGCCGAGGGCCGCTGAATCAGCCCTGATGGCTCTGACTAACTCTGGGACCACTGAGGAGCTGCAAGACTCTGGGACTGGCTACAGCTACTCACAACAGGAGGATTCAAGAATAATTTTGTTCATCCCGGAATATAAATCAAAAGGAAGAGGGGATATTTTGAACAGAGTAAATGTTCTGCGACTACTAACTAGCATTAGCAACTTAATGGGAGTTGCCTCAAGTGACCTGGAGTCCATAGAATTTGTTTGCCAAAAACATCTGGCACACCAAGAAATATCTAAAACACCTGGGCATCACAGGACATAGTAGAGAGAATAATGAGGGAAGAACAACAACTGAACACCTGGGGGATCAGAGTGAAACATCAGAAAGAAACAGGTTACCCAGAACATCTGCTATCCGAGCTGCAGTCATATGCCGGCCTCAAGCCTGGGAACATGGGCGCCACAAGAAAAACTTACTCAGTTCTTAAAGATGCTCGCAGCACAGGATCAAACACCTGGAATCCCAGGCTAACGGGTGAGAAGAAGATGTCCTACAACAGCTGGACCTGGATTTCACGAACCATCAACTCCAGACCAAGAAACACCTGACAGGGCAGGAACCCAGCTAACTAAGTACATCAATTAAAGCTCTGCTCATGGAACGTTAATGGACTAGGGTCCAAAGCCACGGATAAAGATCTTTTGCTTTATTTTCAAGACTTTGACCTCATCATACTGCAGGAGACCTGGCTGGTTGAGCCGCTGCAAATGCAAGGATACAAGTCCTATCCCTTCCGGCCCGCAAGGATGCTAAGTTTGGTCACCCAAAGGGTGGTCTCGCAATCTTCACTTCCATTAAAACAATAATTACAGCTAGGGAACTACTTAACACGACAACAACAACTAACGGCTTACAAGCAATCAAGCTGGAACTAACAGGTCTCACCGATAATCAGCATTTAATACTGGTCAATATTTACATTCATCCACGGGACAAAAAAGCCGGTGCCAAACTGCTGGTCTCTGATTTATCAAGGCTACTTGAAGAAGAGGCTATCCCGAATTTTATAGTATCAGGAGACTTCAACATGCTCCTAACATGGCCCTATGAAAGAGACAAAATAGCTGAAGAACAGTCCTGGGTCTGGGGGATTTCACACCAGGAAGCAAGCAAGTGGGGCAAGAAAACCAGCACAGCAAAGAAGCTCCTCAGGGACCTGGAAAATCTGAGTCTGGATGCGCTGAACAGGCATTTCCGGGGAAATACAAGAATTGACCACACCTTCACGTCATACTCCCTCTTTAATAAAATAGTTGATTTTAGGATAGGAAGCTCAGACCACAGTGACCATCTACCAAAAGAGATTACTCTGGATGCCTATGGTACCGCATCTACGGAGCAACCAGTCCGCTTAGGCATGGAGTACACGACAAACTTGAGAAGAATCAAATGCAAAATTTCTAACTTGGAGAGCTTCCTGCTCGAGGCAAAGAATCTTTGGGAGGACAAAAAGAAGGAAAACAAGAATGGGACTGTAACTTGGGCTGAATTCATGGAAAGGCTTGGCACACTACACACAAAAGAAGAAGGGAGGGACGTAACAAGAGCAGCTGCGGCCCGACCAAGGTCTCACTCCCCACCGTTAAGCTTGCAAGACTATCCTCTGAGAGGACCGGAATTAAAGGAACTAAAGCAACTATAAAAATGAATAAATAAAACAATACGCAAACTTCACCAGGCTGGGCCAGACGCTAACCTGTTAGATAAGCTCAGATCACTAAAAAACAGCAAGAAAAAACTCATCTGGGAAGCTCGTCGCGAAGCCACAGAAACAGCTTGGGACAAAATTCTCCACAATGTGAAAGCAAAAAATAGCGCCAGGTTCTGGCTCACACTAAAGAAACTACAGAATCCAACGGCCCTTGGAATAAACTCCCACATCACTGAAGAGGAATGGTTTAAATACCTTTGGGATCACTTCAACAGCGGGCCATCAATAAACACACAAGATCCCCTGGCGCACAGCGGGGCAGGCTTAGGCCAGTGTAAGCAAGACGAAATGTCCAATCACGGCTTTACGTTAAAACAAATCAAGAGCAGAATCTCAAACGCAGACCCGAGGGTGCACCAGGCCCCAACGATATACCACCAATCCTATACAAACGAGACCCGGAATATTGGGCAGCAGAATTCCTGCCACTCTTTTTGCACATCATGGAAACAGAGAAAATACCAGAATCGTGGAAGGGGTCCATTATCTCTCCGATACCCAAGAAAGGCAGCAAAAACATTGCAGAAAACTCTAGACTGGTTGAATTAATAGATAATGATGCCAAATACTATGCAGGATTGCTGATGGAAGACCTTACAGAATGGGCATCGGAAACGGCATCAATTCCAAATAATCAATCAGGCTTCCAGAAAAGTATGGGTACATCGACTAACATACTGGCATTATCACCTTTAATAGATGCTACCAAACATATCAAAAAACCATTAAACCTGTGTTTTATAGATTATTCTGCTGCCTTCGACAGCATTGACAGAAGCAAACTTTGGGCAAAACTCTTTAAAATGAAAATTAAGAGCAAACTCCTGAACCAGTTAATTCTACTACACAGTGACACCTGGATTCAAATGAAGCTAGGCGCTGGAGAAAGTATATCAAGGAGAATCCTGACATCCAAGGGTCTGAAGCAGGGGTGCGTGCTAGCGCCTATCTTGTTTAATTTGTTCTTGGCAGATCTCTTGCCAGCACTGGACGACTGTATTCACCATGCTCCAAACTTCAGGGGCTTTCCTCTTTCAAATTTACTCTACTCAGACGATCTGGTTTTGATTAGCCATACCCCAATTGGTTTACAACACCTGTTAAATACTACGAGCACCTTTTCCAGCAGTAACGGATTACGAATAAATCTGAGCAAAACTAAAGTGATGGTTATCAACTGAAAAAACAAACCACACCACTTCCATTGGGAGATGGAAGGGAAGAAACTCGACACTGTCAACGATTTCAAATACTTGGGCATAATTTTGGACACTAGAGGCACGTTCCTCCAGCAAAAAACATCTATAAAAGGCAAAGGAACCCTGATGGCAGTCGCATTAAAGCATATTAAACAAAAAACAAGCGGCCCAAGTTTCACTCCCTTAGTACAGGTAATTTGGGCAAAACTCCTCCCAACTGTCACTTACGGAGGCGAGTGTCTCAGAGGGAGAGACGCCGACACCCTGGACAGGACAGTAGCAAAGGCAATGAGAATCATTTTTTACCTCCCACGCTACACATCACCAGCCCAAATCAGGCTAGAGTTCGGCCTTCCAAAACAACAGATTGCACGAAAGGGGGCATACTTGAAATGCTGGCACAAAATAAAAGGAGCAGAATCAGGGTCACTAAATGAATTGTTATGGAATTAACTCAATCGGAAAAAAGACTGCGCAGCTCTGACTTACTTAAAAGAATCCCTGGCCAGCTTGGCCTTAGAAGCTCAATGGGGCACTATTGGGGCCCATAAAACCTTCAAGGAGCTTGTCAACAAAACAGTAAAAATGTTGTCCAATCTTAAGGATAAAGCCTCCCTTTCAGTAAGAGCACATGGATGGTTTGTTATCCAGAGCTATAACAGCTGCTCCCCACAACCCTATCTGGGGACTGGATTCACCAGGACCAAAAAAGAAAATCTTCTGCACTTAAGGATGGGCATTTTACCAATACTGCCGCATTTATGACCATGGAAACGGCCACAACCTATAACATCATGCAGACTGTGTGCCAAGGTAAAGGAAGACATTTTACACATTCTGTGCACATGTAAATGCCTAGACAGGGAAAGAAGAGCCATATTAAAACCTGCCTCTAACAGACTACGTATAAGATCATGCAGACAGGCAGTTAAGGCCTGCTTTGACGGAGAGGACATCCGGCAGGCCTGCTATCTAGTACGCTTCCTGGATGGGGCGGGAAAAAAACAAAAGGCGGCAGAGAAGAAATACATCACTATAAAGGACAGTAACCTATAACCTCTTGTGCACTCTTTTTATAGATATTTTAAAAGCGTTTTTAACTGGAAAAGTGCTAACTGATTATTTAAGTATTTTAATTTGATGGTCATAAGTGCAATGCCCTTTTGTCCACTGTAAATCTGACTTAAAACAAATTACGCTCAAGGGAAGAACAATGCCACCGGAGGCTACGTTCATAGGTACACAGAACTGCTATAAGAGTCTTGATCTGACAGATCCGGAGTGAAGAAAATTAACAGATGGCCTCAGTATCTTATGTGAATGAGATAACGACGTGACATCATTGTTTGCTTTACTCAGCTATGTACATATTTTTTTTGTTTTATTCTCAATGATCTTTTCTTTAAGCAAAGGTTTTTATTAACTAAGCATATAATAAATATTGTCTTATCCTAGCTAGCACCTTCCACAATGAAATGTATGTAATGACACCCAACAACAGCACACAAAGGTGTGTTGTTTAAAAGGCACCATATAACCCCCTCTCTTCCATGGATGTGATTACCTTCAAACACTGCAACTACCCATGGGGGAATTCCTTTCCACTGGCAGAATGTATTTGTTTATTAGCAGTTATAAGAGTAACGTGGAATTACTAAATTCCTCCAGTTTTACCGGTGAAATTAGTGTATGTGAGCTATTTTGAACATGTGGTTACTACAAGCTCAATGTGAGTGTTATGTTCCAACACAAATTATAAGCAACTTAATCTCATTTCTCAATAAGCAATAGCTCTAATATGGGGCAAATACCAGACAGATAACTGCACAGGTCTAAATGACCATGTAAGTGTTAAGAAATTGAAGGTTCTTACAAGCCAACAAGAACTAGTGTGGAAATGAGTCGATGGATGCATGTTTTTAGAAAAAGATGATGGTAACTTGATAATGATAGAAACCTTGACTATGCAGATAATGCACATGTGCGGAATCTGGTGCCTAGAGCCCAGTGGCCAATACTTGCCAAAGGTAGGGCTACTACACTCGATTGAATGCTTTTTCTGCATCGATCGAAAGGAGGAGTGCTGGTGTGTGAGAGCGGAACACATTGTCAATGAGATGCATCAGTTGTTTGATGTTGGCACTGCAGCCTCAGTCTGGTTTGATCTGGGTCAATAAATCCCTGTATATAGGCATTGAGGTGTGCGGTCAGTATACTTTTGAAGAGAAGGGCTTGGCATATATGTTAAGCAAGGATATCGGGCGGTAGGAAAGGCATCTTGTCTGATACTCCCAGGCTTCACAATCACTGTGATTAGACCCTCTCGCACCCGTCTCCCTAAATTAGTTGCCTAAGGGTTCCAGCAGTGGGGCTAGTTGAGTGCCAAAGTCTGTGTAAAAATCTGCTGTGAACCCATCTATGCTGGGCATCAAAACCATCTGTAGTCGGACAATGGTGGCAAGTACCTCGCCCACCCGTATATCTGCCTTTTCGGAGTGTGCTTCTGCCTTGGGGAGATGTACAGTGTACGCGGAGAAGAGATATGAGTATGTCAAATCAAATCAAATAAACTTTATTTAGACAATTAAGTCCATTAAAGTGCCAAGTGCCATAAAAAGATTAAAAGAAGGATCAATACAGAAAATGAACATGTGGCCCGTGTGTCCATTGATTCTGCGGTGTAGAGGTCAGTATAAAATGTTTGAATGATTGTTCTATGTCGTGGTCAGTGCGGGCTACAGAGCCTGTTTGAGTATATATATCCCCTGAAGTCTATGTTTGTGTGCCTCTGCTTGGAGCTTACGTGCAAAGATTTGTCCCGCCTTATTACCGCTGATGCAAAATCTCTGTTTAGTGTGAGGAGTGCTAATTCAGCTCAGTCCATGTCAAGTGCCCTGAATTGCTTACGGGCCAGGGTCAAATGGTGGCGCACTCTATGATGCTGGTTCAATTATGTGCCTCCTCAAGGTCTTGCACCTGGTTTTCCAGGGCAGTCCGCTTGTCCTTCCTAGTCCCGTCCCGCTTAGTTGATATGGCTAAGGAGGAACCTTGCTCCACTGCCTCTAAGATGTGCCATAGTATTGCAATTGGAGTGTCAGGGGAGTTGTACATCTGAAAGTGCTGGCAAATCACCTCATTCACTTCATTGATTTTAGATGCATAAGAGAGGCAGGTGTGCTTGAGGCGCCATGTTTTATAGGCGGTTGTGCCCTATGAGTGTGTAACAGCAGCATAATGGGAGCATGGTCCAGAAGGGCAGAGACCCTGATATCAATAACAACATTTGCTGCCCCGAGGTGGGAGGATAGCAAAAAGTAGTCTATGCAGGGCACGTATAACATAGGTGGGATGCAGAAAAGAAAGAGTAATCTCTCGGTGTGGGGTGGTGAACCTGCCCAGACATCTATGAGGCCCACCACTCAAACACCAACTCCTCCAAGTTCATAACTGTCCCAGTCTTTGGGTCGATCTTTCAAGGTCAGCATTAAAGACCAGATTAAAGTCTCTCCATATTGTAATGTCTGAATCTGGGGATGTTGGAACTTGATTAAGGGACCGGAAGAGGAAACGTTCCTGTTGTTTATTAGGCGTGTAAATCATAGCAATCATAAAGGTGTATGTTAAGAGGGTAAGTCGTAACACCCGGAGTCTGCCCGTAACTTCGGCTTGGGTCTGCAGCACCTGTCCCTAGAACTTGGAAGCGAGAAGTATAGCCACACCTGCTTTCTTACTGGGGCCTGATGAAAATGATTGTTAGTCAAACGAGCATGATTTTAGCTGTCTCCAGTCTTTCAGTAGAGGTGCATTACTTGTAGGAGGCATATTTCGCAGCCCATTTCCCTAAGCATCGACAACAGGGCTTGTCATTTGTTGGGGGCATTAAGACTCCTGACATGTGAAACTGAGTATTTAAAGCTTAGAGGGTGGCGTTTAGGGTTGGCTGTGTGGAACTGGCATGGGTAGTGACTATCACTGGCTGGCATGGGGAGGAACTGATAGTGCAGCAGACTGTCTAGTATCTGTGCAGATCACCAAAGGGGATGGGAAGGAAAGGTTGGGGGTAACTAACAGAATTATTACCCATCTTGTAGAAGTGTTGCAGTGAAATCGATGAGGTTTTACTGTGATGCTTCTAGGACTCTAGAGCATCGACTCTTTGTGCCTGCCTCACAGCAGGCATAAGACTAACGAAGGCCCTTTCACATGGAGTGTGCCCCATGTGAAAGGACACATTGCTGGAGTTGCGTCTGTTTTCAGACACACCCCAGCAATGTGCCACTTTTGCGCCTACAGATACATCAGGAATACTGAGTATCTGTAAATCGTTGTTATATGGAGCGCTGTACGGTAAATAAGGTGCATCCAAGGTGTCGCAAGGAGGGCGCGCTGAAAAGTGTTGCATCGCTATTTTCATGCATCGATGCAACACTTTTCATAAATGAGGCCCTAAATGAAATAATGTCCATGGAATTGGCTTCTGTGGGCCTGGGTGGGGCAGCGTCTATTTATAAGTGTGAGGGGGCTGCATATTAGAGCAGCTGCTATTTGGTGTAAACGTAATGAGCGAATCGCAGTTAGATGGCTTTATAACATTTTGAATTGAACAAAATGAGCTGTTTTATATGTGAATTAAATATGATCATTTGTTGTTATAACATTTTGACCCTGATCATAAATAGCCCATTAAATTGCAACCCTTGCGCAAACACCTTTTTGTACACGGATGGCAATTACAATGCATATCACACCAGGGAACTACCAGATGCAAAAAAGATTGCACCCTTTGTTACACTGCAGCAGCTCAAACCTGTCAGAATATGACAATGGGAAAGGTCCAACGTGTACTGGGACAAGCAGAAGTTTGTGCAGAGACTATGCATTAACTATTGCATCCCATAAAATCACACCTTGTTTCGGATTTTTATCAAATTCAATAATTGTCACATTTGACAGGGCCTACTCGTAAAATCTGGATTTGAGCTTGGATAATGCGGTGATGTGATTAGGCAACACAGTTTTCCAGACTTGAGCACTCTCTCAACTTTGCCGCACTCAGAATGGAAACAGCTGCTTCAAAGGACCCTCCTGCCATGGCTCTGTTCAGTCGTGCTCCACTCAGTTTTTCCAGGTGGCCACTAGGGCTCCACAAAGTGCCAAATGAGTGTCATGAAGGTGTACATATGGATTCACTTGAGCATTAGATACACCAGGGGGCATATGTATCAACATCTCCATTTGCGATTCTCAAATAGCGATTTTTTGAGAATCGCTATTTGAGAATTGCAAAACGGGATGTATATAAAAATTCGCAAAAATGTTGCGAATTCTTAAAAATCCTTAATTGCGATTAGCAAATTGCGAAATCGCAATTAAGGAATACCTTCCCATTCATTCCTATGGGCCAGGAGGCCCATAGCAATGAATGGGAAGTCCTTACATAGCATTTAAGAAATCGCAATTTGCGATTTCTTAAATGCTTACACAAACTTAAGAAATCGCAAAATTAGCGATTCCTTAAGAATGCGAGGCTGAAATGCCTCATACATCTCATTTTGCGATTTTGTATTCGCAAACGCTGTTTTTTTGCGATTCGCAGCGTTTGCGAATACAAAATCGTTTGATACATATGCCCCTAGGTGAGTAGAAGCTGTGTAGTGGAGGCCTCGCTGCATAGTGATAAGGGGACCAAGGAGGCATTGACAATACTATCTGTAGAGGGCTATTTTTGCTAGTAATATTGCTGACATCCAGCATTGTTTTAATCCATATCTGGTGCTCCATTTAGGTGCACAGCTGACAGACACCATATGGTTAGGTGTCAGGTGACACTCATCACACACTCATTCTTGTGCATTTCTTTGCCTTCTCCACTTCTGTGAAGAAATCTAGACCAGCACTTTCTGGGGGTTGTGAGGGAGTTGTGAGGAGACAGACATTGAGACAACAGTTACAGTGTGCTGCAAAATCCAGAAGGAAAGAAATATGGCCAGGCAAGGGAGGCCTTAGTTAGTACTTTTGGAAAAACACACATGCAGCCAGAAATAAAGCGCACACATCCAGGCTTGATAGAATGTGCACTACTAATCAAGCTGAATGAGGCACTAAATAGTAGATAAACAGTATACAGAACTATAATCTGGGCAGTCACTGAGTGCTAATCTATAGGAGTTCTCACTTACTAGCAAAGTTGAAATACACGCAGGGCTCCCGCCCACCTGTGTTGTTGGGTTCTCCGCTATACCATGCCCGGAAGTTCCACCGAGAGCCATCCGTCCACATGAAGGTCCTATCCTGCAGACAAAGGAGATTGAAAACACCCATTTACTGGAATCAGATATGTATTTGTACTTATTTGTACTTATTTAGAGTTGTCCTTCTTTGAAATCTCCCTAAAGCAGACATTTTTGCAGTTATAATATCAAAAGAGAATGAAGCGCCATGAGCCTATTGGCTGTTTATAAAAGTTAAACATATCTTAATGTGGCCCCAAAGTTTCCCGTACAAGGCTCAATCATTGCACCAAATTAAGCGAATATGGGTCTATTTAGCAGTCAATTCAGAACCTGCGTACTATCTGGGCAAACCCCATGCTGCGCTCAGAGCGAGCGGTGAGGTGAATGTTTATCTGTTACATATAAAGGGTTGAACACAAAGCACCTCTGCCAATGTCTCTTCATAAGTGAGTATGTTGGAGGGAAATGGAAGATGGGGATTGGATTTGGAGAGAAGGCACTAGAAATAAAATAGAGACAAGGGCTGGAAGGACAAAAGGTTGAATTTTCTACCGCTAAGTGCAAATAACTGAAATAAATCCCAAGCAAAAATAAATGAAAGAAGGAAGGTCAAGACATGACAGTCCGCAAGACTTCCAGCAATATGTTTCTGAGAATCACCTGACCATAATGGTGACCACTTCGGGGAATTTTCATCAAACAGTTGCGTTGCCCTTGCGCCACGCAACAGGGCTCAAGAGCGATGCTACTCTAAGTTAGATTTACCCAGTCAGACAAGGCCACCTTGCATGGCCATGAGTGGCCTGATAAATCTGGAGTAACGCAATGGTCAGTTTGCTCAGATGCGTAAATTCCGAGCTTGGTAGCAACTGAGGTTTGGTCCCTAAATCTGCTTTCAGTCTCCTGTCTGCAGTCTGCTAGTAGGCTGCCACCTGGCAACCACTTAGTCCAGTGCAGTTCAAGGGTAGAATCGCGTCCCCGTGCCCTGATGAATTTGCCAAAAAGTGAAGTGGCAATGAAGCATGTCAGATGTTCAGCTTAAAATGGTCTAAGCGTGGTATAGTTTTTAATCATGAGTGAGGGCACCACAAATTAAAGACGGATGTAGTGTGCCTCTCTGTAACTCATATTTAATCTTTCTGTGTGTTTGAAATGGGGTTTCTGGTTGGCTAGGGTATGCACCTAAGCCAGGCAGAATCCACCACTCTAGTCAGGGTAAGGGAGTTGCATACCCAATATAACCCCTGCTCATCCCATTGGTAGAATGGCAGAGCAGTCAAGATTATCATAGAGGCAATGTGTACACACGCACACACCCGTCACACACTAGGCACACCACAAAAAGAGACTCCCCACAAGATTATATAAAAATATCACTTATATTGTATATAAAACATATTAGACCACAATCACATAAATCACTTTGCCACTAGGCATTTGTCATAATAACTCTTGGTAATTAATGATAAGTTGCACTTGTCATGAACACCATCACGAAAACATTATGTCAAATATCACAGTTTGTGCAAAAGCTAAATACCTGTAATGTTGTGCCTGTCATAGAAAATATCATTGATGCCTAGCACCACCTTACACCATCACTGTGCACATTTATGCAGTTACTGAAGTAAGAACATATTTTTAAGTGGCATTACATTTAGGGCATCAAACAAAAATGCAGCAGGTCTGATTAAAACCCGGTGAAGTACTCCCACATCCCCATACTGGGGCTGGTAATGCTGCAATACATAATAAGGCCCAGGAATCACTTAGTAGCACCATGAACCCATAGGAGGCAGCTTCCCTGCCCTCTACTACCCTTCGTAGGGTACATTAACCTGGGCCACCCAGGCACCAGCTCTCCTGCATGCCTTATGGTGGTTCCTAAGCTTACGCACTGAAGCCACTTGGTAATCCTAGTACGCTGTTCTTAGTGTTAGGGGTCCTGTGCATTCCTTTGTTACACTTCCCCCACCTGCCCTTAATGTAGCTTGGGTGAGCAGCCAAAGCCGCACGGACCACGTAGGCACAGTACCTGCCTGTCTGGCTAACAACCGCCGGGTGGCATGTAGAACTTCAATCCTGCTTCAAGGTGACAGTACCATACGGCTGGCTGCCATCGGCATTCCAGGGCCTTGGACAGGTGTGCGCCCAGTGCAAATCTGTGGTCGAGGCACCGGAAATGGAGCACAGCAGGATGAGCATGACATACAAGGTCTGCTCCGACCCCGACCACGTGACATGGCCCGTGACTCTTCCGGTTATCTGGGCTTTGTCCTCAGTTGCCCAGCAATGCTTCAGCAGGGCAGTCGGCTCTCGGGTGCATCGCACTTGGGTGGGAAACACGGGTCCCAGCTACAGGCATGCTGCTCTTCTTCTTGGCAGAATAAGACATGCCCACCCTGCTCTCAGGTCAGAAAGTGCCCTGGGCTGGCCCGGACTCTCTTTGTCGCCACAGTTCCTCTCTCCAGCTGGCGGAGGTGGCGTGAGGGAGCGGGGAATCCTTTGAGGATCTAGGCATGGTCCTTGGCTAGAGGTCAGCGCTCACTGCGCACTCCCGACATGGGGCCCAGGCAGCATTTTCCACATGTACACAAAGGGGATCAGCTACGTGCTGATCCCCTAGGTACATATAGCACTTAACATGCACTAGCAGAAAAAGGCATGACACGCTCCCCATGCGCTACGCGTAAGCGCTTTCACATTTAAGCACTAAAAATTACAGAGATACACCCTAAAGCACTCCACTCGCTTTTTTTTTTTTAAATAAACAGTGGGGAGGAACAATCTAGTCCTCCTCCTGCTCTAGAAAGGAGCAGCAACTGCAGGCCTTCCCACCCCAAAAATATCAGAGGTAGCGCTCCTCATGCAGTTCTGCAGTTTTCCTTTCAGGCAAGTTTTCCTTGAGATACAGCCAGGATCTTCTCGGGAAGCCTTCGATTTCCCTGAGACTTCCAATGATGTAGACGATAAAGCTAATAAGCTAATTGCCTGGTTGGAAAAGAGGAATCGAGAAAGGAACTGGGTGGCTGAAATCAGAGAGATAGAGGGTGCGTGCTGTAGGGCAGGATCCGAAATAGAGGAAGCATTTGCGCAATACTATGAAAAAATATACCAGTCTGCCTCAGCCGCAATGGAAGAGGAATGTACCACATTCCTTCAAGATATTGCCATGCTGACACTTTCAGCGGTAGATAGGGAGGCAATTGACCAAGACCTGACTGTGGAGGAGGTGGCCATTGCTATAAGAGAGCTGCAGTCCGGGAAAGCAGCGGGCCCGAAGAGGCTGCCTACTGCAATGTTTAAATGTGTGGCAAACACAGTGGCACAGCCTATGCTTGATATGTTCAATGCGGTGCTGGAGGTGGGACGTCTACTGGAGGACCTCAGACTTGCTACAATAGTGCTAATCCCCAAACTGGGTGAAGCACCGGAATTATGTGGGTCATATAGACCCATCTCGCTGCTCAATTTTGAGACCAAGGTATTTGCAAAGGTGCTGGCTAA
The DNA here is from genome assembly GCF_964204655.1 of Triturus cristatus. NCBI lineage: Eukaryota > Metazoa > Chordata > Amphibia > Caudata > Salamandridae > Triturus > Triturus cristatus. Next base: position 607,125,925 of record NC_140587.1, read on the forward strand.
TAGACTCTGGCCAATAATTTCTACAATAATTCATCCAGACCAATCGGGGTTTATGCCTCTGAGGAGCACAAGACTGAACCTCCGTTGTTTATATGGAATAATGCACAAGGTAATGGTGCACCCGACAGAAGACGTAGTAGTAGTGTCATTGGAAGCCCGTATGACATTTGACAGCATCGAGTGGACATACTTATTTATGGTCCTGTCCAAGCTGGGCTTTGGACCGGGGTTTTGTACCTGGGTCAGTTATTTATACTCGGACCCCATGGGTAGAGCTCGAGTCAAGGGGGCGATATCTATACCATTTGCGCTCCACAGGGTCACACTCCAGGTATGTCCGCTATCCCCGATGATATTTGCTATGGCTCTGGAGCCTCTTGCGGCAGGGGTATGTAGGGATCCTCTTGTACAAGGAATAGATGTTGGGGGGGCCTGAGAGGAACATATCTCCCTCTATGCAGATCATGTCCTGCTCTATGTGCATAGACCGCGCCACACAATTCATAGACTTATCCATATCTTTAGAGCATTTTGTAATTATTCTGGTGACCAAATAAACTGGGATAAATCACTGGTCTTTTCTTTGACGGGCCAAAAACTACACCTTACATCGGTGTGTGCGGCCTTGAAGCAGCAGGAGGAATTTAAGTACCTGGGAATTTATCTTTATTTTAGAGAATTTATAGAGCGCACAGCTACCCAAAAGGGTCTCCCGTCGCTAGAGCAAAACAGCTACAGGGTGCATAGGCCCGATTCAAATTCATTAGCCCATCAAGAGCAGTTGAAGAGCAAAGTCTTCAAATTCTAACGGATCGAGAGGAGAGAGTGGCAGTTCCTAAGCGCCAAAGAAAGGGAGTTCCAGAGTTTTGGGCCCAAATATGCAACGGAGCGACCCTTCATGCAGGCCAAGCGAAGCCTGGGTATGGTGCACAGGGCAAGGATAGATGATCTCAGCGGCTGGCTGGAGACATAAGGTAACACCAGACCTTGGATGTATGTAGGGGTGAGGCCATGCCAAGCTCGGAACATGTATTACAAGGCCTTAAATTTAATACGTTCATTGACCTTGAGCCAGTGAAGTTTATGGAACAAGGGAGAGACAGAAGTGTGTCTAGGCAATTGAAAGAGAAGGCGGGTAGACTCATTCTGGATGATCTGTAAGCGGCGGATCACAGATTTATCTGCACCCAGGTATAAAACATTTCCATAGTCCAATCTGGACGTTATCAAGGTCTGTAAAACCGTTCTTTGAGTGTTCAAAGGAATGAGCCAGAGAATTTTCTTTTGCCATTTGAGAGTGAAAAAACAAGAGGCTGTGAGTTTTGAGACCTGCGACTTAAGTGAAAGGTTCTTTATCAACCGGCGTAGGTAAGAGTCCCAGGGAGGTCAGCCAGTGTTTAACTCCCCAGAGTTCGGGATTGTTGCCAGGAATCATGACTTCAGTTTTCTTGCCATTAAGCTTTAAGGAATTTCTGTTCATCCAGTGGGCGAAATTAGTCAGGCTTTGCCTAAGTGGGGACGAATCTAAGTTCTGTTCTTTAGAAAGTGAGAAAATAATCTGGGAGTCTGCATGAGAAAACAAAGTGAGACCAGACTCCTCAATTACGTCCATCGGAGGGCGGAGGTAAATGTTAAAAAGCAGGGAACTCAAAATGGAGCCCTGCGGAACCCCCGAGGGCAGCAAGAGGGTCTTGGATGTGTGTTCAGTTGATGAGACCTGAAAGGTACGATCTTTTAAGAACGAGGACATCCATTTTAGTGCCAAGTCCACAATGCCTAGATCCTCCAATCTGTCCAGTTAAATAGAATGTAGAACGGTGTCAAAAGTCTCACGTAAATCCAAAAGGATAAGGACGGCTGTACCACCGGAGTCCAGTTCTTGCCGAAGTAGCTCAGTGACTCCCAGTAAGGCGGATTCCGTACTATGGAATGCCCTAAAGCCGAACTGAGATGGATGGAGCAGATTGCAGGAAGTAATGAAGGAGGAGAGTTGAGTGTTGATATGCTTTTCAAGAATCTTAGAAAAGGCAGGGAGGAGAGAGATAGGCCAAAAATTGGACCATTCTTCTTGAGCAGAGGATGTACTGCGGCATGTTTCCAATTCTGGGGGACATGGCCCGTACTCAGAGAGGAGTTGCGAAGATCAAGAGTTTTTGTAAGGGCAGCACTGCAATCAATCTAAGTTTAGACAGAGGAAAGGGGGTCTAGCGGAGAGTCGGACTTAATGGTGTCTAATAAAGTATGCAACAATGCTAGATCGAATGGGAGGCAGGCTTTGAGTTCCAAGGATTCTTCAGGCTTGTCTTTGGGCTTGTAAGCAAGAGAATTTAAGGCTGAATCATCAAGTGCTTGAGTGGCTGCGGAAGAGGGACTCACTAGTGTGAGGGCATCTACTGCTAGTTGCTGATAGATTAGCTCAACTTTGCTTAGGAAAAAGGTGGCTAGCTCATCACAACGTTGTTGAGAAAGAGAGGGTGGCAGTGTAAAAATGCTAGCTGCCGAGAGTTCATTCACCACTCTAAACAAGGTTGTTTGGTAATGTTGGGTGTTGGAAATCGTTTCAGTGTAATAGGATGCTTGTGCCAATTTGCAGGAGGCATGACATTTTTTCGAGGCGTCAGTATAACCTGCTTTGGCCTAAGGCGCATAGTACTTCCTCTAGCCCCTTTCCAAGATTTTACAGTGTTTCCTTTCGCAGCGAGGGCATTTTTTGAACCACAGGCAGGAAGAAGCATTCTTCATTGCGTTATAGGTGTTGAAGGCAAAATTGCATCAGTAGCATCCCTAAGCCATTGATGCACAACAATTTAATTAGCCTGAAGATTGACACTAAGGGTAGGGATAATGTTAAGGAGTCGAATATTGAGCTCAGGCACATCCAGTTTGGCCCAGTGTCTATATATGAGTTGCGGTGCCAGCCGAGTAGCAAGGAAGCGAGGGACCTGGATAATAAATGGTACTGCATAATGATCAGTCCAACAGATTTGGAGTGGGGGGTCAATGAGAAGGGTGGTGAGGTTGGAGAAGATGGGGTTTAGGAGGTGACCTGCAATGTGAGTGGCAGCAGAGTTAAGAAGAGAAAGATTCAGTGAGCTCAAATCATCTATGAAGGCCAAAGCCGGTTTATTCTTGGGTTCCTCAAGATGTAGGTTAAGGTCACAAAGCAAGGTAAAATTGGCTGCCTGCAAAACGTGAGGAGCCACATAGTCAGGTAATACAGAACACCAGTTACTAGAAGGCCCAGGCAGGGCGATAAATAAGAGCCCCTGAGAGGGTAAATTGAGGAGAGAAGAAAATTGAAAAGAGTAAAGCATCACAATTAGGAATCTGTACGTCCTTAATATTACATATGTAGTTCTTTTTATAAATAATAGCAATGCATCCCCCTATTCTATGTGGTCTGTTTATCCCTAGAAGGGCAAAGTTATAAGGAAAATATATCAGGTGAATAGCCATCTTGGAGCCAAGTTTCTGTTACAAAACGCACGTCAGGTTCAGCATCAAGGAGAAAGTTAAATACATGTACCTGATTTTTTGGGAGGGAGCGACAATTCAAACTAATATATTTAAGCTTTTTTGGCTGGCCTCCAGTCTTAGGCAGAGAGTAAATCTCTTCCGCAATGGAGGTTGAATCAGATTCAGGCAAGGAATTACCAATCCATTTAAACGGACGGTGCGCACAATAAGATTGTGGTTCCTCGAGATTAGGAGTCTTGCAGAATGTATTCAGTGTGGGCCTGAGATTATGAAGGGCCTGTAGGGTGTACACACTAGGGGCTACTTCATAAAGAGCAGGGGTTCTGGCCCCTCGACCCAGCTGGACGAGGATGGGTGCAGACGGGCTTGCCTTAGGCATGCTGGCACGCCGCTGGGCACATCTGCATTTGCGTGTGCTTAAGTAGGGGAGCGAGATAGTCCGACCGAGAATGAGGGGGAGTTTGTGTGGTGTCAGTAGCCCTGTCTTAGTCTGCTGCACGCGTGATTTAGAATTGTGTGCTGTAAAAACTGATAAAAACAGCAGAAAGTCCCACCAGGAACGAAGGTAAGTTTGTGCGGCGACAGTAGCCCTGCCTTAGTCTTAGGAATCTGGGTTACTAGGTCGGCAGAGAGGTTTCTAGAACTGAATCTAAATCCGTAGCTAGAGAGATTACGCAGAGATGTGACAAACTGGTGGAAGCTACCGGTCTCACTTATGGGAAGGGCTGTCTCGTTTAAAATAATGGCCCTCTCACGTTTACAATATGTACTCCAGAATACTCCATATCAGATCCCGACCGCAGAATTGATGCAGAAATACGCACCCTGTTGCGGGCTGGGGGACGCCCCCAAATTGTTCAGCGAAAGTTGCAAAGGGCAGTATATGAGGGGGGACTGGCGGTGCCTGATGTCTAGTTTTACTCTCTGGCGGCTCAGCTTGTGAACGTGAATGATCGGGTATTTGCACCATACGAGGAACCAGCCTACAGGGTAGACCATCATGCATGGGGACCGGGGGGATATTCTGCTGAATTGTATAAGGGGGGATGTAGGATGAATCTGCCGGCGTATATGATGACGGTCATTCAGGCATTGCGGATAGCCACAAAACTGCTCGGGTAGGAATCTAAACTGACGTGCCAATCCCCATTGTGGTTATTGTGACCAGTTGGCAGAAGTGGGATGCCTGGAGGGCTTCCGTAGGAGGATCCTCATTGGAATTGACAAGCTCGTGGATGTCTGGCTAAATGGGGAAATGTGTACATTTGAGAATCTACATTCAGAATATAAATTGGCAGAGGGAGAGAGACTCCGGTATTTACAGCTGAGACATGCCCTGAGGTGCCATGTGACGGAGGGAGTGCAGTTGCCTGACTTTACCCAATGGAGGATAGATTACTTTTGGACCCGATGGTGGGTAAGGCTGTAGCACTTATATATCACAAGATCATTAACAATCTAGCGGATCCTCTAAGCCCCTTAAGGGAAGCGTGGGAGAGAGATGTGGGACTATTGATAAGCTTGATAAGGAAATATGTGTGATTGTGGGCCTCACCTGCAACCACCCGCTAAAATTAAGTACTGTTTGTGTCACATTTGCACACAGCTCATAACACATACTCTGTATAACCATGTATTCTTAAAAGCCACTTTTCAGGTTAGCAAATATTTCAGGCCTCATTTATAAAATCAATGCTGCAAGCCATTTTGCTGCACCGAGCTGTGTCATTTTAAAAGCACAGGTACGCGTCGTATTACCAACAATATGACGCATCAATGTGCTTTCCCCTGCACTGTTGCACAATTGGCTGCCATGCGCCAGTGCAGGCACCATTCCATGATGGGTGCCTGCATTTCGGCTTGACTGTTTTTGTGCAGGAAGGGACACCCTCCTGCACAAAAACAATAATTGATGGCATGTACCTCTTTCTAAGTGTGGTGCACTATGCAGCATGCATAGATAGATGAAAACATTAGGAGAAAAAATAAGTTTCTCCTTGTTAAGCCACTCCTACACCTCCCCTGGGGAGTCGTAGGATTCTGATACATTTCCAGCTTTAAAAAACTCTGCTGTAAAGCTGGGAATGTTTCAGGTTCCATGGATGTTGCGTGGGAATACCAACAGCAACACACCTGGAATGCCCCTTTCACACAGAGTAGGGCTCATATTTACAAGGCCATGAAAAGTCATGCAGGGTGACTTTACGTGGCCTTGTAAATATGGGCAGGCACACTGCGCTGCCGGTGTGTCTGAAAAAGTGCCCAGCGCAATGGCCTTGTAATTGAGGCCCCTCAGTTTTAACATAGCATATGTATATGGACCACACACTTTCATGCACTGCGGCTGCACTTACATTATAGCAATCACTGGCACCAATCCAGGCATAAGTGTCGCTATTTGCACTGTCATATATCAGCTCCTGAATAAAACGGTTTTCTTCCTGTGAGTGCACAGAAGCAAGATGGGCACCAGGTGTAAGGCTCTGGCAATAGATCTGAGGAAACAGATGTTACTCACAGCATGTGGAAGAGATACAAAAAGCGATCTTTAAAAGTGCTTTTCGACCTTAAGAGACAAAGACTACAGTCATGACAAGTATTTCAATTAAAGAGGGTCATAGATTGTAAACCAGTCAGGTGAAACTTACTGTGATATGTGGAGGCTCAGTGAGTGAGGGATTGCAAACCTGCAGTCTCAGATACTGTGAGAGGTGCAGACTTCAAGTATACAAAGTAACTTTCATTGGAGCATATCAGCAAGGCGATGCGATAAAATTACCGCTGCTTTAGCGTCCGTTTTCGTACGAAAAGCGTCGATAATTTTATCGCCCTATCAGCATGGACACGCTAACGCGTGAATCCATGCCTTAGCTCCTGTTTCCTGAACGTCCAGCTGTGCATCTCTAATGAGATGCAAAGTGGGCGTTCCTCCCCAAAATAACTGGAGAAATGTCGCTAACTGACATTTCTCTAATTATCAAGGTGTACGCTAACATGCAGAGCGATAAGAAAAATAGCGCTAACCGCGGTTATTGCTACTTTCCTTACGCCTGCTTTTATTCTGACTTAACCATGTAATCCAATGGGAGGTGGATTACATGGCTAAATCCACCCTGCCCTATCAGCAAGGTATCGCCGGTCGCAGTGCGATTATCGCTGGATTTCCAGCGATAATCGCACTGTTTTGTGGCCAACGCATGGATTTCTATCGCTTGGGAGATAAGCGTTGCAGATAGCACGCTATCTCCGCGATAGAATCCAGCGTTAGCATGCTATAATTATCCTCGCGCTAAGAGCGCTGAGCGATAATTATCGCAGACCCTTGCTGATATGCCCCATTGAGAGTGGTAGACTGATCAGAACAACAAAGTACCAATCGTGGAACCCAGTCTACCACAATTATAGGAACATCAGATGAGACACAATACAGTAGCATCTTTGAGGCAGTTTGGCATGTGAAACTAACCAAAGTATTATGGCCCCCAAAATATTTCTGTTCTAGGGCCGCATAAATTCTCAAAAGGAAACTGCTTCTTTCCTCTCATACATCACAAAGCATTAGACACAGAGAGGAGAAAAATCGAAAGCAAGATCATGCCTGAAAGATAGGCTACTTAAGAAGTAGTACAACTGATTCTATTGGCTTGCAGTAACGTGGTGGCAGGTTTAGCTGTGAGCTGAGGGAAGAAACCTCAACCAGAGAAGATGCACTAGGAAGGATCTGGCAAGTGCACATGGCAAAAGACCTGCATTAGGAGGATGGAGATCGAAATATTCATGAAGAAACTCCAAACTTTCCAGCTCCACAGGCCTACTTGTGATGCTTAAATGTGTACTTCTTGTAAGTAAATGCGGACTTCCAAAATACAGGCCTCTGCTGTGCTTGACTTCTGATTCCTGCCCTCTTTATTGTTTTTAATTGATCACAAAGTTTAACCCTGTTCCTCGCTGTTCAATTGTGCGCTGAAGTGGTTTCATTTTTAATACTATTGAAGGTGTTTGCTTCAACAATACTGAAAGACAAACCAATCACTGCTTCTCAATCCTTCAGCAAACTCTTATTAATCTTGGGTTCTCTGGCACAGTTGTTCATATCTGACAGAACTCAGGCCGCTGCTGTGCCGCCTTATGTTTCCAAGAGCAGGAGATTTAGCAATGGTGTGCCATAAGGCTACACAGCTTTTGTCTTCCTCGTGTAATGTGTTAACATGGCATTTGGCTTCCTTACTTTGCTAGGTTGGATTATGTTTCTCTGTGTATGTCGATGACTCGGTTACTTACCAGTAATCTTCATTATTCCTAGTCATAGTCTTCCTCGAACTAGTTCTTACCAATGAGCACTTCATGTCTCAACCACAGAATTCACTTAAATGAGAGGCGAAAATAACATAACTTCCTGACATGCCAAGCAATAATATATATCACAACTTTTTTTCCTCTTTCTTCCAGGGAGGAAGGGAGGGAACCAAAGATTCAGGTGAGGAAGACCATGACTCGGGGTAATCAAAATTACTGGTAAGTAGCCTAGTCATTACCTACCTCATCCGTCTTCCTCATCCCAGTCCATTTCAGTGATTGTATACCAAAGCTGCAAAAACAGAAAAGACACCGTGCCACTAGAAGTAATGCAACACCCAAGTGATGTATTAAATGAACAAATTCAAAACTTTTAATGAACTGAAGACAAAACAGCTGTTCCAAATTCCAACGAAAACACCTCCCCATTCTCAATCTGAAGTGAGTAATAAAGTTATAAAGGTAAGTCCAAACGGTAGCAGCACAAATATCTTTTAAAGAGGCGACCCTGAAAGCTGCCCAAGATGAGGACATTCATCTAGTGGAGCATCCCTCTATGTTGGGAGGAAGGTCGACTTCAGAATTCTGATAGGCTAGAAAAATTACCATCTGTATCCATCGATTTAAAGTCGACGTAGTAGGGTGGTGTCACTTGTCGGATAAGCCATAAGTAACAAAGTTCACCTTTCTAAAAGAGGAAGTACTTTCAATATAGATAGGAATGGCTCTATAAAGCCCTATCATGTGACAAAGACTCTCTTGCTCTGTAGAGGTACATTGAAAATGGATGGTAGTACCAAATCATGGGACAAATGAAAGGCAAAAGGTGTTTTGGGAATAAAATAAGGATCAGAGTATAACACCACCTTGTCATGAAAGAACCTTAAAAATGTAATGTGACAAAACAAATATCCAATTTCTCCTAATCTGCTGCCAGATTTAATGGCCAACAGGAAAATGAGCTTAAAAGTTTCGAATTTTAGAGAATCAGTAAACAACAGTTCAAAAAGAGGAGACTGTAAGCTCCTCAGAACAAGAGACAAATTCCAAGGCGAGACCGGAAAATGGATAATCGGTCTCCTTAAATGAAAACTCCTCTGCAAACAAAAAACCAAAGGGTTGAAGTTGGAAACAGAAGGACCTCTAATGAACTTAATTGCTATCCAATGTCTACATAACGAGGAGACAGACAGCACCCCAACAGAAAACCATCCCTGAGAAATTGTAGTATCTTACACCCTCACAAAAAACTGGAAGATACCCCCTTGGACAACACCTTTTGTAAAAGAATACTTTCTTTTCTGGAGTCCTGGATCAAAAGAGCAATTTCTGCGGAACATACTAATTCCTCCAATCTCCTCCTCTCAATCTCAACCCATATGGAGAGACAGATTTGAGATTTCATTGGAAAAAGATATAATCTGAAAGGAGAATGTACAACTGGAAATAACCAGGTAGGAAGAATCGTTAGATGATGCAATAAGGGGAATCAGGGTTTTCAGGTCCAGAAGTGAACCACCAACCGCAGAAACTTGCTGATCAGAGAAAAAGGCAGAAAGGTGTAGAGTAGCCTTTGGTTCACCTGAAGCTCATTGTGCCCACCCCTCATATTTGCTGGTTTGGCAGAAGGAAGCAAAAGCTGGGAAGAAGAGCATCCTGGGGACATGCAAACAGGTCATGCCACAGGGCACCAAACTGAATTTTAATCTCATGAAATATCTTGGTGCAGCGAGAAATCAATACTGAGGAGGGGAATAACCAACTCCGCTGATTTGCACACCCATTCTCCCTCCTCAACAGAAAAACTGCTGTCAGAGACAAAGAATTGTTCTCTGCCCAAATACCGATCTGTTCTACCGGAAATGCTAGTGAAGGAACACTGGTACTCCCAAAACGGTTCACATGGGCCCTTGTGAACTGATTGTCTGTTCTGATCTGGACTACTGTGCCTCTGATCCAAGGGGAAAAACTCAGTAGGGCTTTGTAGATAGCTGAAAACTCTGTCCAGTTAGAAGATGTCATGGACTCTACTGAGGTCCAAAGACCCTGGGCCAATTAATCCTGCAGTATTGCATCCCAACCGAGAGCACTTGCATCAGTTGTGATTGTCTGCGGAATAGGACGATGCAACAGTACTCCTTTCAATAGATTTGATGGATTGGGCCACCATTGCAGTTCCAGAGAAATTGGACCAAGGATAGGGACCAGAAAGTCAAAGTTCTGAGACATTAGGTTCCTAAATGAAAGAAAGTGATAAGCAAGGTCGTATAGGTGTCTGTCTGCAAGCCCAGAGTACTAGACACAGAGCAGCCGCCATGTCACCCATTATCCTCACACATTTACTTGTTGCAGCACTTTGAAAGACTAAGAGATACCTCAAAGATCCCACAATCTTCTGTTGCCCTAGGAGAGGAAGAAATACATTTCCCAATTTTGTGTCAAAAAGAGCCACAATGAACTGCAGCTCTTGAGAAGGAATCAAGTGTGATTTTGTTCACATTTTTGTTGATTGTGCAGGCATTGGCACACCAACTGGATGGCTTCTTGACCCTTAAGAAAAGATGAAGCACAAATCAGCAATTTTCCAATCAATTAATGCAGGAAATCAGGTTATTAGTTGTGCAGGATTTGAGACCGGCGCAAATAATGGGTCCACAATTTCCCCTTATTGGGAACCAAGCACCTCATTGTAGCACTGGACTCTCTCAGGTTGACAAAGCAGTGCAGATTAAGACCTACTCAGGGGAGGTGGTGTTGGCTGGTAATCACTATTCGCTGGCCAGCAGGGATAGTAATAACACTCAATAAATGATTGTCCAGTCAGTGCTTTTTCTTTAAAAAAAGGAAAAGTTAATTTATTACACACACACACACTACTAAATACAACACATTAGTTTACAAATATATACATAAGGCAGATGAAAAATACCTTGGATTAAATTATGAAATCACATTTGACCTCAGATGGTCTTGATACTCAAAATCACAGTGCCCACCACCTATACCAAACAACACATCAATATATAGGTATCACTTTAAATAAAACAGGTCTATTGGCATTAATAAGGATTCACCATATTACAGGAACAACAAACAGCATGTTAAAAGCACCATCATTTTGTGCGTAAATGCAATGAACAAAAATAACCATTGCTAAATACAACTGTTAATGTCAATAAAGCATATCAGCCTTCATCAGTAATCACTGTGAGAATTAATATTTAAATGAAACAGCTTAACATGAACATAAAATGTGTTTCTCTGCTTTTTAAATTCTTTCAGGCCACATAAAATGCAATCATAACAGCAGCCTCTAAAGGGTACCACTTTCAGGCCGCAGAAAATGCAACCATAGAACCAGCACCTAAAGAGCATTCCATTCGTCTTTTTTGAACATCTTCAGAACACATAAAATGTATCCATATAACCAGCCCCAAGAGTGCTGCACTTCCAGCAGTAAAACTTGTGTCAAAATCCCAGTGGCATGGATTCTTTGACCCTGCATACGTAGGGTGATTTTACAAAGATTACTTCTGGGGGATGGTGTAACTTCTGCTGCTCCTCAGAACACTTTCCAGAAATGTTGGTGGTGGCCCAGTCATCCTACGGCCACCACAAGGCAAGATGAATATGCAGATTAGCAAGCTCCGCAGGATATTATGGGGCGCTCCCAACAGGAGCATTGAATATTTTAGTAGTGGCTCTCTCGCTGAGCCAGGGAGAGCCACATAGCTTTACTTGTGTTCATTTTTCACCTGGGGTTGCCCAGAACGACCCGGGACACTTTTAAGGTAGGTGGTGTAGTACAGACTGCAGGGGGAGCCCTAGGGCCCCTGTGACCCCAGCAGGGTCCCTCGCACTCTCGGTTGGAGTGGGACGCAGTTTGTCCTCTCTCTCCTGCTCACACTCCATTTGGGCATGAGACAGTCTGCTGGTTGCCCTCTGCCCCCCAAGACATGGGCAGGGGGCAGAAGTGGCGCTCCCAGCTATTTTGGGCTTGGGGTACCAGTGTTGGGGTCTCATGCTCGAGATCAGCTTTGCCTCAGTACCTGTGAAGATGGGGCCCCTGGGGACAGGAGCTAAATTGAGGAGGAGACCTTATGCACACCCCTTCCCAGCAAATAATAAATTAATTCTCGTGCCAGCCCTTGGATGTTGGCCCATCCCAGAGGTAGAATCCAGTAGGGCGGCACAGCACCACACACTCTGCTGCTTGAAAAAAAGTCACAGGTTGCTGACCTTAAAAAGGCCATAACTTGGACCCCATTGGCCCAATCTTGAGCTCATTGTACTCCTGGTAATGAGCTCTATCCTCCAGGAGAAGTTATAGGAGACCTCCTCACGTCCAAGGTGATGTATTAATTAAGGAGTTGGTTCCACTGGCTCCCTGCACCAGCTCTCCTCCTGGTCTTTGTCTCTGTGTGCAGAAGTTCTGATCTTTCCCCCAACTGGTCTTTATGGGCTATAGGGGTGCCATCCTCAATAGACCTTGGAGGGACACACTGGGCCTGGAGTCAACTGGGGGGCAGACTCCTTAGTCCTTTTAGAAATCAGGGGGTTTGTACTTCGAGTTGTCCATGGCTGTCACAGTCCCAGGGTCCTACAGCGAAAAGCACAAAAACACCTACAGTCTTTTCTCTCTCTTGTGCAAGACTTTTGAAAAGGGACTGGTAGGGACTAGAAGTTAGACACCACTGGTCAATCACCTCTCCACCCTTGTCCCAACTCTCCTGCACAGGACACTTGAAGATGGCATCATCCCTGAGCCACTGTTCACATCTGCTCTTCGGGCCTCCGCTTCACTCCTCACTGACATCACTGTCAGGGCCTTTCTCACAAAACTTCAAAGAGGATCCCCTTCCTGTGCTGGTTCCAGTTGTCCAGCCCTAGTAGAGTGTGATAGGTAATCAACAGATGCAGATTTTCATCCTCAGGAGCTGAGGGAAGTACTGTTAATTACTCCTTTTGTGTGGTGTATGGCCTTTGGTCTCTCTGCTGGGGAGAAATGTAATTAACTTGGCAGGGCACGGTGAAATAAAGCCTGGGCTCTGATACTGAGCTGAGCCAGAGAAACATGACAACTCTGGATGACCCATATGATGTACATGTATGGTCTTTGGACCTGCTAATTTGAACTGGGTGTGCCTTTTCCACCCCAGTTTGATATGTCACAGGACTTTGTAGGCCTAAGGGAAGAGAAACTGCACTCTAAGGCAGATTTTCCGAAATGCATACAATAAAGTGTCACTGCAAACACAACGGTAAATCACACTGACTTTACCTATATGTGTCCATTAACATTATATGGCCTATCCCAGGTCAATATCTAACCCTGTAGAATCCACAATGCGCAAGGCTACCTGTGCGCAGTAACTGGGCTGCACAACAACAGTAGCCTCACATGCACAGCCTGTAAACGTGTGCACACGTGTGCACATATGTTCACATTTAACCAACCAAGTGTACCTTACCCTACCTGTGTCGCAGTGGCAGTATCCTAAAAGGCAGACATTGGTGGTAAACATGAGCAGTCCATTTGCCATGTGATTACCGCGGGTGACACACAGGTAGTGAGACTCGCCGACAGAAAAAAAGTCCAAAACTGGGTTATCCAAAAAGCCAAGAACTCATTTTGCAACAGGTAAATCTAACCGACCCAAGGAATGAAGATTCCCCACCAAAGGTGTAAGAGTCTCAGTAGAAGGCCTCAGAGCAGAACATTGAAACACAGGTTTGAAAATGCTGACGCAGTGCAAAGAATTTTAGATACTTGTGGGAAATAGGATGAACAAGGATGTGTAAGTAAGCATCAAGAAGTTCAATAGATGCTAAAGAAATGCTAGATGAAATCAGAGACTAAATGTGTTGCAAACTCACCATCTTGGGTTTCTGGTAAGGAATATAGAAATTCACAGCTTTTAAGTCCAGAACTGGATGACACTCCAAGAGCTCTTTTGAACTAAAACATTAGGGAGTAACATTCTGATAACCCCTTTCCTGCGCTGGTGCGGGAATGATGGCCCCTTTTCATGGATAATATTGAATTCACTTGAAGCGACCCTCAGACTTCTTGGGATAGAGAGTAGTGGAAGTTGAAGCAAAGAAATTCTCCGGAGAAAGGAAAACACAATCTGGTAACCTCCCGAAACAGTTGAGGCACCCAGGTATCTGAAACATCTCTTCCTGAAAGTCATTCTTCAGGGTTGGCTGGAGGAGCTGGAGAACCTGCAGGTTGTTGCTGGGACTTGTTGTTGAAGGGAGTGCAACATCCTCGTCTGTGTCTCTGTAAAGATGTTTGGCCCCTTCAGAAGTGGATGCCTGGCCAAATGCTCAATTGAAGCCAAAGGCTTGTCCTCTCAAATGAGGTTTAACTTTGGCAAGTAGCTTGCTGTGCTCAGCTGACTTCTTTACAAGTTCTTCAAGTTGACGACCAAACAGTTTATAGCCACTGTTGGAAAGATAAGTCAGGAGAGACTTCTGAGAGTTTTTTGCCTTCCACGACCATATCTCTGATATGGTGTCTAGTGGAGATGATGGAGCCAGATGCTGTCACAGCAGCGAACAAGGAATCAAAAGTTATGTCAGATAAAAATCTGACGTGTTCCTCCATAATTGACATTCTCATCTTCCCCCTGCTGCAGCTCACCAGCTATGACCAGGAACTCAGGAAGGATTGACTGAACTGTATAAGCACCATTTGCCCCTGCTCTAACTTGAAAACTAGTGACCGAGCATACCCTCTTAATCGCCCTGTCCAACTTTTTGTCAACCTGATCTAAAGAAGAGGAATCCTCCAAAATGATTTTAACACTCAAATCCAAGCCAGCCATGAGAGAATCCACCTTAACATTGGCAGGGAATTCCTATTGAAAACATTGAAGAGGCTATGTTGCAGCAAGGAATCTCTGAAAGTTTGATTTCTCTTTTTCCGCTTATTCTGATGATAACAACCCTCTAATTGTCTTGTGGATGGGCAGGTCCTTGGGTTCCTTTCTTCTAAACTGGGAGAAAAAGTCTTTCTCAGCAGGCAGGGGAGGCACAGTATAAAATTATAAAGCATCCTTTAAATGGGATAGAACCTCCTTCAGTTCAGAACCCCTAATGTATCTTCCCCACCTCTATTCCGCATCAGAGATATTCAAATCTGGGTCTGTTTGTTTGAGGAGAGTTCCTGGGGACCATTGCTTGAGGCTGGCTCCCTCTAACAACAAAGGCTACTTCTACAGCCTTATTGATCATGTGGTTTTGAGAGAGTAGGCAGAATGCCCTACCCTCTCAGACTTTTCGGGTGGGTGGTAGGATCCTGTGACTTTGGGGCTGCAGAATTGGTTTTTGGGCTCGGGCAGGGTTTTCTTGACATTTTAGTGGTAGGTCAATTAGGATAGGGTGCCTTTTTAGAATTGTGTACATTCGGCTGATAGGGACCATCCTTAGAATTTCTTCAGTTTTGTTAGGTAGATGAGCTGTTTTGAAATGTTATCATGGCTTAATCTGAGAGTGTAAAACAAGCATTGCAGGTGTTGTAGGAGGCCGGCAGGGATGACTTGTTGGTGCAAGGGGCCCTGCAGGAGTCAGGCGACCCACCATGGAGCACCCGAAGAGGAGATCAATGGAGGAGTGGCAGCAGCCGTTATGGTCTGCAAGCCTGAGCCGAGCAGGTTAACTAAGAGCGCGGTGGGGGGTGGTCGGGGGCAATGCAGTGGCACGGCTGCCTTTAGCTGATTTGCCCTGCTGGGCCAGCAATGGCAAGAGAGACAAGTTAATGGTGCAGTGGGTGAGAGGCGTTCACAGCGCCTCGGTTGCGGAGATTTGGACAGGGTCGAAAAAGAGGCAAGTAGAGCACGGATCGGGGCTCCTCTGGTATCTTGCACTGCAGCGGCCTATTGTGGTCGAGGATGCATTTTGTGTCGAGGCGCACACCTTTCTAATATAGAATTACCTGGGCCCATGGTGGCTGCTGCACGGGAACAGAATCTGGATGGCCATGTTATCCCCTTGACAGTGGCACTGCATGTGGATGCGGGAAAGCGGGGGCAGCTCGAGAGTGTGGTACCGCCTGGTGCCTCCCAACCAGGTGATGCTGGGGGGCGGGGACAATATTTCCCAGGCCTGCCACTGGACCTATCGAGTCTGCGTAGGCAGGCCCTGTCGCAGAGTGGAGGGAGGGAGGTGGCAGGAGTGAGGAGAGAGGGTCAGGTGACCTCCTCGGGGCTCCAGGGGCGTTGTTGGCAGATTTTCTGTTTGTTTTTTGGTTTAGGCTACAATGGTTCCGGGCGAGGCAGTCGGTAAGCAAATGGCAGCCAGTGAAAAGGGCAAGAGGAGTTGGTGTGGAACAAGCTTTTGAATGAGGTGAAGGAAGGGAAGATGGAAGGATTGATTTCGGACTGACCTTTGGAGACTTTGAGGGTATTCCTAATTGGGTGGCTCCTAAGAAGGAGGCTGGGGAGTTTCATTTGATTAACCATCTGTCCTGGCCATAAGACTCATCAGTGCATGATTGCATTCTGGGGGAGTGCGGTAGAGTGCACTATGCATCAGTGCATTCTGGGGTGCATTTAGTGAATCTCATGGTTCAGATTGCACTGATGGCAAAAGGTGACGTCAGATCTGCTTTCAGCTTACCGCCGGCCCACCCTGAGGATTATTGAGCTGTTGGGACACAGTTTGGGGTGACATTTTGAGGACAAAGCTCTCCCTATTGGTTTAATGTTTCATGTTCTTTGTTTGAACCATTTAGTACATTTACAGAATGCTTTACACATATGGAAGGAGAGAAATGACTCACTATGTGGATGAATTATTCATGGTAGGAGCAATGCAGACCAGGGAATGTCAGGAAAGTATGTTTATGGATTTGATGGTGGATCTGGGGTTCCGATGGCACCAGGAAAAGAACATTTGGACCAGCCAGAAGGTTACTTTTTTGGGTATGGAATTGGTCTCCGAATAGATGGAGATTAGACTGCCAGAAGAAAAGAAGGTGTGCTGTATTTGGGAGGCACATCCTACCCACACCACCATGTGTGCCTCAAAGTGGGAGTTAAGAAGGATATGCGGCTATTAGGAACATTTCTCTGTGAATGCCATGGTATTCCCATGACGGGACTGGGGGAGCAGATGGAATGGCCACCGAGCTGTTTTCTGACGCAGCAGGTGACATGTTTTCGGCATCTTTTGGCAGGAGCGGTGGGGTGCGGAGGAATGTCCAGACGCATGACAGAAGGGGGCAGTGAGTGTGTGATGCAGCTCATCTTTGGTCGTTGTTAGTGTGTACCCCTAAGGCGTATAGCCCTGCATAGGATAAGTGTTGTGCAGTCATGAGCAGTGCGGCATAGCGTCCCAGAGGCATAATGTTCTGTTTCAGGCATGTGGACGATTCGCTTTTACAGGATACACAGATGTTCCATTTAATTTTTTTACAAAAGCACTGGCATCCCTTGGTTGCTGGGCTCAGGAAATGGAGATTCATTCTTTCAGGGTTGGGATGGTGATGGAGGCAGAGCCTTGGGGTTTGACTGCGGCAGATATCAGGCAAGCAGGGCAGTGAATGTCAAATTGCTATCAGCACTATTTGTGACTGAGGATTTTCATATTTTGCATTGACATGAATTCTGTTCTCCTAGGTTGCGTTGCAGGCCCAGGGACAGGGCACATTGAGGTTTAAATCTGTGGGCACTCTTTTATGAAGTGGGCAGTGAGGCATGCCAACAATAGGAGACAAGGTCGTCAATTGCGGCTGCCTGATACGTTGGTCCATTTAAAATGGTTTGGCAAAGGTGTCATGAAAAATTCTTTGGTAAAGCATTGAGCCTTCTCTGACTTCCTGATTTTGCACCTGAGGGGAAATGATTTAGTTATGTTAAAAGGATGGGCCTCAGTGAAGTCCATGAAACAGGATTTACTGTGTTTAAAGGGGTCTTGGTCTGACACGACAGTAGTTTTGATTAAATAATGTAAGGAAGAGTTTAGAGAGGGGCAAAGAAACCTGGGGCAATAGACAGAGCTTGCAAGCAAGGTAATAAAGAGTGGAGAACATTTTGCAAAGCAAAGGGTTTCGGTTTTTGGAACATTACGAAATTAAGTATGAGATGTTGAGGTTTTTCAGAGATGATGGGGTTCATCTATCTATTTTGGTATTGAGTTGTATGTGATGCTGATACTGGATGTTTTGGCAGGGATACTCCATTTACCAGTAAGTTCTTAATAGAACGGAGGTGAGGGACAGAAACCTTTTTCTGGTGGTGGTTCCAGGGACCACTTCCTGTCCTTAAAAAATGAAACAAAAACATTTCTTTTTTTTTTTAAAATACAGCCCGTTTTCCTTTAAGGAAAACAGGCTGCATTTAAAAAAAAAAAAAGCTGCTCTATTTAAAAGCAGTCCCAGACATGGTGGTCTGCTGAGCCCAGCAGGCCACCATCCCTGGGAGGGCCTGTCATTCCCAAAGGGGTCGAAAATTGCAAGAGGCTCATTAATGTTCATGAACCTCGCAATCTGGGACCCCATTGGGAATCGCAAACAGTGTTAAACACACTGTTGTACATGCCAAATAGCGCCTCACAAATTGCGAGTCGCAAATGCGACGCAATTTGCAAGACGCTATTTGGCAGCTCGTACATCTGGCTCTTGGAGTTTTATTCAACTCCAAGTCCCCATTGGTCCACACTAAAAATTATTCTGCCCCATATTGAAAAAAGCTGCCAGCTCCCAGTAATAAATGTCTTAATGCAATGTAAACTGGACTATGACAACTTAATATAAGTTAAGCCTCTTCACACTATTGACTGGTAATGAGAAATGACCCTGAAAACTCATTTGAACTTAATATAAAAATCTTAAGTCTTTTTCCTAAAAGATGTGATTCTCAAATCAAGATTACTCTAGAGACGTGGTGCCAGATTTGAGAAGACTTTATCTCCAAAAGAGGATTTCCTACAAATTGGTTGATTAAGTAACTGAACAGAGGCAGACCAAAGAGTCTATGATGTCTTGTAGCAACTGACTTTAAATTTTAGAATAAAAATTCTCACCATTTAGACATTTACGCATCAGGCAAAGTGTCTTGAAGGAAATCCTATTGTTGATCGGCATTCAGTGAAGAACTGCAAGAAGAGGCTTGGTCAATGTGAAATAAATGTGCACATTTAACCAATCTGGCTGCATGCTTCTGGATTGCGTGAAGTATAGTCAGTAAATGTTTCTACATTCAGTGCTATAGGAAGTTACAATAATCTAGTCTAGACCTAATAAAGGCTACTACTGTTGTTGATGGAAAGAAGAGGCATGACCAGAGAGGGCAGGGTGAGACCACCTCTGATATTTAATTTTTCCATAGTGAGATTGCTATTCCATTTAATTCTAAAGTATTTAACTGTAGTCTTAGGTGAAGAGATGTTACCGAGGGATGCTGCCAAAACGGTGGTGGAATTACCTGAAAAATATCCATTGCGCTGTAACTGGTGCAGAACACTGCTGCTCTCATCAGCATTGAAACCCCCTTCCCTGGCTAACACAAGCCTGGTCCTGAAGCCACTGCATAAATTGACCATGCACTCCAGAATAGCATTTCAGGACTAAACATCTGTTCACAAATGTGTCTGTCATAGCAGTCCTACATTACTATCTGGCAAGTTTCTATTTATTATCCCTCCAACACATTCCGTTCATCCTCACAAAATCTCCTTAGCCTCCCAAGGATTCCAACAGTCACCAACCGAAATAGGGCCTTTTCAGTTCCCACAGCCAAGTTGTGGAATTTTGTTTCTTCCATCTTAGGGGCTGAATCAAACCTTCTTTATTTGAAAAATCGGCTTAAAACGTGATTTCTCAAGAACTAATCAGCACCTCTCCCCTCCTCTGAGAACGTTTAGTTTACAAAAGCTAAGTGTAACAAAACAGAGATGAAAATAGTGAATGTTCTGTTCGCCCAACGATTTTAAAAATGTGTAGGAAATTAAGGTATTAGTTGGAGGGGTCAGTACCCACCTCAGATTATAACCACAACCCTTGTAAGGGGGATTCCTCAAAGTCACTGAATGAAACTGAGCTTAACTCCCTGGTAGTTATGACCTGGCTTGGCAGTTCGGGCTGGACTATTCCCGTAAGGAATAGGGTCAAGACTGATTTGCATATGGCTGGGTCTGAACTGGGGTGGCAAAGTGAGATACAGAATGATGATGGAATCAACCCAGATCTGTGACTGGGGGTGAGTGTCTGATAATAATAAGTTTCAGCACTCCGTCCATCATCTCCTTGTGTTTGCTATGTTAAGGATCATCCAGGGTTTGACAGGCAGCTGGTGAAATAGATGCTCTGGATGGAAAATTGCAAAGTGGCCTTGTGTGGGTTACAGACCTCACGTCTGATGGTGAAGGCCTGGCTACTAGATAATGACATGTCTCATACCATAGCAAGAAAATATGTGGCTTTTCAACCTGAGGTCACCAGGCCATGGGACATATGGGATTTGTTCAGGCATTATCTTCATACAGAGGTAGGTTCTTGATTTATCATCCCAGAAGTGGATGGCTAGAGGGGTGCAGATTCATGAAGGTATTACAAGACATCCCTGAGACATGGGTTCATATAGATTTGTGCATATTACAGTATGGACCCCTATGGCTACACTGCAGAGATGAATATGGCTGTGTCTAGTTCATTGCTATGATACCTGTTAACATAATGACTCAAATATGCTTTAACAAAGTCCAATACCGATGTTAATAGGACTATTAGCTTTTGTGGTACATTAGCATGCATTGGTTGTTACTCTTAACTCAAAACACAATAAAAAGGATAATGATATAGGAGACAAAATTAGTAATAAACATAAGTGATTAAGATAGTAAAAGTTTAATCAAGGAAGATACTAGGGGAAAGAAAACATCAGGGGGATCATTTAGAAAGCAGAAATAAGAAATGCATGGATCAATGAGGAAAATTAGGAAACAGATAAGGCAAGAGGAAAGTTAGAAAAATTAAAAGAAAGAGGCAAATTGGAACAGGAGCAGACCAAGCGAGCATGATGAAGGTAAGCAAACTATTGCAAAGGCGGGCGTGCATTCTTGCCCCAGCCAGAGAAATTTGTGTCTTACCTCTGCTTCCATCCAAGTTTTATGAGTGGGAAAATACTTGTAGTACACAGAGGACCTCATCGACCATCCTTCTGGGAAGCTGGCTTGCCCTGTTAGATTAATTGATATCATTCAAAGCATGTTTTTCTGTTACAAACTGACTTTCAATTCATTCTAAAAACTGCACAGTTGTTAGCATAAAAGATGTGGATAAGACTGTTACTTGGATTGAGAGGAGGCACTTGCATACAATCAACCAACATTTTAGAAAGGAGTTACTATATGTAGTTTACAAGCATCATTCACTGACAGTCGTAGCCTCACTGCACTTGTGGGTTTCTCGGTATGCAGAGTGGGTTGTGTCACTTTTTCACCAAGCCCATGTGAGTGTGCTCCATAGGTTTGTATTTTATTTACAGTTTGTAGTGTGTGTGTGTGTTTGTGTGTGTTTGTGTGTCATTGTCTCCCTATCTCAGTGAACAAGTCAATTTTTTATTCTTTTCTTAGTACCAGTGTTCTCCTTATCCTAGCAACAATGGGACAGACGTACAAAGCCATTTTGCGATTGCAAACCCTGCGTTTCTCAAAGTCGCATTGTTTGCTATTAAACTCATTGTGCAAGTTGGAAAAGTATTTTTGACTTTCATAACTGGTTTACTGACAGATACCGAATCGCAATTAGGAAGCGGCATGAAAGGAGAAGGTTCCCTCCTAATTGCGAATTAGTATGATATGTCAATAGTTTGATACTGCAATTGCGGTCGTGAACTACTGACCTCAAAGATGGTGTTAATTGATTCACACACTGGAAGGTATCCACTGGGTCTGGGACAGCTTAGCCTTTGTGACTGGTGTTGCCAGCCTCTGAGGGAATATGCAATGGTCCTGAGCACCACTCTTTACTGCGCCTCAATAATTTACCAAACAGGAAGCCGTTTATGTTTTTTTTTATAAAAAGCAGTAGCGGTTCCTTTGAGGAACAGAAGCTGCTTTAGAAAAAGTTTCCTGCTTGAGAATGCAAACAATAGGATGACAGTCTGCTCTGCTCTTTGCATGCCACTAGCCTTGTCTTTGCAGCCAATCACACAGGGATACAGAAAGCTATTTCAGTGTTGTTGTAATAGTTGTTATATCAGTAGTGTTAGTTAATGTAGCGCATTAGCCCGTAATGGGCACATAATGAATAAGAAGGGGTTTGAAAAGAAATCTGTGGTGTTGGCATTCAGGTGTTTGGGGGTTCCTATACTTTTCTTCAACTCTTAAGTCAGAGGCTCTGCCAAGGTGGCAGCCATACTGAAATTATAACTAACAGCAGCCTGTGAATGACCAATAACCCCAACCCTATCCCTCCAGGGGCCTGTTTGGTGTAAATTTGGCTGAATCCATTAGTGTGGGAGGCTGACTATGAGACGTGGATTATGGGCCCTTGATTATATGTGACTCAGCTCAATTAAGGACAGTTTCAAGACATTAGGTGCTGTAAGAGTCTCTTTCTTGTGTTACAGGTCAGTTTTGTGGGTCTGGATGTATTTAATAGCTTGTAGTGCGATGCATTGAGCTCCCCTTCATCAGTATGAACTAGTGCATTACCAGAAAGTGGCCATTATACCTTTAGTACAATTAAGTGGAATGAGGGTGCCATGATATGGACTAGGAATATCGGGTCTCCCTATACACCTAAAAATCTGAGGGATATAATGAAAGAATTCTTTGGAAACATATAGAAAATATTTTAACATTCAGTAGAGACCATATAAATGTGGAGAAAGTGCACTGTTTTAATCAGTGATTCAAGCATATATTAAACGTTATTAGAAAATAGGACTTAAAATATCAAGCAAGTTTCATGATCAAATCTATGTTTCAAGGGTAAATAGTACAAAATGAGTTACATATACAACAAATATTGTGGTGAGGCAGTGCACAGGTGAGTAAAATGAGTATTTCCTATATATTATGATTGCAGTGAGCTGATCGTCAGCCAAATTCGATCATATCCCATACATACTATGGGCCATATTTATCAAGGTTTTGTGCTGCCCCTGCACCTTGCAGGAGGGCAGAAGGGCGACGCAAATCCTAAGTGAGATTTATTTTGCGCGGCCCTGCATGGCTTGATAAATCTGGAGTAACACAAGGCAGCGAAATTTGCTGTCTTGCGTTACTCGGTGGAGTTTCATGGATGGGGGGTGGGTCTTCTTACTGATGTATGACAGAACATGCATGCCATTGCCACGCATGCTTTTACCACATGTCCATTACCACGCATATGCCTTTCTCATGCATGCCTTTACCATGCAACGTTTTGCCACACATATACCTTTACACACATGCCTTCACAACGAAAATGTAAGTATTTCACAGGTAAGTGTAAAACCTTTATTTAAACCTTTATATATAGGTAGATAGATAGATAGATAGATAGATAGATAGATAGATAGATAGATAGATAGATAGATAGATAGATAGATAGATAGATAGATAGATAGATAGATAGACAGACAGACAGACAGACAGACAGACAGACAGACAGACAGACAGACAGACAGACAGACAGACAGACAGACAGATAGATAGAAGGCCACAGAGACGTTAAAGTTAGGCTCAGGTTTCACTGACACACAACCAAAGGTTACAGAGGCCTTCTACAGAGATGTTATAGTGAGGCTCAGGTTTCCCTCGTACAAAACCAGTGAAATTCAACAGTTATAGTTAGCTCAGATAACTATAATTTGCGCCCACGGAATGCACTGCTTATGACCTTACATATTCTGTCACTCATGACACGGTCAGTGACAGTACTGATGACATCACTGATAACATCATGCAGTGACTGTTTTAAAAGGTTTCTGGGTGTTAAATAATTATACCAAGGCGTATCGGTGAATCAGAGGGTGTATGAGTGCCTGTATGGATGATTCAGTGGCTGCAAGATTGACTGTATAAGTGAGTAATTAGGTGTCTCAGTGGCCGTATGAGTGAGTGAATGGTTGTGTGAATGTCTGTACCAATCTGTCAGTTGGGGTCTAAGTGGCTGTTTGGGTGTGTGAGTGGTATGCAAGTGGCTGTATTGGTCAGTGATTATTTATCTGAGTACCTGTATGGTTGTCTGAGTGGGTGGGGGAGGGCGTGTGTGACTGCCAGTATGGATGAATGAGTTGGTGAGTCGGTGGCTGTATGGGTTAGTGAGTGTGTGTGTGTGAGGGGCTGTATGGGTGAGTGAGTATGTGGATGGTTAAGTGGGTGAGTGACTGGATGTGTCAGTGGTTTATAGGTGAGTAAATGGATTTGTGAAAGGCAGTATAGGTGATTGATGAGGGAATATGAGTGACTGTATGGGTGAGTGAGTGGATGTGAGAGTGGCTGGATGGGTGAGCATGTGCTTGTGTCAGTGAATGTGTAGGTGAGTGAGTATGTGGTAGTATTTGTATTAGTAAGTGAATTGGTATATATGTAACTGTATGGGTGAATAAGTGGCTGTGTGATTGACTGTAGGGGGAGTGAGTAGGTGTGTGAGCTCTATGGGTGCCTGACTCAGTGTGGGAGTGGCTGTATGAGTGTATGAGTGGATATGTCAGTGGCTGTATTAGTGGGTGAGTGGGTGTATAAGTGACTGTATAGGTGAGTGAGTGGATGTGTGTGTAGATCTATGAAACAGTGAGTGGGTGTACAAGCACTGGTATGGGTCTGTGAATGGGTTTGTGAATGGTCATGTGGGAGTGGGTGTATGAAAGGTTCTATGGGGTGTGACTGGATGCATTAGTAATGTTCTGGATGATGTAATCAGTGATGTCATTTGAGATGTCATGAGTGATGTAATTAGCGATGTCATCAGTGATGCCACCAGTGATGTCTCTGACCATGTCACGAGTGATGTATTATGTGAGGTCATAAGCAGTGCATTGCGGGGGGGGGCAAGTTATAGTTAACTAAGCTAACTAACTGCTGAATTTACCTTTTTTCGATTGAAACCTGAGCCTAACTATAGCGTTTCAGTGAATCTCTAAGGTTTTTTAAAATGCTAATTCCAAACTATAATGTACCTGTAACATTTGTTTTTTTCATGAATTTCTATGTTTTTTTAAGTAGTAGTTGTGTTTGCAGAGTGGTGGAGAAAGGCGGCTGGGCCTCCCACCAGCTCTCAGGAAACCCGCTGTGGTGGACTTACAGGGGGTACTAGGAGGGCTTCTTCGCCCGCAAGGTCCCTCAGGAGTAAAGTGGACTTATTCCAACAAACCAGTAGTGCGTCAGCAGGGTTGTTTGCAGAGTGGTGGAGAAAAAGGTAATCATCACCGAAGACCTCTTAGCAATCCCGCTGTGTGGGACTTACTGGAGGCAGCAGGAGGGGTAGTTGGCCTCCAAGGACATACTTGCGAGCCATGGGTGTTCAATGGGTGTTGCGTGTTACAAGGAAATGTAAACATGGGAATGCATCAAATCTGTACGCCTCCCCAGGGCAGATAGAACGAGGAGAAATATGTTTATTTCTCCTTGGTTTTTTTCTTTCCATGTGCACACATACAAAGAGGAAAACGCTTCCAGCTTCCATTTTGTGTAGGGATGTGTCCCTATCTGCACAAAAACAATCCTGCTAACCACGCATACACCCTTGCACCATGTGGCAAGGATGCCTGCATTGGAGCTAGGCATCAAATTGTGCGCCAGCTGAAAGGATAGGAATACCCTGTATCTTGTAAATACGGTGCATTGCTGCCCTTTTGATTTGACATAGGGAAGCGCAGCAAAAAGCCTTACGGTGCTACCCTGCACCGAATCATACTACATGAGGCCCGTAGTTGGTGAATACCAAAACAATGGTAAACTTACACAAAAGTGTACGTTTACCTGTGTGACTCAGGGCTGGCAAATTGCGTTCATCCTAAGACATGCAAGCAAACATATGAAAAATAAGCAACATCCTGACACATGAAAGTATGAAGCCGCGGATTGGAAGATTGAAACTGAGTAATGTCTATTTTTTTGCTTTCAAGATTAAGTAGCACTAGAAATGCTACAAATGCACATGCCTTGATGAAGCTTAAAGTCTAACTTGCCACTTTGAGTGAAACATATACACAACTGTATAAAGCTCAAAGTCCTACCTCCACTCCAGTTAAACTGGTCAACTGCTTTTTTCAGTGCAGAGATAGACAGACAGTCAACTTCAATATTATCCTATATTAAAAGAACTACATTGTAAAGTTATGTGTATGCCAAGAAAACTCAGAAATGTCGAGATTTATTAGTTTTATTTGAAAATATATCTCTAATAAAGCTCAACATCTTAGTTTTAAGCAAACCGTGCAGTTGTACTGACATTCTTCGTAGGCATGTCAGTCCTTCACAGAGTGCTTACAGTAACTCCTGCAGCTTGTGATCCTCTGCAGCCACCTTGATGGTAATTCAATTTGTATCTAAACAAGTCTCTCTTTTCCTCTTCCCACGTTCTTTTCATGAAGTCCTTAGCACTCTCTCAATAAACTTTTTATATTGTCTCTGTACCTTACGTTTGGTCCTCCTCATCCCTTAACACATCCGTTTGTATTGTGTGCAATAGGGCATTCAATTCTAAGAATACCTTGCACTGAATACAGCTTTTATCACGTCTAAAAAAGTAATGAAAATGCTGCTGTGTTAATAATAAAAAAACCTTACCTGCGCTGTATGAGAACATCGCACAGAGCAGAATTATTTTGCCAACAACTTCCTGCATGTTTGGTTAGCTTCTGAAAAGAGGAGCAACAAAGAGTCAAAATACACACTTTACTTTCTGTCCGTATCTTATACACAAAATAGTACTCATTGGTGTAGATGCTAAAACACTGGAAATTTTAAATGGCGGGAAATTATTGTAGATGTAAATTGCCTCACACTTCCATACAGCGCAGGTTTTAATGCTGATATTTCTCAATATGGGCGAGTAACAAAACGTGTCCAGGGGGAGGGACGGGAGCATGATATGTTAGCAGGGAGACCAGCTTTTGGGTTGAGTCACAGACTTAGCAGGCGGGGAGGAGAACACCGAGTACATTTTGAAGGGGGGGGGGGGGGTAATAGGGGAGGTGTGGGAGGGGTCGGAAGCAAAGTGAAGTAAAATACAAACCAGACAGAATAAAGAAGGATTTACTGGGGCAGGGCCAGCCTTGAGGATGCTAAATGTCTTGTGACGGGGGAAATGGGGAATATAATACTTGCATCAAAATGACAGGAAAGTTCAGAAAATACACAATGGAAGAAGGAAAGGGGCCTTTGATTTGCCTCATAAATAACAGTTTACATTGAAATGACGGAGCGCTTTGCCCATCCACAGCCTTTCCCTCAGGATACAATGCAACCATATAACAATAACAGGTGCTTCTGCAATCACCAATACATTGCCTAGGCAGCACACATTACAGGAGACTACCACCACACTAGTTCAAAGGGAAACATTGCAAATACATTTCCAAGGTAAAATGTTTATACTATCTCTAAAATAGTTGCAGAATGTGAAAAAGTTTTCGAAACAAATGATACGTCAGCAAATCAAAAAAATAAAAACACTCCATACACAGTTTTCCAAATTCTTCAGGTGATTTTTTCCTCTCTGTCATCTCCAGATGAGGTCTGATTTTTGGGCAGGCCCCAGAGTAAGAGATTACATTGGTTTTGGATGGATTTGAACAAGAGGGTCACCATACGCCTATCTCCTGGGCTTCGGGAAAGAGGCCTGCAGCTGTGTATCTAAAATCAGGGGTGACAAAACTGCAAAGTTGACAAATGGTAGGATGTCAGAGCTCAGTGGACATTCTGCCCAACACTAGGTCAGTATATAAGTCAGTATTCCTGTTTGCAGAAGACCATATATAGAACATTAGTGGGCAAAAACTATACTAGTTTATTTGAAATTCAATCACTTTGCCTATGCTGGCTACACCACAGAAATTCTGTGAAATGATCCATGAGGGGAGAGTTTTCAGCAAATGGTTAGTAGATTAAGGGCCAGATGTACAACAGATTTTTGCATGCACAAATGGGTTTTAGACTCGTTTGCTGATGCAAAAAAACTGTGGGCCATCTACTAACCCTATTTTGTGAGTCGCAAATTAAATAGCAACTCGCAAAATAGGGTTAGCGACTCGCTATTAGGAAAGGGCGCTTTGAGGGCGTTCCTTCTTAAAGCGAGTCTGACCCCTATGTAAGAATGTTTTGCAACCACAATTGCGGTGGCAAAACACTTGCAGTTTACCACCCTCATCAAGAGGGTGGTAAACCATTTGCAAACAGGAGGGGTCCCCAGGGGACCACTTACCCTTTGTGAATGGATGCACAATTTTTTTTCAGAGCTGGCAGAGGTCCCAGGGACCACTACCTGCCGTTAAACAAGCATTTGCAATGCAATTGGTCTCGCCTTTGGGACCTTATATGTATTTAGCTATGCAGCACATTAGCCTGGGTGCTGAAACATCTACTGTTCTTTAACATGGAGGGAAAGTAAGCACCAAACTGCGTGACATGCCAGGTATGTGAACACATGGAGATAAATATTGCCTTTCAACTGGAAATGGTATAGTCCAAAGTTTTTAATATAAAATCAGTGCCTTCGGTGATCATATCACTGAAAATACAAGATTTTACAAAAATATTATTGTCAACGGGTGCTCGTGGAAAACAATTTCTATGGACTGGAATCTAGAGAATGCTAAAGTGATTCTGGTATTTTACTGACCTCTGCTGGTCGTTTTCTATCAAGAAATTTAAATATAGGCAGTTGCCAGAAATTTTTTAAAAAACAGAAAGTCCCTCAGCAGAAAGCAATTCTGGTATTTTACTAACCTCTGCTGGTTGTTTTCAATCAAGACAGTTAAATAGAGGCAGTTGAACAGACAAAAAGTCCCTGAGCGGAAGCAGACAAGTCCTAGGGCTGATCTCCAGAGCCCACAAAGTACTTATACATATAAGTAATAATAAGTGTGTACTAAAGTATGTACACAAGGTCTCGAATGCTCAACCTAAAAATGAAACAAAAACGTTTCATTTTTTTTTTTTTAAACACATCCCGTTTTCCTTTAAGGAAAACGGGCTGCATTTCAACAACAAAAAACGCTTAATTTAAAAGCAGTCCCAGATATGGACGTCTGCTGACCCCAGCAGGCCACCATCCCTGGGAGTGCCCACCATTCCCAATGGGGTAGTAAATAGCGACCGCCTCATTAATATACATGAGGCATGCAATTTGCGACCCCATTGGGAAAAACAAACAGTGTCTCAGACACAGTTTTACATTGGCAATTGTAACTCGCAAATTGCGACTCGCAATTTGGCGTAATTTGCGAGTCTCAATTGCCAATGATCGTACATCTGGCCCTCTAGGCCTTATTTAAAGATTGGCAAATGTGTCACTCCCTCACAAAAGTGTTCCTTACTGCAAAGGCCATAGAATATAAAGCACTTGTAATAAGGTGTCAGGATATCGGTCACGTTTGTGATAGAGTAACCCTGGTGCCACCCTCTAAATTACACCCTTATTCTTATAACCATTCTCTTTCTCTCCACAGCCATTGCAGCTTCTGTGACACAACACTCACAGGTCACCGTCAAGCATTCTAGAGTTTTAGTTCCCCTCTTTTCTACAATGCTCCAGTTACTGTCAATGAACATGCATACTTCCCATTCCTAATCTCTCACCCTCTCAGTGCTATGTTTTCTATATTGTAGTGAACCCTTTAGCCCCGCCTCACTCAACCTCAGATCTCTGTACAGATCCTGACAAGGCCCCTGTCCTCTCACTGAGCTCCATGAGGCTCACTTGGACTCTGCAGCTAGGGGGGTGTTGGTGGAAATCCAGTATCCTTCTCATTGACTCCCTGTAATTAAGGTGGCACTTCTTCCTTGATACACAAAGCGTGGGTCTATAACAAAAAGGCTATTTTCTTAACAAAATTTGCCTTTATGTGTGTTTATGGTTATTCTTCTTTCTACACACTTGTTAAATATGGAGGTTTAAAGGGTCAAAAGGTCAAAAGGTAAGCAATGAGGAATGGCACCGGAACATGGTGTGTAACAAGTCAGTAATGTGGTACTCTGTTTATTATAATGCACAAGCACATCATCACCCTACTTCCCTTCTCACCTCTCTGAAATCTTTGTTCTCTTGGGCCTCTGATTACAAGCTACATGTTGGTGATTTGCAGAGTCAGATGAGATCTGTGCCGTTGACGTCAAAACTCACTTTATGCAAACACATTCACAGCAGTTCGACACACATCAATTTCAGATCTAGCTTCGTGATTTAGAAAGTGTGGTACCGTAAACGAAGCCCTGCTTTCCTGTGATCCAGCGCAAGACTGGGAAATGGGGAACAACATATACCGATATCCTCACTGCGTCGCAGACCCGTCGTCACACTCACTCATTCATACACACATTCATTGGTGGGGCCCATAACACCAACTCACACACGTCACCATTCACGAGTCTACACACACAAGAGGAATGAGTAATTCAAGCGCTGGACATGTGGGGGAACACCTTATAATCTATAGGGAGAGAAGAGTCAATTTACATTATACACATTAACTTTTTGTCGCCTATAGATCCCTATTCTCAAACATCAAGGCACTCCACCCACTTGGTCAGCGGACCAATTAGTTGGATTGGTTGATGGTGATTTAGAACCAGCTAAAACACATTTTAAGAATCAGAATCCTTACTTCTCTAAATGAAAAACCACAGACTCATATTTTCTTGTTAATCAATTTTGTTTATCTAAATTTTCATAATGATTTATATATGCATTTGTCTCGTCAAAGTTTAGAATTTCTAGATCAATTTTAGTAAATCGCAGAGCATCATATTTACCTAATTTGGCTATTTGGAGTCCTCTAATCTATTGGCTCTGCATAACCGAGTTTGTCGTAAATTTTCTGAATAAAGCAGGCCAAGGCTCAAAGTCCAAAGTCCTCTGCTCAGCATGCTACAGTCCCAAATTTATCAAAGGACCAGAAATCGTGCAAGCATCTATCAAAGCCTGTAGGGTTTTGAAAGGTTGCAGTCATCAAACGGTCGGGCAGCATCTAGACCATCGAGAAAAAGGCGTCGCTGTCTTCTTGCGTAACCTAATTTCTAAACCACTACCCTTTTATAATGGAAACCCGGTTAACATGATTTATTTTTAGGCCAAGAACAGTGGTGATTGGCTGGTTGGGATCGTCCAATTCTTATTCCCAGATTCTCAGTACAGTTCAAGGGGTGAGGTCACTAGTCCACTAAAGTTTCGGCTTGTTCCGGTTTACTGTAAGGTTGATTGTTCCCCTATCTTGGCAAACCACCAAATTCTTATCCTTGACCGGGAACATGATGAGTAAAAGTCGCTAAGAAGTTCACAATATTGTCCGTACATGCGCAGTTAACTCCGCGCCTCACGAGACAGTGGCCACTTCTGCATGCAGGGTCAGCGTCCATTTTAGATAAGGCCCAGATGTCAACTTAAGTGAAACAAACACAAAAGAATAATTAATACATAGAAATAATGATTCTAATGTTATCCCCTTACTAATCCCTTTATGTGTTTGTATTTATCTAGCATATAGCGACATTTAAAGCCATTACATTCACCTTTTTCGATCCTCTACGAAGATGCAGACGTCACAAAGCAATATCTCACGCAATACACTATTATCACATATACTATTGTTAATATGCGTACAAAATTTAGTTACATAATTTTAATTAGCCATGCAAATAGCAGTTTCCCATGTATAATTTTGTATTTTAATAATGTTGAATAGTATACATACAGCACTCGTTTAATAATATTATGATTAATAGAATATTTAATTAGTATTTTCATGCAGAACAGAGGAGGTATACAAAATTTTGCACTACCTGCTCCATCCCCTGCACCCACCGCCAGAAGCGCAATAAATAAACAGTCACTCTGGTAATAATCATTCACTCTGGTAATGAATAACAGCTCCATGGAACACAAAAGGAAAGAGAACTGAAGGCTCATCTTCCTTTCAGGTCTTTGACAGCTGGGATTTGCTTTAGGTGTTGTCTTTCACGCTGTCTGCTGGTTGTGTCTGTGGCATTCAGTTTTAATGGCCAACTGATATCTCCCAAAAATTTGAATAATTGTAAAACAACTGATGTGGTCTATTTACTTATATGTCCTTGCCACCGAGGATATGTAGGAGAGACTGGGAGAAGCTTCAACACAAGACTAATAGAACATCGCTCAGCGATACGCACAAAAAAGCTTCAAGCACCTCTTGTGCAACATTATGTGGATCTTAACCATGCTCCAGATACCATCAGATGGTTTATTCTGGAGAAAATTCAACCGATACAGGGATCTACCACGGAAAAAACTAGGAAACTTAGAGAAGTTTTGGGGATTTTCACTCTTGGTACATCAATATCAGGCCTCAATCAAGAAATACCGTGGGACCAAGCGATTAAAAATAATAACTAATCTTTTGTTTAACACCACCTGCTATCTTTGTTTAGTCCTATTTTCGTTACACTATTGACGATCACATGCATATAACGTATTCATTTCTAAGTGATTTCACTCTGTATCTATGGAATCACTGACTGTGAGCGTAACATCTCCACATTTTTAGGTCTCGCCTGACCCAGCGCATGCGCTGGTCTGGCGAGACATTTTGTTAGGGCTCCAAAAAGTGCTACCAGGCCAGCCTAGAGCCACAGTGCATGTGCGCGGGAGCGCGCGTCGCGCTTTTCCGCAATTACTTTCACTTTCGCGGCCGCTTTAATATTTGATCGCAATCGCGATCACTTTCGCGGCAGCACGGCTGCTTGTTCTAAATGTCAGCTGTTTTTCCTCTAAGCGTTTACACATTCCTACTGCTAATTCACGTGCAGCGTCTGCAGTTGCTTTTCGATTTGCCTTTTTCTTAACTCGTAATTACGTGACTGTGTTTATTTTTTATTAGGAACGCAAGCAAGACACGAAAACTCTTCCCCTGTTACTACAGTCAGCAGCTTTAATATGTACGCCACAACCTTACTCTGAATATTCCTGGGCATAGATCAGTGTGTTTGGGTGGGAGTGGCAGTCTTTACGTTATGTTTTTTGTTTGTTTCACATGAAACAAACGATCCGGCCAACAATGTCTGTCCAAAGACAAGACTATTGTGTCTCCTTTCCAAAGCTCGCATTCTCCCACATCTACGTTCTTTGGGGTGCAGCAAGTTCGTAGGAATGACTCTAAGCTCCACATTGCTTGAGCAAGCGCTCCCAATTCACGTTTCTATCTCCCCGAAGCACTCTCGGATGATTTGCAGCTCTCCAGATCTTTCAGGCTCTGCTTTTACGGGTTTCCAATGTGCTTCCAAATTCTTCTAATTATATTTCCGATGAACTGTCCTGTCCACTCCCAAGGTCAAGTGTTTACAGTTCACCAATATGTCATCACTTCCGGTTTACACTGTTTAGCTACCTTGCAGCCTTAACAATCGGGCTCCTTGGTTCTCAGCTGATCAATTTAGAAAACCTCCCTATCTACAGATCCATTTTAGTGCTTGAAGTGATGAGGGCAGACAGCAGCTTGCAGGTACGTGTTTATTAGGTATAATAATATCCCCATCGGAAATGCGTTCAGTAAATTTTTTGTTAAAAATGGTAACCTTCGCCGGCATTTGATAACAAGCTCATTGAGTCCATAAAGTAAATTACTTACGTACATGTTTTGCATGCTATTATGAGGCACTGGTCCAGCAGCAGTCAAAACGTGTTTCATGTGAACTGTTATGGGGCTTTTCCATGTTTCCAATGATGCCAAATGTTTCTTTAATATTGCCAAATACTTAAACATGGCATACTTTTCAGTGATATTGCTGTGTGTGCAGTCTTTTGGCTTTTAACCCTATAATGGCGTATTCTGCTTTTAGCAGATGTTTGCAATGAATTCATCAGATGTAGATACTTGTAAAGTGATGTGTTCTTTCTTAATTAAGTTGTGTATTTCTCGGATTACTGCATAGCAGTGAACAAATGCATTTGACAGTCTACAAAATGACAGACTGATGTAGCGCACCATGTGGCATAATTCCAATCAGAATAATTGCACTCAACGCCACACAGTTCCATGCCATATAATTCAACTCCACACATTTCCATTCCACAACACATAATTCCAGACCAAACCACATCATTCAACTCCTCAACACAATTCCACAACACGCTACATAATCAATCCACACCACATACCCAATCCACACCACAGAATTCCACATCATGTCGCAAAAGCTAACAGCACACCACCTTATTAAACTCCACTACATACAACTCCACAACACACAATATCATTCTACATAATTAACTCCATGACACACAGTTACACTCTACATAATTCCAGTACACTCAATGCATATAATCACTATCCACATAATTCCACTGCACAATCATGCCACATAATTCCACTACACACATTCGCTCCACACCACACATTTACAAACCACACAATTCCACAACTGACAATTCTAATCCAATCCACAAAATTCCACTTCACACCACATATTTCCACTCCACTCAATAACACACCAGTAAAAGACATTGTCATGAACAACACCAATAGCTCTTCTTGCAAATGTGAGACCTATAGGCATTGCACAAAATGAATTCAACTTCACAACATGCCTCATAATTCCACTCCAATCTACCCACTTTATTCCACACAACACCACACAATTCAATGCCACACAGCTCTAGATAATGCAACACAATTATATTCTACATAATACCACTTAGTGCTCCATATTTACACGCCACATAATTACACTATACTCAACACAAGATAAATGCATCCCACATAAATGCACTCTATGCCACATACCAGCAGTTCACATAAATGCACTCCACAGTTTGACACTTCATTCCAATACGCATAATTTCACTCAAAGCCACTCAGTTCCAGGCCACACAATTCAACTCCACGCATTTCCAAAACACACCACATAATTCCACACCAAACAACATATCAAATACAAACACAATTCCACAACACACCATATGCCTCCCATTCACACCACAGATTTCCACATCATGCCACAAAATGTAACAGCACACCACATAATTCAACTCCACAACATGCCACTCCGTAACACCAATACCATTCCACATATTAAACTCCATAACACATAATCTCCCTCTACATAATTCCAGTACATGTAATCCCATTTCATTACTATCCACATAATTTCCCAGCACACCATGCCACATATTTCCACTACACAACTCCACATCACACCATACAAGCCTATGCCACACAGTTCCACAATAACCAATTCCAATACAACCCATCTTTCCCTCGCACTTCCATCAATCAGGTCATCTCTCCCCCACACCCCTGCCCCTCTAATCTCCCCCTCACAATGCCACTACCCCCTCTCATCTCGCAATCTAACTGCCCCCTCTCATCCCTCCTTCTCTCCTCTCTATACTGCCTGCTCACACATGCTACCTTCCTGTGCCTCCTCATGCTGTGCACTGGTCCACCTCTCGCCTCCCCCACCTTTTGCCTACCCCACTCGTCCCTCTCTCTCACCCCTCTCTTTCGCTCTCTCACACACTTTTCCCGCCTCTCTCATATGGCTGATTTCAGGTTTTCCAGCCCCATTTTTACATGCCTTTTCAATGTTTGTCCCTCAAACCCACGCTCTCCTCCTCTTGATGGGGTGTTTTCTGCGTACCCAGGCGCTCCCTCCCATCTGTTGCCTGCTCTCCCCTACTTTCTCTTTTTCTCTCACACTCTCTGCTTCTCTGTAAGGAGTTTGTTCACCTCTATGTGCGCAAACTACCTCTCTATATCTTCCTTTCTATTTAGTCTGTGCAGCATTTACCCCTATCTATTCACCTTACCACATTATTCCACTACACAAATGTACTGCACACCACTCAATTCCACCCCACACAATTCCAATCCAAACACATAATACAATTCCACACCAAAACACCTAGGTAAAAGACCTTTTCATTTACGCCAGTAGATCTAACTCTCGCAAATGTGAGATCTATTGCATTGCAAATGCTTGTGTTTTTTAAGTTGCTTGCACACTGCTAAGGAATGCCTTGCTTCAGCCCACCCCTGCTCCAGCCCCCCTCATCCCACTTCCCCAGCCTTGGAGCATGCATGTACGGCGGCAGGACCAGACAAATGCATTTCCAATGCTTGTTTAACATGTGAGTGTTCTACTAGAATGTTGGTGTTTACGTGTTACTATGCAGAGCTGCGATGCATTGTATTTTTGATGAGGAGTAAAAAGTTTCTTTAGTGGTAACTCCACAGCCGCTGCGGTTGCATTTTCTTTTTAAATATTGTTTTGCACGATGGAGGACAAATAAATGACAGTTGTGGCTGGTGCTTCACTCAGGATTTCTGTGGCTTGCATGCTATGGACGGGCTGCCTGCCTCTGCCGTAGAAGACTCCAGGCAGCCACTGGGATGTTCCTTTCTTCGTTCACCTGTGTGTTAACTCTTGCCACTGACTGCAGATGTGACCGTGACTGGAATTGTATAATGAGATGAACGATTTGTTTAATATTTGGGCTGATGAAATGAATTTACTGGTATCACTGACACTATAATTTTTTTTATCTATGGTGTATTGAAGCTCCGTTTTCAGTTGCTAGATGACTTCCGCATGACAAATTTGGGAGGATTAAATCCCTACAGCATGCCAATTAATGACACTAGCAAATCGCGTGTTGATTGACGTTCAGCCACATAGAATTCAAGCTTCTTTTAAGTTAGGGATACAAAGTTAACCCTACAAAATGATTTAAGTGCTTTCAGGTGATTTCTTAGTTGCTGACATTCTCAAGGATCGCTTTATTGTTTACACATATATAGCTCAATGTCAAACATCTGCATGGTCTGTTTTACTTTCGCAATGTTAACACCGGACTCTAGAAGCTTTGGTGATATCATAAATAACGACACCCCTCAATATGTGGTGAGAGACCCGTGTGATTCTTTCGACCTGCTGTCTACGTACCTTACTTAACTGATAGATATCGCAATAATAGCCAGTTTAGTTTGATACTTACTTGAGGTATTGAAATTATTGGCACCTTCATATCGGGATAGGTTGCTCTTGGAGACGATTTATGCCCGCATTCATATAAACTAGACATCTGTTAGAATTTTTAAAATTGGTATTGGGAACTATATATGTTTTTCCTGAAGAAGGTGATGCCCATATACTAGTGCCCACCGAAACGCGTCGAGATGCAATGAGAAGAAAAGTCTACTCCAAATCTTTATGAACAATTGTATTACATATGATCTATGGAATAATGTTTGAGATGATTAAAATTGATTTATTTCTAATCAAGTAGTACTTTTCTGTGATTTGGAAGTATTCTTCCTACCTGGTTTCCCAATTCTTTTCAGCAGCATTTGATTTTTCATTGTGTATTAGGCCAATATTATTTTCTAAAATTTTGTGTGATTTTATTGCTATATGTAGCTTAGATAGGAAACTATCTTTTTAAATATTAAATGTATGTTGTGTGATGTACACTGATATTTAGATACTTGTATTTTTATTATTGATTATTTTGTATCTTTTACACTAGAGTTATTTTGTGATTACTTTGTACCTCCGTCCGCTGTTCTCACATTGGTGATTTGAGGTTCCGTGTGCAAGTGTGATGTGGTAAATGTGGATTGACCCAAAGGGGTTCTTTTTATTGACCTAAGTACCTTGACAGCCTTGTACTAAACACCTTTTACTAATGTTCATTTTCAACCTTTTAGGTCTTCTCAGTGCATGACATACTTGCCCATTTTAATTTAAAAAGGAGCCATAAAAGGTGGTGGGGACCTTTTTAACTATGTTGTTCTTGCTTACATTTCACAACCTTTACTTAATCTTGCATTCCC
The DNA here is from genome assembly GCF_964204655.1 of Triturus cristatus. Taxonomy (NCBI): domain Eukaryota; kingdom Metazoa; phylum Chordata; class Amphibia; order Caudata; family Salamandridae; genus Triturus; species Triturus cristatus. The sequence continues at coordinate 607,163,661 of NC_140587.1, forward strand.
TATGAGTGTTTGCTATTTCCTGGATGATGGTATTTTTTTTACCAGCCTGCATATTACTCTGGTCATCCCCCCCTCATAACCTTTTTCCCACTTTCTGGTTCTCCAGCGCCGAAAGGTCATACGAATGGCAATAGCGCTATGCAAACATCACTCCATTGCATACAAAAAAAACAAAGGTAAAAAACATTGTCATTTTCAATGCCAAGAGCTCTAACTCTTGCAAATGCGAGACCTATTGCATTGCAAATGCTTGTTTATTTTTGTTCACCATTACAGTATACCTTGTATGCTTTGGCTATAATTAGCACATCATGTGTTGCCTGTTGATTCTTTTATATCAACTAATTGGTAGTCATAATATGCCATTCAATCTGGTATATTTTTTTAATTTTTTTATATTATACTCCTCATTATTAGTTTGATAATATACACGTTATTCATTATGGTGTATTGCATTCATTATATTAGCACTTCTTATCATTATCAGTTTGCACGTTACGGGTCATTATTCTATTCTTTTCATGCCAGTCCCCTTTCCAACATGGCGTCAATCATACAATAGTAATCGGTTCATCCACCAGTCCCCTTTCCTTTTCCATACCTGTTTACCTGACTGTCTGACGTCTGGTATACGCCCATTGCGTCGAGTACGTTTAAATAAAGATCGGCGCTAGTGAATTAGCTTCGCGCCAGAACTTATGCGTTCACTCGTTCTCGGAAAGTAAGTGAAATTAATGCTCCATTCTGTTGCGTTTTTAGTTGGTATATTTAGTGCCTTAGGGTCATTTCATTCTATTTTCTCTTCGGTATTCAAAAAAAAAATGTCTTCCCTCTTTTAAGACCCGTTAATATTCTAGCGTTTGTGTTTCATTTGTTTGCTCAGCTCTAGTACAATTCGATTGGGTTGGCACTCATTCACATCAGTACATCTGTAGGAGTCTCCATTTTCCGGCGAGTGTCTTACGGATTATTTTTGGTTTCATTATGGTTATGTAGAATGCGCTACATGCATGTTTATGTTACATCGATGCATGTGTTCTGTTGTGTATTTCTATAGACACATTGGCAACATGATTAAGCATGAGAATGCGACAATTATATATAACTGACTTTAAATACATTATCTGTTGCTAACCCTCATTTGGAGGAATTCTCTCTCTGTGTCTTGTTGCGTATTCTCATATACATCATCACAGTCAGAACAAGTAATATTGGGAAGTTAGGCTTGCGATTACTGCGCATACTACAGAACGCTGAGGTTATATTTACGTAACTTCATGCATCTAATTATGTAAACTGGTTTGGAATTAGGGGAACTTATGTTAGCATGTTGCACATGCTTTGAATTTTATGGACTATAGATATTATTTCTGATATATCCTTTCTTTCACTTTTTCAGTAGCATTCTATTCAAGGACTAAAGAAAGCATATTGCAATCAGTTGCTAGCCTTTAGAACGGATTCAAAATTCGGTATCAATTCCTTACCTGAAGTATTGACACAAGGTTAGTCTTTTTTGTTTGTCATAACAGACAATACTTTCATATAAAGTATTCTATCGTATTTAAGACCATTTACATACACATAGGTTTCTTCTTTGCAGGATGAATAATACTCTAAGTATTTACTCATCGTGTTATATATTCAAGACAGCTTTGATAAATCCCGCTATGTGCACATTTAGCACTCCATGATTGCAATTCGAGCGATAATATAGATTATCAACTGTTTTAAGGTATATCCCTTTTCATGGAGTTTGTACAAGTAACATTTAGATACAATCTATAACACTTGTCTTATCACCACATCCTGTTTTTTTCCTTTTTACTTGTTTCTTTTATCAGATTGGACCCCAGTTCTGGGTGATCATTTATGCTTCATAGTGCTATTAGTCTTATTTCTGCTTATGTAAAGTCGACATTAAGGTAAACTTGGCTTGTCTTATATTTCTTTTATCTGGTTCACTCTCGAGTCCTTTATTTTCATCTTCATTTTGCTCATAACCCCGGGTACATTTTCACTTCTATTTTTATTTCTCCTTTCACGGGTGTTAGGTGCTATTCTCCTTTCATATATTTATTATTATTCTTGTATACTGTTTTTTTCACATTGGGTTTGGTAATCAGATGTTCTTCATGGCCAACTGCACTGGAATCTCTTAACACCCAGTATCAGTTATATCTATACTTGTGTGCTATATGTTTATTTTGTGGACCAACTCGTGTTTCTGTGGATTGACTTATCAATTAAGTGTTTGTCTTCTCATTTAGCGAAATTGTAAAGAGTGGACACCTGATGAAGGCACATGCCGAAACGCGTTGTGGAGACAATTATCATCAATAGTCGTCATTATCCATTGGTTGTTGTCATATTTTCTCGTGTCTATAACTGTGAAGATAATTATCATTAACAAATCATCATTATTAATTAGGTGATGTCAAATGTTTGTGTTTTTGTAATTTTGTTAGTCTTGTGAACAATTTTGTGAAAAAGATATTTTCATAACCTTTATGAATATTCATGTTTCATGCCCTTGCATATTTTTGTGTATTAACAAAACATTTAACAATTTTGATACAAAGAAAGAAATAGAATATTTATTCATTTACCCCCAAAAAAATAAAAAAAATATTCAAAATCTAAATAAAAAAGAGGAAAATAAATATCACGTGAAGTTTGACTAGTGGTTTTGTTAAATTGTTGTTACATGACAATATCATTTGTATTGCAAATTAAGGGCTCTTTGTCTAGGGTTGGTTCACATATCTTATGCACACCTTTACTGTCATTATTTTTCCCTTACTTTACCTATTATGTGTCTGTGGCATTGTAAGGTCGCACCCAAATAATTATGCAATAAGGACAAGTGCTGATGGCTCTCCCTTTCTTTCAACGGCAAATAGTGATGTGACCGCGGGTTTGTAAAAAGCAAAGTAGATAAAAGTGTTGTTCAAGGAGCACTAATATAGACTACATTCTTTAAAATAAGTGAAGGTGAATTCAGGCGAGGGAAACGAGTCTAACCAGAAAAACAACTGTAAAAAAACCCAGCCCCGTGGCACTCTTACACAATTCTTGTGTCAATGTAAACCCATTGTCTTACCTTGTACCTTGAAGCAAAAATGCAATTGGAAGAGAAGATCCCGTCTGTTCGGAGCTTCATGGCCGTTGGGGTCTTTTTAAGTGACATCAGCCACACCTCTCGTTCACCAGACAATCACTTAAAAGAAGGCTTGAGCAATAAACTTGTCGCCAGAAGGGACACGAAGAGCATACCTTTGGCCCAGTGCCACCAAATATTTCTAGACATCTCCATGCAAATATTCATGCAAATATTCACGTCTTTCGTTTCATTTACTTTGACCTACAGACTGACGCACAAGATTTTCCATGTTGTAAAAAACACCAGGCTCTTGAATTTGCTTTTCCTCATTTCCCTTTCCTGTAGCTCCATCCTTTTTTCCACGTCTCCTGCATTGAGCAACCTCTCACTGATGGTGTCAAATGTGATATCATGGATCAAATCGTTGGTAGTGATATATATCATATCAGTGATTGTGTCATTTTTATGTCCGTTGTTTTCTTAATTACAGGGTATTGTGTGCTATTATGTCTATTTTTCAAAACTCATATTTCTCATTTCCATCCATCTAGCTGTTCACAGATTAAACCTTAAAAAAACTTAACAACGTCATTTCAATTGTTGTCTACGTTTTGATTGCAGTGATGTGTTAAATCCGTCAAACCTGTAGCGGTACAGGAAGCATCTTTGTCTAATATTTGGTGGACCACAACATAGTTTTCTAGAGATTATGTCATGAACACAACACATATAGCGATAAGGGCTTTGGAACACCTCCACCAGCCATTGGTTGCTAATGGGTCAGTCTGCTTCACGGCTGCTTGTTTGAAGTGTCAGTCAAATTTTGGATCAGCCCGTGGAGTATCCTCTCTACTGATCTCATTGGTCAGCTTGTTCATTAGAGCATTAGGTGTATCAATTCACCTATGGACTGCTCCTATGGCAATTCATGGGCTGGGAAGCGTCCCTACATTCCAGTGAAATCCCACAGTTACAATCGTCTAGGGCTAGGTTGCCTGCAGAGCAAGTGAGCAGTGCCACCACACACCGGGGCCAACGCTTGCTCCTCTGAAATCCATCTTTGTGACAAGCAAAATGAAATGTATAAAGCTACTGCAGTGGAAACCAATTATTATCATCATTTAGACTTGTAGAAAGGCAGGTGAGCAGTGCAAGTGGTTCCACACATGAGCAACCCCCACTCTGACAGAGGACCATTCACACTAGGGCTCAGCCTGAGTGATTTTACCTGGCTGGCCTCTATTTTTGTGAGGGGTAAAATGCAGTTCCTGGAGTTCCACAGTTTTTTATTTTTTTACCAAAGCAGCCTTTACAGTGATTTCAATTGCTGACAAGTTTTGCAATATAGCCTACATACTGTCAGCAAAAATTAAATTCAGTAAAATTAATATTGATAATATTTTGATGTATATTTAAAATTCATATTTAATCCTTCTTTTATCTCTATTTATTCTCTGGTCTCATGTCTGCTGCTGCTTTGAGCTTGTCTCTGAGCATGCAGTGCACTCTTTCTACATCTGAGCATGCCCACCAGCTCATGTTTGCTGGCTGGTGGACAAAGTGGTTCAGCTTCACTCCTTCGACACCACAAATGAAGCACTACCTCCACGTGTAGACAACAAGAGGCTCAGGGGCATATTTACAAGCCCCTATTGCCACGGGAACATCACTTTTTGTGACGTTTCCGTGGCGATAGGGGCCCTGCCTTGCAGCGTTAAGCGACTTAATATGGTTTAATGCTGCCTTGTACATAAGGCCCTCTTTCACGCTATGGTTAACGTGAAAGGGGCGTGCAGTGGGTGTTGTGGTGGGCGTTCCACCGCAACACCCATTGTATTTGACGCTGCCCCCTATGTACAAGGGCGGGGTACATGGGAGGCGGAGCCAAAATTAAGACCAGGAAAATCCTGCTTTTACGTTGGGAAAATAGGAGAAATGCATTATTTCTCCTAATTTTTGCTTTTTCCATGTGTGCTGCTTGTGCAGCAGACATGGAAAACGCAAAATGCACTGGTTTGTTTATGTACAGGAAGGTGTCCCTTCCTGCACATAAACAAACCTTTTAAAAAAAGGCCTTTTTGTAACTTTCATGTGTGCTGCATGAAGCCTCACACATGAAAGATACAAAATGGCATTTTAGGATTGTTTATGTGCAGGAAGGGACACCTTTCTACAGATAACCAATCTTCCCCGGCACACAGACACCCTTGCACTCTGGTGCAGGGTGCCCGCATTGGCGCTAAGTTGTTAAACTTAGCGCCATTGCAGGGGGAAACACAAGGCTGCACCATATCCTTGTAAATATGGTGCAGCCTTGCGTTTCTGAAGTGGCGGAGCATGTCGTTAAGCCAACGAGGCTAACAACTCGCTCCGCCACTTCATTGTTCATATCCCCCTGTGTTTTCCGACATTTCAAACCTATAGCTTTGTGTACATGTTTTCAGTCTCACATGTGCTTGGATAAGATCACAGAGGGGCATATGTACAAGCCCCTATCGCCAAATGCAGCACTACCTCCAAGTGTAGACAACAAGACGCTCAGGGGCATATGTACAAGCCCCTGTCGTCATGGGAAAGTCACTTTTTGTGACGTTCCCGTGGCGATAGGGGCCCTGCCTTATGTACAAGGCAGCGTTAAGCCACTAAACGTGGCTTAAAGCTGCCATGTAGAAAAGGTCCCCTTTCACGCCATGGTTAGCATGAAAGGGGCGAGCAGAAGGTGTTGGGGTGGGCGTTCCACCGCAACACCCATTGTATCTGCCTTGTGCAGCACACATGGAAAAAGCAAAATGCCAAAGTTTGTTTATGTACAGGAAGGTGTTCCTTCCTGTACATAAACAAATCTTTAAAAAATGCCATTTTGTCACTTTTATGTTAGCTGCATGAAGCAGCACACATAAAAGTGACAGAATGGCATTTTAGGATTGTTTATGTGCAGGAAGGGACAACTTCCTACACATACACATTTCTCCCCTGCATTCAGACACCCTTGCACTCTGGTGCAAGGGTTCCTGCATTGGGGCTAAGTTGTTAAACCTAGTGCCATCGCAGGGGGAAACGCAAGGCTGCACCACATTCTTGTAAATATGGTGCAGCCTTGCACTTCAGAAGTGGCAGAGCATGTCATTAAGCCACAGAGGCTAACAACACTCTCCGCCACTTCTTAGTACATATCCCCCTCATTTCCTTACTTTGGAAACTACAAGAGTGAGTGGGAAAGCAATGCCAGTGTGGGGAACGAGAGAGAGACAGATCAAATCAAATCAATCTTTATTTGTATTCATTTAATTAAAATCTTACAAAGAAGATTCAATCATACAATTCATAAAAACCAGACCATAACGCGAGAGAACCAAAAGGGCAAAAGCTGATACTTAATTGATGTTACTTGGCTGACACCATCGCCCACTTGAGCTGTTTCCTCAAAACCCCATGGGGGCAACGGTAAGTTAAATTGCAAGCATGAAGCTGCTATTGACGTGCATGTGTGCTATCTAGTCAAGTGACTTCCCTAGCTACCACCCTGGCAGCTAGGTTAAAGTGCAAGTGGCCAAAATATTTTAAATGCAAACATACACGAAAATATGTAATCGCAGCAGCCCAGGCAGTTTGGTCAAGCTGCATAAGACTACATTGTACGCATATAAAATATGGTTCAAAGCTGCATAAGACTATATTGTACACATATAAAAGATGGTTTAAAGCTGCATAGGACTACAATGTACGCATATCAAAGATGGTTCAAAGGTGCATAAGACTACATGATATGCATATAAAAGATTGTTCAAAGCTGCATAAGACTACACTGTACGCATATAAAAGATGGTTTAAAGCAAAGATGCAGAACCTGGGAGCATGGCTGATAGTTTTACCAAGAGCAGGGGAGAGGTCAACTAGATGGAAAAGAAGTGGGGCTAACACGCACCCCTGTTTTAGGCCATACTGTCTGGTGTACTGTGAGAAAGGACTTGTTACAGGGAGGTGCTAGGCCATCTGCAGTGGCAGGACAGGATAAGCCTTTGTGTGTGTTGCTGGAGCCAGTTCCATTCCAGCCAAGAAGTGTTTCTTAAGAAATATAATCCAACAATCTTCCTTGATTGGAATGATCCAAGGAGCCTGCTGCTGCCCGTTGAAATTATTCACAGTTTGCCAAAAAGATCTTGAGTTAGATAGTTTGCTATTATAGAGCAGCCTGGCCCAGAAATGTCCATATCTTTGGGCCTGGGGAGAGTCTGAATTCTGTTTACCTTTTTCTGTGTCCAATCCAAGCATCTGGTAAGTCTCGTACAGAGAGCACAACTGGTGGAGTCAACCATAAAAGCGAAATATAATGCTGAAGGAATGGCCCCAGGAGTAGTATAATCCCTTATCCCGAAGGTGCTGCGTGACAGGCCTTAACTCACGTTGTCTTTGTAGGGTAATGGCTGATAGATCCTGGAACAACACTGGGGACTGTCCACAAAAGTTAAGTGGCTGTTTCTCATGGGCTGTGCGGGGCAATATTATCCTTTATAGGGAAATCGTGCAGCAACGGTGGCCCAGTCACAGTCAAATCTCTTTCGCGCCCTAGCTGCACGCGTGCGAAGCTCCAGCTGCCAGTCGCAGGTAGCCCCACAGGGGACACGGCTGTTCTCCTACTCCCAGCTGGAGGGGTGGAGGGGGAGGTCTCTGCAGCAGCCTCTGCTGGGCCTGGAGCCGGCCAAGCATAGGCTTCTCGGCGTCACCGCCGCTTGCATACCAGGAATGTTACTGTGTGCCACTTTCTTTTCTTCATACCGGCACCGGGAACTCCGGTGCCTCTGCAGCGACTTCCAGGCCTCACCAAGCTGTATGCAGGGTAATGTGCGGTCAGATCGGTGGCAGGGATAGAGAGATGGGATCCAGATGTCCTATCCGTTCGCCATCTTGGCCACACCCTTCTGTTATCTTATTATTGATGCTCTATTTAACAGATTGCTACTGCAACTGTATGACTATTTGCTTGAATTATTGAGACTCGGCTGAGTGTCATGAAGTACTCTAAAATGGCAGTTCAACAGCTTTAATTGGATTTTGAGCAATATGCTCTATTTTATCTAATTCTTTTTCTTTGAACGCTTCATGAGTTCTACTAACTGTAAAATTCTGGTCCTATTCTTTAGAATAGAGTATCTGCCCTTCATGAAGCTCGCATTATTTGATGATTTGTTCTAAACATATTTTAATGAGATTTCTGTAAATGTACTTGAATTTATTGACTAATTTGAATAACATGAACTAAAAGGATCTTACTAAGCTCTTAATGAAAAATAATACTTTCAAAACTACTTTAAACTCGAGGGGCGCTAGGTGGCGCCAAACCAAGATGGCCGCGCTATAGCAAGGCTCTCGCCCGACCGGGCATTCTTAACATCCTTAAGGACATCCTGACCACTCTATCCTGCATATAGACACTTTGGCTGGACGCCTGAATACCTGCGGATTACAGCGGTGCTGGTGGAGTTGGGATACCCTGCCGAACGGCGGAGAAATCGGCGGCGACTCTTCCCGGGCGGAGCTACTGGCTGCTTTGAGACCGGCGGGGGTGAGGTGTCGCCTGCCGGGAAACTCCGAGGCTTCTGCGGCCCTTGCGCTGCAATGAGGACATCCCCCGGGGGAGAGCAGTGCACCGGTGGACTCGGGAGGACGCTGTGGGGATGCCGGAGCCTGCTGTGCCCCTGTCGTGAGGAGACTTCCTGGTGTCGAGGCGGAGGAGACGACGAGACTGATCGCGGCTCGGGCGGCCCCATCTGGACGATGCTGGTAGGACACTACGGGGACCTGAAAATTATCCCACTTGCCCGTTAGCGCTGTGACTCCATGTGCGGGTGGCCTGGCGGTGTGCGGCCCCTGACAACAGAAGAACTGGCCTAGTCTGTCCCCGGCGCATAGCTGTGGTCTGCGGGCCGCGTGGGGGAGGGGAGGAGCTCCCCGCGCGGTGCGGCCTGCCCGAGTGTGGCGCGGGACGCGCTGTCTGTTCATACCTGACTGCGAGCGCCTCAGTGGATTGGGGACACTGGCGGAGTATAATCGGGGACACGGCCTCTTCCTTGGCTCGCGGCCCGGCCGGACTTCTTGGCGCGACCTCCCCCCCCTCCTGCCTCTGGCCCTCTCTCTGCTGCGGCCCCCCTGTCGGGCGGGGTGTCGTAGATGCTGGCGCTGGACGCGGGGCAGTGCTGGGGCTGTGCAGCGGCTGGGATGGAGTGAGAGTCAGCTACCGACCGGGGGACGGAGGAGGAAGGGAACCCACTTGCTGAGAGCCTCGACCCATGGCTCGGGACCGCAGCGCTTGTCCTGATTCTGCCCGCTTGCATTCATTCAGCTGGAGGGAGTTGGGGACTGTGTCCACGGGCTGGTCTGCCGGGAGGAGCTGGACTCTGGAGGGGACGGCCCTGGACATGGGTCGCAAGGACGCCAAACAGTCCACACTGCCGTTCGAGACTACGAAGAAGTCCGCGACGGCGCCGGCATCGGGGAGCGAGCCGCCCGCCGCGTGGGCACCCGACGAAGACTGGAAATCCCTACTAGTGAGCATGAGGCACAGCCTGACGTCCATAGACTAAAAAATAGATAGCATCAATACCAGGTTGGACAGTGTTGTCGCTAAGCAGGAGCATCATGATACTCGCATTAAGGAGACGGAGGAAAGGATCTCTACCCTGGAGGACGGGGCCTCCTCCGCTGCCAGGCAAACGGCTCAGATGGATCGGCTCCTCAAAATCATCGCGGACAAGAATGAGGATTTGGAGGCGAGGTCCCGTCGCAACAACATCCGCGTTCTGGGACTGGCTGAGTCCACCAACACGGGGAAAATGGAAATCTTTATTGAGAAACTTGTCGTTGAACTGTTTGGGACAGACTCATTCTCCTCATCCCTCATTGTGGAACGGGCCCAAAGATCCTTAGCTGCCAAGCCTCCACCGGGAGCCCCGCCGCGACCCATTGTGGCGCGCTTCCTTAACTACAGAGACAGGGATGCAGTGCTGAGGCGAGCGCGCGAGATTGGCACGGTGGTGTATGGTAACGCCACGTTATCCTTTTTTCCTGACTTCACTGCCTCGGTACAGGAAGCTAGACGAAAATTCGCCGGGGTAAAAAAGAAACTACAGGCCCTGGAGCTGCCCTACGCCATGCTTTACCCAGCGAAGCTTAACATTTCTTACCAAGGCCGACAGCATTTTTTTCAAACTCCACAACAGGCTGAAGACTTCCTCAAATCCCATAAAAAAGACATAGTCGGAGAGGATACGGGAGGGCGGCGCTCGAGTGCACCGTCGCCACTGGCGCAGCAGGACTGATCGTGCTGGGACGACACACCGGCCGCGAGAGACCATCGCTGCTGAATATACTCGGACTATCAGAAGTACATTCTGGTGAGGCATTTCCGATGAACAGGTCAGGTGTCAGATGAACTGAAATATTTCATTACTTGTGCCCGGTCACCCGCCTCTGTCCCGCATTGTGATACCAGGAATATACCTGGTTCCTAGCGGGTGAAAGTAGAGAGGGGGAGGGCAGGCTTGGTGCCCCTAGGCATCGTCCCCTAATGGGCGAACCCCTATACCCCCCCTTCCGTAGTGAGGGGAGGGCGTCAGTTATTTCCCTCATGTTCTTAGGGATGGTGTTGTTCGGGGAGGGAGGGACGGGGAGGGAGCTAGGTACCCGGCTAGTGGGGTTTGCCGGTGTGGGAGGGAACCGACTCCGGCTAGTTTTTGAGATCTTAGATTTCGCAATGCCAGTTAACTGGAGTCGGGGGGAGGTGGCAGTTGTTGTGGGAGTTTATTATGTTGGTGAACTTGAGTGCTGCACGACTTCATATGCTATGACTCTCAACCACGGATATTTGGGTCTGAGTGAATGGGTGACGTAGCCGACTCGCGGCCCTCTATGCAATTGCAGCTTGTATCCTGGAATGTACGAGTGTTGAACAACCCGAGGAAGAAGAGACAGGTCCTGGGGTATTTGGACAGGCAGGGGGTTTCTATTGCCATGCTTCAGGAGACGCATCTCATACAGGGTGGGTCCCCCTTATTTGCATCCCGTTGGGCTACCTGTAGGGTGTTTTCATCCTACTCTAATTACGCTAGAGGGGTTACGATTCTGGTGCGACGGGGAGTGGGGTTTATACCTGAGGGGACTGAGGCTGACTCGGGTGGTAGGTACTGTCTGGTCTGGGGGACACTGCACTCACACACAATACTCTTTGCCTGTTACTATGGCCCCAACACGGATGACCCGGCCCCATTTATCACACTGTGGGGAAGATACAAACACTGGGAGTGGCACATGTCGTAATAGGAGGCGACTTCAACACTGCGCTTCGGCCCACGGCGGACAGATCACACCCTCAAGCGTCGCACTACACGCAGACCCAACGCACATTATTAAGCATTGTCGACGAACACCACCTGATAGACGCGTGGCGGTACTCACACCCCTCGCTCGGACAGGGTACACATTACTCGGCACATATTTCTTTCGGCGGGTCTCTCTCCATGGGTGGGCCGTACACTACATCTCACCCGCACACTTTCCGATCACTCCCCGGTCCTCCTTTCGCTGCGCATACCCGTTGCAATATCCCCTTTTCTTAGTTGGCGCCTCAACCCGGCGCATCTCCTGGATTCGGTCTTTAGGGCGGAACTGGAGCAAGACATACAGGAGTTTTTTGACCGCAATGTGGATTCAGTGTCCAGTATTGCCACGGTCTGGGAAGCTTTCAAAGTTACTGTGAGAGGCTGGTGCATAGCTAAGGGAGGTGGGGTCCTTCGGTCCTTGCGCGGAGATCTGCACAAACTCGAGTCCGAGATACGTCGCTTAGAGGGCGAACTGACGCGGCTCCCGCGGGGGGCTGCGGTGGCCGCACAGCTCCGAGAAAAGATGAATGAATATACGGAGGCAGCGGATAGGGAAAGCAAGTTTCTGGGGAAACCGTTCGTGGCGCGGATATACGGAGAGGGAGACAGACCCGGTAGGGCGTTAGCCTCGGCTGTCCGCCCCCCTAGGTACCGCAATTTCGTGGCCTTCCTGCTCGACGAGCGGGAGATCCCGCAGCGCAATCTCCCGGATCAGCTTCGGGTCCTCACCGACCATTATACCAGACTCTACACCACACACAGGTCGATGCCGATCAATCTACATGACTATCTCGACGACACGGCCATAGCTTGGCTGGGCCCTACACAGCAGGAATTTCTTCATCACGAAATCGAATTAGATGAAATAAAAGATGCTATAATGTCCATGGCATCGGGCAAGGCGCCGGGCTCGGACGGTATACCGATCGAGTTTTACAAAACCTTCATTCACGCACTGGCCCCGGTGCTGAAACATGTATACTATACTGCGCTGGAGGAGGGTTCTCTGCCGGCTACGATGCGCGAAGCCCTCATCACGTCCTTGTTGAAGCCTGGGAAGCCGCCGGACCAATGTGATTCGTACAGGCCTCTATCGCTACTGAACGTGGACATTAAAATATTGGCAAAGGTACTGGCTACCCACCTTAATCTCCTGATGGAACGCCTGGTCCTTCCGGATCAGGCCGGATTTGTTCCTAACCGTGCGACTGCCCATAATCTGCGCACGTTGCAGGCTGTGCTGCAGGATATCAGCCCACAGTGTAAGGCTGCTGCAATTTTCCTGGACGCCACTAAGGCGTTTGATTCCCTGGAGTGGGATTACCTTTTAGCGCTGCTGGAGCGAATGGGTATTCCCTTCAGCTTTCTGAATTGGATCAAGTTGTTGTACACCCGGCCCCAAGCCGCGGTCTTGCTCAATGGTGCCCGATCTGCCCCTTTTGCCATCCGCAGGGTTACCAGACAGGGGTGCCCCCTCTCTCCAGTACTGTTCGCAATCGCGATTGAACCCCTTGCGGCTAAACTCAGGCAGCACCACAATCACCGCTCTTTTATCTATCCAGAGCGCCAATTGCTTGTCGCATTATATGCGGACGACATCACCCTCTACGTGCATAAGCCGCAAGAAAATCTGAACCCTTTGTTACGTGAAATCACTAAATTCGGAGCTATATCCGGGATTCAGATCAACTGGGCGAAATCAGCCCTATTCCCCTTGACGGACAGTACCCTGCCATTCCCCCTGGACTACCCATTGCTGTGGGAGTCGGAGGAGATTAAATACCTGGGCATCAGGGTGACCAGAGACCGGGAGACCCTAATCCGGGCTAATTACGGGACGGCGCTAGATAAAATTACCGAGAATGTCACTAAATGGATCCATCTTCCGCTGTCTATGGCAGGGCGTATTTCCCTGATTAAGATGGTGGTTCTTCCCAAATTGTTATACCTTTTTACCAACATCCCCTATAGCCCGGGTCCCCACTTCTTCCGAGCTCTTAACTCCCAGATGTCTCGTCTGGTTTGGGGCGGGAAGCAGGCCAGAATCGGGATGCGAACCCTCATGTTGCCTTACCACCAGGGAGGGTTTGAGGTGCCTAACTTTCAGCGCTACTACGACTGTGCCCAAGGGCACTTTGCTGCCTACTGGCTCCACCCCCCACCCTTTATGGCGCACCTGGCGGTGGAGGATGGGTACATGAGACCTGAGCAACCTTCCGGTTATCTATATTCGGAGGTCCGTTTGGGAGATCGTGACCCCACTACGGTTGACTGCACAGTAAGGGCCTGTAAGCGCATAGCGGTACGAATGGGGGCCACATTCCTATACTCTCCCCGTATGGTCCTAGCATATGATCCTAGACTGAGTGTTGCACGTGAGGAACTCGGTCGCAAAATGCTTACAAGGCTCGCGATCTGCACGTGGGGTGACCTATATCACGAGGGGAGTTTCCGCTCGGCGGCGCACTTCTTCGGCGAGACATCCCCGTCGGTGATGGATACGTTCCTTTATGTCCGACTGCGACAAAACATAAAGGCGGTCACGCCTAATTTCCCGGACGAGCCTGAGGTCTTGGCGCCTCTTCATGCTATGTTGCAAACGGACACTCCGAAACATGTGGTCTCCATGCTGTATGCCCACGTGCAGTCGGCTCCGTCTCCCCCCTCCCTCAGAGCGCGGGCGGACTGGGATAATGACCTGGGGAACCCAATGTCGGACGAACAATGGGAGGAGAGTTGCTCTCATACCACTGCGGTTACGGGTAATGTGCGACTTAGACTAGTCCACTTTAAATATTTGCACCGCCTCTACTATACCCCTGCCAAACTGTGCCGATTCGGGCTGCGAGGTGATGACCGCTGTGTGAGATGCAGGAGGTCGGGCGCTGGCTTTCTTCATCTGGCCTGGACGTGCCCAGCTGTTGCCGCTTATTGGGGGGAGGTCTTCTCGGCCCTGTCCGAGATGATCGGAGTGACCACCGCGCCTTGCCCTGAGCTCGCCCTGTTGGGCCGGTCGCACCCGGTGCTCAAGACGCATCGGAAATTCTTTGCTCTGGGACTCCTGCTGGCCAAGCGCCACGTGGCGTGTAGATGGGGACGAGGACGGGCGCCTAAATTCAAGGACTGGCTGAGTACTATGTCTACATGGCAGGAAAGGCTTCATCAGTATGCTGACCTTTTGCCCCCCAAGTCGTGGCCTAAGGACCTCTGGGGACCCCTCGTCGCTTACCTCCTGCGGGCCCGCGGGGGGGGGGCGATTCCGAGGAGGGCGGGACCGAGAACGTTGGGAGAGCCGACTCCTCGGCCACGCCTTGTGCTGTCTCTACCCCATTGACCACTACGACGGATTGCTTGCCTTGACCCCCCCCTTTTCGTCTCCCTGTTCCCCCCCCAGGATGGGTGGACGGGACGCTCCCCGTTTGCCCGGACCGAGTACATGCTTGCTGGTATGATAGCATTTTATGCGCCTGCTACGTGGGTGGGAGGGGGCGGGATGCCATTTCCCCGGATTTGAGATGCCATCAAGCTTTCCCCGCCGCAGCGCAGGTTGAGTGGCTGTGTCATGTGTAGCACCGGTTCATGTTCACTACATTGCATCAAGGATATCTCCCCCCAGGTCGCTGGCTAGGTCAGTTAAGTGCAGAGCAACATAACACTACAGTTGGCCTGTACCCAGCTATGGGTGCACCTCATACCAAGGCCCTGCACTGGACAGTTCCTTACGCCACATACTAAGTATGGTGGACACACACTGGGGGCGTACAGTTCTCATTGAAGTTAAAAGTTGGTTCTGACAAAATGAAAAACGAAACCTCACAGGGTAATTGGATGTGTGCTTCTTGCTGTTATCATTGCCACTATATGCCTTCATCAGCAGCCTAAATGTAATACCCAGCGGCCGGCCCATATGGGTTGTAGGCGACATGCTGTGAGCCTGACTTACTCCTGCCTAGCAAGTGTTCTACGTCTATTGCACTGCATGTTGTTGCTGCCGGCCAGGTGGCATGGTTGTAGGCAAGAAGCTGTGTATGCTCTGTTTTTGACTAATAAAGGTTTTTCAAAAAAAAAAAAAAAAAAACTACTTTAAACTCTCATCATAAACTGTACTTAGAACTGTCATTTTGATTTAAATTTTGATGATGAAATAGCTTTCACTTGAAACAAGTTATACTTGGAAGCCAGCAGGGAAACTGGGCTTTGCCAGGAAATTGATGGTAAAATAAAATAAAAGGTTCAACCATATTATTTAAATTCTGTCCCAAGTCCGCGCTATCAAGAAAAGGGTAGATACAATTGTTTCTCTTCATTTATTTAAAAACCTGGTAGGTGGGCCACTCTCTCAGCAATTCTCGTGGAAATCGTAGAGGCACTTAAGGGGCAGGAGGGTACACCGGTAACCACCAAACCAACACCTCTAGACAATTTCACGCAATCCACAACAGCTGCAGACGGGCCTCCCCCAAGTCCAATAACAAATTCGAGCAACAGCCACAAGCCTAGCCAGTGTTGATTGAGCCCAGTGACACAGCTAGAATCCCCAACCGTCGAACTGGGTGCCAGCCCAAGTGACGTGGTAGAGCTCAAAAGCCCAGTGCCGCTAGATGGCCACTATGTAGGAGACCATCCACAATAATGAGCTCACAAAGAAAACAGCCAGTCAGGTCGCCTTCCACTCACAAGCAACAATAAACACAATAGACCTGACTGTGAAGGACATAATCCACATTCTTTTTTAGAGCTGGTGGTGGGGGACTGCTTCCTCAACCCAACTGCTATTTTTTTCAATTACCAGTCTTATCCACTTCTAAATGTCCCAAAAATTATTTTATATAAACACACGTTTATTAGGTCACCCCATGTAGGGGCGTGGCTTGGCCAAGTCTAATGGTGGACGCATTAGCCGAGAGCTCCGCATCAGCCTGTAATTAATCCTTCAGAATTGTACAGCCTGGCCCAATTTCCATATTCCTGGAACCCTCCAAAAAGCCCGCGTGATGAGAGGTACTCCTGGGCGAGGATTGCGGACTACTACTGACGGAGGCCAGGAGCTGTGACCAGCGGTCTGAAGTGCGTAGCAACAGCCGTAGTAATGGCGGTAAAAAAGTGAATCGCAAAACCGGAGACCTGCCCCGGCGGTGCATTCTAAGCGGCTGACTACTGCCCCCCCCCGGAGGTCTGCGTGGAGGTTAGCGCTAACAAGGCATAAGCAGGGCCCTTATGATCGGCTCCTGCAATGCCAGCACTGCAGGCGAGAGCGGGACCCGGCTATGAGTGGGGTCTGCTGGGTGGGCACCCCTCTCCTATCGGGTGGGTGAACAAGGAGGCATGCCGAGAGGGACCCTGAAGTGCCACCTGGATACTAACCCTGGGCGTAGTTCGCGTAGCCGCGCTTCGCGAAGATGTACTTGCACTACGCGACATTCGCGTAGCTTCGCGAGCTTGCGTAGTTGCTTGGTGCACCCGTTCGCGATGGCTTTTTCTTGTTCGGGAGTGCAGTGAGCGTGTTCGGGGAGCTGTTTGCATGCTCGGGGGATATATCTCGCGATCTTACCCATGCGGTCGCCAACGGGCACGGCCATTTTGTTTTTCAATTGTCCCGCTCGCGATGCCTATCTCCTGTTCCGGGTCACGGATAGCGTGTTCGCGATGTGCATTGACGTGTTCGGGAGTGCATTTTACTTGTTCGCGATGAATAGTACATGTTCGCGAGAAATATCGCGCAAACTTACCCACGCGGTCGCGAATGGGCGCAGCCATCTTGTTTTTCACTCTATGCTATGGTTCTGGGCCTACTTTTGAATCCTCCCTTTATCTTTGCAATCCTTTGTCTTTAAAGCATTTTTTCTGACTTTTTTTAGTTATTATCTATCTCTCTCTTTGCCTAAGTTTATATTTTGCATTTTATTTCTACTTTTACTGTGTTTTTGTTACTTTCATAAAGTTCTTTCTATCTTCTTCCTCCTAACTTTTTTTTCCCCTTCTAACTTTTCTTTTCCGCCTCCCACCCACCCCAGAACCATGAGCAAGGGCACACCGAGTGCCAAGGGCAAGGGACCTGCAGGAGCAGAGAAGGGCCGCCTGCCTTGCGGCAGAATGCGTCCTGCAGGGGTGCAGGCCCAGCAACTGTTTGGGGAGGAGGAGGTGGCCGCCCTTGTTTTTTTCATCCAGCGACACCTCCCCTTGACCTTGGCAGAAGGCGGCAGGCCCGGCTCCGGGTACGCTACCCAGGAGCGGCACCGTCGGTGGGCGAAGGTGTGCCGGGCCATGTTCCGGTGCTCTGGGGTCCGGCGCACCCACAATCAGCTAGCCCACCGGTGGTCCGACATCCTGGACCGGGAGCAGGACCTGTTGGACCTGCTAGGTGTCGAGGTCGTCGGGCTTGGTGAGTAACTTATTGTGTATATTAAATTTGATGAACAACAAGATTACTGCTGCGTGCCAAGCGTTGCTGGTAAATTACGTTCCAAAAAGCAAAATGTTCTGTGATTTAAGGACCCAGGTGCTCGGTGGTACTCTTACTTGTTTGCAACTTAGTTTGCGCTAGCTTGTGCTGATGCTGATTATGTAAGAGTTTATTTTACAGAACTGAAGTTAGGTAATGCGATTTGCTAGAGAGACTCTAGTCCTTCCATTGTCCTACTGTGAAATAGTGGTGGATGGATATTGGATACTAGGTTTAGTTTGATAGTATTAGTTAATAATTGTTTTATGCGGTCTGCATGACGCCTCCTCTGTCACTGAGTGCTGCTTACCCAGTCCTCCGTCAAACCTTTTGTACTTTGTTTAGTGAGTGGTAGGCTTAGCATGGTCAGTCAGTAGCAGAACTAGATCAGAATCTTGCAACCAACCCACAATGTGTTGTATGTATGTATGCACTAATGTATGCATGTGTCCTCCATCTCATCTATGCATTTGATGGCTGAAAAAAAAGGAAATGCAGACTTAGTGAACAATTGGCCTGTCTGGAATAGGTGGTGTAGGTCAGGTGGTACTTACTAGGCTTCGTATTGTAATCAGAATGATTATGGGACACTGGAGTGTTCATAAATAAGTAGACGATCCGTGAATGCAGGAAGAAGCCAGTAGTCGATCCATCTGATTAGACAGGTCGATTTTATTGCAATTGTTGTTTCCTAAAATGTTGTTTGACTTATTTTTCCAAATGATTTATTATTATTTGTTTCACAGCACTCCTTAATGTTTGTCTCTTTCTTTATTATATTTTACATGATCATCAGCACCACCCAGGGGCAAGTAGACGGGGTCGGAGTCGGCGGGGAAACCACAGGACCACTCCTCTACCGAGGCTCCTGCTGCTGTCCCCAGTAAGTCCTCCAGTGGTTCTATTGACATTTATATTTCCCTAACTTTTACTGCATCTTTTTTTTCCGAACTATAAATTATGGTTCCACTTTCTAATTCTATTTTTTACAAAAGCTTACTTCTTTGACCTTGACTATCTGTTTCCAAATTCTGTTTATCCCTGCCTCTAACTAAGTTGCTTCTAACTGCCTCTGCTATGACTCTCTGTACTACTACTACTACTACTATTACTATAATTACTCTGTCTGTAGCGAAGCTTGCACAGTTGCCCACTCTTTATAGAAGGTTTTCTTTGGAATAATAAAACTCTGATTGACCAATAGCTCTAGCCACTGTGTCCTGTCCTTTGGGTTGTCCTCTTCAAGTCTTCTCAATGTTGAGGCTTTGACAATTACCACAAACAAAATGGACAACCAGATATTTGACTAGTATTTTTGAACGGATAGTACATGATACTACTATTGTCTAGTGATTCTGCAGAGCCACATACAGAACTATGCACAACAAAATAGGATGCTGTTGATGGGAGGTTGAACCTTACTGATCACACCTCAGTCCGATGAACCAACGATCCCCTGACCGACTAGCTATAGTTTCTCACATTAGGGTCCCACTCCCGACCCCCCCCACGAAGAAGATACACAATGTTGATGATGACTGAGACAGACAACCCAGAACATAATAACACCATGTTGCTCACTCACTTGTGTAAGTCCACCCCACCACACCAAATACCACAGATTCTATGTGTAAGTTCAAAAGGTTTATTTGAAACAAGTATAAAACTCTGTACATCGTTAATATAGAATTTAATTTACTACAGCCATAGTCAATAAGCCAGCAAAAAGCCTAAGATTAAAACAGTAAACATTTACAAGGGCATGACAACAAGAGCCAAGATCTTTTGAATTCTGGAAGACCCCTCACCGTAGAACGTAGAAATACTGGTTACATCATCGTGCATCATAATATGCTCTGTAAATCTATGGTTTGTAGAAGGGAATCTTCCGCATATTATATGAGAAAAATACTGTGCGTTAGCCGTTAGATAGTATACTGGTGAATGCAAGTATTTTGCAGTCATGGCAAAAAGTGTAACATGTATGTGATGGCTAAGCAATATGGACTAAACAAACTCAACAAGTGGGTTGTTTTTCGACCTCTTCACTTGTACGCAACAGTCAAGTGGCCTCAAAGGCATCTACTGCACATGTCAATAAGCTGGCAGGTATAATTAAATATGCGCCAAAAGAGTAGTAGTCGACATGATGAATCTAAAAGGGTTACACATGGCTCAGGCTAACTTTCAAAAGAGTAGAGTAGGACTAGATGACCCTAGGAACCATATCACTACTAGTGTCTGTCTACTGACTGTACTTACTGTCTAGTGCTGATGTATGTTGTATTAACTTTTTTTTCAATGTCCCAAGTGAACATTTAAAATAGGGTGAGGTTTCCAGGCATCTAAAAATTTGTGATTTTTTTTTTCTAGGCACACTACCATCCACCAGTGCCGGCGGAGCCAGAGGCGATGCGGCCATTCCGGAGGGGGCAGGAGAACTGACGGCACCTGCAGGAGAGACAGGGGGGGAGCCAGCAGCAGTGGCCGGCGGTGGTACGTTATATTCATTACTTCTTGACATTACTACTATATGGAAGTGTGTTCACTATTTCACTGTACTGTGCGACTTATTAAGTTGTAGTGAACATTATACAACGGTTGAAGAAGACACCCTTTACTTAGCATTAGCAGCGTGAGTTGAGTAACCAATGGCCTCTTCTATTTGACTCCAAAATCAGCTGTGAAGGTTTTATGGAGAAGACAAACTCAGATCAGATGACCTTGATGGATGTGTTGAACAAAGAGGGAAAGAACTAAGGGTGGAAGGACGGGCGAGATAAATAAGATGACTGACTGGCAGAGAAGGATATGTTGTTGGAAGCATGCATAGGTGGCTGATAGTAATCAGATCAGATGCATGGGTTGTTGAAGGATGGGTGGAAGGTGAAAGAGAATGCCTGCCTGGGTGGGCGACACAGTATGTGTGGATAGTGCTAGATAGCAAGAATCAGCGTTGTTTGGTTCAAATTCAAACTCAAAGCCAAGGCAAGCAAGGAAGGAGCGGAAGCATGGGTGGTTGTTGGTGAAACCAACTAAGTATGAGATATATAAAAAAGAAGGATAAACGTTTACTTTAATGGATGTATGCCTGGATGTACTATCATCAATAGACAGTATAGGTGGAAAGTGTCACTGGAGATTCTTACTTTGAAGAAAATGTAAAAGAAACTGCGCGACAGTAGCAAAGCGTAGGGGAATATAGGTAGTATTATCAGAATACAGTAGACTTGCAGTAGTTTGCAAGCACGTCATATATATTTATATATATATATATTATCAAGCGGAAGCCCCTTCCTCCCACTCTGGGGACCACTCCCTACCTATTATTATTAATGTATTTTCGATTGGGTCAGCCAGCCTGCAAAGGGTGGGCTATCTGTTGTTTATGGTTATTGGTTACACAATCAATGAAAGCAAAGTACCCTCTGCAGTAGCGGTTGGTGGTGGGAGTGCTGGCGGGCGGTGACATGGGGAGGGGACGGGTGGGTGGCACTGGCGAGTAAACTGTGTATTACGGCCAAATACAGGTAATCAACATAAAAATAAATACAATTATTTTCAATGTGCGCACTGCACCGCCGAATGCGATGCAGTGCGTTCAACAATTTTTTTTTTATGTATTGTTTAATTACCTGTGATTGTCCTTAATCCATAGTTTACTATCCCCACCCTGCACCTTCCCATGTCACCGCCCGGCAGCACTCCCACCACCGACCGCTACTGACCTGATGTCGTATCGTATTAGCATCTATAATATGATTATATGCAATGATCATTGGATCAGATAAATAATCAGCCTTTTTGTAGTACCCAGGGCACGGTGTAAGTGAAATTGTGCATTTGCCCTCATGTAACAGACAGAGTATGGCCAGTGCCAACGGCCGTAAGGCGTCATACAAAAATATGAGCTTCCCCGCCTGCAGACAGTAGTAGTAAATAAAACTAACGTGAGTCTGCATCATGTGGCTCATATCTGTTTCTCTTGGGTGCAAGCTTAGCTTAGCAGACTGAGCTGGCATGCCGGCGACAACAAGGTTATGTTATTGGGCTAAACTACAGATAAGAACAACACAACTGGTGTACTGGAGTATATAGTACGATTATATTTATAATGTCGGAAACTCCCACAAATGTTAGAGTCCAAGGAAGTAGGAGTAGAGATACTTACTACCAAATCACAAATGTTATGAACTGTGCTTGCTAGTGATACTGTGACACTATGTGTAGAATGATTTTAGTGTTTCTGTTTTGCTAAGAGTATTGGCTACAACATGTTCTTTTTCTTTCTTGATATAGATACTCCTTCCACATCCACAAAACCATCTCGGAAGGAGTTGGCCGCTAGGGCCCGGCGCCGTAAACTGGAGGCCATCTGCAAACATTATCGCCGGCTGGTGGCTCAGGTGGAGGAGGAGGAGGAGGCGGCTGCAGCTGCAGCCTCCTCCAATGCCCCAGGCCCCAGTCAGGCACAGCCTCCAGTTTCACGGCGCCGTGGTCCGGCAGCCGCCCGCCGCCGCGCCTCCATTTCAAGCACTGCTGCCCAACACCCTGCATGTAACTGCAGGGCATTTCGCCGCCGCTGCTCCGCCGGATGGCCCGCTTAGAGGAGAACCTAGAGGAGTGGGTAAAGATCCTGGTGGACAAACATCTGAAGGCCCGCCGACAATAGAGGACCTCGTCATTTGCCCCTTTTTTAATTCCTTTTGTTGTTGGGTGGGTTTTTGGGCGTTGGGGATTCGTTCGGACATTGGGACTCTTGGACATTCGTTTCATTTTGGACATTGGTTGGGGTTAGGGAGAGGGTGGGTTAGGTCAGAGTGGGATAGTTTATTTTTGTTAGGGGATATTACATTTTATACTATTTACTTATACAATGCTAATGTTTTGTGGTGGGTTACAGTTTTCCGAATTCAATCTAAGTTACATGGTTTGTTACTTTGTTTCCGTGCTGCTGCATGCCCACAGCCAGTGTTTGATTTAAAAGATCTGCCGATTTTGTAACACACAAACCGATAGATGCAGTACCCCTCGCTGAGTTATTTTTAATTGTCATAATAGTACTGTCAGTCTCTCCTCCTAGTCCATACCTCCCACCAAACTTATCTTACCTGTGATTGATGATGAAGTTCGGCACACTGATGGCTGCATGGTTGGTTTCCCAAATTAACGGAGAAGATGCCATTATTGTGGTGGTAGTAGTAAACACTGGCAATAGCATTTGAAAAAAGAAAGAGAAAGTCACTTGACTGAGAAACTGTGGGAGGAGTAATAGAACAGAACACAAAGTAAACTACAGCATGGGTGGGCAAGCAGAAAAAGATCCTTGCCCTGCCTTAGTTGAAATTCAATTAGTGTTGCTTTCACCACATCTGCCCCAGCAAGCGTGTGATCAATTGTTGGTGTAAATTTAATGTAGTCATCACATCACACCTCAATATAAACCACACAGCCCGGGGGAAGAGGGTTAGGGATTGATGAATGGATGGGATGTGGGGTTTTGGGAAAGGTTTGAGAAAGAAAAACAGACAGTATGCATGGACACAACAAAAGTAAAACACAATCTTGTAAGACGACCATGATCCATTATCAAAGAAATCAAAGTATAAAGTGAGAAAAAGCAAATGCATGCATGCTGAGGAAGAGAACTTGATGGTTAATGATAATGAGTTTTACTTACTATAACTACTATTACCCAATGAGACAGTACAGGGAAGAAATTGAAATTTGCCTTGCCTGTCTGCCGCCCTCAGAGCTCAGGCCGAACCAAATTACATGCTGTACCGGGCTTACTTTTATTTTTCAAGCTAGCAAAGCAAATTAAAAAATAGTTGTAGGGATCAATTACCAAACAAACCACAACACACAGTCGTAATGATTGAAGAGAAAAAAGCAATCAAATACATTTGAAGACGAATGATGAATGATACTAAAGTTACTGTATTATCCTGGTCCAAATGTGGAGTTGCATCATTCTCGTCATTCCTCTTGGTCCTCCCTTCCAAGGACACTCCGCACATCAATCTTGGGTACCACTGCCTGCCTGATGCGGATTGGTAAGGTAAGTGTGAGTCGTTTCTCCCACTATATCACAGGTTCAAGGCCGGCCTGTAAGTGTAGATGGAAAAACAAACGGGGTATTGAAAAATTACTGCATTTAAAACAATAAACTCAATTACAGTGGAGTGCAAGACGAGAAGACAAGACTCTGGAGAGAACACTTTCAGACTGAGGCAGCTTGGATAGGATACATAGTGTCTACTCTACAGCATTAAGCTACAACAACAACGGCACAGGACTCAGGAGCCAGCACAGCCACAGAACAGGAGAACCGTGGCACAGGCCAGGCACCCTACCCCTTACTTATATTTTGACCGAGCCAGAGAAATGTCATATGCACTGCAGCAACCTAGCATTTTCCAAATGAAGTGACTAAATCAATGTGCCACTGTCCCTCATACCACTACACTCTACTCCAGTCCACACCACTACACGGACATCTAGCCTAGGTCTAATGTGGTTCTTGTTCAAACTGTTTACCTTTTAAGTCAGCCCATGAAATGCAGTTATTCCATCAATTTTCTCCGATCCAACTGAATGTGTGCAAAGATAGTATGCTCAGCAGCATCATGATGATGACCGTGTGGTACGTATTCTCCAACACCAACTCAGTCTGTAGTGACTGATTAAGTATATAATATATTTCATATTACAAAATTGCAACGGATATTGGCCGGCACCTGCAGTGGTAGGAGTACAATGTGGTTATTATTAAACAACAAGGAAACATAAACTGTCACCACACCTGAGTCACTTTTACTTTGTCGATAAACTAGTATAGTTCTACTTCCTGCACAATTATTCGTAGTCAGCCAGCATCCAATGCAATGCATACCATCATTCACAATAATCACTCATTACCTGTCTTGCTGTTCTCTTTGGCTGTCAGATCTGATGCCTGCCTAGCCTTCTGACAGTCAGTGATGAGTTTATTTCGGCTTGGAAACAAAACGGAATATAGCTGGAGTCACGTTTCACTTCTTATGGAGGGACTGTTAGAGGCAACATGTATTGTACTATTCTCCATCTCCAGCCAATGTCTGGCTTGCTTGAAATGTACTTAGGGAGAGTAAGGAAGATGGAGCAGGACCCTGAGGAGTGGACAGTTATGCACAGACGTGCAACTCCAATAGGGAAATAAAAAGAGGAGACTGTAGATGGATTTGTTGTGATTAGATTTTGAACCAGAAAAACAGATACACAGTCACACACAAATAAAGGAAGGGAGAACAATTTGAAAGCCTAGTTGTCAGGGAAGAGGAGCTCGTCCTCAAACTCTGGTGGTTCGGACAGAAGTACGTCTAACAACCCACTACTTATGTCATCGAAGTCGCTCTCCTCTTCCTGCTGTGATTCACGTATTTTGTACTCCGGTGGTATAAAGTGTTGATTCATTTTGATCATGATTAACCTCTCAACGCTTTTGGGCGAGAGACTGGTCCTTTTGACAGTAACCATGGCACCAGCAGCACTGAAAACACGCTCTGAAGAGACCCTGGCAACAGGGCAAGCCACATACTTTATCGTCAGCCTGCTGAGCACTAGCCATTGGCTTCTTTTCCCATACCAATACACCAATGGGCTTTGCTCCATGAAGACCTCTGTTGTGTCATCTAGATAGGTCTGAACCATCCGCTCAATGTTCAGGGGTGCTCCGATTTGCTTGGCCTCTTTTGCCTTTGCATCAGTCATGGACGTACAAAACCCTTTCCGTAGAAACCAATCACCTGCCGTTTTTTTAAATGTGATTGATGATCCTGTTGGTGCTGTTGATGTTATTGCTGGCAGTGTTGTTGACTGC
The DNA here is from genome assembly GCF_964204655.1 of Triturus cristatus. Lineage (NCBI taxonomy): Eukaryota > Metazoa > Chordata > Amphibia > Caudata > Salamandridae > Triturus > Triturus cristatus. The sequence goes on from NC_140587.1 coordinate 607,189,442, forward strand.
TGGGAGGCAAACGCACTGCTCTCGGCCTCTGAAGTAGAACTTGACTCTGGGTGCCCTGCAGTACTTTTTCTGCCCTGGGGGGGCGGGCCTCTAATTAAGATCCTTTCATTTTCAAAGTCAGTGGCTTCCTCAGCTATCAAAGTTTTGTACTGGGCAACATCCACTTCTGAAAAAGGAATTACTTCATTACTGCGCAGCAATAATTTGTAACGTGGATCCAAAAATGAGGCAGTAATGTAATGTGGATGTGACACAATGTTATTTTGAATCCTTGTATTGTCAGATAAGTGAGCGACTAAGGTGTCTGCCAAATATTATGCGTCTACTTTGTCATCCACACCTGCGTACATTTCTGACACCTCCTTCAGCTCTTGCTCTAGCATGTACAACAATGGGATAGCTTGGCCCATAGTACAGTCCTCCCTGCTCACTTCACGTGTGAAGACCTCAAAAGGAAGTAGCATCTCTGTCAGGCATTTGACGAGGTCCCATTGGGTCATCTCAACTGTCATGCCTTTCACAATAGGATCCCCTGACCTTTTCATGACATAAGCATTAAGTGGTATGTACTGCTCAAACAGACGCTCAAGCATGTAATACGTTGAGTTCCAACGTGTTGGCACCTCCTGGATGAGTGCTTTGACTGGCATTTTATGCTCACGTTGAATGACCCTCAGCTGCTTCCGGGCTTTAAAAGAATGGTTGAAATGTGTGTATATTCTTCTGCAGGTGGTCAGTAAGCTGCTGACTTTGCTTTCATTTTTCAGAAAGTATTGAACAACAATGTTAATGCAGTGTGCCAAACATGGCACCCTGAAATAGCCACCATCTTTCATGGCCCTAACTACATTACTGCCATTGTCCGTGGCAACAAAGCCAATGGTAAACCCTCTTGGTCACAGCCACTCAAACACCTTGCTGTTAAACTCATCCAAAATGTTTGCAACAGTATGAGATTTCTCCATAGAAAACATGGCTACAGTTGCATGTTTGTGAGTGTCTTTAAAAATCTCAGCGGTGTCAACAACACCGTCAGATATCTTATCTTTAACACCCGAAAAAGAGACCCAGTGTGCAGTGATGCACATGTAATCAGTGGCTTGGCAACTGGTCCACATGTCTGTTGTCAGGTGTATACTCTGAACATCACTCTGTTTTAAGGCTTTTCCAAGCAATTCAAGCACGTCGTGATGTAGTGCTGGAACAGCAACTCTTGCGAAATAGTAGCAGCTGGGAACTTTCCATTTTGGGCAGATGGTGGTCACAAATTCAAGAAAACCCACCCCTTCAACAAAAGAAAAAGGGATAAGGTCCAGTGCTAACAATTTAGCCAGCTTCGCATTGTACAAAAGTGCTATTGGGTGGTTGCGTTCGTACTGCCCCTCCGGCCTACTAAACATGCTAAGAATGGTAGGCTGCATGGTATTCCTTCCTGTGGTCAAAGTCGCACTTTTTGGGCAAGCAGTACTCCTTGGTGTCTCAGGCTGACTCTTACTCTTGTGCCAATGAGATGTGGCTGAGGATGTGGGCGTTACCACTGCAGTGCTGTGGACAGGGCTACTTTGTGTACCACTACCACAGAGAATGTCTCTCTCTTCTTCCTGTTCCACCGTGAGCGGACTTTCTACTCGTTTATGCCCAACAGCAATGGTTCCAGTTTTTTTCATGCTACTAAGGTGCTCCTCCCACTGGATTGCATGGTGTTTTTTCAGATGGGTCATTTGGCCTCCGGTACCATAGTTTGTACCAAGCTTACCACGACTAACAGAGGTATGACAAACGGAGCATATAGAAATGTTCCCCTCCTTTCCGCTAACCGTAAAGAAGTCCCACACTGAGGAGCTTAACTTTTGTCTCCTGCTGGAGGTGCCACTCCAACTTCCAATGCCGGATGAACTGGAGGGTGTGTGTTGAATTTGACTCTGTGCAGTACCACTACCTACTTCTGCTGAGGTGGTGCTTGTGCTGGATGTAGGATGCTGCCGGCCCTTTGCTAATGTAAATATGGAAGCTGGAGGTCGTGTTGGTGTTACCTGTGTTGGAGGTATGCATGCTACATACCTTGCAGCCATTTTGGATAGTGTAAAAATGTTGGTCTCCATCTCCTCAGGCCCGGGAGTGATGTTCGTGATGACTGGCTCATCATCATCATCATCCTCCTGCTCTTCTACATCAACCTCCATAAGTGTAAGGCTTTCTGGAACCTTCCTTTTCCCATGCCTGCTCTTGTGACGTGTTTCCCTCTCAGACTCAGTTTGTGGCTTCCAAGTGGCATCTAGATCATCAGAAGGGGGTCTTGGTGAAGAACTTGATGTACTAACCCTCCTTTTCCTTCCTGGGGATTTGAAAACCAATGAAACTTCTAGAGGAGTGGCTTCCTCTTCTTCCTCTGCATGAGGCTCAATTACCTGAACTGCCCCTAATTCTGGAGGAACAACAGCTACTATTGCAGGCGGTGGTTGTGGCTGTTGACCACTTATCTGCTGTGTTCCCTCCTGCGTTGATTGTGTACTACTTTGAGATAGCGATAAGTTTAGTTCAGGCTCAACATCACTGCTTTCCACCATAAGGCTGGCTACCTCTTCCACACTCATCTGCTTGGGCCTGGGTTGGTGGGTTGGGCCCACTGATGTGGAGGTGCTGCCCCCAGCTTGGCCCCCCGACACCACTGCTGCAGGCGTCATTTTTGGTGTCCCAAAAAAGGTTTTGGGAGGCACACCAGACTTAAGTAACACTTCCTTCTTCTTCTGTTCCTACTTCTCCATGGCAACTTTCTTGGTACCGGAGGACCTGCTACCTGCTTTCTTTGGGGGCATCTTCTTCAGATGTCAAAACAGCACTCAGTTGCACAAGTTGCAGAGATGCCTGGTCAGGTCACTCACACGTCACGTCGTGTACAGCAGCAGGACGTCGGTCTGGCACCACAACGGTGGATGATGATGACACACCCCCTCTGTCTTTTGTGCACCTAAAAGCAAAAAAGCCAGAAGAACATCAGTCAAAAGATCAATCATATAATATATAACTTCTTAGTGTCTGGTGGGTGGTCACAATTATTAAATTTTATGAAGTCAGTGAACAACAACAGTATAGCCAGCCATTTAAGAGACTGACAAGGCCAGGGATCCTGGTGTATTTGTACTGTGTACACTCAGGAAGAAGAATAGCAAAGAACAAAAACATAAATGTAGTCTAGCCTGATTGCCCTAAATAAAAATTTGTGCATCTTATGGGATGGATGCAGCACCAGGGAGCAACAACAACGAACATATACACATAAAAACTAAAGGCATTTATTTACAACACCCAAAAAGTGAAATCTACCCCCGAAAAAAAGTAAAGGCCACATTTTACAATTCAATCCAAAGCCATACATGATGTTGAAATTTAACGCACAACACAAAAACAGTTGTTTAAATTCCATGCACCCGTGATGATTGATGAGTAGTACCCCTGATCCTACTGTACGACTAGGCCACAAGCTTGGAGGCCTATGGAAAAACCACAGTGGCTGGTACCACAAAATGGCCGCCACCACATGGCCAGGCCACTCACAAAAACAAGAAAAGGTCAGGAATACAAGACAGACAATGCAGGCCTATTGCAAAAGCACAATGCCTGCCTCCACAAAATGGCTGCCACACATGCTCAGGCCACCCACCACAATAATAACCAAAAAGTGATTACAAAGAACAGGAAGTTGTAGTCTCTGTGGGACTTACTTCCTCTCTCAAAAATATTTTTTTTTAAATAAAAGCTTCTCCGTGCTCCAAAACTACAGCTGAATGACAACCTAAGGAGTTTTTTTTAGCAAAATGCACAAAATCAGTGTTTTCGAGAAGGATATATGTTGCTTGCGAGATATTGTTTGCCAGATTGCAAATGCTGCGTGTTCGGGATCGCGAACTATACAAAAAGGCTTTATCGCGTGTGCGAACACGCATATTGAGAGTGCAAAAATGCTGAAAACTGTAAGTCCGCGTTGTCGCGCTGTGCAGAGTTACCGAAAGTACACGAGCTGAATCCCTAGGGTTACCTACTGGCTGAAAAGCCCTATTTATTTAACACACACCCAAAAACTGCTATGCCACCCCAAAAAAACACCTTTTGCAATGAAATCCAAAGCCATACACGGTGTAAACAAATAATTCAGCACACAACACAAAATGTAAATTTAAATAATGCACCAAAGATTTGAGGATGACTACCTCTGGGCGTACTGGCAGACTAGGCCACAAGCTTGGAACAGAATGGCAAAAGCAAGCACACTGCTTGGATGGCTCCACAAAATGGCCGCCACACACCGACAACAACAAGAAATGGAAGACAGTCAATGTACGCCTATGGCAAAAGCACAATGCCTGCCTCCCTAAAATGGTCGCCACACACATGCTCAGGCCACCCACCACAATAATAACCAAAAAGTGATTACAAAGGACAGGAACAGGAAGTTGTAGTCTCTGTGGGACTTACTTCCTCTCTCAAAAATATTTTTAAAAAAATAAAAACTTCTCCGTGCTCCAAAACTACAGCTGAATGACAACCTGAGAAGTTTTTTTAGCAAAATGCACAAAATCAGCGTTTTCAAGAACGATTTATGTTGCTCGCGAGATATTGTTTGCCAGTTTGCAAATGCTGCGTGTTCGGGATCGCGAACTGTACAAAAAGGCTTTATCGCGTACGCGAACACATATATTGAGAGCGCGAAAATGCCGAAAACTGTAAGTCCGCGCTGTCGCGCTGTGCAGAGTTACCGAAAGTACGCGAGCTGAATCCCTAGGGTTACCTACTGGCTGAAAAGCCCTATTTATTTAACACACACCCAAAAACTGCTATCCCACCCCAAAAAAACACCTTTTGCAATGAAATCCAAAGCCATACACGGTGTAAAAAAATAATTCAACACACAACACAAAATGTAAATTTAAATAATGCACCAAAGATTTGAGGATGATTACCTCTGGGCGTACTGGCAGACTAGGCCACAAGCTTGGAACAGAATGGCAAAAGCAGGCACACTGCTTGGATGGCTCCACAAAATGGCCGCCACACACCGACAACAACAAGAAATGGAAGACAGTCAATGTACGCCTATGGCAAAAGCACAATGCCTGCCTCCCTAAAATGGTCGCCACACACATGCTCAGGCCACCCACCGCAATAATAACCAAAAAGTGATTACAAAGGACAGGAACAGGAAGTTGTAGTCTCTGTGGGACTTACTTCCTCTCTCAAAAATATTTTAAAAAAAATAAAAACTTCTCCGTGCTCCAAAACTACAGCTGAATGACAACCTGAGGAGTTTTTTTAGCAAAATGCACAAAATCAGCGTTTTCGAGAGGGATATATGTTGCTCGCGAGATATTATTTGCCAGATTGCAAATGCTGCGTGTTCGGGATCGTGAACTGTACAAAAAGGCTTTATCGCGTGCGTGAACACGTATATTGAGAGCGCGAAAATGCCGAAAACTTTAAGTCCGCGTTGTCGCGCTGTGCAGAGTTACCGAAAGTACGCGAGCTGAATCCCTAGGGTTATCTACTGGCTGAAAAGCCCTATTTATTTAACACACACCCAAAAACTGCTATGCCACCCAAAAAAAACACCTTTTGCAATGAAATCCAAAGCCATACACGATGTAAACAAATAATTCAGCACACAACACAAAATGTAAATTTAAATAATGCACCAAAGATTTGAGGATGACTACCTCTGGGCGTACTGGCAGACTAGGCCACAAGCTTGGAACAGAATGGCAAAAGCAAGCACACTGCTTGGATGGCTCCACAAAATGGCCGCCACACACCGACAACAACAAGAAATGGAAGACAGTCAATGTACGCCTATGGCAAAAGCACAATGCCTGCCTCCCTAAAATGGTCGCCACACACATGCTCAGGCCACCCACCACAATAATAACCAAAAAGTGATTACAAAGGACAGGAACAGGAAGTTGTAGTCTCTGTGGGACTTACTTCCTCTCTCAAAAATATTTTTAAAAAAATAAAAACTTCTCCGTGCTCCAAAACTACAGCTGAATGACAACCTGAGAAGTTTTTTTAGCAAAATGCACAAAATCAGCGTTTTCAAGAACGATTTATGTTGCTCGCGAGATATTGTTTGCCAGTTTGCAAATGCTGCGTGTTCGGGATCGCGAACTGTACAAAAAGGCTTTATCGCGTACGCGAACACATATATTGAGAGCGCGAAAATGCCGAAAACTGTAAGTCCGCGCTGTCGCGCTGTGCAGAGTTACCGAAAGTACGCGAGCTGAATCCCTAGGGTTACCTACTGGCTGAAAAGCCCTATTTATTTAACACACACCCAAAAACTGCTATCCCACCCCAAAAAACACCTTTTGCAATGAAATCCCAAGCCATACACGGTGTAAAAATATAATTCATCACACAACACAAAATGTAAATTTAAATAATGCACCAAAGATTTGAGGATGACTACCTCTGGGCATACTGGCAGACTAGGCCACAAGCTTGGAACAGAATGGCAAAAGCAAGCACACTGCTTGGATGGCTCCACAAAATGGCCGCCACACACCCACAACAACAAGAAATGGAAGACAGTCAATGTACGCCTATGGCAAAAGCACAATGCCTGCCTTCCTAAAATGGCTGCCACACACATGCTCAGGCCACCCACCACAATAATAACCAAAAAGTGATTACAAAGGACAGGAACAGGAAGTTGTAGTGTCTGTGGAACTTACTTCCTCTCATAAAAATATTTTTTAAAAAATAAAAGCTTCTCCGTGCTCCAAACCTACAGCTGAATGACAACCTGAGAAGTTTTTTTAGCAAAATGCACAAAATCAGCGTTTTCAAGAACGATTTATGTTGCTCGCGAGATATTGTTTGCCAGATTGCAAATGCTGCGTGTGCGGGATCGTGAACTGTACAAAAAAGCTTTATCGCGTGCGCGAACACGCATATTGAGAGCGCGAAAATGACGAAAACTGTAAGTCCGCGTTGTCGCGCTGTGCTGAGTTACCGAAAGTACGCGAGCTGAATCCCTAGGGTTACCAACTCGCTAAAAAGCCCTATTTATTTAACACACACCCAAAAACTGCTATTCCACCCCAAAAAACACCTTGTACAAAAGTAAAACGACCCTGATAGAGGGCGACATGGATAGATTCTTGCACGTAGATGGCCTGCCACATCTGACAAGGGAACAGGCAAAGTTTCTGGGTCGTTATATTGAACTTGGGGAAGTGAGAAGTGTTATCAAACACATGGCTAGGAACAAGACACCAAGGACAGATGGGTTACCGATTGAATTTTACCTTATGTACACTGAGCAGTTGGCTCGTAGATTAGTCACGTTATATAATGATGCGAAACAGTTAGGAAAGCTCCCTGCAACGACTCAGGAGGCTGTTATTATCCTGTTGCTGAAACCTGGGAAGCCGGCTTGGGACCGCTTTCTATGCCTAACATGGATTATAAGATCCTGAGCCGTATTTTAGCCACTCGTCTATTTCCCTATATGAGGACGTTAGTACATAAAGTTCTATCTGGGTTCAACCCAACCAGAAATACGGCTATTAATGTTCAACATTTATTGCGGCTCCTGGAGGCTGATTCCTATCCAAAGAACATGGCCACTGTCTATGCTGTGAACATTGAAAAAGTATTTGACAGTCATGAATGGCCATACTTGTACCAGGTGATGAATACATTTGGTCATGGAGATACAGTCATAGCAGGGATGGCCCTGCTATACAAAAACTCCACGGCGAGGGCTAAAACACCGGCAGGGATGTCCAATATCCCCCTTTGTATTTATGTTGGCAGTGGAGCTGCTGCAGCGTGGAAACTCAAATCCTCCCTTCGTCAAAGACCAAATAACTCACAAACACATTCAATCAATACATTCACTGGTGGGGCCCATAACACCAACATTCACACTTCATTGATCTTTCTTTCTGAGAGATGATGGTTCCAAACGCTGACATGAAAGGAAATACCTTTAACCCAAAGAACAATAAATTTACATAACCCTATTCAACATATTCATAATCCGACATATCCTAAATCTAACTTTAGATATCCCTTTCATGTGACTCGATAGATCCGTGTTAGTTGCTGGTAAGATGATCTTATAATTCTCTAATTTACATTTGACTTTAAGCATTCCCTCTGAATAAACAACCCAACTCATTTGTCAATGATCAATATCAAACTTTATCTAAATTAATGCAAATTAAACAATTTGTTATTCAAACCGCAGATCACCATATTTACCTATTCTGGCTAATTGTCGTCTTCTAAGTCAATCAGGTTGTCCTGCAGCACGCTACAGTTCTATAAATTGGGTTGAGACCATAAGCGCGTACCAGTCAATCTATGCCCATTTAATTTGATCTCAGTTCATCAGGAAAAGTTTATCAGGAAATTGGGCAGCAATTCAGTCCGTCAAAGATTAAGGGAAACAGCTGTCCTGCAGCGTCACCGTCCTCTCCGTCAGCATAACGTCAGGAAAACAAAAAGAGCGATCCCTCCTCGCTAATCTATGGTATTTTTATAGGAAAATCAACAAATAATTGTAACAAATATCAATTTTGGACGATCCTCATTGGTAGATTTGGGGTCAGTCGGTAAAGTTCGCACATAGTTTAGTTCATTAAGTCATCACACTTGCTGGTTCCGGTTTTAAAGAAAGTCCTTTGTCTGCAGGGTTGGCATCTTTCCCGGTACGTCCTTGGTGGGTACAGCTACCCTGGGTTCAGGACGAGGCCACTGCTGTACTTCCTTGCGCAGGCGCACTTCACCCAGAACCTCGTGGAGTATCGTTGTGTCAACGGGGTGGCCATCTTCGTGAAGGCCCGAATGGTCTACTTAAGCAAAACAAACACAAAACGTAATTAATACATGGAAATAGCTAATAAATTGTTAAACCCTCACTAATTCCCCTATGTGTATGTAATTATCTAGCATGATAGCAACATTCAAAGCATTTATACTCACTATTTAATGCAACTTACAATTACGTCACAAAAGCAACATATAACATGCAATATTCTAATTTCTCTAATATTAGTGTGCGTACATATTTTAGTTTATGTAATAATTAGGCCATGCAAATGCAAATCCCACGTGTAATTCATACATTAGTAAGATTGATTAATAATTCACTTCAAACACTTAATACGGTTAAAATTAATTGATTATTCTAATTAGTATGGACATGCAAATTGGGGAGGGTATACAAAATTTTGCATTACCCGCTCCAGCAATCCCCCCTTTGGTGATTTTATCACCACACCATCAAAATTTTGTATTTTCTTTTACGGAATCTTGAAAATGTTTTCTTGCTCTTAATCACAATTCAGTTTCCCCTATTTCTTCTCTTTTTGCCGAATTGTACATACTCTCCTTTAACTCTTCTAATTCTATCTCATCAAATTCCCTTTCTTGTTTCTTGTCTTTTCTCCTTAGATTTTCTCTTTTTAACCTTTTCTGATTTTTATTATTTTTACAACAAATACAACCTAATCTTATCACTAATATTATGAAAATTACACATGTTAATGGAAATAATATTTTACCTATAAATGTACTACCTAACTTTACTAAGAAATTTTTAATGGCTGATATCTTCTTTCCAACTTTTTCCCAAACACCTTCAACCTCCAGTGGTGCAATTTCATCATGCAATTCTGTAATGTTTCTAATGGAAATTTTCAGATCTTTACTTTCATCAGGAATGTAAGTACAACAATGTTGAACTTTCAGCATTCCACAGACTCCACCCTTTTTTGCCAATAATATATCAAGGGCAAGTCGATTTTGCATTACTATAGCACGCATGGCAACCATTTCAGTGTTTACCAATAAGAATCCTCCAGCGGTGCTTGTTGATAAGCGATCCACTACTGTTGATAATTTTCTAATCTTGTTAGCATTCAGAGATATTCCCACTGCTGGTATCGATGCTCGAAAAATGTCACCCACAATTTCTGTCCAAGATTCTCTCTTACTACGTACTAAATGATTACCTAAACTATGTACACCATCTTCTCCTCTATCCATAGGAAAGATCTTCGGGAAAACCAGGCCTATGTAACATGTGCCATACCAATGCTCTGGCAAACGATATTATGCCCTGTTCCCACAAATAAAATATAGTCCAGGGAAAACTGGATCTCTTCCACCTTTAAATCCCCATCCACCCATGATTCGGTATGTATCATGGCACTCACTGTTACCTAAACAGTAATTATCATATACAGTTTGATTCCTTCTAATACACAATTTCCCTTTCTGAGGCCAATCTAAAGCCATAGTTGGACTAGCTTCACCTTTCAAGTGTTTTTCCATCTCTACATCCCAGACTGTCTTTTCAACCTTTCCTTCAGATGCCTTTCTTTGCATTTTCAGTCTCCTTTCTTCAACCATGTCTAAGAATGTCTTTTCCTCTTTCTTGAAACTGCAAGTCAAATTGTTTTTAAATATATATTCTAGTGTTAGTTCTTTAGTTTCTAAGAAAGATTCACCTAATACCTTTTCAGGTTTTACCTTGTTTAGTTTATTAATGACAGGCACTTGCGCAAAAATGTTATCCACATCTGAAAAATAATATTCTAATTTTCCCGTTTGGTAAAATAAACTAGCTATTACACTACATGTTATTCCATATGTTGCTGGAAGGTGATGATAAGTCACTCCTTCTGAAACAGAAGCAGGTAACTGCATGCATACGTAGCAGTCCCTTACGTCCATTGTCTTTACGTATTCATACAATAATTTTGAAAACACATTATTAGAAAAATCAGTTACAGACCTATCTTTATGTAAATAATTTTTATCTATTACAGTTGGTACTACCTTTGGAATTTTCCCTACATTAGTTTTGTTTTCACTATGTCCTTCTAGTGTGTCTAAGGTAACCTTAAAAGAAATCAGAAGAGCAAGCATGCTCCACAGAAGCATCAATAATCCTGTACAACAACAACACATTTTACACCATCTCTTCATGAATGTACATCTTCCTTTGCTACTATCTATGTTTGCCATCTTCGCTAAAATGGACCGTGTCTTTTGACATAGCCTCTTCTACTTCACAACTAGTTTTCTAACTCAAGGCTCTAAGCACCTACTTGGTTCTACCAGTTTTTATCTTTTTGACCTATTTTATTATTTCTTCATCAGCAACTTTCTTGGTTTATTCAGTTTGGCATCTCATCGTCTTTCACATTATTTTTGTGATCCAAATACAGAATTTCCTGAATTTCCGTTTCTTCTTCCCCAATCTCGAACAAGAGAACTCTCAGGATTTCTGATTCTTCTTCTTCTTCAACCGCTTTCAGTAAAGTCTCCTCTGGATTTCCTTGACTATCTGCCTCTTCTCCTTTTTCAGGCAGAGCCACATAAGTCCATTCCGGCGACTTATACTTCCGGTTAGGTCTCCTGGTTCTTTTGCTTTCTTTAATTACACTTGTCTCTTCTTCTTTTGATTTCGCCTGACTTGTCACTTCATTCACCTGTTCAGCCCTTGGTGAGTTTACTCGTGTTAGCCGATATCTCAATTTTTTTTATTTTATTCGGCCAAACGTCATCTTTTGCAGCTCTTTTTAACTTACTTCCTTTGTCATTCTTTTCATTTCTCCATGCTCACTTTCTTAGAACTCGACCTTCAGATTTTTAATCTTCGCTTCCTTCAGACTCTGTTCCAACTTGCTTTTTATTCTCAACACTTTCCTTTTACACCACTTGTTTTGTTTTCCCTACTTCTGTCCCTCCTCGAGTGTCCGACGCGCAATCTTCCTGCTGACTACTTATCCCTTCACCTAACTGGATGTTGCTGTTCCCTACACCTCCTCGGGGGTCTTCCGCAGAAATCTGTCCCTCTCTCTCTGTACCTGTCCCTTGTTCACGTACATTGGTTATTTCAGGTGGAATTTCTTTTAGTCTTTCATCTGGTACTCCCTTTTGACTAATTCCTTTTATTGTCTCTTCACTGTCTTTATCTCTGTTCTTTCCATGTTCTTTTCTGGAACATTGTGTTCCTTGTTCGTTTTCGGAATCTGAACTGGTATCAGAAATCTGCAATTTTCTTCTCAGAGAGCTACTTCTGGGGACTAATGTTAGACCTGGTTCTGTTTCCCCCCTTTCAGAGTTTTCTCTTGTTTTTGACTCTCCGTCATCTGACTCAGTACTTGATTCTGATTCATCAAAATATTCTTTTTCTGTGCTGTCCACTGGATTTGGAATTCTCAATGTATGACTTGCATGGATCCAGTTTTTCAGTCCTGCACACTTCACAGCTGTTGTCGTGGTCAGAATTACTTGTCTTGGTTTTCCCCACCTTGGAACCAAACAATTTCTTCTTCTGTGGACCTTTATCCCTACCCAATCCCCTGGGCTCAGATCATGGGCTGGCTTCTTTTCAAGGGCGGTGGCATCCGCTCCAACCTGATAAAACACAGAATGAACTGCGTCAGCCAGTCTTTTACAGTATTCCAACACCATGTCATCAGTTATAGTCTTCAGCTTGTTGACTGGTATAAACACGTGTCGCATGGCGCGTCCCATGATGATTTCATGGGGGCTTAACCCTGTAGTTCTGTCCGGAATTGATCTAATATTCATGAGTACCAGAGGCAAGACATCAGGCCATTTCATACCTGTGGCTAAACACATTTTCCCTATTCTATTTTTGATAGTACCATTCATTTGGTCAACCACACCAGAAGCCTCTGGTCGGTATGCACAATGTAGTTTCTGTTGTACATTTAATGCTTCACAAATCAATGTTATGATCTCATTATGGAAATATCCTCCTCGGTCTGATTCAATTGTCACTGGGAACCCAAATCTAGGGATGAATTTTCTCAAAAGTAGCTTTGCCACTGTCATCCCATCATTTCTTCTTGTTGGAAATGCTTCCACCCACCTAGAGAATAGGCAGACCATAACCAAAACATACCTCAATCTGTTACAGGGAGGCATCTCAATGAAATCCACTTGCATTCTGGTAAAAGGCCCTCCTTCTCGGCCTATTGTTCCTAGACTCACTACTGTCTTCCTCCCAGGATTGTATTGCTGACATATTAGACATCTTTGACACAAACTTTCTGCTACAAGTCTGAACTTTGCATTGTACCAGGTTTGCTTAAATGACCTGATCATAGCGTCTCTCCCTATGTGTTCCTGGCCATGATACATCCGTGCCATGGTAGACATCATGCTATCAGGCATAACTGGTCTTCCATCCCGATAAACCCACACATGAAATGAAATGAAATGAAATGAAAACAATATTTAATAAAGCGCACTGCTACCAAGCGGTTTCCTGGCGCTGGGGGACCTGGGTCAGAACTCACAGAGGGAGACACAGGGGACCTAAGAGGGAAAAGCCAAAGAGAAGAGAAAAGTTTTTAAGGCTTTACGGAAATGGCTGAAAATAGGAATGGAGCGAAGATGAAGTGGAAGACTATTCCAGAACTGGGGAGCTAAGACGGAAAGACGAGTTCCCCCGGATCTGGACTTGCGGAAGCGGGGGATGTGAAGGAGAGAGAGAGAGGAAGAGCGGAGAGTGCGACTAGGAGCATAGGAAGAAATAAGGGAGGTGATATAAGCAGGGGCAGAACGGGAGTGGGCGCGAAAGGCAAAGCAAGCAAGTTTGAAGAGGGATCTGAAGCGAATGGGGAGCCAGTGAAGGGATTTCAAAACCGGGGTGATGTGAGAGAATTTGGGAAGGGAGAGAATGAGACGGGCAGCCTGATTTTGAATGGCCTGTAAACGTCGGGATTCGTGGGAGGGGATACCCACGTACAGGCCATTGCCATAGTCGAGGCGTGAGATGACTAAAGCCAAGACTATGGATTTAAGCGCGTCGGTGGTGAAAAAGCGTGATATTTTCCGAATAAGACGGAGGGAAAGGAAACATGAAGACACAACAGAGCTGATCTGGCTGTGCATGGTTAAGTCAGAGCTGACTTTGATACCAAGGGTACGGACAGAAGAAGAGGGCGTGGGGGGGGGCCAAAAGAGGGGGGCCAATGTGCAGAGGACCAAGGGTTAGAGGGACCACCCGTGAGGACAAGTTCCGTCTTATCGGGGTTGAGCTTAAGATGGTTGGCGCTCATCCATTCCGAAATAAAGATAAGGGTGGAACTGAACTTGGGAATAGAATCAGGAGAAGAAGACAGATCAAAGACAAGCTGGAGATCATCTGCGTAATTGTATACAGAGATCCCCTGCTTGAGAAGAGAAGAAACAAGGGGACAGATATACAGGTTAAAGAGGAGAGGGGAAAGAGAGGAACCCTGAGGAACACCACAAGTGACCGAGCAGGAAGGGGCAGAGAAACCGGAAAGATGAACAGCCTGATGCCTATCCTGGAGAAAGGATGCAAGCCAGGAAAGGGCCACACCCCGAATGCCCGCTGCGCAGACACGGTCAAGAAGAATGGAATGATCGACCGTGTCAAACGCAGCGGACAAGTCGAGAAGCACCAAGGCTTGGGGAAGATTAACGTCTGCCTTGCCCTTGAGTTCATCTAAGACCGCTAGAACCACCGCTTCTGTAGAATGGCCAGGGCGGAAGCCCGCCTGATGGGAGGCTAAAAGGCCATTATCCTCAATGTATGAGGAGAGGCAGGAGGTGACGTGGGTCTCTAAGATTTTACCCAGGTAGGGAAGAAGGGAAATGGGACGGAAATTAACTGGGAGGGAAGGATCTAGACCAGGTTTTTTTAGAATAGGAAAGACAACAGCAGATTTAAAGGAAGAAGGGACAGCACCAAAAGCCAGTGAGGAGTTGAGAAAAGAGAGGGGGGGACCAGGACAGTTAGTGAAGAGGATTTTGAGGATCCGTGCAGGAACACCGTCCAAAGGAGAACCAGATTTAACTTTAGACAGGTAGTTGTGAAACAAGTCAAGGGAGATAGGGGGGAAAATGTCGAAGGAAGAAGAAGGGAGGGTAGCAGAGCTGGTGAGGGTAGGCTGAGGCACAGTAGGAATGTCGGCTTTAATTTTCGCAATCTTGTCAATAAAAAAGTTATTAAGTGACAGACAAAAGGATTGGGAGGGAACCAGGCTGGGGGTGGAGCGATCAGAAGTAGCAAGATTGCGAACCAAAGAGAAGATTTCACGAGGTTTATTCACGGAGAGCGATACTCTCTCCGTGAAGTAAGAAGATTTGGCATTAAGGACTGCTTTTTTGTAGTTGGTAAGGAGTTGTCTGTACTGAGCTCGCAAAGGAGGGGAATACTGACGTCTCCAAAGGCGTTCCGCCCGTCTGAGGTCAGGTTTTAGTGCCTTGAGCTCAGTGGAGAACCATTTGTGCGCGTCGTGTGGACGAACCGCTTTGATCTTTTTAAGCGGGGCCACACGGTCACACGAAGCAGCAAGCCATGTACTTATGGCTTTGGCCTGAGATTCAAGGGGGAGACAAGTGAGATCAGGAGCAGAGGATACCAGAGAGAGTGAAAGGGAATCAAGATCGGTATGGTTCCAGTTGCGGGCTAAAAGGTTTTTAGGGGCAGAGGGTTTGACAACCATACCTAAGTGAACAGAAAAGGAAATAATAGAGTGATCAGACCAGATACAGGGAGAGATGGAGGGAGGTAAAGCAAGGGGGCAAGAAGACCAAATTTGGTCAAGTATATGACCATGCACATGGGTCGGGACTGTAACATAAGAGGTAAGATTCAGACATTGAAGAGTGGCAGAGAAGTCTTTTGAAGAGAGGTCTTCCTTAGGGTCTCCTGGCCAGAAGTTGAAATCTCCAAGAAGGAGCACAGAGGAGTTGTTGACCACAAGAGTGGCCAGCAACTCCTGGATGGAGGCTACAAAGGAAGGCATCGATTGAGGGGGGCGATAGACAAGAACCACAGTGAGGGGAGAAGGAAGGTTGAGGGAGCGGGCCACCAAGTAGTCCACGTTAGGAATGAGGGGGTAAGGGAGGAGCTGAAATTTAAGTGACGACCGGACAATCATCGCCACCCCCCCGCCGACCTTGCCATCCGGGCGGTCAGCTCGGAGAGCATAGTAGGTGTCAGGGAGGATGGCTAGCAGATCAGGAAGGGAGTCAGAAGTGAACCAGGTTTCGGTCAGAAATAAAAAGTCTGGAAAATCAGTGGTTAGAAGATTAAAAAGAGCTATCTGGTGTTTAACTGCGGACCGGGTGTTAAGTAGGTAGGCAGAAGCAACCGTAGGGGCCAGAGGGGAACAAGTAACCGGGGGAGAAATAGGGGGGGGAGGAGGGGAATCGGGAAAAACAAGAGTCGGGCTGAGTAAAGGAGAAGAAAGAATACCAAGTGATTGTAGGTGATGGAGGGGGAGAGGGGTAGGAGAGGAAAAGACCGATAATGCATTGATTTGGGCAGCAGTGTAGACCAGGCGTGAAGCAGAGTGGGTGGCCCCTGGTCCCGGCCCGTCGCGGACGGGTGCAGACGGGCTTAACTTAGGCGCAACTTCGGCGCGCCTTCGTCGCGCCCACTGCGCCCGCCCGCCCGCTGCGCCGTCGGAAGACAGGAACAGTTATATGGGGACGACACATGGAGGGGGAGGGACAAGGGGCGTGGCAGGAGGGAGGAGCCAAAAGCGCTGCAGCGCCGAGAACAGACCCGCCCAAGATGGAGGAGCCGCCCGTCCCCTCCGAGAGTCAGCGAGGAGGGGGCGATCAGCGGCGGCGGTCTGGTCTCTGGTCGCGTGCAGGGAGGAGACAGCCAGGAGGGATCCAAGCGCCGGGATCGGGGCGCAGTGCAGGTGAGTAAGTGGGTGATTTAAAAAAGCAAAACAAAGTTGCTTTGAAAGTCTCGTTGCTCCCGGAGTCGCCTCGGGAGATCGCAGCAGGTCGGAGAGCCCAGGTGAGTGAGCTCCTTAAGAGCTAAACCAAGGGGGAGGAGCCAAAAGCGCTGCAGCGCCGAGAACAGACCCGCCCAAGATGGAGGAGCCGCCCGTCCCCTCCGAGAGTCAGCGAGGAGGGGGCGATCAGCGGCGGCGGTCTGGTCTCTGGTCGCGTGCAGGGAGGAGACAGCCAGGAGGGATCCAAGCGCCGGGATCGGGGCGCAGTGCAGGTGAGTAAGTGGGTGATTTAAAAAAGCAAAACAAAGTTGCTTTGAAAGTCTCGTTGCTCCCGGAGTCGCCTCGGGAGATCGCAGCAGGTCGGAGAGCCCAGGTGAGTGAGCTCCTTAAGAGCTAAACCAAGGGGGAGGAGCCAAAAGCGCTGCAGCGCCGAGAACAGACCCGCCCAAGATGGAGGAGCCGCCCGTCCCCTCCGAGAGTCAGCGAGGAGGGGGCGATCAGCGGCGGCGGTCTGGTCTCTGGTCGCGTGCAGGGAGGAGACAGCCAGGAGGGATCCAAGCGCCGGGATCGGGGCGCAGTGCAGGTGAGTAAGTGGGTGATTTAAAAAAGCAAAACAAAGTTGCTTTGAAAGTCTCGTTGCTCCCGGAGTCGCCTCGGGAGATCGCAGCAGGACACATGGTCTTTCTCTCTTAGTGCACATCCTGATTTTATCCACTGTTTCATTTCCTCATCGCCTGCCTCTTCCAGCAATTGTCTTACTTCTTCCCATGTTCCCACAATGTTAGTAAACATTAAGGAGCAAGAATTAATTTCCATTTCCTTAGCCTGATTGATGGAATTCTGATTGCGCACACAATATTGTGCCATGTTGTTGGCATACCTGTTCCCTGTGGTGATATAATCACCACCGTGACTATGAGCAGCACATTTCACAACAGCCAATTGTCTAGGCAGCTGTATCACCTCAAGCAACTTTCCAACCACTTCAGCATTCTTCATAGGAGTTCCACTCGAGGTTAGGAAACCTCTCTGTAGCCATAGTTTGCCGAAATCATGGACAACTCCAAAACCATACTGGCTGTCAGTTATAACTTATCACAGTCACTCTCACACTTTTCCCAATCTTACATGCTCTAGTTAGGGTCACTAATTCTGCTACTTGGGCTGATTTTACTCCTTTCAGATATGATGCTTCCAGTACTGCTGCGACTGTGCATACTGCATATGCCGCACTCAGCACTCCTTCATCTGTTCTCAAACAAGACCCATCAACAAACATCACAAAATCACTTTCTGGTAAAGGTACATCTTTTGTATCTGGTTGTGGTTTTGTGCAAAAATCAAGTACATCCAAACAATCATGATCTGCTTCATCTCTGACTTCCACATTCTCAGCGTCAGGCAATAATGTTGCAGGATTCACATTCAAACATCTCACAAGGCTTTCATTAGTTGCACCTAATATGACCCTTTCATACTTAGTCAGCCGACTATGTGTCATATACTGAGTACGACCCCTTGTTAAAAGGATCGCCACATCATGAGGTACAAACACTTTCAATGGATATCCCATCACAATTCCCTCACTCCAAACTTCGACATGTAGCAGCTACTGCTTTCAAACACCCAGGTAAGGCTACAGCTACTGGGTCAAGCATTGATGAAAAATATGCAACTGGTCTCCTCATCTTTCCATGCTTCTGTATCAACACAGAAAGTGCACATCCATTTCTTTCACTGCAATACAACTCAAATTCCTTCTCATAATCAGGCATACCTAATGCAGGTGCTTCACACAATCCATCTCTCAATCGTTTAAATGCTGCCAATTCTTCCTTGCTCAAATCAATGGGATCTTTCACATCACTTCTCGTCAGTCGTACCAAAGGTTTTGCAATCAAGGAAAAATTACTGATCCACTGACGACAATATCCAACCATTCCCAGAAAAATTCTCACCTCTCTTTGGGTCATGGGTGCTCTCATTCCTTTTATGATTCTGATTCTGTCTATCGTTATTTTCCTTAGTCCTTTCTCAATGTTATGCCCTAAGTACTGTACTTCCTTTTTGCAAAACTGTAATTTTGATAGGTGACACCCTCAGTCCTCCATCTGCCAAATGATTTAGCAATGCTATAGTGTCTACTTCACAAGCTTCATGGGTTTTCGACGCCACAAGGAGATCGTCGATATATTGAACTAACACCAAATTTTCAGGCATTTCTAGACTTTCCAAAGACTTTTTCAATAGCTGATTAAATATCGAGGGGCTTTCTGTATACCCCTGTGGGATTCGGCACCAAGCCAAAATACGCTTGCCGAAACGAAATGCAAAAATTTGCTGACTGTCATGGTGCAACGGGATAGAAAAGAAAGCATGGCATAAATCAATCACTGTATACCATTCTGCATCATGGGGAATCTGATATAAAATCACTGATGGATTGGGTACAATGGGACAACATGACACAACAATGTTGTTTATTTTTCTCAAATCTTGTACTATTCTGAATTTCCCATTAGGCTTTTTCAGTCCCATTATTGGTGAATTACATGGACTACTCATTATCTCTCTCAAAATTCCTTGTCTGATCATTTTCTCCATTACAGGAGTTACTCTTTCGATTATTTCAGGTGTCAATTTATATTGAGGATTATTTGGATAGCTTACTCCTTCCTTTACTGTTATTTTCATTGGACCTATATTTCTCATTAGTCCTACATCTTCTCCAGTGAAATCCCAAACTTTTGCTTTTACGGATTGTTTTAATTCTTTAGGTAATTCATCAGGGGTTGAATACAGCATAGGTTTCAACAACCTCATTTTCTCTGTTAGCTATTGTCATTTTATACAATACATCATCATCTGGTGTTTCAAATGCTATTCCATCCGGAGTACAAAATATAGTGCAGTTCATTTTGCACAATAGATCCCTACCTAATAAATTCAGAGGACTGGTATCACACACGACAAAGTGGTGCATTTCCGAAAATTTCCCTATGCTAACTTTCACTGGTTCTGTAAGGTAAGTTTTAATCTGTCTGTTGGATACACCAACTACTTGGATCATTTCATCTGAGAGAGGAAGATTCTTAACATCAGCTGATCTAACAGTTGATTGAATAGCACCAGTGTCAACTAGGAAAGTAATATTTTCGTCATAAACCTTGTTATCTACAAATGGTCCTGTCTGGTCTACTTCTAGAGTTGCGCCAAGTACGCACTCTTCTTCCTCCCTTCGGCACCGTCAATAGCTTTCTTCTGAGTCACTTTCATCGTGTTGTAGCCAATACTGCGAGACAGCGCTAGCGTGTGGCAGCTTATTTACCTGTTCTTCATCGTAGGATTCCGTTTCACTACTATACTTCTGAGAGTTTCTGCTCTGTGGAAAAGGCGGGTTTGGCATCTGATTCTGTGGTGTAACAACCTGCTGCTGTTGCTGCAGTTGACCACTCACCTCATTCTACACCTGTGGATTCAATGATGGATTTCCATTGTTAATACTTGGGGGAAATTTACACTCGGATTTCCAATGCCCTACCCTACCGCAATTATGGCATGGGAACTTCTTTTTAGCTTCTTCTATATTGCCCTTTCCTTTCCCAGGACCAAATTTCTGTCTTGTTCCTGTGTTATTCGCTTGTTCTACTAATTGAGCTTCTTGCCTTTCTGCTACTTTTACCTGTGCCCACATAGCCTTTTCTTTCAATTTTCGCTGCTTTCTTCAATCTCATCACTAAAGTATGTAGCATGTCTTAATACTTCATCTATTTACTTATTCTGCCAGTCAACAGTATGTTGTTTTATCATTTCACTAATTTCTGGACGTAGACAATATACAAATCTGTATACAAAATGACTCAAATCCATTTCACTCTCCACTAAACTGTTTAAAGGCAATTATTAGCCTTTCATAATAGGCATGCACTGACTCTTTACTTTCTTGATGTGTTCGGTCAATTTTTACCCAGTCTGTCTCTTTAGGAGGTACCTTGTTTTTCACAAATGCCATAACCTGTTCATATTTCTTCATTACCTCGGGGTCTGGAGCTCCTGTTTTTGGGTCCCTAGGGTATTCCTGAGTTGGCCAATTTATCATGAGCTTACACTCTATCCACAAATCTGCTGGTACTATTACGTCAAATAGACTATTCAGATCAATCCATAATACTTTAGACAATTTTACAAATCTATCCACCTGCCTGTACCACTCGACAGGCTTTTCGTGCAGTCGAGGGAAATCATTTGTAAAGGACAAAATGTCCTGTCTTGTCCATGGGACATGTATGTATCCTCCTCCTGGAATCTCTCTCATGGGGCATTCTGTCACTACCTTTTCTTTTTCTCTTACAGGAAATGCTGCAAATGTCTTATCTGAGGCATCATCACGTTTCCTATATCACCTGCTTTTCTATTTTTCCACATCTCTCCATTTTCTCAACAAGACAATTATTTCCTTAATCTGAATCATCCATCCTGTGGTATTCAAATTTTCGATATCTTTTTCAGTGAAATCAATTCGATATGGTTTTTGCAAAGCCTTCACCTTTTCAATGTCTATTCAATTTTCATTTGCTACTTCTTCTAACCTCTCATGTAGATTTTTCGCTCGCCATATCACACTTTTGCACTAAAATAGTAATTCCTCATCTTGGTAAGTTTTTAATTTCTCTGTCGGGATAGTTCCTACTATTAATTCTTCTAATACCATTCATAATTTGGCCACATCGATTGATTGGGATTCTTTATCTTTTCTCTGTAAACTTCTTAACCATTCACTTAAGTCTTCTGTAGATGGTCCGACTGGTTTCTCTATGCTACCTTGTTCCAAATTCTTTTGTGGTTCTTCTAATAATGTTTCTACTGTCATTCTACTCTTTTCAGGAAAATTCTGACTTATGAATGGATTGTTTGAAACATTTGGTTCGATCATACTTATCGTCTGTCTCCATGGATTCTAATTTTGGCTCAGTTCTGTTTTTTCAACCTGTTTATGGCTCTTATAAGGAACTGTTAAACAATGTTCGCTATTTCTTTGTTTATCAAAAATGGGCATTACTGGACCTATCGTTACTGGAACAGTTACAGCTTCCAAATTTTTAGTCAATTCCCTTATTTTCTCTGTTAATTCTAGAGTGGTTTTTGCCAATTCCGCTGAATTTTCACCATTTATTCTATTTTCTGACTTCTTTTCTACCTCTCTAATGGAGTTACTCCTCTCTAAATCTTGTGACATAGGTTCTGTCTTAATAATTCATAATATTTCTTTCATTGGGGCACTCGGTGTTAATATTTCTGGTTCTGGTCGATACGGTGGTGGATTTTTATAAAACATGTCATCAAGAACATCATCTTCTGATTCATTCATTCCATACCCTCTTGATTCTACATTATGTCTTTTCTCTGTATATTTTCGCCCTCCATTATCCTCTGCAGTTCTTACAGGAAACAAACCTTCAGTCATACTAGCATTCCGCCACCTTCTCATCCGATCATCATGACTTTCATGTCCGTACTGTCGACCAAACATGTACCTATATCTTCCACCATTCCTTTGTGTCTCTCGATCATGCATCTCATCTTCCCATTCTGTCAATGCCTCAAACTGTGTCGGTCTAGGTCTTGGTTCTAAATTCATCATTTTCTCTCTCAAGTTTCTCAGAACTGCCAAATTAAATGAACCATGTTCTGGGAAAGCCAGGGCTCCGTCGTCCTTCGTGTATTTTACCCAATTTTCTAACCAAATAAAAGTATGATATCCATATTTTACAACCATAAAGGATGCGGGGGTTTTCGATGGAGGAAGTAACTGTCCTTCCCTTGTCACAATCGGTTTGTCCTTTTTAAACGACCTTATAATTTTACCAAACCATGACTTTTTCTCCTTTTCTGGAGGATCGTAATACATTTTCCTGTCTTCCGTGTATCGCTAGTCTCTCCTTACAACTGTACTGTTATTTTGTCCAATCCTAGCTCTCACTAACGTACCGATCAGGAGCGTCTACGTCACCTTGTAATTCTCCAATCCTAGCACGGCGTACACTAACGCACTGATCAGGAGCGTCTACGTCACCTTGTAATTCTCCAATCCTAGCGCGGCATACACTAACGCACCAATCAGGAGTATCTACACCTCCGGCCAAATGGCCAATCCCAGCACGGTCTTTCTGACGTCAACAGCCGCTGCTCCTATTCCTGCTTCTACTGACCCCTCCTTTACAAAAATTTCTCGATAAGTTTTTCAAACTTTTCAAATTTACAAATCTTTTAGTAACTACATAAAAACACCACCATTGTCCGCTCCGCTAACCAAAGAACAGTAATAAGACCTTTTTCACAAGAATTCCGTCTTTCCCGAGAGCAGCGCTTACCTCTGCCCTACTACGGAATCATTACTTCCGTTGATAAAGTAGCACATCCCTCTACTTCACCCTTCTAACAAGCATCAACTAACCGCATCTCTAGAATTAAGGCACCTAGTTGGAGACCCAATGCTCCTGAGAAATAAAACCAGAGTTTCGCAATTAACCGGAATGCCTTTTCATTCACGCACCTTCACACGGGAAAAAAGGAATACAATCACACAGAATTCTGTCTTTCCCGAGAACAGCGAACAGTCTGTCCTGCTGTAGAATTATAACACTCGTTAACAAAGTAGCACTTCCCTCTACTCTGTCCTTCTATCAAGCTCAGAGAACACCTGCTACCTTTTCAGTGATAAGCGTTATCAGAGTACCTTCTGGCCTCCTGGTACCTAAGACCAAAATTTCACAGGTAACCCTTGCTATCATACACACTTCTCTCATACAGAAAATGTCTCCAATGGCAACACACGATGATGCTACCAAATCGGACCCAGACAATGTGTCGTGCAACTTCAATCGTCACACGTTTTCCCTGTGTACCTACAGGGCAACAACAATTTCGTCTTTCCCGAGAGCAGCGCTTACCTCTGCTCTACTACGGAACCGTTACAAACTTCCGACTTCCTAGATCCCATAAGCCGTGCAAACAACATAAAAGTCAACGTAACTCGACATAGAGTGTTAGTACATAAATCAATACCAATCAATAATCAATAAGCAATGTACAAGCAATAATCACCAAACCAAAACAATAACAAACCATCATCCTGCTACCAGAAAAACTGATGCAGCGTGGAAACTCAACTCCTCCCTTCATCACAAACCAAATAACTCACAAACACATTCAATCAATACATTCACTGGTGGGGCCCATAACACCAACATTCACACTTCATTGATCTGTCTTTCCGAGAGATGATGGTTCCAAACGCGGCCATGAAGGAAATACCTTTAACCCAAAGAACAATACATTTACATAACCCTATTCAACATATTCATAGTCCGACATATCCTAAATCTAACTTTAGATATCCCTTTCATGTGACTCGATAGATCCGTGTTAGTTGCTGGTAAGATAATCTTCTAATTCTCTAATTTACATTTGACTTTAAGCATTCCCTATAAATAAACAACCCAACTCATTTGTCAATGATCAATATCAAACTTTATCTAAATTAATGCAAATTAAACAATTTGTTATTCGAACCGCAGATCACCATATTTACCTATTCTGGCTAATTGTCGTCCTCTAAGTCAATCAGGTTGTCCTGCAGCACGCTGCAGTCCCATAAATTGGGTTGAGACCATAAGCGCGTACCAGTCAATCTATGCCCATTTAATTTGATCTCAGTTCATCAGGAAAAGTTCATCAGGAAATTGGGCAGCAATTCAGTCCGTCAAAGATTCAGGGAAACAGCTGTCCTGCAGTGTCACCGTCCTCTCCGTCAGCATAACGTCAGGAAAACAAAAAGAGCGATCCCTCCTCACTATTCTATGGTATTTTTATAGGAAAATCAACAAATAATTGTAACAAATATCAATTTTGGACGACCCTCATTGGTAGATTTGGGGTCAGTCGGTAAAGTTCTCACATAGTTTAGTTCATTAAGTCATCACACTTGCTGGTTCCGGTTTTAAAGAAAGTCATTTGTCTGCCGGGTTGACATCTTTCCCGGTATGTCCTTGGTGGGTACAGCTTCACCCAGAACCTCGTGGAGTATCGTTGTGTCAACCGGGTGGCCATCTTTGTGAAGGCCCGAATGGTCAACTTAAGCAAAACAAACACAAAACTTAATTTATACATGGAAATAGCTAATAAATTGTTAAACCCTCACTAATTCCCCTATGTGTATGTAATTATCTAGCATGATAGCAACATTCAAAGCATTTATACTCACTATTTATTGCAACTTACAATTACGTCACAAAAGCAACATATAACATGCAATATTCTAATTTCTCTAATATTAGTGTGCGTACATATTTTAGTTTACGTATTAATTAGGCCATGCAAATGCAAATCCCACGTGTAATTCATACATTAGTACGATTGATTAATAATTCACTTCAAACACTTAATACGGTTATAATTAATTGATTATTCTAATTAGTATGGACATACAAATTGGGGAGGGTATACAAAATTTTGCATTACCCGCTCCAGCAGAGCCACTGGCAGTTAGGGCTAGGACAGGTCAATATTATCAAGGCCTACAAGTAGATGGACAGATTCACCATATTGCCCTCTATGCGGACAACCTGTTACTGTTCCTGGCAAACCCGCGTGGAGCAAAGGATTTGCTCTGTGACCTTGGCCGGGTGGCGGAGCTTCGGGTAAATTGGAGGAAGCCCTGTCTCTTACCGACCATTAGTGATAAAGATGGCCCACAAGAGACTGACGGGGTGAAATGGGAGTACAGATATCTGACATATTTAGGGATGCAAATATATCATACGCAGGGAGGCTTGTTGGAGGGCAACATAGGTATGGCAATAAGGGGAATGAAGGGCAGCTTTGATTTTTTGGGGGCGCTCCCTCTGTCTATAGGTGGATAAGTCGTTTTACTTAAAATAGTGACCCTCCCACGACTACTGTATCACTTCGGGACCTTACCGGTTTGGATACCAGCACAATTTTTTGATCAACTTAAGACCATGACCACGGGCTTCGTATGGGGTACTGGTAGAAGGAAGGTGGCGTTGAGAATCCTAATGAGATCGCGATCAGAGGGGGGCCAAGCAGTGCCCGATTTTTAGGCCTATTGCCTGGCAGCTCAATTACAGTGGCTCACGCAGATGGTTGCAGCTCGGCTCCGAGGAATGGGAGACATGAGGGATAATGTCCTGGCACTCTGGGTGCTCTCCCAAATTGTCCTGAAATTGCCTGTTCGAGCCCAAGATCTCCCAGGGGATCTCCAAGTAGCGAGGCAGTGTTGGAATAGGAGTCTGAAATGTGCATGGATTGAGATTCCATACGTGGCAGACATCCCTCTGGTCATGTGTGAGGCTCTACCTCATGGAGGTACCTGGAGGGGACTGGAGAGTTGGAAAGAGAAGGGTCTGGCCACTGTAGGGGACCTATATGAAGATTGCACTATGCTCCCCATTCACAAATTGCAGGACCGCTATGACTTACTTAGGGGGTACTTCCTACTGCACTCTGCACGCACTGTGGCTCTCCGTAAACATTGGAAAGGAGGCCTCATATAACCGCAGACATCATTGGGGTGTCAATACATAGTGACGGCGGCAGGAACTTTTAAAGCGGTCACATGCCTATACAGACGTATGACTCAGGAAATGTTGATGCCCCTACATGAGCTACAACTTGAATGGGAGGAAGATATGAGGGTGGAAATCTCAGAAAAGACTTGGGCCAATCTTGTGAAGAGGGCCAGGAATGTCCAATTTCAATTAGTGCACTTTAACATATTGCATAGAGCCTATCTCACCCCAGTAAAATTGAATAAATACTTTGACACCCGCACAGCAACATGTCCGCGCTGTAATCAAGAGGGAGCGGATTTTTGCCATATGTTTTTGGATTGCTCGTAATTAGATAAATATTGGTCTGAGGTAGTGACTTCACTGACTGAGATCACAGATAGGGAGTTGGAGCCAGCTATAAGGCCCTGTCTGCTGCATTGGTTCCCCCACACGACTAAAAATAAGATCACTAGCAAATTCATAGACATGGGCCTCTTGTTGGCTAAGCGAGAAATCACTATGCATTGGAAGACACAGAGGGGCCCTACCATAACCAGATGGAAGAAGGAATTCATTAAATGGGCGGAGTGCGATGGAATGGTTAGGCTGCAATTGCCAAAAAAAGAGCGGGAAGTGAGAAAGCTCTGGAAGAGGCAAAGGCATGGGAAACCTTGGTTCTGCTCCTATGATCGCCGCTCCTGAGGTGGCAGATTAGATAGTCTACCGCCGTGCTGTAAGGCTCATGGGAGCACTATGTGTAGTATGCAGGGCGACCCCCGCCTCCATAGCGGAATAGTTCTTGAAGTAGTATTCTTGGCACATTCATGATACTAAAGCGCAATCGACCCAACCCAGTCCCTAATGCTGACTGTAAGTGACATGCCCGGGGGAGGGATGTGTGAGGGGTAGTTTTGAGTAGTTAGCATTGGTTCACAGTCAGTGTCAGTACCAAACTGACCACCAACGTCTCTAGCACGTAGTGGGATCACTGGGTGGCGGGAGGAGGAGGGATTCAGAGGTCCACTGGACCACCAGGGAAGGCGCAGGTATAACCTGCCGGTGGAGGAGGGCATCGAACACCAACACTACAGGAGTGCAGGGGCTCAGGAGTGGCCTCACTTAATGGTGGAGCTGCGAGGGTGGGAGAGGAATTTCACTGAAAATGAGTCAGTGGTCTTGCTCGCCTCTCCCTGCAGCGGGCGCCATTAAGTTGGGGTCGGGGAGGGCTGGAAGGCGGGAGGGGAACTGGCTTGGAGTAGTCGTGCCGGGGGCAGCAGATGCAGGAAAAGTGGGGGAAAGGATGCAGAAAAGAAGAGTAAAACTGAAATAAAGAGTAAAAGGGTGAAAAGAGTAAAGGGTGAAACGGAGCAGAAATCAGAAAAAAAGTGTAATAAAGAGTGAAGGGTGAAAAAGCTAAAGGGTGAAACTGAGAAGAAAGGAGAGAATGAAGGGGGCAGAAAGCGGCGTGAGAGAGGGAGTCAGAGGTCCACTGGACCACCAGGGATGAGGTGCAGGTATAACCTGCAGGTGGAGGAGGGCCTCAAACACCAACACTACGGGAGTGCAGTGGCTCAGGAGAGGCCTCACTTAATCGGTAAGACACCCCTCTAGCTTGGTGCACTATATCACTGTTGAGGGTACAGTTGCATGAGCACTGTACCCCCGCAGTGTGTCAATCCATTCTTAAACATTGTAAGTGCAGTAAAGCCATGAAAGAGTATATGACCTGGGAGTTTGTCATTATGAACTCCACAGCACCACAATGGCTTTACTGAATTCTGGGAAGTTTGGTAGCAATTTTCTCACCATACTAAACCCCCACTGATGCCAGTGTGGGATTTATTATACAATGCACTCAGAGGGAATCTTAGAGATGCTCCCTGAAAAACGACCAGCCTCAGGTGGGTTCCATGACTGGTAAACACCAGCCTGCCACCACAAGACAAGTTTCTGGACCCCTGGGGTGGGAACCATCGCTCCCTGCGCCCAGAAACAAAGCCTTTCCTGGGCGGAGATAGTCTCACCACCCCCAGGTCTGGAAGAGTCATTTGTGGGAGGGGCGCTTCAAAGGCCTGGTCGCCTTTGTAACGCACCCCCAGCCTCTTTTGCTATCATGTTGAGGCCTCCTTTTCGTCTCCCCTCCTTTTCATAGGGAAGACAGGCGGGAAAAATTAGAACAGCCCAAAAGGTGTGCCCATCTCTGCCAACCACACCCCTCAGGTAGGGGAGGCGAGGTAAAGCCCACTCTTCAGTGCCTGCCATCTTGCAGATGGCAGACACTCTCCAATCAAGGTTAGGGATTTTGCCCACTCGCCCACGTGGGGTGAGCGCACCAAGGCTGTAGTCACCCTAAGGTTAGTAGCCCATTGGCTACGGACCTCGAGACCCCTAAAAATCCCCTAAATACAGTATTTGGGGGGCAGGCCTTGACCAAGAAGGCAGATTCCTGCAACCTAACAAGAAGAAGGATGAAAGAATATGCCAAGCAGAGGAGACTGCAGATAAAAACTGACTTGTCCCCAGCCCTACAGGTCTGTCTACCGTTTCTAGAGATCCTGTGCCAAAAGTAACCTTGTCCTGCAGCCAGCGACCTCCAGAACCCCTGGGAGTACTGACTGCCTTCCACAAAGACCAGGTCTCCTGTGAACAGCAGCTCTGTTCAAAAGAATCTCTAAAGCAAGTCTCAAAGCCTGCTTAGGACAAAGAAACCCGACGCCTGGAACCACCACTGCACCTGTCACCTACAGCCTGAGTTAGAGTGGCTCACCGGTACCAGCGAGGTCCCCCAGCACTCCAGAGTCCAAGTCCACCCTGTGTTGACCGCTCCAAGACTCCCTGATGTCGCCTGCAGCCTCTGCATGGAGACCCCCCCAACCATGAATGGCCCAGTAAGGTGAAATCCAACCTCAAAAGACACCCCTGCATCCAGGTGCCCTGCACCCCGGAGAAGAGAACCCGAGGTGCATCTATGTCTCCGAGCCCTCAAACTTACCAATCCAGCTGTTGATTCCTCTTGGAAATCTTCCTTGACCGAGCCTGCAGCCAAAATCCAAACCAGCAACTCCCATTGAAAACAACAGGGCACCCGACGCCAAATCAGCACTCTGCACCCGGCCTTCCTTCTGCCGCTGTGGGTGCACCTTGTGTTCTAACTCAGATCCCCCTTTGTCCTGAGCCTAAGTCCAGAAGCTGTGCTCCCACAACCTTGTGGCCTGCGTGTGAGCCAACTCCCAAACTTAACTACTTACCGTTAATATGATAACCTGCTTTTCTCACACAGAACTGCATTGACTGCTTTCTTGTGAAAATTGTTTCAAGTGTGGAGTTGTTTTGTATGAAACCTTAGGAAATGGCATATGTATAAAAACTGATTTACTTACCTTTTTTTCTAGGAAATGTCCCAGTGTGATATCTAGGCAATTTACACTGAGTAGAGAAATTAACTTAAACAGTAATCTGAAAAGTAATGTACAAAGTAATGTCAATAGTAACTGAAAAGTAATTCCAACTGTTTTATGACCAAGTTACTTACCTTTAACCAACCCAATTGCATTCAACTGCATTCAAACTGTATTTAACTGCAGTATTCTTGCAAAGTACTATTACACTTACCTGTACCAGACCTGGCTTGGTTCTACAAATAAAATACAACTAAATAATATTTTTTATACAAAACAAATTGGTCAGAGTCCTGTCTTTGAGTGTGTAAAATCGTTTCTTGCCTGAATGTGTACAATAAATGCTTAACACTACCCTCTGAGAAAGCCTTATTGCTCCCCCACCCTTACAAAAATGGAGAGCCAGGTATTATCTACTTTTCCCTCTGCCTACCTTTGGGCATCCACTGGAATACTATACCTTACTTTGGTATAGTATACAGAGCTAGCTTCCTAGAGTGCCTCCCGGAGACCTGGGCCACGAAAACTACGTCACTTGCAGGCTGGTATGAATTCCATGTTGCAGCTTCAAAACAGAATATAATCTGACAATGATCTGCAGGTCTCTTGGTCTTTTTAAAACATGCCCACAAAACTGCTGCCACTGAAATAAGCATTAATTCACCTGCTATCCAAGCTCTACTCATAAAAGGCCTGAAGATTGATTCCCAAACCCTTTTTCTGCTGCTAATTAACTGCTATTTCAATCCTGCACAGCCTCAAAAGAAAGATACTTTGGATTCCCTAACAAGAACGATTGATGATTTATTGATTAAATACGACTCCT
Organism: Triturus cristatus; assembly: GCF_964204655.1. Lineage (NCBI taxonomy): Eukaryota > Metazoa > Chordata > Amphibia > Caudata > Salamandridae > Triturus > Triturus cristatus. Next base: position 607,220,007 of record NC_140587.1, read on the forward strand.
ATCAAGCAGTTATATTGGGGGACTTCAATATGAGGGACCTGGACAAGACACTTAACCTCCTAAGGCAAACACTTGTGGCTTCTCCTCTTAGTTCGACCCATTCATACAAGGGAAACCGCTTACCCTCCTGGTGCCTGAATCCCACTTTTAGGAACGTATCTACAATAGACTATATCCTAGTTAGTGATATAATTGCTTCCATGCTTGAAGACTTTGAAATTCATGACATGGGCAAAAGCTCCACAGGCCCCTGTCTGTTATCTTGCAACTAGCATTCCCCACAGCAATAACATTACCAGCAATCGGGGAAACAACAAGAGAACGCCACACGGTTCTTCAAAGAATCAAATGGTCAGCTGATCTTGGAGATAAATTGTAAGCCTAGATGGTGAAGAGAAACTCTGGCCTTAAGTCATCTATTCAAAATTCAGTAATAGGAAATAGGGAGGCTGTCATTGCAGACACTCAACAGGCAGTGGGGAATGGCAAATGCAAACCATTGAGGAATAGCCCTGCAATGAAATTAAATACTCCCCATCATCCCAAAGATCTAATCAACTCCAAATGCACTCTTTGCAGGGCTTTGGTTGCCAGGAAAGGAGGATGTAAATCAACTGAAGGCCATTCTATCACCATTCTTAGAACAGCTTACAAAAAGAAAGTATGGGAGCTTAAAAGAGAGCACATCGAGTCAGAGTGGTGTAAAGTCTTTACTCTGCTGAAAGAGAAGAGCCACTGCCAACTGTGGAGGCATGTAAATGGCTTGACAACACAGGAATGACTAAGGAGAACGACACTGACAAACAAGTCTGGATGTGGTATGCCAAACACCCATACTCAACTGATTCATTGGCAGTGGTAGCTGCTCCAACACACTGCTAGGAACTAGCCACCAGCATCCCTCAAGGTATTATTTTATTACCGAAGGTGCTGTAATGCGACCCTAAAAAAATTAGGAAAGATGGGGCACCTGGTGCCCAATGGGATTCCTGCCTGTTAGACCTGGCACCTTGGAGTGAGTCTCCCTTCCACTTTTTGTCGCTGTGCCTCATGTGTTTTGCTGGTGTTAGCTGCTCAGAGCACTGTGCCACTGCCAACCAGTGCCACAGTGCAAGTGCTCCCTATATAAAATGTATACGTTGGTTGGATTCCATGATTGGCTTATTTGGTTTACTGTCAGACCCCAGTAAAGTGCACCAGGAGTGCCCAGGGCTTGTAAATACAAATGCTGCTGGTGGGATTTCAGCACTGGTTGTGCCACCCACCGAAGCGGCCTAGTAAAATGTGTCTAAGGTCTGCCATTTCAGAACCTGCGTGCAGTCTGGTACTGTCATGCTGACTGGGCAAGTGCACCCACTTCCCAGTCCCTAAACCTTCCCTTAACTTCATATTAGTCACCCCTATGGTAGGCCCAAGGGCAGGGTTCAATGTAAGCATATGGTAGGACAAGCCCTGAGGTGTGTGGCATGTCCTAATGGTGAATTACAGCCATTTTCGTTTTTCACTATTGCAAGGCTACCTGTTCCCGTAGGCCAGAATGGGCTGTTAGAATTGTTACATCCTATGATCCTAACAGACCCAGGGAACATGGTAGAAATTCGAGTTTAGTATGCCTGAACTCAGAATAATAAAATACATCTTTTAGTAAGGTTTATTTTAATATTCTGTGTTTGCAAATACCACATCAAGAGAAGAGTCTCGCATTGAGGAAGAAGCGTGTCGCCGTCGCAGCCATCGTAGCTGTCGCATTGCACCGCATCAAGAAAAGCGCCTCACATCCACGGAGAAGCGTGCCGCCGTCGGAGCTGCTGTCGTCGTATCGCGTAAAGGGGTGTCGCTGCTGCAACATCGCATCGAGCGGAAGTGTCTCGCAAACGTCGGAGAAGAGTGCCGCTGCCAAGGCCGCTATCGTCGCATCGCGTAAAGGGTGACACCGCTGTAGCTGACGCATCGAGTCGAGTCTTCTCGCAACATCGGAGAAGCGTAACGCATCTGGAAGATCTTCACGTCTTTATTTCTTTGCACCAAAAACTTCATCGCATCAACATCGTTGCAACACTTTCGTTGCCCTGCGTGTCGCATCTAAAAGGTACATTGACTTAAAGTGTCGCATTTAAGAACTTAAGAGAACTAAGCAACATTCTACCATCTAAAGTAACAGTATTGTGTATTTTTGTCATTTAATGGTCTTGTGGTAACTCTATATAAAGAATCCTTATTTTTAATATAAAACCTGTGTGGTGTCCATTCGTAATGTTGTCACTTGGTTACTGTATGTGTTCACAAATGCTTAACCTATAACGCTCTGAGATAAGCCTTGTCTGCTCGCGCCAAGCTACCTAGAGGGTGAGCAGGGGTTATTTTAGGAGAGTACCCCCTTATCCGGACTAGAGGAAAGGTTCCCTGCTTGTCACAAGTATCTACCTGTGCCAACCAGAGAACCCAGATTCTAACACTGCCCCTGTTTTCAAATCATCACTCTTTATTCATGCCTTCACCACTGAACTGAAGCTGAGTTCTTGGAGAGGTTCAATACTCTTTCTCATCCATAAAAAAGGTGACTGCTCTAACCCAACAAACTACAGGCTTGCTGCCCAGCTCGATCTAGAAGCCAAGGTTAATGCCAAAGTTGTCCTGAAGGAGTTGGAAATCCATTTTTCAGTAAGGATTCAGGCCAGACTGCTCAACTATGAACAATATCATAGCAATCGGATACTTATCTACACAACCTGTCAGAAGGAAGCAACCTCCCTTGTTTTGCTGCCTCATAACCTACAAGCACTGCCTTTGACATTGTGGATCATGGAAGACTATGGGAGAAACTGTCTGTATGGGGTATTTTACCCCTGCTCCTCAAAGCCATTATATAATTAAACCAGGAAACATGGGTTCAGGGTAAAACAAACCCCACCACAGTAATCCCCAGAGTTGCCACAAACAACTGGCTTGAACAGTGCTGTGGTTTGGACCCACTCCTATTGAATCTCTACACTGCAGATCTGGGTGCTGTCCTGCAAGGCACTAGCATAGTTACCCTAAGGCTGGGCAGGGTGTGACTTCCCATCCTGCACTATGCAGATGACACGCTATCATGGCCCACACCAGACCTGGCCAACAGAGAGCCCTCGATGCACTCCATCGCTACAATCAGGAGAACAATCCTAGGTAGTAGCATTGAGTAAATAACCCCACAAAAAGCAATCTCTCTGACAATTCTGAGACCTGCCAGTAGGAACAGTGTCAGCTTACAACTACCTTGGTGTTTGGCTTTCTGAGAGGGTCATACCGGCCGCTCATTTAAGGCACCTCAGTATAAAATTCCAACCACATCATCCACACATCGAAGCGCCTAAGCAACCGTCTACTAAGTTCAACTGAAGAACCCATGCTGACAGTCTAGAAAGTAAAATTGAGCCCAGCCCTCAAACACGACTATCCAGCATTTTTAGGTGCCCTGGACAGGCTTTTAACTGTTGCTTAGACTAAGGCATACAAGGCAGTGTTGTTAGCCCCACGGCAAGCCAGAAAAATGAGGTTGAAGTTGGAGCTAGGCCTCGGGAGACCAGACTTGGTGAGCCAGGGGGACCTAATAATGTTTTTCATCAGGGTCCTGCGAGCCCCAAAAGACTCACTTAAACACCAACTGAGGAGGATCTTTGAGGAGGAGGGCTCCCCCCGGGAAACTGGACTTGGACGGGCAATCATCAGCCTGAAGATCAAGGCAGAAAGTTTGCTGTCCCTCAACATTCCGCTGTCTGCCAGGAAAAAGCGGGCAGCAGGCAAGTGTTAGAAACCATTTGAAAAGGAGCACGCACATTTTCATGCTAATCCCATCACAACGTCATTGGATGCATCATACATCTTGGGGAAGCACAAGCCTACTTTCATCATGCCCTGATAGTCCAGGCCCATAGTAAAATATTCTACATGAGTCTTATGGCAATACAAGTCTTTGACTTTAACCCCGCCTGGGTACGCAAGGCTATGTACGTATCGCAAAGAAAACTGGCTGCATTTGCTGTACTGTTGCCCTAAATTGGCTGAAAAGCAACGCCGCCTGCTTTGCTTTATCTTTGGGGCAAGGGAAGTCAGGACTTCCAGGGAGGCCTTGGACTTGTGCTTCATGGAAAACGTTACAAGCGCCTGCTCCGACTTGCGACTTAAGCCCAATGCCTGCTGGTGTGCCGCATCGACTCCGAAGCCAACATCATCGCAGGGCCAATCCTCGACATGGGCGGTCAAGAATCCATCGACATTGTGGCATCGTACAGAACCGTGGTTTCAGTGCAATCGTGACATCACCCCCTTTCTGGTAAAGAACAGAAGCATCCCCTGCTTTGCGCAAGCATCGAGGACCTGACGCATCGCCTCCCCCGAAGCAAGGAACCGATGTCACACAGCGCCAACGACACCGCATCTCCCCAATGCCTTGAGCTTTTCCAAGGTACTGTTCTTTGTGGGTCTTTTTGGACTCCGGGCCCGACGCCGTGCACCTCGCAGTCGGCGCCGTACTTTAGGATTTCTTTTACCTCAACGTCGTGATAACTTCACTTGGGGTTATCTGTTGCTAAAGACTACTGTGAGAACTGGGGTCACCAATTCCAATGTGGTAGCTTGGCGCGAGGTAGGAAGGCACCCGAAGGCAATGTGTAAAGCAGTTGTGCAGCACTCACCCCCATGGACTCAATGACGCACACACAATGAAGGACACCACACCAAGTTGTTTTGTTAAAACCAGATTCTTTATCTATAGGTAACTTCAAAGCCACAGCGAATTCATTCAGGCCAATAGATCAGTGCTCCCCAAGGTAACAATCAAATCATTCAGGGGAAATGAAGGCAATTCAAAGTAGAAGCCAATTCATTCAAGCAGCTAACCAGATATTCACAGGGCAACTTTAATTCATCGATTAAATGGTCCATGGCATTGCAGGGCAACAATCAATTCTTTAGAGTAAACAAATCAGTGCAGTTCTAGGCAACCATCAATTCCTCACAGGCAATAACCAGAGTGTTTCAGTGTAACAAACAATTCAATCTGGTAAGTAAACACATTTTAAGGTAACAATCACTTCACTACCATCAATAAATTATCAAGGCTCAAACCAGCAAGTAATTACCCTAGGTGTCCAAGTTCCGGGCAAACAGATTCTCTGCAGGGGGTGTTATGGGCGCAATGTTTACAAATCAGAGCCAGTTCACATGGCTACACTCCCCCACTGGGTATGAGCACCGGCGCAGCCCAGCCATTCGATTCTGTGGGTTCAGAGGGGGCCTGCCGGGCCCGGTTGCAGTCCCCGGCTAGGGGGAGCGGACGCGGGGCTGCATGGTCAGACGATGGGGGCTACTGGGCAGCCCCCGCGGTTCACGCAATCTCTCTGCCCTCCCGCCAGGGGTTTTACCTTTTCATAGGGCCTCCAGGACAGGCGGGGCCCGCGCCAACAAAGCGGGCTCCCCGCGGCCTCTGCACATGGCGGGGGCGAAGTCGGAGGCTTCGGGGCTGACCTCCGCCTCGCGCCGTCTTCCTCGTCCTGGGTGCAGATCCGTCAGGCCGCACCCGCAGCGACCAATCCCTGCGCGGGTCGCTGGGGGGTGCGGCAACTCGGCTCAATAGCGGCGCGGTCCTGGCGGGGCGTGGCGGGTGACGCGGCCGACGACCCCGTCATGTGGTACAGGCCGCACTGGCTTCAATGGCCTACCACTAGCTTCCTCAGTATTGCGGCGGCCCTCTCCAGGCGTCGGGGGCTGCTGCAGGGATGGCAGAACAGGTGTCCGCGATGGCGGCGATTCCCCGGGCTGCGGCGGTGTAAGTGGCACAGCGTTTCTTCCAACGCGGAGCAGGGGACGGCGGCGGTGACTTGGGCAGCTAGCGCTTCCAGGCGCCCAGCGCTAGACGGTAGGCTCCTGGGCAGCGGCTGAGGTTCCTGCAAGGAGCGCTCGCATCAACTTGGCGCCTGGGCGTCGGTACCAGGGCAGCGGCGGTGTTTGGAGGGTTTGCAGCGCTCAGAGGGCACAGCGCTAGGAAGGGACAGCACTTGACAGGGGCAGCGCTTAATGGATACAGCACTTGGCAGATACAGCGCTTGCCAGGAACAGCGCTAGACAGGTACAGTGCTTGACAGTTACAGCTTCTTCCGCATGGGCCCAGTTCTAGCTGCACAGTGCTTGGGGGACACAGCGCTTTACCTGTAGTTCTTGTAGGGGCTACAGCGGCAGTCCAGGTTCCCAGGGCAGCACTTGCCTTGGGGGAGAAGATGGCAGGTCTCCCTGGCAGGCTTAGAAGGGGGAGAAGGGGATGGAGTTGGCAGGCATCAGAGGCAGGGTGGGTCCCTGCAGCACACTGGAGATGGCCCCTTGGGTTACCCCTACACCAGTCAAGATCAGCAGGCAGGCAGAGTCCCTCATCTAACTTGGGTACAGCAGGGCCTAGACTCAGTCAGTCCCAGTAGTGTAGGTTTCTCCCCTAGGCCCAACCGCCTACGCTCCGGCAGAGGATCCCCCAGGTCCAGTGTTGCCCCAACTGACTAGTTTAGTTTCCCTCCTTTCCTCTTATACCCCCAGGTCAGGTGACCCTCCTGCAAAGGCGGCAAAGCATAATCCCTCCCAGGGCTGGAAGTTTCCAGGAGCTTCCACATAGCTGTCTATGGGACAAAAAGGCGGGATGGAAAAGATACTGTATCAAGATGTCCCAGCCTGCTCCTAACCACAAGTGTGTGTATGCAATGGCCACTCCGCAGTAGCAGGGGCCTGTGGCAGCCATGTTGTTAGGAGAGAGCACTTGCACGTCAGCACTGTTTTGCAGTGGTAAGGCGCCCAGAGACATAGGGCCAACAAAAAGATGGCGTAAAAAATGAGGCGACAACGGCAAAAAAAATGGGGTAGACCACCCTAGGGCTGGCAGGTCTAACAACTACTTTTAAGTGGATAACCTATTTTTAAGCTATTTCTACCATCCTAAAGTATTAGTTTTGATTTTAGTATTGTAGATTTTTGTCGTTCTGGTCTTGTGCTAAGTCTGTATAAAGAATATTTATTTTTATAAAGCCTGTGTGGTGTCCATCTGTAGTGTTTTCACTGTATTGCTGTATGCGTTAACAAATGCTTTACACACTGCCTCTGAGATAAGCCTGCCTGCTTGTGCCAAGCTACCAAGGAGGTGAGATGGGGTTATTTAGGTGTGTAGCCCCCTTACCCTGCCTAGAAGCAAGGGTCCCTACTTGGTCAAAGGTACTTACCTCTGCCATCTAGAGACCCCCAGTTCTAACACTTATTGAAAGCTCAATTTTGTGGATCTGTTTATATTTTATATTTTTTACATGAGAATGAAGGTGGGGGGGTGCACAGTTGTATATATTTTACTGTAAGGATTTCAATAAATCAAACAGGTAATAAATAGATTTGGTATTTATATTTATATATTTGCGGTATTATTAAGTTGTTCTTTTAAGCAATACAACAATTTTGTCAAGATATCCCGTCTTTATTGTACTGCATTTAAACTGAATCTTCATATCACCTCGTGTACGCAAAACCTTGCCTGCTCAACAATGCACCACATAATCAAGAAGGCTTGAGGGTTCATCTCTTCATTCAAGATCAAGTACCCAGTTTTGATATTGCCAAATACCCACCTGCCCCACGACACTACAGGCATTAGGGAAAAGTTTGACATTAGAATGATTGTTTCAATGACATCTTTTGACTTATTTTCTAATATGATTAGGGCTTTTAATGATATGTGTGTCCCCTGTACAAAGTAAGCTTTCCTTGGACATAGTACATGTACACCTAAAACATGTCCTTCAGTCGCCTAGCCATGTGTTCAGGAATATGGGAGCAGAGCATAGTCTCCAGCCATGTAATGCATCCAAGCCCAATAATCCACTGCTGAAGAGATTCAACTTGAGGGTGATCCCCAGGTTTTTAGCACTTTCAGAGTTCTTTGTCATGGAAAAGCACTCAGTGTCCTTTCACATTATCCTTTGCCCATCACAGCCGTCTCTTTATGAAGGCAGAGATAAGTACACTTTTGAATTTGCTGTAAATGTCATGGTTATTGTGGTGTCTTAGACCAGGCCCACAACAGACCCCCACAAAAGGACGGCATGTACAAACTGGTCCGGTGGTGGTCTCTGACTGGAGCCACCCTCGGTGCCCGGGGCTATTTATTATCTTAGGCTTCCATATCCCAGCCATCACCACTCCTGTTACGCACACTGGGTTTTACCAATATACCACTGTGTGCGGATCACTCTATAGTGTGGCCCATAACCCACCAACACTACTTTCCTCCTTTACCAGGAGATACAAAACATATCATACGGTTGTACAAGAAAACATCAAATAATAATAATGCTTCGCCACAGTCCAGATCCTGACATACATTTCACATCATACTCTCACTTTGTGTTGTGGTACAAAGTTCCTACTCACAAACGTAACACCGCCATCATTCTCTGGTTGGCCGGACACAAAGTCTTTGTAGTTCTGAGATGGCTTAATGTAGGGCCGCAGCAGATAACGTCCTTGGTCACCCCTGGATGAGAGTTCTGGTGAAGATCCTATCTGGCTTGGGGTGTCGGAGGCTCTTGGCCTCCTGCTGAGTGCCACCAAGGGTGTTATCTCTGTGTTTTGAAACGGGCTGTGCGGTGGCGCTGAGAACATTTCCTCTGAGAATGCGCCTGGCTCTTGATCCGGATCGTATTCGGTGTTAGATGTCAGGGGATCTGCTTGTTGTGGCATCTCCATGCGGGGCAGCTTACATGGGCGTGTTGGTAGCTCTCCCTGGGACTTTCTTGAACTGGGAGATGTTCCATGTGATGCACTTGTGGCCTCTTTTGGCCGTCACTCTAGTACCTTTGATGTCAATGACAACCCATGAATCCAGTTTGAAGGGTAGTCTGAACTTTCCGCCTGGGTGGCAGTCTTTCACAAGTACCTGGACGTCAAACTTGATGTAGCTCTCCCGAGCCCGTCATTTTTGGGAGGCATACTCATTGGTGCAGGTTCTTTGGAAGTCCAATTGGTTAGGGGAATTTGGCATTTGCTTCCGAGCAGGGTGATGAGGAATGGTATCCGTCACTGACCAGCCAAAACATAGCTTGTTTGGGGAGATAATAATAACAATAATAATAATAATAATAATATATTCGTTAGGCACGTGAATCATCCTTGAGGGATCTCTCAGCTCCAAAGCCGTCAGATGCAGGTTACAGTTCCATAAGGTGATTAAAGATCAAACAACCATGTTTTCAGGGGTTTCCTAAAAAGGATTAGGTTTAAGCAAGAGCAAAGGGGCAAGGGTAGCTGATTCCAGTAATTGGGGGCCAAAAAAGAAAAGGTGCGGCCTGCATATCTGGCTCTATGGATACGTTTAGAGCATCGTAGAAGAAGCTCTCTGGATCTGAGCTGACGTCCCGGGATATAGGGCTCCAGTTTATTTTTAAGATAACAGGGTCCCCTCCCATGTAGTGATTTAAAAACTAAACACATAAGTTTGAAGAGCACACTTTTTTATGGGGAGCCAATGAAGGGAGCATAACACAGGTTCAGATGGAGATCATGGAGGAAGATTACAGACGAGGCGGGCAGCTGTGTTCTGTACCACCTGAAATCTGGAGAACAGGCCTTCATTCATTCCGACCATCAGGGAATTCCCATAGTCCAGAAAGTTCACTATTAACGCCTGGACCAGGATTTTCCTAGCATTCAGAGGAGCCCATTGAAAAGTCTTCCTAAGCATGTGCAGCAGACCAAAACAAGTTCCAGAAATGGATTTGACATGTTTGGTCATAGAGAGATTTTCCTCCAAAAAGATACCAACATTTTCTAACCAATTTTCTTGGTCTCCGGTTGGTCCCAGATCGGTTGGCCACCAGTCCGTGGACCAGATTGAATGAGCCTTCCCAAGAAGTAGGACCTCCGGCTTACTGGAGTTGAGCTGAAGGAGGTTAGCAACCATCCATGATGCAATTTGTAACATACAGTGTTTGAATCTGACTTTGGAAAGTTCCGGATTTGGATCCATGGTGATGATCAGTTGAGTGCCATCAGCATTTGAGATTGTGTCAAAGCTGCAAGACCTGATAAGCCTGGCAAGGGGAGTCACATATGTGTTAAAAAGAGCAGGGCTCAAATAGATCCCTGTGGAACCCCTTTATCCAGGGCCATGGATATAGAGTGATAAGAATCCATATGTACACTATGAGTTTGTTCTGATAAAAGGTTTTCCACCCATTTCAGAGCTTTGCCACTGACCCCAATCTCCTCCAATCTCTGACTTAGAATTGGGTGGGAAATTGTATCAAATGCAACTGATAGATCAAGTAGAATCAGCATAGCTTAATTCCACTGGTCTAACGTGAGTCTGATTGTGTCGGTGACCTCCATTAGTGCGTACTACGTGCTATGAGCTCCACAGAAGCCTGACTAGGAGGGTTCCAACAGAGAGTTGGATTCTAAAAAAGACACCAATTGGTGGTTTACCAGTGACTCTGAAACTTTAGCAATGAGAGGGAGCAGTGATATAGACCTATAGTTTTGCATAACCGTAGGATCCGCCAAACGTTTCTTAAAAATGGGTCTAATCCATACATTTTTCCATTTTGATGGAAGAGTTACCAACTTAAACGCAAGATTGCATAGATCTGTGATGGGGGCAAGAATGATTAGTGCCAGAGTGATAATGAGGTAAGGGGGGCACGATCCAATGGGGACCCAGATTTGATCCTATGTAACCTATCCAAAACTTGATATGGGGTGGCGGGATTGAAATACTCCAGGGTGGAGGCCTGGGAGTTAACACAAACTTCAGAAGAGGCTACTTTTTTCAATGCCACATTATTTGAAAGAGATAAATAGATATTATTAATCTTTTGTTCATAAGGAGCTGCCAGGTCATCGCAAAGTATCTGCAATGCTGGGATAGTAGAGCTACATGTGGTCGGAATAGTGAACTATTTAAAATGTTTAAAAAGCTCTTTAGAGGAATTTATTTGCAGAATTGAGTCTGTCCACTATGTGAGTCCTTCTTGCAGTATTGCATAGTTTTTAGATATTTTCCTAATGAAATTTTAAAGCTGAGTCTATCCAAATTTAGACTTACTCCATTTGCGCTCATGCTTCCTACATGGATTCAGTATACCAAGGAGCGGGAGGTTTTTTTTTGTGGTCAAATTCACGGGAGTAATAATCTCTAAAGCCTGCATTATGGAGTCCTCAAAAACCTTTAATGTAAGATCCATATCTTCATAGTCCCTCAGAGGAAGGGGAGTAAATACAGAGGAACAAGTGGAAGGAACTACTTTCCTCCAGGATCCGGTAGGCTTAGAGCCATTGGAATAACCAGCGCTGGGTTTCTGAAATGGTATAGAAAAATTTAGACAGAAGTGGTCAGTCCACACCAGAGCAGTCGGGGGATCAACCACTATGTTGGGTGGAGTTTGAACTCACGGCGTCCAAGGTAGGTCCAGCGATATGGGTGGGACTAATTACCTTTTGATAAAGACCAAGGGATTCTAGATCTGCAAGAAGACAGATAGAATCAGAATCAGACTGATTGTCCACATGATGGTTGAAGCCCCTAAGAACAGAAACTGGTCTGCTGCTAATATATGGGGTGCTAACCGTTCCATAAGCTTAAAACTGAAATTTTTCTTTTAGCCAGGAGGGCAGTAGACCAGGGCCCCCTTCCAGGGTAAATCTGAAGAGTTTTTTAGTTGAAAGATTATCATTTTCAACTAGGTAGGGGAACAGGAGTCTAAGGATTTTATCTTGAATGGGCTACATACAGCAATGGCCGCTCCACCACCCATTTTTAACTGCCTGTCCAATCTAGTCAAATTATAATCATCAGGGAATGCTACTGCAATAGATGAGGAGGCAGTTGAGTGAAGCCATGTTTCAGTGATAAAGCTAAGTCAAGTAGTTTGTAGTTGGTAGTATCTAATAGATCCCAAAGCTAAGAAGCATGCTTTGGAATAGAACGCGCATTGAGATATAAGCTGTGTAGCTTGGTCTGAGAGGGGGAAGGAACACAGGAGAAGTTGCATATGTTACAGTGCCACAGACCCTCCTTATCCATAGGAGATAATATCCCTGAATAAGGGGTGCTATCATTTAAATTCCTTATCATGGTGAGCGGCGAACTAGTATAGGATAACTTGCCCATTGCTTACCCATTAGAAAAGATGTAGACTTTCTGGCTGCGTCCAAGCAATGGGCGCAGATGGGCTTGCCTTTGGTGTACCTTCAGCGCACCAGCAACTTACCCTCTGCGCGGGTCCCCTCTGCGTTCGCGTTGCGGCTTATATACTAAGTGAAAGCCCGGGAAAGAAGAAAGTTGAAGACTAGACCATTAGACAGGTTATGCGGCGATGCTTGATATTGTGAGAGACCAGATACTCCGCTAGCTCAGAATTGCTGAAGGGAGGTCCATTGTCCATGCTTCTCCAGCTTCAGGATAACTTCTGCAGCAGATGTTGTCGCCATGATTTCTACTTCAGGATAGCGTGAGTTGTCACCCACAATGACCAGCATGTGTTGTCCTCCAGATAGACTGCCAAAATCTGCACTTACTCTCTGCCATGTGGCACTGGGGCCTACTTCAGTGATAACCGGTGCTGTGCGACCGGGTGAGCTCATGGGAGGCAAACTGGACAGCTTTGCACAACAGCCTCCACTTTTTGGTCCAAATCTGAGAATCAGACCTTGCTCCTCAGCCGGTTCTTGGACTTTACGATGCCTTGGTGTGTTTCATGTGCAATAAGCGCTGCCTTCTGTGTAAGACATTCTGGCAGTACAAGTCATGGGATGGTTACTGACAGCTCCTGGCGGACGTGATACAATGCCTTGAGGATTGACTAGGCCTCTTCTGTGTGGAAAGATGCTGCATTTTGCAGCAGCAGCCAATCTTTGGTTGTGACTGCCTCGATGGCAATCTGCAAGAAGTCATCTCTTTGGATGACGCCTATTACTTCCATCAGGGACATCAGAAGAGGTTTGGAGCGATCCACATCTTCGCATACTCTTCGGTTTCCACAGCTTCCACGGCCTCAGGAAGAGGGACAGGTCAGGCATGCCTCGACGGGAAATCAACAGGGTTTCGGGTGCCATGTCAGTATTCAACAGCAAATAAACTCTTGCAGCTGCAGGATCCATTCCTCAATCCTCGAGGGAGGCCTCGACGATGATCCTTGGAAGAGCGGGATCAGTAGCTTATGGTCTATGATGATGAAGAATGCGTGGCCAAATAGGTAGATGTAAAAATGCCTGCAGTCCCATAGAATGGCAATCGCTTCACGCTCTATTTGAGAATAGCGCTGGTCTGTGGGTGTGAAAGTGTGGCTGGCGTAGGCCAGCAGAGCCCATTCTCTGCATTCCTACCATTGAGCCAGTAATGCCGCCTGTCCGGTGGGACTAGAATCCACCACTAGCTGTGATGCTCTCTGGGGGTTGAAGTACACCAGAGTTCTATCTGCAGATAAAGCTGCCTTAGTGTGTCAGAATGATTCTTCCTGCTCAGGTCCCCAGACCCATGGGCTGGATGACTTGGTGAGACCCCTGAACAGGCCGGTGATGTCTGACGGGTTTTTCATGAAGTGTCCGCAGCATGTCACCATGCCTATGAAATTGTAGACTCCTGACATGGATGACGGGGCCTCTTCAATGCCCTTTACCTTGTCGGGGTCAGGGCCGAAGCCTTTTTCCAAAAAGCAGTACCCAAAGAAACTAATGACCTTCGGTAGGAATTCATACTTTTCTTGGTGTTGTGTGTGCCCACGTTCCTTGAGCTGTGTGAAGACGGCATAGAGATGAGTCAGATGTTCTTCAACCGTGGGGGTGTGAACGAGGAAGTCGTTGCTCACGTTGAGCACCCTGGGCAGGCCATGGAGGACGTTCTTCACAATGTTTTGGAAGACTATGGTGGCGCTGGAGATGCCAAGGTTGAGCCTTGTGTATCTCCACAGGCCTAAGTGGGCCAAGAAAGCGGTGATGGGATGGGGGTCTGGTGGTAGCTGGAGCTGAGGTCCATTTTGGATAACCATCTGGAGCCCGTCAGCTCTCCAATGATATAATTTATGGTTGGTGTAAGATGGCTTTCTAGCTTGATCGCTAGGTTCGGGACCCTCATGTTGACACAAATGCGGACTGCATCTGGCTGCTTGGGCTTCTTTGTCACTACGATGGGGAAAGCAATGGTGTGGGGCCTCATAGCCACTCAATGATGCCTGCTTTCTCCAGTAGCTTCAACTCGGCTTCTAATTTGGATCGAAGGTGGAAAGCCACAGGAGCAATGGACTTGTCAATATGCAGTTGGATGGCGGGACCTGACAGGCAGCTGAAGTCCTGCAACAGATGGTCTAGATCACATGCATGCACGCTAAAGGCAAATTGTATGAGGTCGAGACATTGAGCCGTGTGGCAACTAAGCAGAAGTCCTGACCCGTCTCGCGACACGTAGATCTTCGCTCTTCAGTGCGTGGAGTCATGGGACAGGTCTGCCTGAAATATGCAGTGAAGCAGCAGCGGCAAGCACTTGCCAAATGGGTATACCTGCATGCTAGTATTCCGGAGTGCTGGTGGGTCAGGTAAGCTGTGGTAGACATCCACTGCCATCAGATTAATTGTGGGTCTCGTGTCTATAAGAGCAAAGACAGGGTGGTTCTGTACTTTGATCCTGCACAAAGGGGCAGTCTTGAGTTATCTAGCTTCCTCACCACATGGACAACCGATGCGTCATCTTCGTCCATATCGACGTCCGACAGGTTATCTTGGTGTGGTTCCACTGTGCGCACCACTTTCCATGGGCCTTTGGGTCGTTGCCCTTGCAAAGAGCGCCAGACTTTGGAGAAGTGATTGTGTTTGCCACACAGACTGCACGTCTTGCTATTGGCAGGGCAAGTTCAAGTGTGAGGGTATGGGCTATGCACCATCTGCAGGTGCAAGCTTGCAGTCCTTGTTTGGCAGGGCTTGGAAAACGCCCACCGGAATATGGCTTACCTAACCACACACCTTTTTGGACGGCAATAATTGGTTCTTTCTAGATAGGGGTAGAGGAGTGTGGGTCCATGTGGGCCGCCCGAGCAATGGAAAGTTTCCTAGAATGCCCACATTTTAGAATGTGTCTCATGGACATTTAGGGCTCTTGCAAGACATGCTCATGCAGTTTCGAGGAGGTACACCCTTGAATGAACTGGTCCTGGATGTCATTGTCTTCATCTAGCAGACTGCAGTTGCTGGCAAGCTTTCTTAACTGCCCATGGAAAACATCCACTAATTCATCTGGTAGCTGTCGACGTTGGCACAGAAGGAATCTTTCATAGTCTGGGTTGGTGTAAGGTTCAAAGTGCGCAGTGACAGCATCCCTCATGGTGGCGTAGTTTTGCGGGGGATCTGCTTCTACCAATGGCTTCTATATTTTATGAACGTCGGCTTCTTCTAGGTGGAGAAGCATGGGGTATCTGTGGCCAGCAGGGACCTCTATTGCTTCAAAGTAATTCTCTAGGTATTCCACCCATGCTTTACAGGGAGTGGCTTAGGAGGGGGGAAGCGCAGTGATCGTGAAAGGCTCTAGTGGAGGAATGGATGCCATGTGGCTGAGGTGTGATGCGCAGCAGAGGAGATCATGGGTCCCCAGAGGTCACAGTCCGGGTTTGAGGGTCGGCGCAGTTGCGATGCACGCTGCGAATAATGGAAACATTGACCTGTGGAACCTGCCAGTGGGCGATACGTGGAGACACTCCTCTAGCCAGTGACACAGGGCTCCACTGCCGAAGCATAGTTAGCACTACCCCAGGGCTACGCTATGAAATAATTAAATAGAGTCTGTAACAGAGGAGGGCATTGCAATAATCTTAAAAAGAGTTCTACCACTGCAGCTTCATTAAGGAGGATATCCCAGATTGTGAAAGTGCCCTTTTTAAAATTACCCTAAACCACAATCTTACAATCTCTGGCTTGCTCATTTATCAACCACCAGGGCCATCTAAAGTCTTAAGGGAAAAGCTGGTTAATATAGTCACCATATTGGCCAGTAAATCTGCACATTTTAATATTCTGGGAGACCCCAACCTACATCTGGAAGATCTTAAGAAGGAGATTGTCAGTTTCTTAGCAGATTTAGAGGCTTGACAGCCATTGCAATGTGTTCCCAGCGTCACACATTTAGCAGGGCACCTGCTAGACCCTGTATTCTCCAATCTGGCCTCCAGAAAGGTTTTCCCTCCTCTTCCCATGGGTTGGTTGGATCATTTCCTTGTCTCTATTTCCCTGCGATGGCAAGGAAATCCACTACAAATTTGTCTGCAGCCTGCTCTAAAGCGACCCTGGCACTAAATTAGACGTTAACCTTTTCTCTGATCTGCTGCTAAGTCATAAACCCCAGCTACCCTCTAACATAGATGCAGCAAATGTCCTTTTTCAGGACTGGCTTATACATGCCCTTGACAGCTGTATTCCTGCTAAACTGAGCTATTGAAAAAGAGTGCAGTCTTTGACCCATACAAAATATAAATGCAAGCAACTTGAGTGTGCTTGGAGACGCTCATGTGACCTAGAAGCGAAAAACGAGTATCGTGCACCACAAGTTGACTCAGAAAGCCAGGGCTGAGTATATTGCCTCTAAAATTAAAGAGAGTAATAATCCCTCAAAAATGATCTTCACCCTTCTTAAGGTTATGAAGAGTTTGAATTCGGAAACAATTGCCCATCACCTCGACTAATCAGTGAGACGAGTTGGCCAGATATATTTTTAACAAGGTGGAGAAGATTTACTATAATTTTCCAACTGTAAATGCCAACATAGATTGTATGGGAGGGCACAGGCTCAAAGGAAAAAATGTTGGAAGAACATTGTTCTCCTTCCCTCTACCATCCCTCTCTGAGGTTAAGTCTCTCTGCACTAAAGGTAAATCAGGCTCCCCAGCTGATCCTATGAAACCAGACCAACTCCGAAAATTTCAAAAACATATTCTACCACCATGTAGGGAGCTGATTGATTTATCCCTGACCTCGGCATCCATACCACTCATGGAAGCATCCTAAAGTAACACTGCTATAAAAAAGCGTCTTTGGAGCCATCCAAGCCGGAAAATTATCGCCATATATCTCAGCTCCCTTTCCTGGCCAAAGCTACTGAATCTCATGTGAAAGCCTTCCTCACAGAGTTTGTAGAGCTCAATGAGATACTGGATTCCTCACAAAACGTTTTCAGATCATGCCACAGTACCAAATCCACTTTCTTGGCAGTGACGGAGCAAATTCGAAGCAGTTTGGATGAAGAAAACTCTGCGGCTCCAATTCTTCTTGACCTAAGTGCCACATTTGATACCGTATCCCATGAGATCCTATTGCGCCGCCTGCAGGGGATAGGTATCGGGGGGGCTGCCTTGGCCTTGTTCAGATCTTTTCTGGATGACAGAATGATCCAGGTCACTGTACCACCCCACTGTTTGCAGGACTATGCCATCCATTACTGTGTGCCGCAGGGGTCAATATTGAGTCCCACGCTCTTTAATATCTACCTGCTACCCCTCGCGGTGGTAGCAAAAAGCAAAGGGTTGACATCAGTATCTTATGCTGATGACACCCAACTGGTTATCTCCTACTCCAAGAAATGCAAAAATAACATCTTTAAATTTAAGGAGGACATGCTGGCTATTGCTGATTGGATGACAGCAATCTGCCTGCAGTTAAATGCCAGCAATTCCGAAATGCTACTGCTTGGGATTGACAGTAATTTGTGGTGGAGCAATGATGGCCAAATGAGTTAAAGCTTGCACCCCTGCCTAAGGAGGCAGTGAGAGATTTGGGAATATGGATTGACAGTGGTCTATCCTTAGAAACCCAAACAAAAGCGGTTGCGGGGGCTTGTTTTGGGTTTTTGCGAGGACTAAAGCCACTTTTAGGTTTCTCAGACCATTAGCCAAGCCACAATTTTATCGAGACTGGACTATGGTAATTCCCTTTACCTTGGCGCTGATAAATCTGGGATCCAGTGCCTACAAAGGGTACAAAATGCGGCAACACACACTCTTTTTGCTCTCCCAAAATCTTGCTCAGTCTCAAAGCTTTTACCTAAGCTACACTGGCTGCCTGTTGATAAAAAAATCCAATTTAAGACATTGTACTTTGCTCACAAAATTCTGACCCAACAGGCGCCCCCTGTCTTAGCAAATATGCCCGCACCGTACTTACCGCAACGTACATTGTGCTTAGCTAATCAGTTTTTATCCTGTACCTCCCGAGTCCTACGAGAAACAGCCGGGGGCCACTCATTTAAGGCTTTGGTGTTTGGACTCTGGAATTCTCTACCTGTATCCATCAGAGGTATTCTGAACCATCTAGCCTTTCGAACGGCCATAGAAATCTGGTTATTCCCAGCTTAACCTCTCTCCCTCTGCTTGTCTCCCTGCAATGTGTACTTGGGTAGCGCTGGGACGCCCCGTCTCTGGGGCAGCAAAGCGCTATATAAATCCTTTAACTTAACTTGTTACTGAAAACTCAAGCCCAGAGGAGGACATGCAAAGTATGACTGTAGGCACTCAGTGAGAATTGTGTGACACTGCCGTCCTGTGCTTTGAATCCCTAAGGCACAAAGTCTTACCCCTACATCTGCATGCTGGTGCTGAGCTGGGGCAGGTAAGAAATATGGGAGACTTTGTTGGTTTTGTTGACGACCAGGCGGAAGAATTATTCCGCATACTGTCTGGAACTGCTTTTCATCTTGTTGCTGGATATATAAATGTATAAGGTGTGAGACCCTGACGGGTGAGTAGTCACGCTATACAAGCCACTTGATTGGTTAATTGATTGGTTCATTGATTATTTGATTTTTCCCCTCATCTTTTGTTCTTTTCTACTGTGTGGAATTCCTCCATGGTATGGAAAAACATATATTTATTGGACCTTTCTTCCCTCCTGTAAATTAACAGTTTTACTTTTTCAAGGTGTATTTCATTTGTTCAGTCTTTGACATCAATAATGATTTCTCCCAGCTCCTGGTACTGGAAGGGTAGCCAGGAGAGGAAAGAAGCCTCAGTTGTTGCAGGGTTCCTACAGGATCCAAGCCCACTCTCACATGGTAACTATGTGGTAAAGTGAAGACATTCTATGAAAGCGTACAATATATATTCATGAAGATAGAAAACGAAGCAGCTTTTGTTTTCAGTTTAAGTGCTATGATTTTATTTAGAATTCAATTACCAAAAACTCCAGCCTCCAGTTATATACTGACATGTGATTATTATAAGTAAGGATTCATCATTTCCAATAATTAAAATATCATCGTGTGGCCCTTCTGGAAAAAGCTGATTTGGTGCTTATCCTGGAAAATCAAGGTTGTCATTTGCTTTGCACACAAACGCAATGGTTGTGCTGCATCCCCCGTCATTCCATCTTCCAGGTTCTGTGGAAGATACAAAAGACATAATATATTTCATTCTTTTTCCAGGATGCCATGTAACTAAAGACAACATTTAAATTTAAACATCAGACGACATTCGCTCCAGAAATTGACGAATCTTCTTGTTGATGTTTTTATAAGATGTTTGCATTACCTAACCTGCATTTCCTCTCACATTGCTTTTATCATGAGTTTTCAACTTCATTCACGCATAGTCTAAAGTTCTCAATATGTCCCTGTATAAGTGCCCAGTCACTAATTATGCTTCCAGCCCTTGAGCTGACCTGCTGTCATTGATGAAGTGGTAGTCTAGGGGTAGCCTGGAATCGGACAGGCTAGTCACCTGATTCTAAGGCCTATCAAATGGTACCCACTAAACCACTACTTCACAAGCAAATAATGATGCTTCTTTCTATAGTTTGCACCTTTAGAATATTTGATATCTCAAAAGTAGTCCATGCTGCTAAAACCTTGTACAAAAAGTTTTACCTTGACTTAAAACTTCCCATTGTTGCCTCTCCTTTATCTTTGAATGAACTTCTCAATACTTTCCATCCTCTGCATGCCTCCTCTTTTTTAATACAGCCAAATGTAAGTCAAATGCATGTGTGTATTAGTCTCTAGTATTGTATTACCTTAAATTGTGTCCTACCTCATCTAAAAAAACTAATTTGGTCCTTTTTGAAAGTCATATCCTGCAACCTAGCAATACCTAATCACTGTAGCTCAACTACTAATTCCACCAGCCATCTGCATGAACTCACTTACCCCACACTTATGTTCACACCTAATTCCTACCAAAATGAATGCACCAAAAAGACACTGGAGTAAATGCCCATAATGGCCTCATTGAGAGCGCAAGACTGATCCCAATGACACCAATAACCGCGAGCGTTGGATTCCAGAGTGGCTTGCTCCTGACGTACAGCAGTTCTGTACCTCATCAGGAGTGGTAAGTACTATATAACTGCAATTAAAATACAATACATGTGCAAATTGCTCAATAGATTAATCCATTTGCAAATTTAGGAGGATTATGCCTAATGGGATATGTAAGATCAAGTGTAAAAATACCAAGATGCAAATTACCCTTGCTCCCTAAGTGCTTGACAAACTTTTGCATTCAATATTCAGATGGTAGCAAAATATGGCGAACAACGCATATACTAGTATTCATTAGGCCTGGGAGGAACTCGTAGAGATTTGCTCTGCCGAATTCTCCAGAATTACACAAAAATTCTGCGGGATTCCACAGCTGGACAGAGTGGGGCATTTGGTGCTATGGAATGCTGATGGTACTCTCCATTAACTTTGGAACAATGAAACATTCCTAATAAGGATTTCGAATTACACTATTTTACACAATGTACAAATCTAAGTTACAAATGGATACCCACTGGTGGCCGAGAGCAAGATGGACGACCCATGGGCACTGCTGCCTCTAGTACTGCTGCTCTGCACCATGGTGCCGTCAAATATAGAGCAGTTTTGGCCTGAACTGGTTGTTGTCAGGTGCCACTCTGACATGTGACTGAGCCTCCCCTTGACCTGTGGGACTCTGCCTGATACCTGTGTGGAAGGAAGTCTTCGGCATTCAGAACAGGCTAATCTGTGGACCTTAAAGCCGGATGAGAACCATACTTGTGGGGGACCTTCCTGTGCCTAAGAGTGTTGGATATCAGCACCCAATGTGCTCCTCACAGATAGTCGGTGCCCTTAAGGGGCTGTGCAATGCCCATGGGCAGCTAGTGTGGCATTTCGGGTGGGCATGGACCAACCAACAGCATCGTAGTGAGTTGGCAGTAAAAGAAACTGGCTGGGGCCCCCAGGGGCCTCCCCTCCCTCGAGGGACACCGGGTGTGGTAGCTACACATTCGGTGTGCATGAGCTTCAGATCTAAGCACTGGTTAATGAGAAGCCCTGTAAGTGACACTCACTGCATTGGTTGCCATAACAACTGTTTGGCAGCAACCGGTCCCCATTATTTCACTCATGTGTGATCTGGGAACCCTCTCTGCAGGAGTGTCGCCAGTCCTTCAGAAAACCCCGGTCTCTGATCGTCATCTGGATTTCGTGATGTGCATACTTCTTGATGCCCCCACGTCTCCCTCACCCACCTGTGAAGCATCCTCCCTGGCAGCACCAACAGCTCAAATACTGGGTAGGAGGGGATGGGCAGCAAGGGGCACACTTAATGGGTGAAGCTGGCACCTACATCACCCTAGATAGCGCTTGCCTCATCCTAGCTAGTCCTAGCTAGCACCAGCCTTGTCCAAGGTAGCACCCGCCTTATCCTAGCTAGCATTAGCTTTATCCTAGCTAGCCCCTGCACAATGAAATGTATGTAATGACACCCAACAACTGCACACAAAGGTGTGTTGTTTTAAAGGCACCAGAACCCCCTCTCTACCATGGATGTGATTACCTTCAAACACTGCAACTACCCGTGGGGGAATTCCTTTCCACTCCTCAAGTAAGAAAAGAGTTAGAGAAAATAGAAAGAGAAAGAAAGAGAAAATGTAAAAGAGAGATTGTGGGAGGACAGGAGAGAAAGAGTTTGAGAGACGGGAAAGCAAAGAAAGAGAGAGAGGCGGGAATGAGGGAGCAAGTGACAAAGACTCGCAGTGCTGCATAAGTTTGCCGGTGAAGTGGCAGAATTTATTAGTTTATTAGCAGTTAAAAGAGTAATGTGGAATTACTAAATTCCCCCACTTCCACCGGTGAAATACAAAATTCCATCCACCCCTAGTATTGATGGACATTTTGCATATGTTATTAGTGCATTGGTGTTCCAACACAAATTACAAGCAATTTTATCTCATTTCTCAGTAGGCAACAACTCTAATATGGGGCAAATACCAGACAGAAAACTGCATAGGTCTAAATGACCATGTAAGTGTAAAGAAATTGAAGGTTCTTACAAGCCAACAAATACATGTGATAGTGCAGAAATAAGTACATAGATGCATGTTTGTAGAAAAAGATGATGGTAACTTGATAATGATAAACACCTCGACTATGCAGATGATTCACATGTGTGGAATCTGGTGCCTTGAGCCACAGTGGCCAATAATTGCTGCGATGGTCAGCCCACCAGCGTTTGCCGCTGGCGCGCTAAACCAAGACCACCCTTGCGCTCACGTCGTAGGCGTGAGCGCGCATATAAAATAAACACGGGCGGAGCCGCGAGGCAGTCTGTGCCACAATTACATGCAGAGTGTGTGCCCTTTATTTACCGCTGTGCGCGAGTTAGGCCCAGCGCGATCGTTGACCAGGCGGGAGGCCCCCCCCCCTTGGATCACAACACTTGCCAACGGTAGGCCAACTGCACTCGATTGAATGTTTTTTCTGCATCGATCAAAAGGAGGAGCGCTGGTGTGTGAGAGCGGGACACATTGTCAATGAGATGCATGAGTTGTTTGATGTTGTCACTACAGCTTCATTCTGGAATCAACCTGGTTTGATCTGGGTCAATAAAGCCCTGTATATAGGGATTGAGGTGTACGGCCAGTATACTTGTGAAGAGAAGGGCTTGGCATACATGTTAAGCAAGGATATCGGGAGGTAGGAAAGGCATCTTGTCTGATACTCCCAGGCTTCGCAATCACTGTGATTAGACCCTCTCGCACCCGTCTCCCTAAATGAGTTGCCTAAGGGTTCCAGCAGTGGGGCTAGTTCGGTGCCAAAGTCTGTGTAAAAATCTGCTGTGAACCCATCTATGCTGGGCACCATACCCACCTGTGGTCAGACAATGGTGGCAAGTATCTCGCCCACCTGTATATCCGCCTTTTCGGAGTGTGCTTCTGCCGTAGGGATATGGACAGTGTACGCGGGGAAGAGATATTGAGGATGTCAAATCAAAACAAATATACTTTATTTAGACAATTAAGTCCATTAAAGTGCCTAGTGCCATAAAAAGATTAAAAGAAGGATCAATACATAATATGAACATGTGGCCCGTGGGTCCATTTTCTCTGCGGTGTAGAGGTCAGTATAAAAATGTTTGAATGCTTGTACTATGTCGTGGTAAGTGCGGGCTACAGAGCCTGTTTGAGTATATATATCCCCTGAAGTCTATGTTTGTGTGCCTCTGCTTGGAGCTTACGTGCAAAGAGTTGTCCCGCCTTGTTACTGCTGATGCAAAACCTCTGTTTAGTGTGAGGAGGGCTAACTCAGCTCAGTACGTCAAGAGCCCTGAATTGCTTACAGGCCAGGGTCAAATGGTGGTGCACTCTATGGTGCTGGTTCGATTATGTGCCTCCTCGAGTAGTTACACCTGGTTTTCAAGGGCAGTCCTCTTGTCCTTCCTAGTCCCGTCCCGCTTAGTTGATATGGCTATGAAGGAACCTTGCTCCACTGCCTTTAAGATGTGCCATAGTATTGCGATTGGAGTGTTGGGGGAGTTGTACACCTGAAAGTGGTGGCACATCACCTCATTCACTTCTTTGATTTTAGATGAGTGATAGAGGAGGGTGTGGTTGAGGCGCCATGTTTTATCGGCAGTTGGGCCCCATGAGTGTGTAACAGCAGCATAATGGGAGCATGGTGAAGAAGGGCAGAGTCACTGGTATCAATGACAGCATTTGCTGCCCCAAGGCGGGAGGATAGAAAAGAGTAGTCTATGCAGCCCACGTCTCACATAGGTGGATGCAGAAAAGAAAGAGTACTCTCTCGGTGTGGGGTGGTGAACCTAACCAGACATCTATGAGGCCCACCTCTCAAACGCCAACTCCTCCAAGTTCATAACTATCCCAGTCTATGGGTCGATCTTTCAAGGTAATTATTAAAGACCATATTAAAGTCTCTCCATAATGTAATGTCTGCATCAGGGGATGGCGGAACATGATTAAGGGACCGGAAGAGGAAACGTTCCTGTTGTTTATTAGGTGTGTAAATCATAGCAATCATAAAGGTGTATGTTAAGAGGGTAAGTCGTAACACCCGGAGTCTGCCCGAAACTTCGGCTTGGGTCTGCAGCATCTGTCCATGGAACTTGGAAACGAGGAGTATAGCCACACCTGCTTTCTTACTGGGGCCTGATGAAAATGATTGTTAGTCAAACAAGCATGATTTTAGCTGTCTTAAATCTTTCAGTAGAGGTGCATTTCTTGTTGGAGGCATATGTCGCAGCCCATTTCCCTAAACATTGACAACAGGGCTTGTCGTTTGTTGGGGACATTAAGACTTCTGACATGTGAAACTGAGTATTTAAAGCATAGAGGGTGGCGTTTAGGTTTGGCTGTGTAGAACTGGCATGGGTAGTGAATATCACTGGGTGGCATGGTGCAGCAGGCTGTCAAGTAACTGTGCAGATCACCAAAGGGGATGGGTAGGAAAGGTTGGGTGTAACTAACAGAACTATTACCCATCATAGGGGCCTGTGACATGGTGTAAGGGGGGTTTGTGTATGAGAATATGAGAGGATCTTATGCCTAAGCTGAGTGAAGGGCTTCCCTTGCCTGTCTGTGTGTTTTGCAAAAAAAACTGCGGTCCCAAGTGCAAGTCATATTGGGAGGAGAGAGACCGTCTACTCAGTATTGCATCCAATTTGCAGAGACTCATCAGCAAATCCTCCTTTCTTAATATCATCACAATTTGTACATCACACATCAATTATTAAAAAATCATTGCAGATTAAAAAAAAAACTAATAAAAAAATTCTAATTCTTTAAAAATTCTATCAAAAGTCCCACATTTTTACATTTTTTTTTATTAATTACATTTTCTTAATCTGCAATGAGTCTCTGCAAATAGGACACACAATACAGAGTGGAATTATTTAATACACTAAGAGTCCAGGCAAATCCTGTCTTTTAATGTAGGTTTTTATGAATGTTCAAATGTATGTCCATATATTTATATTTTGTAAGACATTTTAAATATTCATTTGATTAAATAATATTGAATAAGAATAGAAGACAGGTGTTAACTGGTAATATTGACTATTGTGGCACAATATTGTAAGCTTTTCAGTGCATACTTCTAGGATTACTAATGGACATTTACAGGTTTCTAGCACAAAAGGAAATTTGTTTTGCTTAATTGTTTTACCTCCACTGTCCCTTTTGGCTGAAGAGGCTGACTCTCTTGTATTTAGAATTTTTTTTCCAAACAGAAAGAAGGTGAAAGAATCCTTAGATTCAGTTAGATAGAGTAGAAACGGAACATAAATCAATGGATGTTGATGAGAGACAGAGAGCAAGGGGTTAGAACAAAATAAAAAGCAGGAGAAATCACAGGAGGGAATGGTGATTGTGACTGAAGGGCAGATGTAAGTAACTGAATACAATTAGTGTAAGTGAGAAAAGAATAATTAAAGTAGGCTATGTGGGTGAGAAGAAATGTGGAAGAGCCAGAGTACCCAATGGACCATTCCAACATTGAACCTAGTTATATACCAGCATAAGGTTTAGGTACTAAGGGGCTTATTAATGAGCCCTTTGCACCGTCGATGCAGCACTTTTTGTGATGCACCGGCAGCGTAAAATATGCGCCACACTGCGACATATTTACAAAGTGATGCTTCTAAGCAGATGCTTCACTTTGTAAACCCCTTTGCTATATTATACCTGCTTCAGGTATAATGTATGCAGGGTAGGCATTCCCTCGCAAAAAAGGCTTGTAGAAGTGTCGCAGTGAAATCTATGAGGTTTCCCTGTGATGCTTCTAGGACGCTAGTGCATCAAATTTTTGTGCTTGCCTCACAGCAGGCATAAGACTAACAAAGGCCATTTAAGACACATTGCTGGAGTTGCATCTGTTTTCAGACACACCCCAGCAATGTGCCACTTTTGCGCCTACCGATACATCAG
This sequence comes from Triturus cristatus, assembly GCF_964204655.1. Classification (NCBI taxonomy): domain Eukaryota; kingdom Metazoa; phylum Chordata; class Amphibia; order Caudata; family Salamandridae; genus Triturus; species Triturus cristatus. Next base: position 607,246,221 of record NC_140587.1, read on the forward strand.
GAATACTGACGTATCTGTAAATCGTTGTTATATGGAGCGCTGTACGGTAAATACGGTGCATCCAAGGTGTCACAAGGAGGGCGCGCTGAAAAGTGTTGCATCGTGATTTTCATGCAGCGATGCACAATTTTTCATAAATGAGGCCCTAAATGAAATAATGTTCATGGAATTGGCTCCTGTGGGCCTGGGTGGGGGAGCATCTTTTTATAAGTGTGAGGTGGCTGCATATTAGAGCAGATGCTATATGGTGTAAAAATAATGAGCGAATCGCAGTTAGATGGCTATATAACATTCTGAATTGGACAAAATGAGCTGTTTTGTATGTGAATAAAATATGATCATTTGTTGTTATAACATATTGACCCTGATTATATAAATAGCCCATTAAATTGCAACCCTTGCGCAAACACCTTTTTGAACACTGATAGCAATTAAGATGCTTACCACACCAGGGAACTACCAGATGCAAAAAAGATTGCACCCTTTGTTACACTGTAGCAGCTCAAACCTGTCAGAATATGACAATGGGCACAGGTTCAGTATGTACTGGGACATGCAGTTTTTTCTGCAGTGGGCACCATAAGTTGCATGTTACTCTGCGAAAATGGAGACTAAGTATTAACTATTGCATCCAATAAATCCCGAACACCTCGTTTCGGATTTTTATCAAATTCAATAATTGTCACATTTGACAGGGCCTACTCGTAAAATCTGGAATTGAGCTTGGATAATGCAGTGATGTGATTAGGCAACACAGTGTTCAAGACTTGAGCACTCTCTCAACTTTGCCGCGCTCAGAATAAAAAAAAAAAACAGCTGCTTCAAAGGACCCTCCTGTAATGGCTCTGTTCAGTCTTGCTCCACTCAGTTTTGCCAGGTGGCCAGTAGGGCTCCACAAAGTGCCAAATGAGTGTCAATGGTAAACATGAAGGTGTACCTATGGATTCATGTGAGCATTGGATACACCAGGTGAGTAGAAGCTGTGTAGTGGAGGCCTTGCTCCATAGTGATAAGGGGGCCAAGGTGGCATTGACAATACTATCTGTAGAAGGCTATTTTTCTAGTATTATTGCTGACATCCAGCATTGTTTCAATCCACATCTGGTGCTCCAGTTAGGTGCACAGCTGACTGACAACATATGGTTAGGTGTCAGGTGACACTCATCCAATGGCAGCCGGTACACTTTAGAGGGAGGGGGCGGACGGGACACACACACACGCACAAACTCATTAATTCACAACACTTTCCCAAATATTCATACATGCACGCACGCACAACGAACAATTAAAAAATAAAACACACTTACCTTCAGCCATCTCTGCGCTGCCTCAGTGATTCAGAAGGGTTGAGACTGCTGCCTTCCCTCATTGGCTGACCTAAAGGTCAGCCAATGAGGGAAGGCAGCAGTCCCAACATCATCACAGAGTGGGATGGGGTCAGTGAGACACTACTGACCCCACCCCACTCTGGGATGAAGTTTCACTTATTGACACTCGATCCTGGGCACTCCAGGGCTTAAAACTGAAGGGCCCGATTCACAGAACAAACTTAAGACAAAATCTTAAACTTAGTACCATTTCGGTATTCACAGAATGCACTTACTACTTCTGGTATTCACAGAATGAACGTACTACTTTTGCGATTCACAGAATAAACTTACTACTTTTGCTATTCATAGAATGGATTTACGACTACTAACTTTACGTCCGCACTCGGGCCGGAAATTCCGGCCCGGAGGTGGAGCTTCCGGCCCGGAGGTGGAGCTTCCGGCCCGGAGGCGGAGCTTCCGGCCCGGAGGCGGGGCTTCCGGGCCAGAGGTGGAGATTTTGGCCATGGTTAAATCTCCGCCGCTGGCCGGAATCCCCACCTCCGGCCCGGAAGCTCCGCCTCCGGGCGGGAAGCTCCGCCTCCGGGCCAGAAGCCCCGCCTCCGGGTCGGAAGCTCTGCCTCCGGGCCGGAATTTCCGGCCCGAGTGCGGACGTAAAGTTAGTAGTCGTAAATCCATTCTGTGAATAGCAAAAGTAGTAAGTTTATTCTGTGAATCGCAAAAGTAGTACGGTCATTCTGTGAATACCAGAAGTAGTAAGTGCATTCTGTGAATACCAAAATGGTACTAAATTTAGGATTTTGTCTTAAGTTAATTCTGTGAATCGGGCCCGAAGTGCCCAGGCGCGAGAAACCAGTGACACTACCCCTCATCACTGAGGGGAGGGCCTCAGCAACCTTTGCTAAGCTGAGAACGTCACGACCACTGGAGCTGTGACGTTCTCAGCCCAGCAAAGTTCAGTTCAGGCAGCCAGGGGCCTGCGTTAAATGCGCATGTCTGGCTCCTGGCTGCCTGAACTGAAAGTGAACAGTGTCTTTCAGGTTGACTTTTGTTCAGCCTCACAGACACTGTTCACGAGGGGCGAAAGGTGGAGGGGTGTGGCCCCTCTACCCATAGGGACCGCACACCCCCATTCTTGTGCATTTCTTCGCCTTCTCCACTTCTGTAAAGAAATCTAGACCAGCACTTTCTGGGGGTTGTGAGGAGACAGACATTGAGACAACAGTTACAGTGTGCTGCAAAATCCAGAAGGAAGGAAACCTGGCCAGGCAAGGGAGACCTTAGTTAGGACTTTTGGAAATAACCCATGCAACCAGCAATAAAGCGCAAACATCCAGCTTGACAGAACGTACACTACACATCAAGCTGAATCAGCTCCTAAATAGTAGATAGACAGTATACAGAACTATAATCTGGGCAGTTGCTGAGTGCTAATCTTTAGGAGTTTTCACTTACTTCCAAAGTTGAATATCGCACAGGGCTCCCGCCCACCGAAGTTGTTGGGTTCTCCGCTATACCATGCCTGGAAGTTCCACTGAGAGCCATCCGTCCACATGAAGGTCCTATCCTGCAGACAAAGGAGATTGAAAACACACATTTACTGGAATCAGATATGTATTTGTACTTATTTAGGGATGTCCTTCTTTGAAATCTCTCTAAAGCAGAAATGTTTGCAGTTACAATATCAAAAGAGAATGAAGCAACATGAGCCTATTGGCTATTTATAAAAGTTAAACTTATCTTAATGTGGCCCCATTGTTCCCCGTACAAGGCTCAATCATTGCACCAAATTAAGGGAATATGGTTCTATTTAGCAGTCAATTCAGAACCTGCGTTCTATCCTAGCAAACCCCATGCTGCCCTCAGACAGAGCGGTGAATGTTTAATCTGTTACATATAAAGGGCTTGCACACAAAGGACCTCTGCCAATGTCTCTTCATAAGTGAGTATGTTGGAGTGAAATGGAAGATGGAGATGGTATTTGGAGAGAAGGCACTAGAAATAAAATAGAGACAAGGGCAGGAAGGACAAAAGGTAGTATTTTCTACTGCTAAGTGCAAATAACTGGAATATATCCCAAGCAAAAATAAATGAAATAAGGAAGGTCAAGACATGACAGTCTGCAAGACTTCCAGCAATATGTTTCTGAGCATCACCTGACCATAATGGTGACCACTTTGGGGAATTTTCATCAAACAGTTGCGTTGCCCTTGCACCACGCAACGGGGCGCAAGAGCGATGCAACTCTTTTTTTATCTTGTCTTTAAAGCAACTTTTATTTATCATTGCCCAATCTGTTGTATCAAACATCTTCAGTAAGGTCTGGCTTTTTAGTCAACAGTGCACAGAAAAGGTAAACTACATGTCCCAGTATGGGGTTTTATATTGGATAAGAAATGTCATAACTGGCTGAAAATATTGCACATTATAGGGCTACTTTTGGAAAGCAGCTCACCTGTCTTGGCACGATTTAATGTTGCTCTACAGCCATCAGCTCAGGTCCCACTCCCTGGCCTTGACGTGTGGACCCGGCTACCGAATGTAAATGAAACCATCAAGGTAATCAAATTCAGCAATTCAGCTATGTTTGTACCTTCTGCTACAGTTCATATTTGCTTTTTTTAGAAGATATGTTTTCCTACCGCTTGTGCTCACATCACCAATCCTGTAGACTGTTAACATCATGGTTACACATTTGTTTAACAACTATCAAATTACAAGGGCCCTAATACCCTTCCATTTATGGTACTTTCCAGCAGTTTTAATCTCTTCTTAGAGTTTCCCATTGCTCAAATGGGTTTAATTTCTGATATTTATATTTGTTTCCTCGTGTTTATTGCTTAGTTTTGCTCACGATAAAGTGTCACTCATAGTCGTTGAATGCCACTCATTATTACACTGAAATTATAAAAATGTCACACATGAGCAATCTGAAACCTTGGTAGCTATGCAGTGGAACAGAGTAAGTTGGAAGGTCAGTTGCTCATGACGCTTTTTACAGATCAGAAGTTGCTCTCATTACAGAAAAGGCTGGAGAACCCTGGCACCATCCCATTTCAAGTATTTAAATGAGGTGTTCTATTTCAAGCCACAAGATGGCAATGTTTGACAATTCTGATTCACATTCAGACCGCTATCTGTGCTTTTCACCTCTTGCCAATAATGTTATTTTTGGTTATCTAACTCACTCCGATAGATCGAGAGGAAAATAACATTTTTAGGTCTCGCCTACGCAGCACGCATGCACTGCATAGGAAAGAGACCTCTTGAAATCGATTCAACTTTGCAGGCAAAAACGTGCACGCATTGTATTGCTTTCAATGCAACACGTGCACGTCGGTCGATTCCCTTGCGGGAGCGAGTGGTGCCATGTGTTATCTATTATCGCACTCGTTCAAGCAAGGGAAACGCTGCCTGCTCTTGGCTGCACTCCCCTCCACCCCCTACTTGCCGGGCGTGCACGCTTGTTGCTTTTATCTGGGTTGAAATTCCAACCTCATCAGGCTAGTTGTTAGTTCCAGCGATCGCTGTGCTTGTGCCAGGCTCACTGCAGTATGGGTTTCCTGCCTAACCCAATACCTATTCCCCTCTGCCAATATTCCCCCCTCCACTTAACTTCTGAACCTCCATCCCTTCCAACGGAGGTTGCTTCCTTTTTTTTCTTTTAGAGCTGCTGCCTTTCTATCGAGCTGATACCTTCAAATCTTTTTGTGGTTCTGGGAGTGAGATGACTGCTGTTGAGATAGACAAACCCCTCTTCTTCCATCGATATGCACTGCACTGCCACCACTGTCTGCTGCCCATGGCTGAACTCACACTGTCCAAGATCGCAGCCTTTATGACATGTCGTCATGTGCTGTAGCGCACTGCTTGTTATGTCGAAGGGTGACCAGCACACTGGCTTCTGATCTGGGAAAAGAAGCTGCGCGATGCCTACCCAAGTGTGTTACTAACAGCCTGCAGATGTGCTCAGTGATAACCATTTAACATGGTTCTCCTTCTCTCTGCTAACTCGCTCTTCTGATTTCTCACAGATGTGAAGCCCACTCTCATTGGGAAGAAAAAGCTGACAGCAGCCAAAAAAGGGGTATGTGTTTTGGGAACCACTGCAGGCTTACAACTATTGATTTGTGTTTTTTTCAGATCACATACTGTGAAACAGTACACTGCTAGGCTTTTGCTGGTTCCAGGATAAGGGTCAGTTACCTAAATGAAAAGTAGAACAGTAGTTTACCAAGTAATCTAAACCAGAGGAGGTTGAAATGTCCTTCCACAGTTTGTCAGGTCCCTCTGCAGAGTTTTGTCTTGAGTCCAAAAGACAGTGATCAACTTGCAAGGTGCTGTCCATGACATTTTAAAGATGCAGTAAAGTGCTCGCTCTTGCTGTCAGGCCCTGTTATCCTGTTCTTGGATTCTTAATACATTGCGACGTTCTGGAACTTTCGCTGCTTGTTTCTTTCAGTCAAACCAAGTTAACACAACAGATTACAAAGATTTATAAAACAAAAGCTCAGAAATTAATGCATATCTGCTAGCGTGGAGCAAGCATCTAATTCTAAGGTGTATAGCTGCAAGCCATTGTAGGTAAATAATGTGCGGCCCAGTTATAACAAGCCTTGGCAATGCCAGTTGGTCTTGCTTATAACGGAAAGTGCCTCTTTAGTCATTGATAAGTTTAGGCATTGAATAAGACATTATACATGCGTTGTTACTCAGCCTTGCAGTCCTACATCCATTAATCGTATTTGCAATAAAAAGACGTATAAGCTCAGCAGGCAAACATACTTTATATACAACATACAATTAAATATAGCCGTATGCAATAACCTTGCAGTGATATTGCACTTAGCGTATCGTAGTTTTAAAGTTCCAACATACAAGCCTTGTTTAACAAGCATTGGCATAGCCAATAGGTCTTGCCTTTGGGACCTTATAAGTGTTTAGCCATGCCACAGGATATTGTGCTGCATAACTAAACACTTATAAGGTCCCAAAGGTGAGACCTATTGGCTATGCCAATGCTTGTTAATCTTGTTTTCAATTTAGTGTCGATTTTTGTCATATTTGGCTTTTTTTTTATTTCAAAGGCTTTATTAAATTTTCAACAATATACCAAAATAACCACAAATAAGAAGTTTGGAGTAATGTACAACTTGAATATTTGTGCTAAAGTTACAAATTATCATCGCATACAATTTAGCAATCTACTAAAATCAATATTCCAAACCATGTAAACCAAAGATAGAAAGATGGAAAAAAACCAAGAGAAAAGAAAAAAGAAGAAAGAAGAAAAAAGAAGAAGAAAGAAAAAAAAGAAAAAGAAATAGAGAAGAAAGCTATATAATAAACAGCAAGAGAAACCTATATTGAGGTACTGATAGCATTAGTATACAAATGTTGGAAAGTTCACTGTAAATACAAAAAATAGCGACAAACATAGCATCAAATATCATAAATGTAACATTACCGAGAATACAACTGAAGTATGCATGATAAGGAGGTTTGTGTGTATTAAAGTAAACGTCCAAGGAGTTCCGCAATTATCTAAACGACAGTTCCACAGAGAGTTCTGTAGTGCAATATTGTCTGCCCCCTAAGGTGAGTAACCCAGCTCATCCATCCTTTATATGAAGTCTTGTGAGTGTCTTTCCAAATATTAAGTACCATCTTCACTGCTGAAGTAAAAGGTACAAAAGGGCTTTGTCTGTCTCAGTACACAAATCAACCATTAAAAAACCATTAAAAAACCTGTAATTAGTGTAGAAAACTCTCTTTTAGCTCACATTTGAATATTTTGGAAAGAAAACCAAAAACCTTGTCCCAAAAGGACGACACAGTTTTACAATGTAAAATAAGATGGGCTAAGTCACCAGTTTTCTCTTTACAATTCCAAACACAATGGATCATCACGAATACCCAGAGAATGTAGTCAAGCTGGGTTCAAAATGCCTTGTACAAAAGCCAGTATTTAGTTTGAGATAATACTGGGGATATTTTCTTGCTTGTTATCGAATTTCACACTTGTGGCCATGAAGAGTCAGGTATTGGGTCAGTAGAGTGTGAATCCCAAAAAGTGACAAGATTATCATTGAGTTTAGAGGATTTAGGGCGGAGAAGTTTGTAGATATGTGATACTTGGTGGCCTAATTTATTGATCTGTGCTACACACATCGGTAAGGATGGGGGCACATTATGGAATTTGGCTTTAGTTATTGCCGCTCTTACTTTAAAAAAATTATAAAATTTGATTTTGTCTAACTTATAATTGGTTTGAAGATCTACAAACGTCACTGGATGCAAAGGGTGCTCCATCTGATAAGGGAAGAAGATACCCTGTTTGATCCAATCATCATAATTAAACATTTCCCTTTGTAGAATACTCTTCGATTAAGCCACAGAGACTCCATCTTAGAACCTTACATCTAATTTCTTATCTATCATCAGAAGTGCCATTATTGTATCTTTGAAAATAGATTTAAATCTGTTTGGGTAAAGCTGGTTAGAGGTAAGTAATGTCAGAGGATTGAGATTATCAAGAATGGATTTTTCTACATCTAACCACACCGGGTTATAATGAGCAGGAGGCGAAATCCAATAGGATCCTTGCTTTGCAAAAAACGCTGATTGGTACAATTTAAAATCCGCTACATTTACACCACCCAAGGATTTGTTAAGTATCAATTTTATGATGCCAATTCGAGCTTTTTTGCCGCACCATAGAAACTTTGTAAGGAGAATGTCTAGTTTATGGTGAAAGTCCTCCGTCAACAGAAGAGGGAGCATATTTAAAAGGTAATTAACCAAAGGTGTGATCATAATTTTTATAGTTTCTACCCTTCCCCACCATGTTATAAATTTTGGTGACCAAGAATCCAAAAGTTTTGTGACTTTTTCCAAAGTTACCTTCTCATTGTGATGCAGGGTATCAATGATATTGCAACCAAATTCGATCTCTAAATATTTTATATATCCCGATTGCCAAGCCATTCACGAATTACCTAAAACGTCTCTGGTGCAACGCACATTCAGGGGTTTCACTTCTGATTTGTCGCTATTAAGTTTGTATCCTGAATGTACGGAATATTCTGCAATTGTAGCCATCAAGGCAACAATTGAAGGACCCGGATTTTCAGTCATAATTAGGATATCATCCGGATAGGCAGGTAATTTACCTGAATATATTTTAAAGCCTACCCCCTTTATATCAGAATTCAACTTAATATCTTGAATTAATGGTTCCATTGCCAGCAAGAACAGAGATGGAGACAAGGAGCAACCCTGTCTAGTGCCTTGCTGAAGGGTAAAAGAGTCAGAGAGAGATCCATTAATCGCAATAAGAGCTGATGGCGCTAAATAAAGGGACATTACCATCTTGAAAAGAGACTCTATTGAAGGCCTTTTCTAAATCTAAAGTAATAGCAATAGCCGGATCTGGTTTAAACACAACACTTTCTAAAACATGACACAACACTCGGGTGTTGTCGTTAGACATGCTACTTTTAAGGAAACCTACTTGAAAGTTTCTTATTAAATATGGCAGAACAATGTTAAGCCTTGTAGCTAAGATATTTTAATAGATTTTACAATCAACAGTGATGAGAGATATTGGTCTATAGTTCATCGGGAGCAGGGGATCTTTCCCTTCTTTAGGTATGATAACTATATTCGCTTCTGTCATGGAGTCTGTAGTTCGACCTTCACTTGCTATGTTATTAAAAACTCTCAGCATGGTCGGTTGTAGTTGGACTGAGAAGGTTTTATAGAATATGGCAGTAAAACCGTCTGGTCCCGGAGCTTTATTAACTTTCAAGCTTTTTATGGAATTCGTAACTTCCTCTGCAATGATTGTTTTCCCTAGCTCTAGGTTGTCTTGTTCAGTCAATTGGGGTAATCTAAGTCTATTCAAGTATTGTGTGCAGTTCTCTGAGTTAAGTTCCTTGCCCTTTCTATATAACTCTTCGTAGAAAGATTTAAATAAAGGTGTTTAGTATGTCTTTCTGTTTTGTGTGCACATGATCGCTGACGTCCTTGATGGACGAGATAACATTCTGGTTCTGTGTATGCTTAAGATATGAGTCAAGTAATTTACCCACCTTATTAGCTTCACAAAGATTAACCCCTTGCATGCCCGCCCCTTTCCCCGCCCAGTGCCGCGCCTTGCATTAGCGGGCGGAGTTCATGACGAGCTGGACTCGTCATGGGCACAGCGCCACCGCAGCCCATGACGAGTCCAGCTCGTCATGGGCACTGAAGGGGTTAAGGGCTTTGAATTTATTTACCCATATACCTGCCCGTTCGCTTAGAATTTTGTTATATTCATATTTCTTTTGCGTTAATGATGCGAGGATAGAATTATCATTTAATGAACTGGCATGTGAAGGCTCCAGGTTTTTGATTTCGAGCTCTAATTGAACTAATTCAGAATTAATGTGTTTGTTTATTTTTGTTTTAATTTCAATAAATATTCCCCTAATGGTGGCTTTCAAAGCATCACATAGGGTGTTGACGTTAGTGTCCGCAGTGTCATTATGCTTAAGACAATCCATTATAGCCTCTTCAATTTTCTTTTTGTCCTCAGGGTCTGATAAGACTTCATTATTAAAGCACCATCTTTTTGAAGAAGGTTCATTATGGCTGCCCGCCAGTTTAACACTAATACACAAATGATCTGACACCAACTTAGGGGATATATCTGAGTGTTGAAATAAATGTATGAATGACCCTGAAATGAGAATGTAATCAATTCTAGTATATGAATTATGTGGCGGGGTGTAAAAAGTGTAATCTCTGGAATCTGTGTGTTTAAGGCGCCACGCATCTTCGAGATTAAATTTAGAACATATGGTGTGGATTATGGCCTGCGATCTGGTGGGGTGGCATTTGCAATTGGACTGTCTGTCAATTATTGGATCTAAAGGAATATTACAATCTCCTCCAACTATGATAAGATCCTCCTGAGGCAGATCCTCTTTAGATTTTGATATACTCTCCCAAAAATCTGGATCATCTGTGTTGGGGCCATATATATTCACCACGCGTATGATGTCTTCTCCTTTCTTTAAGTGGATAACTAATAGTCTGCCATCACTGTTGTGAGTTTGTGATTCTAATGAAGCATTCGCTTTTTTTGCTATCAATGTGAACACTACCTTACTCTTATTATCCGCCGGTGAACAAGCAATTTGAGAGATCCAATTATGCTTAATAAAAGTGACATCTTCTTTAGATAATTTTGTTTCTTGCAATAAAATGATGTCCCCTTTGGTTTTAGCCAAATAATCAAATATTTGTCGACGTTTAACTGGGTGGTTAAGCCCTTTAACATTTCAGGAAATTACATTGAGATCTTCTTCAATATTGCATGACTTAGGCTGTGCTAACATAAATACGATTGAGAGCAGGTTGCACTGAACACGCACATTGTAAAATAGTTGCTGACTTCCGCATTAAGTACTAAGTCATTTTCAGAAAACCCATTCACAACAAAGAAATAAATTGTCGTGCAGTACAAAAACTATAAGTATCAACCATAATTGTGTATGAAATCTCACATAGGTACTCTTGTCTAATAGGGCCAAGACATAGCCCAACTAACACTAGAGAAAAGACAGTGAAGAGAAGAAAAAGGAAGAAGACACAAAATAATAAAAAACAATAGGGGAAACCCAAAAAACAAAACATAGCCCAACTAGTAACATTCCTCATGTTCTGGGGATTCCCTGAATCCAAACCCAAACACCCCTCACACCCCTCCCTCCCCACCCATCCCTGAAAACCTTGAATGTAGGAGGTGCAATGACAGGAGTGTCAAACTGTCGAGCAGATATTGAATAACATCAACATTGTCAATTTGAGTAGGACATCAGAACATCCTAAAGAACAATGTGGCTCATAAGCAAGGCTACAAACTAGGGAGAAAATAGAATGGCTCCCCTTTTAAACCATCTTATAACGCAATAAGTGTAGCAGCTATAATCAAGCTGTCTGAAAATTACCTCTAAGAGTAAAGATCTGACATAAGATTCTCAACCTCAGACGAGCTAAGCAGCTAAAATAACCGATGTTGTGTTTATATAATACTACAATCACTGACTAAACACAAACGGACATTAACTGTTATCCGGTTAATAAAGCATATGTAAGTATCATGATTTCCTTTTATTGGAGGAAGATTGAGTAGCGTCCATGTCTTGAGGAGGGGACCCTTCTAGAAAGTTCAGCACATCTTTAGGCTCCCTAAAGTAGTGACGGTGATCTACAAAGGAGAATTGAATGTTATTAGCTCTAAGTTTGTCTCTCAGGAAAAGAAACCTCTTTCTGGTATCCACAGTAGTCTTGGAGAAATCCTGTGTGAAAATTATTTTGTGACCATTCCAAATCAGTTGACAACTTTTACGGGCAAAGCTGAGGATAGATTCAGTATGCTCGAATCTCAGTGACTTACAGATAATAGGACAGGTTATTTGACGTGAAGAAGAATTAAAGGTAGCTACTCTATGTGCACGGTCCAACTCAAAAGGATTTGAACATTTTATACCAGTAAACTGAGGTATCCAGTCCTCTAGGAAAGCTATACAAGAATCCGCTGAATCTTCTGAGCCTTCCGGAACACCTAAAATCCTTATGTTACCTCTTCTATTTCTATCTTCAAGTTCCGCTGTTTGTTTCCGAAGATTGGCTGTAATATCACTGAGGGATTTTATCTCTTTGTTAGTTTTAATAGCAACATCCTCAACATCACTGAGTCTCTATTCAGCTGCTGACACTTTAAAGTTAATTGCACTCATGTCTGCTCTGATTGCTGTTAGTTCTAACTGCATGGTGTCTGTATTCTGTTTTGTGGAATTAGCGAGATCATGTACATCTGCGGGTTTCTTAAGAATCATTTCCATCGTACTATTCATGTCAGTTTTCGCTTTGACGGGAGAATCAGAGGTGAAGGTTCCCCTTTGTTTTTTTTTAACTGCATCCTAGATTCTTTTTCAGCCATTGGAAGGATAAATTCCTTCTCAGTTTAGGTTTATTAGCACATGAGAAGTTGCAGATAACAGGTTGATTTCAATAAAGCTCTGTGTAACCGATCTGTACCCCCTTTATCAGCCTATCGCTATACTGAAATAAAGCTACTCTTTAGAGCATGTACCCCACTGAGTTGCACAATCAGTAAGAAGGGGGCGATCTGACTCCGTCGGCCTCCTTTATAGGGTAAGAGACATCAAAGGCTACTTTAGTAATTGTTCCCGAGTGAAATCAGCACATGACTAAAAGCGACACACACCTGTAAATCAGAAGCATGGCCCTGGTTTAATAATATAGCCCCTGTCTTATCAAATTTGCTGGCCAAGGAAGGGATCAAGCATAAACTAGCTCACCATTTGTCAACGAAGAAATTCAAGCAACAAACACTCCAGCTGTTGGGTCAAATCGTAATGTAAATACACAATGGTCTTTTCTCTCGTGCATGCACCATGTCCAGGTCAGGTAGTAAACAATATTGCGGTAGCAAGTCCTGCAGAGCGGTGCCTCCTGGAAGCAATCCAGAGATAAGAAACCAGTACTCTCCCAAGTCAGCTCACAATGTTTCTTTTCTTTTCTTGCAGCGCGTTTGAGCTCTTCATTCAGCAGACACCACAACCGGTGTCCCTGTACACGCTCCTCTCTCCTCCTTGTCTCCCCTCTGCCACCCCTCAGCCCCAATCACCATGTCTTAACCAAACACTTGCCCGCTCTTCACTTGTAACTGCTCACTGATGGAGGGGAAAACGGTGGATCCACCGTCTCATCAATAGGCTGCCAATATGCGGGAGCCAACGAGGGTAATCACCAAAAGCTAAGGCTGGAGCCAGGCCGAAAATGTATGCAGTTTGGCAGCAGATACGTCCTCCTCCCACTCCTGCTCTCACTGTTGTTGTCGCTCCGATCTGCTATCTGCAACTGGGGAACAAAGAGTCCTCTCGCCGGGTGCGTCATGCCGCCATTTTAAGGTCAGACTGGATATCGCGTAGTTCTGTTATTGACCCTTCGGCAAGAAATAATTAGTAAATGTCTCACCGGACCTCACATGAAGTTGTAGACATGAGAAGCCGATCCTCGGCAGGGATCAGAGTGTCTTCATCTGTCCGCCATGACTTCCATCCGTCGAACAGCTCCGTCTGCCATTTTGAGTCACGGCACCGAGAAACTCAAACATGGTCCGATGTCGTGAGTCTGCTGATATAGAGTTCAGAAAAAGGCTGTGTTAGATGCCGGGAGTGCTCGGAGATCGATTCCCATTATCGCCAAGCCTGGATAATACCATTATTATGGTACATCAAGCGCTGACGCTCTGCACTCGACAGAGCAACTGGATCAGGCAGCCCTCGGCTCTGCCATCCAAGCCACGCCCCAAGAGAGATGCAACTCTAAGATAGATTTATCCAGTCAGACAAGGCCACTTTGAGTACCGCAATGGTCAGTTTGCTCAGACGTGTAAACACCGAGCCCGGAAGCAACTGAGGTTTGGTCCCTAAATCTGCTTCCAGTCTCCTGTCTGCAGTCTGCTTGTAGGCTGCCAACTGGCAACCACTTAGCCCAATGAAGTTTAAAGATGGAATGGCGTCTCCGTGCCCTGATGAATTTGCTAAAAAGTGAAGTGGCAATGAAACTTGTCAGACGTTCATCTTAAAATGGTCTAAGCGTGGTATAGTTTTTAATCATGAGTGAGGGCACCACAAATTAAAGACAGATGTAGTGTGCCTCTCCGTAACTCATTTTTAATCTTTTTGTGTGTTAGAAAAGGGGTTTCTGGTTGGCTAGGGTATGCACCCAAGCCAGGCAGAACCCACCACTAAAGTCAGGGTAAGGGAGTTGCACACCCAACATAACCCCTGCTCATCCCATTGGTACCATGGCAGAGCAGTTAGGGTTATCCCAGAGGCAATGTGTAAAGCGTTTGCACAACACACACACACGCACTCACCAGTGACACACTAGCCACACCACAAAAAGAGACTCCACACAAGGTTAAATAAAAATATCACTTATATTGTATATAACACATATTATACCACAATCAGATAAATCACTTTGCCACAAGGCATTTGTCATATTAACTCATAGATCATAAATCTCTATGCCATAAGGCAATTGTCATAACAGGCAGTGCACTTGATGATTAATTATAAGTTGCACTTGTCATGAACGCCATCATGGAAACATTATGTCTTATATCACAGTTTGTTCAAAAGCTAAATACCTGTAATGTTGCACCTGTCATAGAAAATATCATTGATGCCTAGCACCACCTTACACCATCACTGTGCACATTTATGCAGCTCCTGAAGTAAGAACACATTTTTAAGTGTCATTACATTTAGGGCATCAAACAAAAATGCAGTAGGTCTGATTAAAACCCAGTGAGGTACTCCCACATCCCCATACTGGGGCTGGTAATGCTGCAATACTTAATACGGCCCAGGAATCACTTACTAGCACTGTGAACCCATAGGAGGCAGCTTCCCTGCCCTTCTACTACCCTTTGTAGGGTACATTAACATAGGCCACCCAGGCACTAGCACTCCTGAATGCCTTACGGTGGTTCCTATGCTTATGCACCGAAGCCACTTGGTGATCCTAGTACGCTGTTCTTAGCGTTAGGGGTCACGTGCATTCCTTTGTTACACTTCCCCCACTTGCCGTTGATGTATCTGGGGTTGGCAGCCAAAGCCGCATGGACCCAGTAGTCACAGTACCTGCCTCTCAGGGCAACAACCGCCAGTTGGCACGTAGCGCTTCAATCCCACTTCAAGGTGACGGTAGGGCTGGCTGCCATCAGCATCCCACAGCCTTGGGGTGGTGTGCGCCCAGTGCGAATCTGTGGTCGAGGCACCGGAAATGGAGCACAGCAGGCTGAGCATGACACACAAGGTGCGCTCCTGATCCCCGACCACTTAACATGGCCCAGGACTCCTCTGGAGATCTGGGGTGTGTCCTCAGTTGCCCAGCAATGCTCCAGCAGGGCAGTTGGCTCTCGGGTGCATTGCACTTGGGTGGGGAACACGGGTCCCAGCTACAGGCATGCTGCTCTTTTTCTTGGCAGGATAAAACACGCCCACCCTGCTCTCAGCTCAGAGAGTGCCCTGGGGCTGGGCCGGACTCCCTTTGCCTCCACAGTTCCTCTCTTCAGCTGGCCGAGGTGGCGTGAGGGAGCAGGGAATCCCTCGAGGATCTAGGCATGGTCCTGGCTAGAGTTCAGTGCTCACTACTCACTCCTGACATGGTGCCCAGGCAGCATTTCCCACATGTACACACGCTGATTCCCTAGGTACATATAGCACTTACCATGCACTAGCAGAAAAAAGGCATAACACACTCCCTACGCGCTATGTCTGCATAAGAAGCGCTTTAACTTTTAAACACTAAAAATTACAGAGACGCTCCCTAATGCGCTCCATACGCTCTTTTGTAAATAAACAGGAGGGAAGAACAATCCAGTCCTCCTCCTGCTCCAGACAGGAGCAGCAACTGCAGACCTTCCCACCCCAAAAATATCAGGGGTAGCGCAACTTGTGCAGTTTGGCAGTTTTCCTTTCAGGCAAGTTTCACTTGAGATCCAACCAGGATCTTCTCGTGAAGTCTTTGATTTCCCTGAGACTTTGAATGATGAAGGCGATAAAGCTAATAAGCTAATTGCCTGTTTGGAAAAGAGGGATCGAGAAAGGAACTGGGTGGCTGAAATCAGAGAGATAGAGGGAGCGTGCTGTAGGGCAGGATCCGATATAGCGGAAGCATTTGTGCAATACTATGAAAAGATATACCAGTCGACCTCATGTACTGCATTCCTTCAAGATATTGCCACGCTGACACTTTCAGCGGAAGATAGGGAGGCAATTGACCAAGACCTGACAGTGGAGGAGGTGGCCAGTGCTATAAGAGAGCTGCAGTCCGGGAAAGCAGCGGGCCCGAATGGGCTGCCTACTGCAATGTTTAAATGTGTGGCAGACACAGTGGCGCAGCCTATGCTTGATATGTTCTATGCGGCGCTGGAGGTGGGATGTCTACTGGAGAACTTTAGACTTGCTACAATAGTGGTAATCCCCAAACTGGGTAAATCACCGGAATTATATGGGTCATTTAAACCCATCTCGCGGCTCAATTTTGAGACTAAGGTATTGGCAAAGGTGCTGGACAATAGACTCAAGCCAATAATTTCTACAATAATTCATCCAGACCAATCGAGGTTTATGCCTCTGAGGAGCACAAGACTGAACCTCTGTCGTTTATATGGAATAATGCAAGAGGTAATGGTGCGCCTTGCAGAAGACGCAGTAGTAGTGTCATTGGATGCCCATATGTCATTTTGACAGCATCGAGTGGACGTACTTGTTTATGGTCCAGTCCAAGCTGGGCTTTGGACCGGGGTTTTGTACCTGGGTCCGGCTTTTTTACTCGGACCCCATGGGTAGAGCTCGAGTCAAGGGGGCGATATCTAGACCATTTGCGCTCCACAAGGGCACGTGCCAGGGATGTCCGCTATCCCCGATGCTATTCGTGATGGCTCTGGAGCATCTTGCGGCATGGGTACGTAGGGATCCTCTTGTACAAGGAATCGATGTTGGGGGGGTCTGGGAGGAACATATCTCCCTCTATGCGGATTATGTCCTGCTCTATGTCCATAGACCGCACCACACAATTCATAGACTTATCTGTATCTTTAGAGCATTCTGTACTTATTCTGGTTACCAAACAAACTGGGATAAATCACGGGTCTTTTCCTTGATGGGCCAAAAACTACACCTTACGTCGGTGTGTGCGGCCTTGAAGCAGCAGGAGGAATTTAAGTATCTGGGAATTTATTTTATTTTAGAGAATTTATAGAGCGCGTAGCTACACAAAAGTGTCTCCCAGTGCTAGAGCAAAACAGCCACAGGGTGCATAAGCCCGAAGTAAATTCATTAGCCCATTGTAGCAGTTGAAGAGCCAAGGGGCATATCAACAAGGGCTTTATCTCTGCTTTGTTGGCTTTAAAAGCCAAAAAAGCAGAGATAAAACTAGCACCCTATCAACAACAGGGTGCTAACACGCAAATTTGCATGTTAGCACCCTTTTACTCTACGCTTCCCCTTGCATCTCTAATGAGATGCAAAGGGGGCGTTCCAGAGTAAAATAATAGGAGAAATGTCGCTAAGCGACATTTCTCCTATTATCAAGAATGTCGCTAACCCTGTTAGAGACAAAAAAAGCAGCGCTAACCGCGGTTAACGCTGCTTTTTTACGTCTGCTAATTTTCAGACTTAGCCATGATATCCTATGGAAGGAGGATATCATGGCTAAGTTTGCCTGTCCCTATCAACAAGGTAACGTGTGATTATCGCTGGGTTTCCAGCGATAATCTCACGTTAGCCTGTTAGCGTGTAGATTTTTATCGCTATTGAGATAAGCGTTGCTAATAGCACGCTATCTCAGCGATAAAAATTCACGCTAGCCGGCGATAATTATCCTCACGCTAAGAGCGCTGAGCGATAATTATCGCCGGTTGTTGTTGATATGCCCCAAAGTTTTCAAATTCTTACGGTTAGAAAGTAGACAGTGGCAGTTCCCAAGAGCCAAAGGAAGGTAGTTCCAGAGTTTTGGGCCCAAATATGCAAAAGAGCGACACTTCATGCAGGCCCAGCGAAACCTGGGCATGGTGCATAGGGCATGGTTAGCTGATCTCAGCAGTCAACTGGGGAGATAAAGTAACGCCAGACCTTGGATGTATGTATGGGTGAGGCCATGCCAAGCTCGGAACATGTAACACAAGGCCTTACATTTAATACGTTCATTGACCTTGAGCAAATGACGTTTATGGAGCAAGGTAGAGACAGAAGTATGTCTAGGCAGTTGAAAGAGAAGGCGGGCAGCCGCATTCTGGATGATCTGTAAGCAGCGGATCACTGATTTATCTGCGCCCAGGTAGAGAACATTTCCATTGTCCAATCTGGACGTTATCAATGCCTGTAAAACCGTTCTTTGGGTGTTCTAAGGAATCAGCCAGAGAATTTTCTTGAGCCATTTGAGAGTGATAAACAAGAGGCTGTGAGTTTTGAGATCTGCAGCTTAAGTGAATGGTTTTTATCAATAAGAAAGCCAAGATTCTTGACTTTATCAACCAGCGTAGGTTAGAGTCCCAGGGAGGTCGGCCAGTGTTTAACTTTCCAGAGTTCAGGATTGTTGCCAGGGATTATGACTTCAATTTTATTGCCATTAAGCTTTAAGGCATTTCTGTTCATCCAGTGGGCGACATTAGTCAGGCCTTGCCTAAGTGGGGACGAATCTAAGTTCTGTGCATTAGAAAGTGAGAAAATAATATGGGATTCATCAGCATGAGAAAACAGAGTGAGACCAGACTCCTCAATCACGTCCATCAGAGGGCGGAGGTAAATGTTAAAAAGAAGGGAACTCAAAATGGAGACCTGCGGAACCCCCAAGGGCAGCAAGTGTTATCGGTTGATGAGACCTGAAAAGTACGATCTTTCAAGAACGAGGACATCCACCACGACAGATACACATGCATGTGCACATGTCCTGCAATGAACCACACCCAGAGCCATGGAATCATCATTCACACCCCGATGCTGGACCTCCGTACGACGGCCCAGTCCACTTCTCCTACGCATTGAGTGGCTGACGACAAAGCTAAATGCCCAAGGTCATACCTGCTGCCTGCGGTGACATGTCTGCATCTGCTGTATGCAGCACAATGTAATGTCGTAGGGCCCAGGGCCCTCATGCATTCGACAAGATCACAGGGACACATGCATATATCATGTTGAACTGGCTACGGGCACGTGCACCTGGCCCCTTTATTGGCAGGGCCACATTTACAGTGACGCCTGTGCTGTATGTGTGGGGGGTGAGTATAAGCCAGCCAGCACGGAGTGCTTGGTGCTGGCAACAACTTGAACAGTGGACACCAGTGCAATGGAAACAGAAAACACCTACATAACAGAGTCAACTGTTGAGCAACATGGAGGGAGCCGGAGTAAGGACAGCGGTCACCCAACATTCAAACAGAAGTGTCCGTGAGTTGCAGTGCACTGAGGTTGGGGCACTAGAGATGAGCGTGCTCATGTAAAGAAATTGCTAGGATTGTGTCTCTTTGGGTTAGTCCTGATGCAGATGCAGTGGGGTGTGTTACACCTGCATCAACTTCCTCATCAATGTCTCAGGACTCCCACTCTGCCTGAGGTGACTTTGCTGCGCAACCTCTCAACAGCACAAAACTCAATCAGTAACGGTCCATGGGTTGCAGTGCACTGAGTCAGTGGCACCTGGAGTGCTGAGCAGGGGATCAGGCAGATGATGGCATCCACTAAAGGCCTGAGCAACTCTGTCAATCTGCCAGTGCCGCTGTTTCGACTCTGGCAGATGGTGGATGGAGTTGGCTCTTGCGATGGTAGCGTGTGCCTCCTGCGGTTATGCGAGGTCCGGGCCGGTCAGGACTCGATTTGATGTGTGAGCCCTGGTGGTCCGCAGCTGAGGCCGAGGGCAGCGGATAGTGCAGGGCTACATGCACATGGCGTCGATGACCCCAAGACCACAGTCAGAGAGGTCATCCAATATTCATTCAGACAGGGTCCCTGGCGTGAGCTGCACAGAGTTAGTGGCCCCGGATGCACAGCGGTCGGCACATGCACGCCGCCATGGGACGGTGACTTGCGGTGCACTGAGGTAGGGCCACACGGACTGGGCGGGTCCTCATCGATGTCTGAGGTGAATGTGGCGGAGTGCTGTGGGGGACAGTGGAAGGTGTCCTCCAGGGCATGATGCAAAGGTCTGAAGTTATCCGGAAGCAGCAAATGGAGGAGTGGAAAGCGACAACCTTGTTGCCACCACCAACTCGGTGACAGCCACATGAGGATGAAAACTACCCCCTAGTCTATAGACTCCGACTGCACCAATGTACAACCAGAGAGTGTCCATGAATGTCAGGGAACAGACTTAGTGGCACCGGGGCCGAGAGGGGGTGCAGTCTGCGATGATGCCGGTACACTGATATGAACTCTGCCATCGCTAAATCAAGACTCTGTGACCTACTGGACCGTAGTGTAGGCCGGAGGCAGCGGTCAGCAGTGGCCCACAGCCACGTGTCGTTGGCTCGCGATGCACAAAGTTAGTGACACCAGGGCAGTTGTCTGTAGTGTTCGATCACCTCCGTAACGATGATCCTATTCCCTCGGGACTGCAACGCATCATCCTCTTGCGCCGCTCCTTGCGTGCAATGATATGTATTCTGCCTTTGAATAATCGATGTTCAGTTCCACATCTGTGACCTACTCGTGCGCAGTGTAGGCTGAGGGCAGTAGTCCGCGTGGGCCCACAGACACGTGAGGTTATAATGCTTTGCACGGACTTGGTGGCACCACATCGAATGGAGTATAGTGACATAAACTCTGCCTTAAATAATTTTCACTGCCATGGTGTAATCAGGACTCAGTTCCAAATGTGTGACCTACTTGTTCGCTGTGCATGCTGGTGGAGTACATCAACGAGTAAGGAGTACTGCAGGCCTGTGTTGTGGAGGCCGTGATGGTCTAAGGTGGCTGCCACGGTTGCATGCCACGGGCTTGGAGATTGCACCGGCACATGGGGGGCCCTCTTTGACACACGCCGGTGTCGGCAGGTGGGCATTGAGGCCTGGGTGTGCAGGGGTGGGCAGGACTGGTTTGGGAGCCAACGTCCCAGGTGCAGCAGGCACACAGGATCGCTGGCGACTCCGCTCATGGCGTCAGCCTCATGGCGGGGTGAGAAGTGCCGCCCTAGCAGAAACGTTGGGCATTCCGGAAGAGGACCATACCCAGAGTTACATGCCTTTTATTCACACCCATGCGCTGGCCTGGCGCATGCTGGGCCAACCCACTCCTCTCACACTTATGGGGGGACATAACAAGCTACATTTCTGCGATCTTCCCCACTGACTGGGGTGACATGGTTGCGTCCACTGTCCACTACACTCCAAACACCAGTGGAGTGTGTTGACATGAATTTGTGTGTGGTCTGCATACTGCAGTCTGGCCATCACATCCATGCCACACTTGGCATTGTGTACAGTCTCATTCATGAGTCGGTTACCTCCTTCGCACATTCCTTCTCCCCACCTCTTCCAACATTCTGCTATTGTGTGGCCGAGGTGCCATGCTGTCGATGGCTAATGTACATTGCTTGCCCAGGTTCCCACAGTGAGTTGTGCTGTCATGTCCGGTGGGTGTGCATGTTGTATGTGAGCTTGTGACGTATGCGTTCCCAGTGTTGTGGGTTGCATGATTGTGGAGTTGAGTTGTGTGCTGTGTACATTTGGTATTGGCCAACGAGCAGTGTATTTCCATGGTGGTGCAGGTGGATGATAGACTGTCGGAAGGTATAGGAATCATGCACACTGCCTGGGTGGTTGGCGGCGGCATTGGCAGAGATTCCCAGGTGGTCCACTATTGCCTGGACATTGGTGGGATATGTGCGCTTTCTGTTGCGCTTCTTGTGTGCAGTGTTGCCAGGGGCCACTAGTAGGACACGTGTGCAGTCAATTGCCCCCTGACACGTGCGGGAAGCCAGGTGTGGCGAACATGCCTTGCTAGGTCTCCAGCTGTTCCTGAGCAGTGTGTGGGAAGTATAGATAGTGGGGTACCAAGCTGATGGTGTCATCCATGACCGTTGTGAGGGGCTTGGATTGGCTTGGCTGTGTGACACCTCCGTCTCAGGCATATGTTGGTTGGAGAGTACCAGAGGCCAACAGGTGCAGCAAGGCCATCAGCTTTGTCTGAGGTGGGATATTGGTTGTCAGCTGTGTTGGTACCGTCAGCCTGTAGGCAATGGTGGTCAGGATGCGGAGCAGGGTTGTCCCTTTGGGCATGTAGTGGGCAATGACATTCTCTGGTGTTGGGTCTGTGTGGTTGGTGCATTTTGGGAGGGTTGCTGTCTTTGTCTCCGCTGCCTCAGTGTTGGTCCGGGGGGGCAGTGGGTGTCCAGGGGGTGGGGGTGGTCCTTGGGGTGGTGGCGGTGGGTGTTGTGCCCCTCTTGGGTGACCAGCACACATGTTCAGTGGCTCCATGGCATCTGTTGTTCTTCAGGTGTGGCACTTTTGTGGTGCAGGCTGCCGCCTGACTTTGCACCAGGTCAGAGCAGATGTTAATTTTCTAACGCGCCTTATCGCATGTTTCGTGGTCTTTTCGTCAATCTGGCTGGTTGTTAAGAATGTTGTGAAGTGGTGTTGTCGCGGCTTTTTGCACGGGAACGCCTACTCTGCATCTCATTAGCGATAGTTGCCGGGGTCATCTGTGGCTATGTGTTTTGCGGCTGCTATCGCAGGTGAACTGGTGATATGGGCTGTTAGCACCAGCTTGTGAAGGGGGTGATACATTTATCACGACTTTGACTGCAATAAAGTGCCGTTAACTCGGCGATAGCTCCATGAGAATATGGCCCCAAGTTTAGACAGAGGAAAAGGGGTCTAGCGGAGAGTCAGACTTATGGTGTCTAATAAAGTAAGCAACAATGCTAGATCCAACGGGAAGCAGGCTTTGAGTTCCGAGGATTCTTCAGGCTTGTCTTTGGGCTTGTAAGTAAGAGAATTTAAGGCTGAATCGTCAATTGCTTGAGTGGCTACGGAATAGGAACTCACTAGTGTGGGGGCATCTACTGCTAGTTGCTGATGGATTAGCTCAACTTTGCTTAGGAAAAAGGTGGCTAGCTCATCACACTGTTGTTGAGAAAGAGAGGGCAGCAGTGTAAAAATGCTAACTGCCGAGAGTTCAATCTCCACTCTAAACAAGGTTATTTGGCAGTGTTGGGTCCTGGAAATCTTTTCAGTGTAATAGGATAATCAGGCACTTTTGCAGGAGGCATGATATTTTTTCAAGGGGTCAGTATAATCTGCTTTGGCCTCAGGTGCATAGTGCTTCCTCCAGCCACTTTCCAAGATTTTACAGTGTTTTTTTTCGCATCGAAGGGCTTTATTGAACCAGGGGCAGGAGGAATTATTCTTCGTTGCGTTATAGGTGTTAAAGGCAAAAATGCGTCAGTAGCATCCCTAAGCCATTGATGCACAACGATTTGATTAGCCTGAAGATTGACACAAAGGGTAGGTATAGTGTTAAGGATTCGAATATTGAGCTCAGGCATATCCAGTTTTCCCAGTGTCTATTCATGAGTTGCATGAGTTGCGGTGCCGGCCGAGTAGCAAGGAAGCGAGGGACTTGGATAATAAATGGTACTGCATAATGATCCGTCCAACAAAGTTGAAGTTGGGGGTCAATCAGAATGGTGGTGAGGTTGGAGAAGATGGGGTCTAGGAGGTGACCTGCAATGTTGGTGGCAGCAGAGTTAGGAAGAAAAAGATTCAATGAGCTCAAATCAGCTTGGCACATCTGCATTTGTGAGTGCGTAAGTAGGGGAGCGAGAAAGTTACCCCGGGAACGAAGGTGAGTTTGTGCGGCGTCAGCGGCCCTCTTAGTCTGATGCATGTCTGTATTTGTGTGAGCTTAAGTAGGGGAGCGAGGGATAACTGGAGCGCTGATCGCCTGAGGATGTGATAGGGCGGAAATTAAATTCACAACGTGACCTCTGCCCTCTGCTCAATCGGCACTACAGCCATGGTGGACCAGGGCAAGAGGCAGAGGAAAAGCAAAAATAGCATTGGGGAGAACAGGTAAAAAGCGTGATTTAAAATTGTGTGCAGTAAAAACTGTTGAAAACAGCAGAAAGTCCCACCGGTGTCAGCAGCCCTGTCTTAGTCTTAGGAATCTGGGTTACTAGGTCTACAACTGAATCTAAATCCGCAGCTGGAGAGATTACGCAGAGATGTGACAAACTGGCGGAAGCTACCGGTCTCTCTTATGGAAAGGGCTGTCTTGTTTAAAATAATGGCCCTCCCACGTTTACTATATGTACTTCAGAATACTCCATATCAGATCCCGACCGCAGTATTTCGACCATTTGATTCAGAATGTTGTGGACGGGGGAGCCCCCGAATTGCTGCAAAGGGCAGTATAGGAGGGGGTACTGGCGGTGCCTGATGTCAGGTGTTACTATCTGGCTGCTCAGCTTGTGAACGTGAACGATTGGGTATTTGCACCTGACGAGGAAACAGCCTACAGGGTAGACCGTCACACACTGGGACCTGGGGGATATCCTGCTGCATTGTATAAGGGTGGACGTAAGGCGTATATGTACTCCAGAATACTCCATATCAGATCCCAACCGCAGTATTTCGACCATTTGATGCAGAATGTTGTGGGCGGGGGAGCCCCGAATTGCTGCAAAGGGCAGTATAGGAGGGGGTACTGGCGGTGCCTGATGTCAGGTGTTACTATCTGGCTGCTCAGCTTGTGAACGTGAACGATTGGGTATTTGCACCTGACGAGGAACCAGCCTACAGGGTAGACCGTCACACACTGGGACCTGGGGGATATCATGCTGCATTGTATAAGGGTGGACGTAAGGCGCATCTGCCGGCATATACAATGACGGTCATTCAGGTATGGCAGATAGCCATAAAACGGCTGGGGTGGGAATCCAAAATGACGTGCGAATCCCCATTGTGGGATTGTGACCAGTTGGCAGAAGTGGGATGCCTGGAGGGCTTCCGTAAGTGGAGCCTCATTGGAATTGACAAGCTCATGGATGTCTGATGAAATGGGGAAATGTGTACATTTGAGAACCTACATTCAGAATATAAATTGGCAGAGGGAGAGAGACTCCGGTATTTAAAGCTGAGACATGCCCTGAGGTGCCATGTGACGGAGGGAGTGCAGTTGCCTGACTTTTACCCAATGGAGGATAGATTACTGATGTACCCGATGGTGGGCAAGGCCGTAGCACTTATATATATCGCAAGATCATGAACAATCGAGCGGATCCTCTAGGCCCCTGAGGGGAAGCGTGGGAGGGAGATGGGGGACTATTGGAATATGACGACTGGGCAGACAAGTGGGTGGAGGATATACAGAGCCCTAGGGAAATTGCCATACATGCCAGATTCAGGTTAGTCCAACTCAGGATTCTACAGAGGTCCTACATGGCCCAAACACTACAACAGAGACTGGGCCCATGTGAATCTTTTCAATGTGTTAGGGGCTGTGAGGAGACGGGCACCTTCTTTCACATCCTTTGGACCTGTCCCAAGATTCAGAGATACTAGGAAGGGGTATCCCAGGTGATGGCAGCAGTAGTGGGTTTGCAGGTTCCTGTGGAGGTAAGATGGCACCTGCTGATAGTGACAGGGGAGGCCGTCTGGCCCAAACATACAAAAATGTGGCTGGCAGTGGCGTCTGGTGTGACAAAGAGGAATATAGCGAGGGCACGGGGTGCAGCAGAACCACCAAAGGTGGGGGCTCGAATGCAGGACCTAGACTGGTGTAAGCAGGCCGAAAAAGTGGTCGACGAGAGTAGAGGATGCTCTAAAAAATGGGAGAGGGTTTGGATCGTGTAGGAAAAGTATAGAAGCTAATGAATACTGGAGCCAGGAATTTGTGAATCTTGAGGGGGGTACTACGTGGGTCCATTGGCTATGGAAGGGACAAGTTCTTTGTTTATAATGTGTACTGTTGTATAAGATACCACGATGTCCTGTTTTGGTCTGTATTGTTAATAAAAAAAAAAGATGTGTATTTGATAGTTGATTACTTCCTAGTAATTTGTAAAAGAATAAGTGTTGGGTCCCAAAGTTTCACTCAGAAGCCCACGGCTGGTGCTAATAAATATAAGACATCTGAATACCAAGGCTGTGTAGTCTTGATCCCACCTCATGATTTCTCTTTTATCCATCACCGGACAGTCCCTGCTCTTTTATAGCACTCTTTCAAATTCTTCTGCATCCCTCCTTAATCTTTGCAACAGTTTTTCTGTCTTTCTCCTCCTCTCCATCCTTGTTTTTTTTGGTCTGGCTCTGGGTCAAAGCTTGATAAGGAAAGATATGTGACTGAGGGTCTCACCTGCAACCACCAGCTAAAATTAAGTACTGTATGTGTCACATTTGCTCACAGCTAATAACATAAACTATGTATAATCAGTGTATTTTTAAATGCCACTTTTCAGGTTAGCAAATATTTCAGGCCACATTTATAAAAACAATGCTGCAAGCCATTTTGCTGCACCGAGCTACGTCATTTTAAAAGCACAGGTACGCGTCGTATTAGCAACAAGACGCACATCATTGTGCTTTCCCCTGCACTGTTGCACAATTGGCTGCCATGCACCAGTGCAGGCACCCTTGCATCATGTTGTAAGGGTGCCTGCATTTCAGGATGGTAGTTTTTGTGCAGGAGGGTTTTGATTGCATTTATCTCTTTCTATTTGTGGTGCAGAATGCAGTATGCATAGAAAGAGGAAAACATTAGGAGAAAAAAGAAGTATTTCTCCTTGTTAAACCACTCCTACACCTCCCCCTTCCCTGGGGAGTCATAGGATTCAGCTTTACAAAACTTTGTAAAGCTGGGAATGTTTCAGGTTCCATGGATGTTGCATGGGAATACCAACAGCAACACACAGAGAAGGGCCCATATTTACAAGGCTATGAAAAGTCATGCAGGGTGACTATACGTGGCCTTGTAAATATGGGAAATATGGGCAGGCACACTGCGCCGCTGGTGTTTCTGAAAAAGCGCCGCACCGGCAGCGCAATGGCCTTGTAAATGAGCCCCTTCAGTGATAACATAGAATAAGTATATGGACCACACACTTTCATGCACTGCCGACTGCACTTACCTTATGGCAATCACTGGCACCAATCCATACAATGGGGTCGCCTTTTGCACTGTTGTATATCAGCTCCTGAATAAAACGGTTTTCTTCCAGTGAGTGCACAGAAGCAAGATGGGCAGTAGGTGTAAGGCTCTGGCAATAGATCTGAGGAAACAGATGTTACTCATAGAATGTGGAAGAGATACAAAAAGCAATCTTGAAAAGTGATTTTCGCCATAAGAGACACAGACTACAGTCATGACAAGTATTTCAATTAAAGAGGGACACAGATTGTAAACCAGCCAGGTGAAACCTATTGTGATATGTGGGGGCTCAGAGAGTGAGGGATTGCAAACCTGCAGTCTCAAATACTGTGAGCAGTGCAGAATTTAAGTATACAAAGTGACTCTCATTGAGAGTGGTAGACTGATCAGAACAATAAAGTACTAATCGTGGAACCCAGTTTACCAAAATTATAGGAACACCAGACGAGACACAACAGTAGCATCTTTGAGGCAGTTTGGCATGTGAAACTAACCAAAGTATGATGGCCCCAAAATATTTCTGGTCTAGGGCTGCATAAATCCTCAAGATGACACTATTTCTTACCTCTCATACATCACAAAGTATAAGACACAGAGAGGAGAAAAATCGAAAGCAAGATCATGCCTGAAAGATAGGCTACTTAAGAAGTAGTGCAACTGATTCTATTGGCTTGCAGTAACGTGGTGGCAGGTTTAGCTGTGAGCTGGGGGGAAGAATCCTCAACTAGAGAAGATGCACTAGGTAGGATATGGCAAGTGCACATGGCAAAAGACCTGCATTAGGAGGATGGAGATAGAAATATTCATGAAGAAACTCCAAACTTTCCAGCTCCACAGACCTACTTGTGATGCTTAAATGTGTACTTCATGTAAGTAAAGGCGGACTTCCAAAATACAGGCCTCTACTGTGCTTGACTTCTGATTGCTGCCCTCTTTATTGTTTTTAATTGATCACAAAGTTTAACCCTGTTCCGAGCTATTCAATTGTGCGCTGAATTGGTTTCATTTTTAATACTATTGAAGGTGTTTGCTTCTACAATACTGAAAGACAAACCAATCATTGCTTCTCAATCCTTCAGCAAACCCTTATTAATCTTGGGTTCTCTGGCACAGTTGTTCATATCTGACAGAACTCAGGCCGTTGCTCTGCCGCCTTTTGTTTCGAAGAGCAGGAGATTTAGCAATGGTGTGCCATAAGGCTACAAGCTTTTGCCTTCATCGTGTAATCTGTTAACGGGGCATTTGGCTTCCTTACTTTGCTAGGTTGGATTATCTTTATCTGTGTATGTTGATGACTCAGTTACTTACCAGTAATCTTCATTATTCCTAGTCATAGTTGTCCTCGCACCGGTCCTTACCAATGAGCACTTCCTGTCTCAACCACAGAATTCACCCATAACACAAATAAACAAACTTTGCCTTAAGCAATATGGCTCCAGAGAAAGTGGATAATCTATTACCTATAAAGGAGAGGCTAAAATGACATAACTTCCTGACATGCCAAGTAAGAATACATATCACAACGTTTTTTCCTCTTTTTCCCAGGAAGGAAGGGAGGGAACCAAAGATTCAGGGGAGGAAGACCATGACTCGGGGTAAGCAAGATTACTGGTAAGTAGCCGAGTCATTAGCTACCTCGTCTGTATTCCTCATCCCAGTCCATTTCAGTGATTGTATACCAGAGCTGTAAAAACAGAAATGACACCATGCCACTAGAAGTAATGCAACACCCAAGTGATGTATTAAATCAACAAATACAAAACGTATAATGAACTGAAGACAAAACAGATGTCCCAAATTCCAAAGAAAACACATCCCTATTCTCAATCTGAAGTGAGTAATAAAGTTGGAAAGGTAAGTCCAAACTGTAGCAGCACAAATATCTTTTTAAGAGGTGACCCTGAAAGTTGCCCAAGAGGAGGACATACATCTAGTGGAGCATCCCTCTATGTTGGGAGGAAGGTCGACTTCGGAATTCTGATAGGCTAGAAAAATTACCATCTGTATCCATCGTTTTAAAGTCAAAGTGGTAGGGCGGTGTCACTTGTTGTACAAGCCATAAGTAAAAAAGTTCACCTTTCTAAAAGAGGAAGTACTTTCAATATAGATAGGAATGGCTCTATAAAGCCCTATCATGTGACAAAGACTCTCTTGCAATGTAGAGGTACATGGGAATAACCAACTCAGCTGATCTGCACACCCATTCTCCCTCCACAACAGAAACATTTCTGTCAGAGACAAAGGATTGTTCTTTGACCAAATACCGATCTGTTCTGCCAGAAATGCTGGTGAAGGAACACCGGTACTCCCGAAACGGTTCACATGGGCCCTCACGAACTGATTGTCTGCTCTGATCTGGACTGCAGTGCCCCTGATCCAAAAGGGAAAAACTCAGTAGGGCTTTGTAGACAGCTGAAAACGCTTTCCAGTTAGAAGATGTGATGGACTCCGCTGAGGTCCAAAGACCCTGGGCCAATTAATTCTGCAGTATTGCTTCCCAACCAAGAGCACTTGCATCAGTTGTGATTGTCTGCGGAAGGGGACAATCCAACAGTACTCCTTTCAATAGATTTGATGGATTGAGGCACCATTGCAGTTTCAGAGAAATTGGACCAAGGCTAGGGACCAAAAAGTCATAGTTCTGAGACATTAGGTTCCAAACCAAACGAAAGTGATAAGCAAGGTTGTATAGGTGTCTGTCTGCAAGCCCAGAGTACTAGACACAGAGCAGCCACCATGTCACCCATTATCCTCACCCATTCACTCGTTGCAGCACTTTGAAAGACTAGGAGATTCCAAAAAGATCCCACAATCTTCTGTTGCCCTAGGGGAGGAAGAAAGACATTTCCCAATTTTGAGTCGAAAAGAACCACAATGAACTGCAGCTCTTGATAAGGAATCAAGTGTGATTGTTTTTCACATTCTTGTTGATTGTTCAAGCTTTGGCACACCAACTGGATGGCTTCTTGGCCCTTAACAAAAGAGGAAGCACAAATCAGCAATTTTCCAAACAGGTAATGCAGGAAATTGGGTTATTAATTGTGCAGAATTTGAGGCCTGGTCAAATAATGGGTCGACAATTTCCCCTTATTGGAAACCAAGCACCCCATTGTAGCACTGGACTCTCTCAGGGTAGCAAAGCAGTGCAGTTTAAGGGCTACTCAGGGCAGGTGGTGTGGGATAGTAATCACTATTCGCTGGCCTGCAATAATAGTAATAATACTCAATAAATGATTGTCCAGTCAGTGCTTTTTCTTTACAAAAAGGAAAAGTACATTTATTACACACACTCTACTAAATACAACACATTAATTTACAAATATATACATAAGGCAGATCACAAATACCTTGGATTAAATTATGAAATCACATTTGACCTCAGATGGTCTTGATACTCAAAATCACAGTGCCCCCGCCCTATACCAAACAACACATCAATATATAGTTATCACTTTAGATAAAACAGGTCTGATGGCATTAATAATGGTTCACCAATTTACAGCAACAACAAACAGCATGTTAAAAGCACCATCATTGTGTGCATAAATGTAATGAACAATAATAACCATTGGTAAACACAACTGTTAATGTCAATAAAGCATATCAGCCTTCATCAGTAATCACGGTCAGCATTATTATTTCAATGAAACAGTTTAACATGAAATTAAAATGCGTTTCTCTGCTTTTTAAATTCTTTCAGGCCACATAAAATGCAATCAAAAGCAGCCCCTAATGGGCACCACTTTCAAGCCTTAGAAAATGCAACCATAGAACCAGCACCTATAGAGCATTCCATTCGTCTTCTTTGTACATCTTCAGAACACATAAAATATATTCATACAACCAGCCCCAAGAGCGCTGCACTTCCAGCAGTAAAAGGGGTCTTGGTTTGGCACGACAGTGGTTTTGATTAAATAATGGCAGGAAGAGTTTAGAGAGGGGCAAAGAAACCTGGTGCAATAGACAGAGCTTGCAAGCAAGGTAATAAAGAGATGAGAAAATTTTGCAAAGCGAAGGGTTTCGGTTTTTGGAACATTGCGAAATTTTGTATGAGATGTTGAGGTTTTTCAGAGATGATGGGGTTCATCTATCTATTTTGGTATGTGATACAGATACTAGATGATTTGGCAGGGATACTCCATTTACCAGTAAGTTTTTAATTGAACGGGGGGTGAGGTACAGAAACCTTTTTCAGGTGGTGGGCCCAGGGACCACTGCCTGCCCTTAAAAAATGAAACAAAAACGTGTAATTTTTTTTTTAAATGCAAAGGAAAATGGGATGCATTTAAAAAAAGAAAGCTGCTCTATTTAAAAGCAGTCCCAGAAATGGTGGTCTGCTGAGCCCAGCAGGCCACCATCCCTGGGAGGGCCTGTCATTCCCAAAGGGCTCGCAAATTGCGGGAGGCTCATTAATGTTCATGAGCCTCGCAATTTGCGACCCCATTGGGGTCGCAAATTGCGAGGTGGTCCCAGGGACCACTGGTGGTGGGTGGTCCCAGGGACCACTGCCTGCCCTTAAAAAATGAAACAAAAACGTGTAATTTTTTTTTTAAATGCAAAGGAAAATGGGATGCATTTAAAAAAAGAAAGCTGCTCTATTTAAAAGCAGTCCCAGAAATGGTGGTCTGCTGAGCCCAGCAGGCCACCTTACCTGGGAGGGTCTGTCATACCCAAAGGGCTCGCAAATTGCGGGAGGCTCATTAATGTTCATGAGCCTCGCAATTTGCGACCCCATTGGGAATCACAAACAGTGTTAAACACACTATTGTACATGCCAAATAGCGCCTCACAAATTACGAGTCGCTAATGCGACGCAATTTGCAAGACGCTCTTTAGCAGGTCGTACATCTGGCTCTTGGAGTTTTATTCAACTCCAAGTCCCCATTGGGCCATACTAAAAATAATTCTGTCCCATATTGAAAAATGCTGCCAGATCCCAGTGATAAATGCCGTAATGCAATGTAAACTGGACTATGACAACTTAATATAAGTTATGTCAATAACACATGTAAAGCGCACCTAGCACCACATGGGCCTCTTTGCACTCTTGACTGGTAATGACAAATGACCCTGAAAACTCATTTGAACTTAATATAACAATCTTAAATCTTTTTCCTAAAAGATGTGATTCTCAAATCAAGATTATTCCAGAGACGTGGTGCCAGATTTGAGAAGGCTTTATCTCCAAAAGAGGATTTCCTACAAATTGGTTGATTAAGTAACTGAACAGAGCCAGACCAAAGAGTCTATGATGCCTTGTAGCAACTGACTGTACATTTTAGAATACAAATCTTCACCATTTAGACATTTATGCATCAGGCACAGTGTCTGGAAGGAAATCCAATTGTTGATTGGGATTCAGTGAAGAAATGCAAGAAGAGGCTTGGCCAATGCAAAAAAGAATGTGCACATTTAACCAATCTGGCGGCATGCTTCTGGATTGCGTGAAGTATAGTCAGTAAATGTTTCTACATTCAGTGCTATAGGAAGTCACAATAATCTAGTCTAGACCTAATAAAGGCTGCTACTGTTGTTGATGGAAAGAAGATGCATGATCAGAGGGGGCAGGGTGAGACCTTTGATTTTTCCATAGTGTGATTGCTATTCCATTTAATTCGAAAGTATTTAACTGTAGTCTTAGGTGAAGAGGTGTTACCGAAGGATGCTGCCAAAACGGTGGTGGAATTACCTGAAAAATATCCACTGCGCTGTAACTGGTGCAGAACACTGCTGCTCTCATAGGCATTGAAACCCCCTTGCCTGGCTAACACAAGCCTGGTCCTGAAGCCACTGCATAAATTGACCATGCACTCCAGAATAGCATTTCAGGACTAAACATCTGTTCACAAATTTGTCTGTCATAGCAGTCCTACATTACTATCTGGCAAGTTTCTATTTATTATCCCTCCAACACACTCCGTTCATCCTCACAAAATCTTGTTAGCCTCCCAAGGATTCCAACAGTCACCTACGGAAATAGGGCCTTTTCAGTTCCCACAGCCATGTTGTGGAATTGTGTTTCTTCCATCTTAGGGGTTGAATCAAACCTTCTTTATTTGAAAAATCGTCTCACATGGGCTATGCAAAAATGCAAGCATGCATTATTTCATTCACAATGTACTCTCAATCTGTTCATCCAAAACTCCCATTCTGTTTCACTTTTATTAGTATATGTGATGTGGTATGGAAATTCCTAGAGCACTCACCCCTGTAACTCAAGGCAACGCATTCCCAGAGGGAGCGTAGGAGGGAGGCCTTATTGTCACACTCTGTGGGTGACAAAGATATGTAAAGTTAAAATGTTATGGATAACGTTATCATTGCTCAAAATATACTTGGAGGGAATTGAAGGTAACATTGTGATAACATTGTGTCAGTAAATAATAATGGGAGATTGGTATGAACAGATTGAGAGTACATTGTGAATGAAATAATGCATGCTTGCATTTTTGCATAGCACATGTGAAAGTCACAGGAGTCTAATTGGTATTGTATACTTGAAGTACAAGGGATACAACCACTTCAGCAAGATGCTGAAACAATGGGGTTATAGGGTGAAATCAAATATCAATAACAATGTATATGTTAACAAATGCATATATTATATGTTATTTCTTTTCACAGGTAATTCCTCACTGAGACCAGTGGCAAGTATTAGGCTTGTTCCAGTTTTTAATATTTTAAGAGTGCCTGAAAAGAATAGTTGACACGCACACACGTCTTTGGGGGAAGTAACTTCTTTGCATCCCACCCTGAAGAAAAGCCCAGGACCTATTTAGGACAGATAGGAGGGCTGAAACTTGTTGGTGCTAGAGTAAGGGTCATAGGACCATCACATCCTTAAACACACTATTGTTTATATATTTTAACCTTCCCTCCCACTCCATCAATAAAGAATTGTATCTTTTACAGTACGCCCCCATACATAATATCTTTAAGTGCTCCCTGAAACACGGTTGAGCCCACCCCGACTTTTAGCAGTTGGGGTGAGCCCTATATTGAAGCATGTCACTATTAGAGTGAGTGAGGGCGATTTAAAGAAAAGGGTCTCTTTTCCTTCCCACCCGTCGTAATGTGTTGGACAAATTTCATTTATTTCTCTTGTGAACTTTGTTCAGGGGAGGATCACCACTACACACTTAGGAACCCCCCTCCCAATTTTGATTACTCTTTCGTTGATTGTTGGAGAGTAGCCCAGGAAAAATAGAGAATGCAATGATTGCAGAGAGCACTCCAAGATGCTTAAATCCTATCCACTGTAAGACATGTGCCTGTCTGTGGATAGGAGCATACGAGATATTGATACCACATTGGTTAAATGGTATACCGGAAATCTGCAATACAATATTCAGACTTTCTTAAGATTGCAAAAGGAAGAAATGATGACGAAATGCTGAACAAGGCAAGCATTCACCCCCAGTCACAAAGATCTGGGTTTGATCCATCATTCTTTTGCTCACCACGCCAAACCTGTTTGAACCCAGCCATATGCAAATCAGTCTTGACCCTGATCTTTATGTCAGTGGACCCTATTCCTGGATGCTTGTTTCCGGTCCAGGAGAGACCTGGCTTGGCAGCTCG
Source organism: Triturus cristatus (assembly GCF_964204655.1). NCBI lineage: Eukaryota > Metazoa > Chordata > Amphibia > Caudata > Salamandridae > Triturus > Triturus cristatus. The sequence goes on from NC_140587.1 coordinate 607,280,866, forward strand.
GGCTGGACTATTCCCAGAAGGAACAGGGTCAAGACTGATTTGCATATGGCTGGGTCTGAACTGGGGTGGCGATGTGAGATAAAGAATGATGATGGAATCAACCCAGATCTGGGACTGGGGGTGAGTGTCTGATAGGTTTCAGAACTCCGTCCATCATCTCCCTGTGTTTGCTATGTTCAGGATACTCAGGGTTCGCCAGGCAGCTGGTGAAATAGATGCTGCGGATGGAAAAATGCAAAGTGGCATTGTGTGGGTTACAGACCTCACGTCTCATGGTGAAGGCCTGGCTACTAGATAATTACATGTCTCATACCATAGCAAGAAAATATGTGGCTTTTCAACCTGAGGCCACTAGGCCATGGGACATATGGGATTTGTTCAGGCATTATCTTCATACAGAGGTAGGTTCTTGACTTACCATCCCAGAATTGGATGGCTAGAGGTGTGCAGATTCATGTAGATATTACAAGACATCCCTGAGACATGGGTTCAGATGGATTAGTGCATATTACAGTATGGACCCCTATCACTACACTGCATAGATGAATATTGCTTTGTCTAGTTCATTGCTATGATACCTGTTAACATAATGCTCAAATGTGCTTCAACAAAGTTCAATACTGATGTTAATTGTACAATTAGTTCATGTGGGACATTCGCATGCATTGGTTGTTACTCTTAACTAGAAACAGAATAAAAAGGATAATAATTAAGAGACAAAATTTGTAATAAAGATAAGTGATAAAGATAGTAAAAGTTTAATCAAGGAAGACACTAGAGTAAAGAAAACATCAAGAAGATCATTTAAAAAGAAGAAAAAAGAGATGCATGGATAAATGAGGAAAATTGGGAAACAGATAAGGCAAGAGGGAAGTTAGAAAAATTAAAAGAAAGAGGCAAACTAAAAAAGGAGAAGACCAAGCGAGCATGATGAAGGCAAGAAAACTATTACAACTGTTGCAGAAAGGCTGGTGTGCATTCTTTTCCCTCCCAGAGAAATTTGTGTCTTACCTCTGCTTCCACCCAAGTCTTAGGAGTGGGAATATACTTGTAGTAGACAGAGGATCTCATCGACCATCCTTCTGGGAAGCTGGCTTGTCCTGTTAGGTGAATTGATATCATTCAAAGCATGTTTTTCTGTTACAAACTGACTTTCAATTCATTCTAAAAACTGCAAAGTCGTTAGTGTAAAAGATGTGGATAAGACTGTTACTTGGATTGAGAGAAGGTACTTCCATACAATCAACCAACATTTTAGAAAGGAGTTACTATATGTAGTTTACAAGCATCATCGACTGGCAGTCGTAGCCTCACTGCACTTGTGGGTTTCTCGGTATGCAGAGTGGGTTGTGTCACTTTTTCACCAAGCCCATGTGAGTGTGCTCCATAGGTTTGTATTTTATTTACAGTTTGTGGTGTGTGTGTGTGTGTTTGTGTGTGTTTGTGTGTCATTGTCTCCCTATCTCAGTGAACAAGTCAAGTGTTTATTCTTTTCTTAGTACCAGTGTACTCCTTATCCTAGCAACAATGGGACAGACGTACAAAGCCATTTTGCGATTACAAACCCTGCGTTTCTCAAAGTCGCATTGTTTGCTATTAAACTCATTGTGCAAGATGGAAAAGTATTTTTGACTTTCATAACTGGTTTACTGACAGATACAGAATCGCAATTAGGAAGCGGCATGAAAGGAGAAGGTTCCCTCCTAATTGTGAATTGGTATGATATGTCAGTAGTTTGATACTGCAATTGCGGTCGTGAACTACTGACCTCAAAGATGGTGTTAATTGATTCACACACTGGAAGGTATCCACTGGGTCTGGGACAGCTTAGCCTTTGTGACTGGTGTTGCCAGCCTCTGAGGGAATATGTAATGGTCCTGAGCACCACTCTTTACTGCGCCTCAATAATTTACCAAACAGGGAGCCGTTTTTTTTTTTTTATAAAAAGCAGTAGCGGTTCCTTTGAGGAACAGAAACTGCTTTAGAAAAAGTTTCCCGTTTGAGAATGCAAACAATAGGATGACAGCCTGCTATGCTCTTTGCATGCCACTAGCCTTGTCTTTGCAGCCAATCACACAGGGATAAAGAAAGCTATTTCAGTGTTATTGTAATAGTTGTTATATCAGTAGTGTTAGTTAATGTAGCGCATTAGCCCATAATGGGCACATAATGAATAAGAAGGGGTTTGAAAAGAAATCTGTGGTGTTTGCATTCAGGTGTTTGGGGGTTCCTATACTTTTCTTCAACTCTTAAGTCAGAGGCTCTGCCAAGGTGGCAGCCATACTGAAATTAGAACCAACAGCAGCCTGTGAATGACCAATAACCCCAACCCTATCTCTCCAGGGGCCTGTTTGGTATAACTTTGGTTGATTCCATTTGTGTGGGAGGCCAATTATGAGACGTGGATTATGGGCCATTGATTATATGTGACTGAGCTCAATTAAGGACACTTTCAAGACATTAGGTGCGGTAAGAGTCTCTTCCTCATCTGTTTTGTGGGTCTGGATGTATTTAATAGCTTGTAGTGCGATGAATTGAGCTCCCCTTCCTCAGTATGAACTAGTGCATTACCAGAAAGTGGCCATTATACCTCTAGTCCCATTAAGTGGAATGAGGGTGCCATGATATGGACTAGGAATATCGGGTCTCCCTATACACCTAATAACCTGGGGGATATAATGAGAGAGTTCTTTGGAAACATATAGAAAATATTTTAACATTCAGTAGAGACCATATAAATGTGGAGAAGGTGCACCGTTTTAATCAATGATTCAAGCATATAATAAATGTCATTAGAAAATAGGACTTAAACTATCAGCAGGGGCGTTTGCAGAGTGGTGGACAAAAAGGGGGTCACCTCCGAAGACCTCTTAGCAATCCTACTGTGTGGGACTTACAGGAGGCAGCAGGAGGGGTAGTTGGCCCCCAAGAACATCCTTGCGAGAAATGGGTGTTTAATGGTTGTTGCGTGTTACAAGGAAATGTAAACCTGGGAATGCATCAAAACTGTACACCTCCCCAGGGCAGATGGTGTGGCGCCGCGGCCAGCGCGACTGACTCCCGGAATCTGGGGATCATGGTTCGATCCCCGGCGCCGGCAGCAGATTAGCCCAGCACCATGTGACTCTCTGCAATAGCTTGCTTAATCTTCCCGACGGCCCCCAGCGCCTAGAGACCCTCACGGGTGATTGTTCGCGCTTTACAAATGTGGATTATGATTATTATTAGATGGAACGAAGAGAAATATATTTATTTCTCCTTGTTTTTTTTCTTTCCATGTGTGCTGTATTCTGCAGCACACATACAAACAGGAAAAAGCTTCCATTTTGTGTAGGAATGTGTCCCTATCTGCACAAAAACAATCCTGCCAACAACGCATACACCCTTGCACCATGGGGCAAAGGTACCTGTATTGGAGCAAGGCATCAAATTGTGCGCTAGCCGAAAGAATATGAATACCCTATATCTCGTAAATACGGTGCATTCCTGCCCTTTTGATTTGGCATAGGGAAGCACAGTGAAAAGCCTTGCGGCGGTGCCCTGCACCAAATCATACTACATGAGGCCCGTAGTTGGTGAATACCAAAACAATTGTAAACTTACACAAAAGGGTACGTTTACCTGTGTGACTCAGGGCTGACATATTGTGTTGATCTGAAGACATGCTAGCAAACATATGAACAACAAGCAACATCCTGACACATGAAAGTATGAAGCCACAGATTGGAAGATTGAAACTGAGTAATGTCTGTTTTTTTGCTCCCAAGATTCGGTAGCACTAAAAATGCTACAAATGCACATGCCTTGATGAAGCTTAAAGTCCAACTTGCCCCTGTGAGCAAAACATATACACATCTGCATAAAGCTCACAGTCCTACCAACACTCCAGTTAAACTGGTCAGCTGCTTTTTTCAGTGCAGAGACAGACAGACAACTTCAATATTATCCTATATTAAAAGACTTAGGGGCATATCAGCAAGCAGACAATAAAAAATGATCGCCGCTTTTGCGTCCGTTTTCAGACGAAAAGCGCCGATAATTTTATCGCCTGATCAGAAAGGTCACGCTATCGCGTGAAACCTTGCCTTATCGCCATTTTCCTTAACGGCCATCTTTGCATCTCTAATGAGATGCAAAGTGGGCATTCCCCAGGATAACGGGAGAAATGTCGCTAAGCGACATTTCTCCTATTATCAAGCCTCACGCAAAGCAGCATAGTGACAAGAAAAGTAGCGGTAACCTCTGATATCGCTACTTTCCTTATGCCTGCTTTGAAACTGAGTTAGCCATGATATCCTATAGAAGGTGGATATCATGGCTAAGTATGTGAGGCCCTATCAGCAAGCTATCGCCAAAGGTTGTGTGATTATCGCTGGATTTCCAGCGATAATCGCACATTCTGGCAGCTTGCACTCTGAATTTTATCGCTTTGGAGATAGGGGTTGCAAATAGCACGCTATCTCCGCGATAAAATTCAGAGTTGGCCGTCGATAATTATCCTCACGCTAAGAGCGCTGAGCGATAATTGTCGCCGGCCCTTGCTGATATACCCCTATCATGGTAAAATTATATGTATGCCAAGAAAACTCAGAAATGTCGAGATTTATTTGTTTTATTTGAAAACATATCTCTAATAAGGCTAAACATCTTGGGGGCATATTTACAAGGCGGCGATAGAAAATTATCGCCACTTTTGCGGCCGTTTTCGGCCGAAAAGCGGCTATAATTGTATTGCCTAATTAGCAAGGTCACACTAACGCGTGAAACCTTGCATTAGCACACAAATTCTTAAAGCCCAGCTTTGCATCTCTAATGAGATGCAAAGTGGGCGTTCCTGACCTGACATGACAGGAGAAATGTCGCTAAGCGACATTTCTCCTATCATCTAGCCCCCCGCTATGAAGCATAGAGGCAAGAAAAGTAGCGATAACCCCTGTTATCTCTACTTTCCTTACGCCTGCTTCAGGACTGACTTAGCCATGATATCCTATGGAAGGTGGATATCATGGCTAAGTTTGTGGGGCCCTATCAACAAGCTAACGCCACATTTCGTGAGATTATCGCTGGGTTTCCAGCGGTAATCTCACGTTAGGCAGTTAGCGCTAGGATTTTTATCGCTTTTGAGATAAGCGTTGCTAATAGCACGCTATCTCAGCGATAAAAATCTACGTTAGTGGGCGATAATTATCCTAGCGCAAAGTGCGCTTAGCGATAATTATCGCCGGTTGATGCTGATATGCCCCTTAGTTTTAAGCTGCTTTTTTCAGTGCAGAGACAGACAGACAACTTCAATATTATCCTATATTAAAAGAACTACATTGTAAAATATGGGTATGCCAAGAAAACTCAGAAATGTCGAGATTTATTAGTTTTATTTGAAAATATATCTCTAATAAAGCTCAACATCTTAGTTTTAAGCAAACCGTGCTGTTGTACTGACATTCTTCGTAGCTGTGTCAGTTCTTCACAGAGTGCTTACAGTACCTCCTGCAGCTTGTGATCCTCTGCAGCTACCTTGATGGTAATTAAATTTTTATCTAAACCAAGTCTCTCTTTTCCTCTTCCCACGTTCTTTTCATGAAGTCCTTAGGACTCTCTCAATAAACTTTTTATGGTGTCTCTGTACCTTACGTTTGGTCCTCCTCATCCCTTAACACATACGTTTGTATTGTGTGCAATAGGACATTCAATTCAAAGAATACCTTGCACTGAATACAGCTTTTATTACATCTAAAAAAGTAATGAAAATGCCGCTGTGTTAACAATAAAAAACACCTTACCTGCGCTGTATGAGAACATCGCACAGAGCAGAATTATTTTGCCAACAACTTCCTGCATGTTTGTTTAGCTTCTGAAAAGAGGAGCAACTAAGAGTCAAAATACACACTTTACTTACTGTCCGTATCTTATATACAAAATAGTACTCATTGGTGTAGATGCTAAAACACTGGAAATTTTAAATGGCGGGAAATTATTGTAGATGTAAATTGGCTCACACTTCCATACTGCGCAGGTTTTAATGTTGATATCAAAGTCAAAGTCAAAGCTTTATTTCGATAAAAAGTCATTATCATAAAAGCAGCTCAGTGTATAAAAAGTTACAGTTAAGAACAACAGTAATAAATTTAAAAAGATTTTATATCTCTGTTCCAACATTTAGGAAGGGCAATAGTTTCCAAAAAATGTTTGTTCAGTTAAACTAGCCAACTAGTTGGTTAAATTTTAGAGGTTAAACAATTATGGCAGCATTTTCAGTTTAAGAAATTTTTCTAACAAAGAATTAAACAGATTGTTTTAGCTTTTTGGCTCGGATAGCCCAAGCCCAGGATAGAAACTTGGCTAGGGCGCAAGCATAGGGTACGCTACTGTCCGAAATAAGTATCCTGATTGCCACATCATGACTCCTAGTCCCCAGCTGACGGCATAGGTTTTTGAGCCAGACCCTCCTTGGAGTAGCATATTCGCCGCACACAAACATAAAATGTGCTAATGTTTCCGGTTTAACAAGACACGATGGGCATAGCTCAGACATTTCCATACAGGATTTCCATCTTTTAGTAAAGGTATTAAGTGGTAAGGTTCCCATTCTAAATCTAAAATACAAGGCCCTATCAAAGGGTTTTCCAATTGCATCCAGGTACAGTTCCCGCCTGGGGCAGTCTTTGAACCTCAGAAAGTCCTCTGTTAGCCTGCCCAGGGAGGTGCTAGAATTTCTTTGAGAACAAATCCAGTCCCAAAAAAGCTTTTTAAGTGTTTGCTTTGGGGGTGAAGTTCTACTTAGCCATGATTCAAGTTGACCCAACTTAATTAATAAGTTTTTCATGTCTTTTAGCCATTTGATTTTATACCAGCTTGGTGATGACATGATTTCCTTGAGGCCTCTGGCATATCCGCTTAGTTCTTCTACCCGCCAAATACGGGCCCATAATAATAAAGGGCGAAATTTCACGATTTCGCCAATCTGGGTACAGCCAAGGTCCATGAATAAAGGAAGTGTCGGGGTGCCTTGTGGAAGGGACATTATTTCTCTGCAGAATTTGTTCTCAGATCTCTGCAGAGCGTCAGTGGACGAAAAGCCCCAGAGTTCCGCCCCATAAAGGGCAGAGCTAACTCCTTTAGCTGTGTAAATCTCAAGGACTGTTCCTATAGGCCTTGTTGTACTGGAACGTTGCTCTCTTAATAGGGCACCTGTAATCCTTTTGTGGCTCAACAGCATTTTATCTAGGTGTGGCGTCCAGTCCATTTTATCCGAAAGGCGTATCCCAAGGTAATCAAAGACCTTTACCCTTTCCAGAAGCTCAGCGTTTAGGGTAGGGGAACGCACATGTTGTTTCGGTGGATTGAGGACAAGGTACTTCGTTTTGTTAGTATTTATTACCAGACCTCGTTTGGTACAAAATGATTGGAAATTGTCCAAAAGTCTCTGGAGTCCCATTGGGGTTTTGGAGATTAAAAGCGTATCATCCGCGAAGAGGAGGGTCGGTATGCGTTCGCCAGCCAGGGATGGCTCGTCAGATGGATGTTTGAGGAGATGCTCAACCACCCCATTGATGTAGAGAGAGAAAAGGGTGGGAGCCAGAACACATCCCTGGCGGACTCCTCTCTCGACCGGAATACTGCCCGTTTTCTCCCCTCCAGGGCCCCACCTGACCTGGGCAAAGCTGTCCTGGTGTAGTCTGACTAATAGGGATAGTAGATAATGTGGCAGCCCCATGTCAGCAAGTACTTTCCATAATAGGTCCCTAGGTACAAGGTCAAAGGCAGTCTTTAAATCGATAAACGCGAGATAAAGACTGCCCTTGCCTATAACCACAATCTTCCAATATACCATCATGAGCCTGAATGCCTGCTCAATCGTTCCAGTACCCACTCTAAAACCTGCCTGGAAGTCGGAAAGGATTTTATTTTCTTCTACCCAATTTAGGATTCTAAGTAACAGGACTTTGCCGACAACTTTTTGGCTGGTATCTAACAAGCTGATTGGCCTATAGTTAGATGGGTCATCCCTCGAACCTTTCTTATGGATGGGGACCACCTCCACCCCTTTCCACGATGAGGGAATAGGGGCACCCCTACAGATGGCAACAAGAAGGGAGTGGATCAATTTGCCCCATTTGGTGCTATCGGATTTTAGCAGGTCCCCGGGAATCCCATCAGGTCCGGCCGCTTTTTGTGGAATGATAGAGCTTATTGCGTATTCCACTTCCTTTAGCGTAAAATCAAAGTCAGTGGGGCAGAGTGCATAGTTTGTGGTAGGCAGGGATATAGCAGACCCTCTCCCGTTGGAGCCGTCATGGCAGGAGTAGAGTTTGGAGAAGTGGTCCTCCCACACCTGGCTTGAGATGTTACAGGTTAGCAGATCACTGTCTGGTCTGTTACGTGCCCTTATAGTGTCCCAAAAATATTTAGAGTCTTTTTTCAGGCTGGCTTCTTTAAGGGTTAACCAGTAGGCATCTTCCCACTCCCTTTTGGCCAACCACAAGACCTTTTTATATTCCCTTCTAGCTATTTGAATTGATAAGGGGGACTTCCCTTTAACTGCCTCAATTAGACATGTCTTGGCCTTTCTGCATGATGCAGAATACCAGTCGTGTCTGCCTTTGGGTTTGGTTAGAGGTTTGGTTTTCCCTATAATCCCTTCTACCCAGAAAAGGTCCCCTATAGTTTTTATGGCTACTTCGTAGATAGTTGTTACCTTATCTGCTGCCATAAATAAATCTATGGAGCTGATTACATCTTGTGTGCCATTAATCACCTCTTCAATAGTGGACAATTTATTAGTATTACACAAGATCTTATTCCACTTAAGGCGTCTTCCACAAGAGGAGACAGTAATCTCCTGTGGACAGCTCGGTGGTGCTAGCGGCGCTCTGGTAGACCAAAAATTCATTAGGGTTAGGGAAAGTGAGTTATGATCACTCTCTATGGTAGGAATAACAACCATATCGATGACCGAACTCCAGAGCCCCCAGTCCAGCAGAATATAGTCTATCCTTGTGGAGTGACCAACTCTGTTGAACGTTGGGGCACCCATCTGATCAGAACGTGTGCGGCCATTGGCTGCTCTTAATCCAAACTCTAATGTAAGTGCGTTAAGCTGTATTGCACTGCGAGTCCAGCGCTTAATGGGTGGGATAGAGAGAATGGGAATACCCCACCTACTGTCCTCTTCTCCTAAATCGGGTATTCCTTCTAGGGGGAGTGGCTCATATGTGCAGTTGAAATCTCCTGCTATTATGATATGGCCAGGTTCGTTATGGTCCCCTAATTGGGCCTCAAGTTCCGCTACTGTTGGTGAGATGCACCCATTTTTGGAGCCTCTAACGTAGACATCGTAGAGATCTACAAGTAGTCCCCCACGTTGGCCCGATAGAGAGATACCAAGGATGTCTGGGTTTCCTGCCTTTTTTATGGTTATCCGACAGTTGAGCAAAATGCTTACCCAGATGATAAGCCCCCCTGATGGCCGCCCCTTCCCTGCCTTAGATTTTACAGCTGGTGTATAAAATGTGACAAACCCGACACGGTGCAGTAGCTCAGTGATCCAGGTCTCTTGGAATACACAAATCTTGTGGGCGTCAATCAGGACGTTCCACTACGGGAGGCCTAATTTCCTAGAGATCCCCGCAAGGTTCCAACTAAGAATTTTTATCTCGCCATGTGTTGGATCGCCGTCGGGGATGGTAATAATTTTAGAATTTGGTGGGTCTACACTGTCCCTAGTAAATATGTGGGCAAGTGGTATTAGGGGTGCCTCTGTTGGGGATTCGGAACACATAGGGAGAGATGTGGCTGGCGGAACATCCTCCATATCGTTATCGGTGATAGTGAGATTTATATCTGGACCTTCCATGAAGTTAAGTCAGTCTACCTCATCTAGCACACAGTATCTATTTGGATGAGCGAATTGTGAATACGAGGGGTCGAAAGAAGGGGGCAAGTCCTGCCATGGCTGTTGCCAATGATGGTTAGCGAATTGTGGAGGCTGAAGGGGTTGCTGCCACTGCTGAGCAGCCTGATATAGGGGTGGTAGATGTTGAAAAGGTTGTTGCCACTGAAGACTAGCATGATGTGGGAATAAAGATGGGAATTGTGGTGGTTGTTGCCAGTGTTTAGTGGTATGTTGCGGGGGATACACAGACCCTCTGTTAGTTGGAAAAGTAGGCCGATGGGGATTTAGTCTTGGCGGCATGGGAAGGAAATAAGACAAAGGGAGTGGATTGATTTGGGTAGCAGGACCACTATTGGGTGTATTGCATATGTAACTGGCTGCCCCTATATCCCTAAAGTTAACTGTAATTACATCCCCTGCCATTGTTTTCTTACTCCTGCCCACCCAGTCCCCTCTACGCACTGTAAGAATTTCACCACTCATATTGCTAGGTAAAGGTTTGTGTAGTTGAAGCCACTGAGCACATTTGTTTTTTAGCTCTACAAAGGTTTCTTTTACTCCCTCCTCAGTGGGGGAACGGCTGTCAGCACAACCACAAAAGGAGAGACTTCCGGTGGCAGGCTAATTGACTTAAAGCGCGCCTGCTTTGGCTTAGAGCCTTCGGGCTTGTTTGTAGAATGAGGAGCTGCAGGGTTAGTAGACTTTCCTGTGAGATCTTTTGCTTGTAAGTTGGTAGTTTTATTTCCACCAGCAGATTGTTGCAAAGCCGAAGTAGGACCCACCGCCTTCGGAGTAGATAGGGGTGGGGATTGAGCAGAAGTATTCCCTGTTTGGGACAGGTGTAATACAGCTGAATCCTTGGTAGCTGATGGTATTTTTGCCTTGTTAGATGCATCTTTAGGGGGCTTGACGCAAGGTGAAGGTTTGGGAAGCGTTTCTTTAATCCCTTGTAACTGAATAGACCCAGGCCCATTCATCTTATTAGGCCATTTCGAAGTTATTAGCGACGTGAGTCTGTCAAGTTTGGAGATTAAAGGCTTTATTTGCGCTGCTATTGTGGCCTCAAGGTCCAGTTTAAGATCTGTTACCATGTTTTCAACCCAGCAGGGTATGCCTGACGCCAGGTGCGGGGTAGGCGATATCAAGTTATGATTCCTTGCTTTAGCTTTAGGTTTTTCCTTAGACTTGGTCTTGGACGCCACCTTTGTAGGAATAGTAACCCTGCCCCCAGTGTCGATAGATACAGAAAGTGTTCCTTTGTCCATTTGCCCATCTAGGCTTGGCTTCGTCTTTTCAGATGTCTGGCAGACTTCTAGATCTGGGGTAGCCTCAAGATCAACATAAGACGGATCCGAGTCAGATTGGGTGACTGACAAATCGACAACGTTCGGAACTGTGAATTCGCCAGCGGTGGTCAAGGGTAGGGGTAAGGAACAATTAATCAAAGCTTGCTGGGAGGGTGAATTTGCGTTTGCAAGAGAGCCCAAGGAAGAGCGCTTAGCGTTCATGAGGTCCAAGGAAACTCTTTTTTCCAGCAATATAATACTTTTATCGATGGTCTCATTCACCAGTGAAATAAAAAGATCTATAGGTCCAGTCACTTGTGCTACCGCCATGGCTTTTTTAGTACAGCTTCTAGTTCTATTGCGCATAGTTGACATCTGTGGTGCTGGATCAGATGCAAGAAGGGGCCTCTCAAAAGCGGTAGATGATAGGGCTAGGAGGCGGGCACTATGTGTTTATAAAAGAGATGGAAATCACAGTTCCGCCTACCTTGCCAACGGATGAAGGGCGAGGATACAGGGGTTCAGGGCCAGGGCCGTCCTCTGCCTTCCTTGAACGGCCTTAAATGCCCCGGCCTTTGCCCCGCGCGCGTCCCGCGTGCGCGTTGCTGCCACAGCTTATCAAAGGAGAGGTCAAGTGGAGAGGGCGGGAAGAGGACCAGCTGTGACGATCCGCGCCGCTAGGCACGCTGGTCCTCGCAGTCCCGCCTCTGACCTTGGTGACCAGCTGTTGTTTTCCAGGAAGCGCGTTGGTGTTCATGCACGTCGAGGGACAGGAGGCTAAGTCCACAGTAACCAAAATCTTTGCCTACGAGCGGCTCCCGCGAAGCGGGGGCCGCGAGGCGTGGCGAAGGCGAAGTGGCCGGAGAGCAACAGGAATCAGGAGCAGCGCTCCAAACAGTAAAGGACCCTGGATGGCCAGCTGGAGGTGTCTGGGGATGATGCGGGTCTTCTTGTTGTCACGGGCAGCGTTGCCGGCCAGCTCCAGGATCTCAGCGGTCAGCGTAAATACCTATCCAACTCGCTGTTCGGGCGTCTGCTAGGTGCAACCTTCAACGCTGTAAACTGAGCAGCTCAGCCGAGCTGCTACCGGCGTGTCCGGTAGAATCCGTAAGTAACTTGAACTGAATCTTGGGGAGTTACATGACGTCGAAATACTGGATAGTAAGGACTCAGTTCTTTAAGCAATCCAGAATCGTGATAACTGGTATCCTTAATAATATGTAGGAGATAATCTGTAGTGTGCCCCTACTGTAGTAGTAACAGTCTCGTAACGTCACAAATGTTCACTCAGGCACTTACTTGACAACAGATAGACTTCAGGCGTTATGAATCAGAGCGTCTCTTCTCTCCTGACTCCAATTACTTATGTAGGAGTCGCATACAGGAGTCTTGTTAGAGTGCCACAGTTCGTTTCTTGATAACTTCCAGAAAAATAAAGGTGTAGCGCGTCCTAGCGCTTTTAGGCACTTGTGACTATTAGCTTCATAGTGTGCCCAGTCATGCGGTAAAAAAATTCAAAACCAAAACGACCTCCAAATACCACAATGCAAGTGGCTTCCTTTTGAGAGCAGTCAGTTACGAAAGCCTTCTCGCGCTCGTGAAATAACAATAGCATATGGTGAGTAATAAGCGCGCCCTCACGAGGTGGTTGAAACTTCTCAAAATGCGGGTTTCGTTTTAGCGCTACTTCGCGCTACAGTATCCAGGATATCTTTTCCTCTTTGACCGCGTGTTTTCCGAATGCCAGATAGTCCAAACACGCATTTGTCATTAGCGCTTTCCTCGCGGTACACTAGTCAAGGGCGGGATATTTAGGAGCAAACAAACAGCGTGTCCTCGCGCTCACAGATTAAAGGACTCGGCGGTCTCTTCAGCAATCCAACGGTTCCAAGAAACAGGAAGGTTTCATATCTCTCATTATGGGCGAGTAACAAAACGTGCCCAGGGAGAGGGAGGGAAGCATGATATTTTAGCAGGGAGGCCAGCTTTTGGGTGGAGTCACAGACTTAGTAGCAGGCAGGAAGGAGAACACCGAGTACATTTTGAAGGGAGGGGGGGGGGGGGGGTAATAGGGGAGGTGTGGGAGGGGTAGGAAGCAAAGTGAAGTAAAATACAAACCAGCCAGAATAAAGAAAGATATACTGGGGCAGGGCCAGCCTTGAGGATGCTAAATGTCTTGTGACAGGGGAAATGGGGAATATAATACTTGCATCAAAATGACAGGAAGGTTCAGAAAATACACAATGGAAGATGGAAAGGGGCCTCTGATTTGCCTCATAAATAACAGTTTACATTCAATATGAGGGAGCTCTTTGCCCATCCACAGCCTTTCCCTCAGGATACAATGCAACCATATAACAATAACAGGTGCTTCTGCAATCACCAATACATTGCCTAGGCAGCACACATTACAGGAGACTGCCACCACACTAGTTTAAAGGGAAACATTGCAAATACATTTCCAAGGTAAAATGTTTATACCATCTCTAAAATAGTTGCAAAATATGAAAAAGTTTTCTAAACAAATGATACGTCAGCAAATCAAAAAATAAAAACACTCCATACACAGTTTCTCGAATTCTTCAGGTGATTTTTTCTTCTCTGTCATCTCCAGATGAGGTCTGATTTTTGGGCAGGCCCCAGAGTAAGAGATTACAAGAGTTTTGGATGGATCACCATACGCTATTCTCATGGGTTTAGGGAAAGAGGCCTGCAGCTGTGTATCTAAAATCAGGGGTGACACAAACTGCAAAGTTGACAAATGGCACGATGTCAGAGCTCAGTGGACATTCTGCCAAGAAGCAGGTCAGTATATAAGTCAGTATTCCTCTTTGCAGAAGACCAAATATAGAACATTAATGGGCAAAAATTATACTAGTTTATTTGAAATTCAATCACTTTACCTATGCTAGCTACACCACAGGAATTCTGTGAATTGATCCATGAGAGGGGAGAGTTTTCAGCAAATGGTAACTAGATTAAGGGCCAGATGTACGACAGATTTTTGCATGCGCAAATAGGTTTTAGACCTGTTTGCTCATGCAAAAAACCTGTGGTGCATGTACTAACCCTATTTTGCGAGTCGCTAATTAAATAGCGACTCGCAAAATAGGGTTAGCGACACGCTATTAGGAAAGGGCGTTCCAAGGGCGTCCCTTCTTAATTAATAGTGAGTCTGTCACCTATGTAAGAATGTTTTGCGACCGCATTTGCGGTGGCAAAACATTTGCAGTTTACCACACTCTTCAAGAGGGTGGTAAACCATTTGCAAACGGGAAGTGGTCCCCAGGGGACCTCTTGCCCTTTGTGAATGGATGCACAAGCATTTTTTCAGAGTAGGCAGTGGTCCCAGGGACCACTCCCTGCCGTTAAACACGCATTTGCAATGCAATTGGTCTTGCCTTTGGGACCTTATATGTATTTAGCTATGCAGCACATTAGCCTGGGTGCTAAAACATCTACTGTTCTTTAACATGGAGGGAAGGTTAGCACCAAACTGATTGACACACCAGGTATGGGAACACATGGAGAGAATTATTGCCTTTCACCTGGAAATGGTATAGTCCAAAGCTCTGTTTTTATTATAAAATCAGGGCCTACGGTGGTCATATCACTGAAAATACAAGATTTAAAAAAAATATTATTATCTGCGGGTGCTCGTGGAAGACAATTTGTATGGATTGGAATCTAGAGAATGTTAAAGTTATTCTGGTATTTTACTGACCTCTGCTGGCCGTTTTCTATCAAGAATGTTAAATATAGGCAGTTGCCAGAAAAATTTAAAAAAAGAAAGTCCTTCAGCAGAAAGCAATTCTGGTAATTTACTGACCTCTGCTAGTCGTTTTCAATCAAGACAGTTAAATAGAGGCAGTTGAACAGAAAAAAAGTCCCTAAGTGGAAGCAGACAGGTCCTAGAGTGATCTCCAGAGCCCACAAAGTACATATACATATAAGTATATAATAAGTATATACTAAAGTATATACACGAGGTCTTGAATGCTCGACCTAAAAATGAAACAAAAACGTTTCTTTTTTTTCTAAAAATCCATCCCGTTTTCCTTTGAGAAAAACGGGCTGCATTTAAAAAAAAAGCTGCTTTATTTAAAAGCAGTCCCAGACATGGAGGTCTGCTGACCCGAGCAGGCCACCATCCCTGGGAGTGCCCCTCATTCCCAATGGGGTCGCAAATTGCGACAGCCTCATTAATATGCATGTGGCATGCAATTTGTGACCCGTTTGGGAATCGCAAACAGTGTCCCAGACACTGTTTTACATTCGCAATTGTGACTCGCTAATTGCGACTCGCAATTTGGCGCAATTTGCAGGTCGCATTTGTCAATGGTCGTACATCTGGCCCTCTAGGCCATATTTAAAGTTTGGCAAATGTGTCACTCCCTCACAAAAGTGTTCCTTACTGCAAAGGCAATAGGATATAAAGCACTTGTAATACGGTGGAAGGATATCTGTCACGTTTGTGATAGAGTGACCCTTGTGCCACCCTCTAAATTACACCCTTATTCTTATAAACATTCTCTTTCTCTCTACAACCATTGCAGCTTCTGTGACACAACACTCACAGGTCACCGTCAAGCATTCTAGAGTTTTAGTTCCCCTCTTTTCTACAATGCTCCAGTTACTGTCAATGAACATGCATACTTCCCATTCCTAATCTCTCACCCTCTCAGTGTTATGTTTTCTCTACTGTAGTGAACCCTTAGCTCCGCATCACTCAACCTCAGATATCTGTACAGATCCTGCCAAGGCCCCTGTCCTCTCACTGAGCCCCATGAGGCTCACTTGGACTCTGCAGCTAGGGGTGTCTTGGTGGAAGTCCAGTATCCTTCTCATTGACTCCCTGTAGCTTCGGTGGCACTTCTTCCTTGATACACAAAGCGTGGGTCTGTAACACCAAGGCACTTTTGTTAACGATATTTGCCTTTATGTTTGTTTATGGTTATTCTTCTTTCTACACACTGGTTAAATATGGAGGTTTAAAGGGTCAAAAGGTAAGTAATGAGGAATGGCAACGGAACATGATGTGTAACAAGTCACTGAGAATCACTGAGCGCGGCCAGTGTTACAGTGGCGGATTATGCCAATTCTGATCCTGCTGTGGGGAAGTCTGGTCGTGTTAGGAAAGCTGTGGCCAACGCAATTCAAAAAGAAGTGAAATCACTTTGCGGTTTGGAAGCATCTCTCGTACCAGTGGAGGAAGATCTTTCATCCATTATTGTGAATGGAGAGTGCGAAAGTGACAATGACATGGCAGAAATGCCAAAGAAGGTATTAGCAGCAGGGAAAAAGAAAAGGAGCAAGAGAAACAAAGAAACCTTACACAGTAACATTGGCGATGACTATCCCATACACACTTGGCTGATGCTTGCCTCCTATATACGCCCAGAAGATATCGTGAAATTTCCTCTTATTTGTAAGAATGCCTTGACTGTTACTTGCACTGCAGCATTTTGGATAAGATTGTACAAAAGGCACTATCAAACTACTGCTCTGCTTCCAGTCCGCTTGAGACCAGAGTGCATTGAAAAACTGCGATGTCTCCGAGCCTGTGTGATCCGTTCATTGTACCATATGTATGAGCCATTTACTTTTCGACTGGCAAAAAGTCCTACAATCCCGAAATTGACTCCTAGCAATTTAGCTTATTCTAAATGTTTACTTTTCTGGTGCAGAAAGACTATTGGGATTCGGCAAGAACCAATGTGGGAGTTTAACTTCAAGTTCCAAAAGCAGTTTCCTAGATCCAAGAAGAACAGTCATCCTGTACTGCGTCCTCCTTCTAGATATGAGGAAGTGCATACTAACCCAGATCAGGACTGCTGCCTGCTGCAAGTCACCACCCTCAATGTTATATTTATACCAGTTGTCATGGGCATGACATTATTCTGTCTCCCCCTGTTCTTTTTTAATCTTGAAACTCGTCCGGCGGAGCCCCAACCGCATGGCCGATTCCCGGTGGAGCTGCACCGACAACTATAGGGGAGACTGGCCCTGGCACACCGCTTTGGCCATCACCTACCCACCCGGACTTCGGACCTTTGTCTCGCCTTTTTCTCTGCCGATGTCTCCTTCCAATGGACTCCCAGCTCTCCCTGTTCTTTTTGAATCTTGAAACTCATCTGTCAGAGCCCGAACCGCATGGCCGATTCCCGGTGGAGCTGCACCGACAGCTATAGGGGAGATTGGCCCTGGCACACCGCTTTGGCCGACACCTACCCAGCCGCACTTCGGACATATGTCTCGCCTTTCTCTCCGCCGCTGTCTCCTTCCAATGGACTCCCAGCTCCACCTGTTCTTTTTCAATCCTGACACTCGTCCTGCCAATAACTCCTGTATTGAATTTGTAATTTTTCTGTAATTAATGTGAATTTTTCTGTGACTGGTAACACGCTGTTTCCTTATGTAAAGCGCTCTGATACCTCTGGGTCTAGCTAGCGCTATATAAAACTCTCTAAATAAAGTCAGTAATATGGTTCTCTGTTTATTATAATTCACAAGCACATCATCACCCTACTTCCCTTCTCACCGCTCTGAAATCTTTGGTCTCTTGCGGCCTCTGATTATAACCTGCATGTTGGTGATATGCAGCGTCAGATGAGATCCGTGCCGTAAGCTTCAAAACTCTATTTTTTTATAAACATATTCACAGCAGTTGGACAAACACCAATTTAAGCTCTAGCTTCGTGATTTAGAAAGTGATGTAAGCTAAATAAAGCCCTGCTTCCCTGCACCGACAGCCAGAAGCGCATAAATAAACAGTCCCTCTGGTAATGAATGGCAGCCCCATGGAACACAAAAGGAAAGAGGACTGAAGGCTCGTCCTCCCTTCGGGTCATTGACAGCTGGGTTTGCTTTGGGTGTTGGCTTTCACACTGTCTGCTGCTGGTTGTGACTGCGGGCATTGTAAGGTTGCACCCGAATTACTATGGTTTGAGGACAAGTGCTCATGGCTCTCCCTTTTTAAAGACAAAGAGTGATGTGACAGCAGAGATGTAAAAAGCAAAGTAGATGAAAGTGTTGTACAAGGAGCACTAATATAGACTATATGAGTTAAAATAAGTGAAGGTGAATTCAGGCGAGGGAAACAAGTTTAACCAGCAAATCAACTGCAAAATAACAGCCCTGCCACTCCTACACAATTCTTGTGTCAATGCAAACCCGTTGTCTTACCTTGTGCCTTTGAGCAAGAAAGCAATTGGAAGAGAAGATCCCGTCTGTTCAGAGATTCATGGTCGAAGGGGTCTTATTAAGGGACATCAGCCACACCTCTCGTTCACCAACCAATCACTGAAAAGAATAATACTGAGCAATACACTTGTCGCAAGAGGGGACACAAAGAGCATACCTTTGGCCCTGTGCCACCAAATATTTCTAGATGTCTCCATGCAAATATTCATGCAAATATTCACGTCTTTCATTTCATTTACTTTGACCTACTGACTGACGCAGAAGATATTCCATGTTGTAAAAAACAACAGGCTCTTGAATTTGCTTTTCCTCATTTCCCTTTCCTTTAGCATCATCCTTTTTTCCACGTCTCCTGCATGGAGCAACCTCTTACTGATGGTGTCAAATGTTGTATCATGGATCAAATCATTGGTAGTGATATATATTGTATCAATGATTGTGTCATTTTTATGTCCGTTGTTATCTTATTTACAGGGTATTGTGTGCTATTATGTCTATTTTTCAAACCTCATATTTCTCATTTCCATCCATCTAGGTGTTCACAGATTAAACCTTAAAAAAACTTAACATAATTTAAATTGATTTCCAGTCATTTGTTGTCTACGTTTTGATCACAGTGATGTCTTAAATCCATCAAACCTGGAGCTGCACAGCAAGCATCTTTGTCTAATATTCGGTGGGCCAGGACATTGTTTTCTAGATTATGTCATGAACATAACACATATAGAGATAAGGGCTTTGAGACTCCTCCACCAGCCATTGGTTTCTAATGGATCAGTCTGCTTCACGATTGCTTGTTTGAAGTGTCAGCCAAATTTTGGATCAGCCCGCGGAGTACCCGCTTTACTGGTCTCATTGGTCAGCTTGTTCATTCGAGGATTAGGTTTATCAATTCACCTATGGACTGCTCCAATTGTAATTCATGGGCTGAGGAGCGTCCCTACATTCCAAAGAAATCCCACAGTTACTATCGTCTAGGCTGACTGCAAAGCAAGTGAGCAGTGCCGGACACACCAGGGCCAACGCTTGCTCCTTCTTAAATCCATTTTTGTGACAAGCAAAATGAAATGTATAAAGTTACAGCAGTTGAAACCAATTATTATCATCATTTGGACTTGTAGAAGGGCAGGTGAGCAGCGCCAGTGGTTGCACACATGAGCAACCGCCACTCTACCAGAGGACCATTTACACTAGGGCTCAGCCTGAGTGATTTTACCTGCTCCTGCTTCTATTTATGTGAAGGGTAAAATGCAGTTCCTGAAGTTCTGCAGTTTTTTTGCTTTTTTTTACCAAAGCTGCCTTTACAGTGATTTCAATTGCTGCCAAGTTTTGCAATAAAATCTAAATATTGTCAGCAAAAATTAAAATATAGTCAAATTAATATTGACAATATGTTGATGTCTATCTAAAATTCATGAATAGTCCTTCGTTTATCTCTATTTATTCTCTGGTCTCATGTCTGCTGCTGCTTTGAGCTTGTCTCTGAGCATGCAGTGCACCCTTTCTACATCTGAGCATGCCCACCAGCTCATGTTTGCTGGCTGGTGGCCAAAGTGGTTCAGCTTCAATCCTTGGACACCACAAATGCAGCACTACCTCCAAGTGTAGACAACAAGAGGCTCAGGGACATATATACAAGCCCCTATCACCATGGGAACCTCAATTTTTGTGACGTTCCGGTGGCGATAGGGGCCCTGCCTTATGTACAAGGCAGCGGTAAGCCACTTAACGTGACCTAACACTGCCTTGTACATAAGTCACCCTTTCACGCTATGGTTAGTGTGAAAGGGGCGTCCAGTGGGTCTTGCAATGGGCGTTCCACCGCAACACCCATTGTATTTGACGCTGCCCCCTATGTACAAGGGTGGCATACGTAGGAGGCCGCACCAAAATTAAGACCAGGAAAATCCTGCTCTTAAGTTGGCAAAACGAGGTGAAATGCATTATTTCTCCTCGATTTTGCTTTTTCCATGTGTGCTGCCTTGTGCAGCACACATTGAAAAACGCTAAATGCCATGGTTTGTTTATGTACAGGAAGGTGTTCCTTCCTGTACATGAACAAACCTTTAAAAAAATCAATTTTGTAACTTTCAAGTGTGCTGCATGAAGCAGCACACATGGAAGTTCCAAATTGGCATTTTAAGATTGTTCATGTGCAGCTTCCTACACTTAACCAATCCTCCCCTGCACACAGACACCCTTGCACTCTGGTGCAAGGGTGCCTGTGGTGGCACTAAGTTGTTCCACTAAGTTGTTAAACTTAGCGCCATTGCAGGGGGAAACGCGAGGCTACACCACATCCTTGTAAATATGGTGCAGCCTTGCGTTTCTGAAGTGGCGGAGCATGTCGTTAAGCCAAGGAGGCTAACGACTCACTTCACCACTTCATTGTACATATCCCCCTGTGTTTTCTGACATTCCAAACCTACAGCTTTGTCTACATGTTTTCAGTTTCACATGTACTGGGATAAGGTCACCCAGGCGCATATGTACGAGCCCCTATCACCACCACAACGTCACTTTTCCAGACGTTGTGGTGGTGATAAGGACTGCGCCTTATGTGCAAGGCAGCGTTAAGCCACTTAACGTGGCTTAACGCTGCAATGTACATAAGGCTCCCTTTCACACCATGGTTAGCGTGAAAGAGGTAGCCAGTGGGTGTTGCGGTTGGCGTTTTACCGCAACACCCATTCATTTTGATGCTGCCCCCTGTGGACAAGGATGGCGTACATAGGAGGCAGCACCAAAATTAAGACCAGGAAAACCCTGGTCTTAAGTTGGTGAAACAAGGAGAAATGCATTATTTCTCCTCGTTTTAGCTTTTTCCATGTGTGCTGCCTTGTGCAGCACATGTGGAAAAAGCAAAATGCCATGGTTTGTTTATGTGTAGGAGGGTGTCTCTATCCTGTGCATAAACTAACCTTAAAAAAATGACATTTTGTAACTTTCATGTGTGCTTCATGAAGCAGCACACATGAAAGTGACAGAATTGCATTTTAGGATTGTTTATGTGCAGGAAGGGACACCTTACTACACATAAACAATCCTTGCCCACACGCAGACACCCTTGCACTCTGGTGCAAGGGAGCCTGCGTTGGTGCTAAGTCGTTAAACTTAGAGCCATCGCAGGGGGAAAGGCAAGGCTGCACCACATTCTTGTAAATATGGCACAGCCTTGAGTTTCCGAACTGGCGGAGCGTGTCGTTAAGCCAAGGAGGCTAACGACATGCTCCGCCAATTCATTATGCATATCCCCCTTAGTGTCTTCTGGCTCTAGACAGGATATCACGGCATGCCTGCATGTACGGATTCCTTTACTTAAGAATAGGGGTTAAGAGTGTGCCTTCTCTCCATGGCCAGCTCGAGCAGATGCATGCTAAGTGCAGGAGATTCTCGTTGTTTGTCCCACATTAAATGGCACCCTCTGTTTCCAGAGTATATCCATTCTGGTTTTTCCGCTAGAGATTGAGGCAGCCCTGGCAGAACTGCATAGTTTAAGGTTCAGGTGCAGCGGGTAAGTGCAGGCTAAATACAGTGCTCGCGATAATTTAGAGCAGCTATTAATGATATCCAGGCTTGACCTCTTTTAGCATGCTCCTCTTTATCCTTTAAAAAAAGAGATTTTAGCCATTGCGGAGTTCACTAGCTTTTTCAAGACGTTATATGAGAGTGTCAGCCCCCATAGGTTTTCAAAGTGCAAATTCTTTACAGACTGATCCAAGAATTCTTTAAGACCACTGCTGCTGCCCTCTTTGTTAATTGCTAAACATAAGATGTTGTTTAGGGTGTTAGTTTCAGCTTGTCTTAACTTGAAGCATGTCATCTATAGATCCCTGCCGCCCAACAGACTACCTTTTGAGGCCACACTCCTGCTGAATTTACCTAGTGGAAGTGTTCCTTGTGTTTGATTTAATACTTAGCAGTAGATATTTATTGGAGTTTGTCCAGTACGGCCGAGTCACTGCCCAGGAGAGCCTCGCTACCCTATGTCAAAGTTGCCAGAATTTTTGCTGCCAGGACCTTCAGCAGCAGATCAAATGATGGGCCTTTCAACTTCTTGCTCACAGCGGTAAAGGTAGCAATGAGGGCGTTGCTCTTATTTGTAATGGCTCGAAGCTTTTTGTTGGCCGTTCCCCTATCATCCAGCAGAAACCCTAGGTACATGTACTCATTTACTGCATCTAAGATGTGCGCTCCAAGAAGGCAGGTTACATTTTTCCTAGTTGCCTTACTAATCATCAGCACCTTGGTTTTGTTCCGATTGACAACCAGGCCGTTTAGCGCTGCATGGTGGTGAAACGTATTGATCAGTCTCTGAAAGCCAATTTTGGTCATGCTGCATAAGACTACATTGTACGCATATAAAAGTTGGTTCAAAGCTGCATAAGACTACATTGTACGCATATAAAAGATGGTTCAAAGCTGCATAGGACTACATTGTATGCATATAAAAGATGGTTCAAAGCTGCATAAGACTACATTGTACGCATATAAAAGATGATTCAAAGCTGCATAGGACTACATTGTAGGCATGCATATAAAAGATGGTTTAAAGCTGCATAGGACTAAATTGTATGCATATAAAAGATGGTTCAAAGCTGCATAGGACTACATTGTACGCATATAAAAGATGGTTTAAAGCTGCATAAGATTACATTGTATGCATATAAAAGATGGTTCAAAGCGAGGATGCCAAACCTGGGGGCATGGCTTTTAGTTTCATCAAGATCAGGGGAGAGGTCAGCCATCAAAAGATGGAAAAGAAGTGGGGCTAACACGTACCCCTGTTTTAGTCCATGATGGGTTTGCATCTTCTTCCCAGTAGGGAGCCATCACCGATTTTAATACGCACCCATATATGACTGTGTAAGGGCTCGATGAATCTGAGCACGTGGGAGGGGATACTCCAGGCCCTGAGCTTCCTCCATAATTTCACATGATTTACACAATCAAACACCAATTCATAAACAACAAAGCAAAGATAGGTAGTACGATTCAGCTTTGCCATTTGACCCAAGGTTGTTGACAGGGTTAAGATGTTTGTAATGGTGCCAGAACCCCTCCGAAAGCAGGATTGAGTTATTGGAATTAATTGATTAGCGTCAGCTCAGACGGTTTGGTTATGAAGAATAGGGAATGCACAATATGTTGCTTCATTGTCTAGGAACGTTATGAGGTGATCATTTTCTAGGCATGTTTTATCCCCCCCATGTGTAGTGGGGAATAATGGGGGGCCAGCTTCCTTGCCCAATACAGCAGGTCTTGCTTATAAATGGCCTGGGGTATTCCTTTTGGCCTGGGCAAGCCATACTTCCTGGCTTTGTTAATACCATGCTCAACTTCTTGTTGTGGCAGTTGCACACCTTCTGGGTTGAGGGAAAAGAGTAGGTCAGAGCCTAAAGACAGTTGGCCATTTGAGCAGTAGCCTAAACTATGACATAACCCCAGGTTTGCAGCAAAATCTGCTGAGAGAGACATTTGTTGATGTTATATTTACTGCCTGGTTTTCTGTGAGAAAGGACTTGTTACAGGGAGGTGCTAGGCCATCGGCGGTGGCAGGACAGGATAAGCCTCTGTGAGTGTTGCTGGATCCAGTTCCATTCCAACCAAGAAGTGTTTCTTAAGAAATATAATCCAACGATCTTCCCTGATTGGAATGATCCAAGAGGCCTGCTGCTGGCCGTTGAAATTATTCACGATTTGATGAAAAGATCTTCAGTTGGATAGTTTGCTATTATAGAGCAGCTTGGCCCAGAAGGCGTCCAAATCTTTCTTTTTGTTGGAACAAACAGTCTTTTCGTATTCCGTTTTTGCCGCCCTCCGTGCGTCTAAGTTATTAGGTCTCGCCTAGCGTGGCAGCGCATGCACTGCTTGCTCAGCGAGATTTATTGTCAAGCAGTACTTTGAGAGAAGGTCTTGAAGCCCCGCCTATGGTAAACGGTGGCCTGCCGTTCTAAATAAGCTTTCTGGGTTGCCTCCCTTTCACATTTTTGTCAGGCCCACCCGGACTGGGTCATCTGCTTTCTGTGTGTCGCAAATGGATTTCTTATCTTTAGGAGGCATCACGTGTACTGCACGGCCCAGACTTCCTGCAACCACGTGCTCAATATTACGAACAAAAATATATATTAGCCCAGACTATGTAATTCACACTATCACTCACGCACTTCTAGACTACAAAGAGCTCAAAGGTGTAATATTCAGCCAATATTTGAAACAACCGACCAATACAAAATGTCACTTTTTCGCTGATTGGTCTATGCAATTGTAATTTTTGCATTTGTCAGGTCGTGTAAATGTTGCTATAAATTGCACAAGTGCAATCTGCGTAAACTCGAAATGAGGGTGCCAAATCAGGCCCTGATTACAAGTGGGGTGGAAGGCATCAGGTTATTATTGGACCTAGTAAATATCAACACAATGGTGTAATATTATCACCAAGAACAGTAAGTATCTCCTATTTTAAGTTCAAACGTGGAAATGGGACCGAACATACATCATTTTTTAGCTTACTTTGGGCCTAAGCTATATAAGTGAAATGTGCAGCTATGTTTAGTAATGTTAAATTCATCATTATCTGCTGTTAAATTGTAAATCTGCTTTTTAAGAGTGCTCATGCAAATTGCCCCTTTGAAAGAACATTTCCTTATGAAGTGAAACAGGAAACACATGGGTTTTCATTCAGAAAGGCATTTTATACTGTGAGTAGTAGTACTCCTGAAATACTATTTTAAATACTCACAAATGTAATTCACTTGGTGCAGGTGTAGATCTGCACCCGCGCCTTTCCTATCCCTCATGTGTGGAGTACGCCACTGATAGTGATTAGAACTATGCACATATAGTTCTTCATTTCAGGTGCAACTGTGGGCGTGACAAATGGAGAAGCTAGAAAATGAATGCCTATAGTGGCAGGAGGAAAGATAAATTAAGAAGGAACACATGGAAAGACACACCAGTACAAAAACACACTAACAAAATTGTAAATCAGTTGCAATTCACAAGTGCTACACCCAGATCTACTCCAGCAGTACTAGAGCCCAAAAAGGCTCAATTTACTACAGATAAGAATTGGAGGAACTCTTACACCAAAGATGGCCACCTAGAGGTACAGCACGGAAATCACCCTCAAACAAACACAGAGAATGCCACTACAAGCACCAAAGACAACACACATAAGAACAAATGAAAGGAACAAATGTAAAATAACTTTCCACATTACAAACAGCTATAAAAAGGCACATTCATAATATTAATAATCTTTTTTAAAATAGTTGAATGGCGGCGTGTGGGTGAGGCTCCCGACCCGCCCAGAGGTTTAGACGTTCCGCTGCAATTTTGCCGAATGACCGGAGGTTTGCAGAGGCTCATGAAGATGCGAAGCCTACGAGGAGACGCTTGAAGACCTTGCAGCGTCGTCTGAATATGTTATTTGAGACAGTGAGTCCCCGTCGCGGCTATTTTTGAAACGCGGCCGCCATTTTGTTTTTGCGCGTTTCCTCACACAATGCCGCAAATTTGCTCTTTGGTTCCCACGAGCTCCCCCGATCCTCTACAAATGTTTTAGAAGCTGATTCTGGACAGTGTCTCTTTAATTACTAAATTTTTTGGTGTAGTCTCTATGGATGGTCTTTATGGATGACTGCTTTCACTTGCTTTCACCGGCTTTTTCGTCATCACTCAGCTGGCAGCCATTTTATGCTCTTTGCTCTGTCAGTCAACGCAGCATGAATAGATAAAGCGTCCTTTTACAATTTTTTTTGGCCAAGCCTACTTACCTCAATTCTTCTTGTGCTGGTAATCTTCGTTTGCTATCATCGCTGTGCTTTGGGTTGTGCCACTTTGAAAGTTCCTTCATTTCATTAGCTGAAAGACTTTCTCTCTTCACATCCCTTGTTCTACGACTCCTTAACAGTCACGAAGCTGGCTTGACGACTGACCGGCATTCTCTCCATTATTTGAAAAGGCGCCTTTTTCCTCACCTTGTTGGCTTGCCCCATTGCCCAACATATTACATCGTTTAGTTGTGAGTCTACTTTCCTTGATGACATTTTGTATTTTTACACCTGCTTGCTGCACAGCCTGCATTAATACAGAGTGTGTGGAGTGGCTTTATGGGCAGAACGAAGATACCCCACTCCATAAATTCCAAGCCAAAACACGTTTTTATAAAAAATTCAAAAGTATTCTCTGAATTCTCTAAACTAACAGATTCTTCAGACCTTTCTTCTCAAGATTTTGACACTGCGATGGAGCTTCCGTCTATAGCTCAAGGGAAATCTAACACCAAGCGCCTAAAGAAAGACCCTCCGTCATCACCCAAACCAACTTTGCCTGTATCGATGGAGCTACTTTTGGAGGAAATAAGAGCTCTTCGACCTTTCATGGAAGAAACTAACACTAAACTGCAAACTTTAACAGATAACTGGTCCCAGCTGGAGGCAAGGGTCTTTTCTGTCGAACAAAATGTCTCCTCATTCAAAGAAACATCAGTCAAGGTTTCTCATCTCCACTCTCAAGTATCCGCTCTCCAGAAACAGGTCGAGGATTTGGAAAATCACAATAGAAGGAGTAATCTCCGCATTTACGGCCTGGGAGAAGGTCTTGAGGGGACGGACTCTATTTCCTTCTTCAAATCATTCCTCCCGAAGGTGCTCCACATGCCAGATGGAACGATTCTTAATATCCAGCGGGCACATCGTTTAGGCCGTATTCCATCGCAGGCCTCGTCCGCATCAAGACCAAGAGGTGTTATTTTATACTTCTTGGAATACACAGATTTGTTAAAGGTACTCTCAGCAGTAAGAGCTTCGCCAAAGATTACATGGTCTGGTTCTGTGTTTCCCAAACTGGGGTCCGAGGTCTGTGGCACATTCCCAGGGGGTCCGCATGCAGCAGTTTTAAAAGCACTGCAAAGTTCCTGGTAAAATTAGCACTTTTCGAGGAACTATAAAAGTATCAAGAAAATGCCAGTGATTAATGTACCTGCTGGAGACAGATGAGTTTTGTCTAGTGGCAGCTTTGACTTATCTAATGTGACACAGAGGGTTAATATGCCTACTGCAAAGAACTTGTACAATGCATTTTAAAAAACTGTATTTTATGTGCATAGGTCAGTGGGCTACTGATTTTGTCACATAGATTCTTTTGTCACTATGCAATTCATGCGGGACAATCATAATCTAGCACAGTGTCCTATAAACTGTCAAAGAGCTGCTTGCAAACTGCATGGTAAAAGTTAGCAACATATGTTTATTCCCAGTCTATCATTATCCTGATGCTGCTATATTCTCACTTCCTGCACATGAACAATTTTGTGGTGCCTTTTTGTCACTTCTATGTGTGCTGCCTAATGCAGCACACATGGAAGTTACAAAACATCATTTTTATTATAGATTGTTTATGTGCAGGAAGGGTCACCATCCTGAACATAAACAAGCTAAGGTGCTTTGCTTTTTCCAACGGAAAAAGCAAAAACGAGGAGAAATAAGGCATTTCGCCTCATTTCGCCAAGTTAAGACCAGGTTTTCGATGGTCTTAATTTTGGTGCTGTCTCCTATTAAAGCTGACCTTGTAAATAGAGGGCAGCATCAAAATCAATGGGTGTTGGAGTGGAACACCCACTGCAACTCCCACTGCCCACCTTTTTCACGCTAAGCATTGCGTGAAAATGGGCCTTATTTACAAGGCAGCGTTAAACCACAATAAGTGGCTTTTGGCTGCCTTGTAAATAAGGCAAAGCCCCTATTGCCACAGGAACATCGCAAAAAGTGACATTCCCATGGCGATAGGGACTTGTAAATATGCCCCTAAAATTCTTAGTAATTTGAGTATTTGTTTTGTGCGCACACGTTTGTTTATTTTTTTCGAATTATTGTTTTAATGTTTGAAATTTAAATCCTACAAATTGCTTGGGGGTCCCTGGCTTCCAGTAGTGACTCAATGGGGGTCCCCAGGAGTCAAAAGTTTGGGAACCACTGGTCTGGTTCATCTCTGTTCTTCGCACAGGACTAGGCCAAAGCTACTGCAAATCGTCGCAAAGCTTTCTTAAACATGCGAGCTAAGCTCCGTTCCATAGGAGCCAGATATGGCCTTTTTCACCCTTGTCTCTTCAAAGTTACACATAATAACAAAACAATTGCTTATGAGGATCCTTTGCGGCTACAGAGCTATATCAATTCATGTAACCCGACTGCCATGGATTACTCTGGACTTGCTTCATGTCTTAATGCTTGATGTGATAACACGTTGTATTTGTTATTTACAGTGCTGTTATCCATAATGTACTTTCTTATATTCTAGAGTGAGCCCTTTGGAGGGTCAAGGTTTCTGATTTCACTGTTGTTGAACTTATATTGGTTTTCTCTTTGATCGCTTTTTTACTTCTACTCTCCTTATTACCATTTTTGCCTCATTCTGTTATATTGATTCTAATGTTTTTCCTTTTTTGCCTCCGCAGATACTCCTTTTGTGTTTCATGATATCCTCCCGGCTGTCCGTTTAGCTGATCCCTGGACGTGTCGTCCATTCCATGTGGTTCCGCCCTCCCCCTCGTGTTCACTTGGTCCCTTCTCATGTAGGTATGTTGTCCCCTCATTGTTTCCATTTCCTACATGTTTCCATTTTTCTTCTTTCTCCTACTCTTTCTGCATTCTCCATCACCATCTTATCCTGTGTGATGTTTAACCTCCTATTCTTTGCATTTCACTTTTCAATTTTTCTCATGATTCAATTACTTTCAATCTTAAGGTGGCTTAATCCTAAATTTTGGGTTACTTATTTTCCTTACTATCCATTTGCTCTTATCTTTTCTTACTAGATCACAGCTTTGGTTCTGTCTTTTTCTGCTCTTGTTGCTTTTGTTTAGGACTTCTGACATTATCTCTTATTATTTTGTCTCTATATTCTTTCTCCTACTTGGCTCCTTATAACAGCTTTCCTTTTGTCACTCTTCTCTTTTCTTTTTTGTGATTATTCTTCATTGTTAACATTATTGTTCTATCATGCTGTTGAAGTTAATTTCATGGAATGTTAGAGGATTGAACTCTCCCATTAAAAGACAAAGAGATTGTCTCATTTAGCTAAATTGAATGCAGACATAATATTCTTGCAAGAGACTCATCTCACTGAAAATGAATCGTTAATACTCAAAAAAGGTTGGGTGGGGGAAGCTTTCTTTTCCAAAGGTGATGGTAAACGTAATGAAGTCATGATACTATGCCGCAAGTCACTCAAATTTACGTTCATTTCACAGGAGTCTGATGTAGATGGTCGTTGGCTTTATGTTAAATTGATTTTGAAGGATGTTCCAGTCTATTTCTTTAATGTTTATGGTCCGACTGGTGGTGATGCCTCCTTTTGGTCCTCAATTAATCAACAGCTTACTCTCTGTATGGAGGACAACTTCGTACTAGCAGGAGACTGTAATCAGGTCTTTGATCCTTTTGTGGATAGAAACTCCAAAGTCTCATTTATCCCCAATAAATCCCATAAATCCTTCGTACATGCGATTATCCAGCATAAACGTTTAGATGCTTGGAGACTGTGTAATCCAACTTCTAGAGAATATACTTTTTTCTCCCCGGTGCACCATTCTCAAACACGTATTGATTATTTTTTTATATCTCATAATTTATCACAAGCACTTACAAAAGCAGAGATAGGACCTATATTACTATCGGACAATGAACACATTCTAATTGATTTAGATGTTTTGCCTAAAGTTAATACCCCTAGGAGATGGAGATTTAATAACCCCCTCTTGATGGATCCAACATTTTCCTCTTCCTTTGCTGCCTTTGTTGAGGAGCACTTCTCCATAAATGATACTAACTCTTTGTCCTTCTCCATCATATGGGATGCCTTTAAGGCTTCAGCAAGAGATTTTATTCTACGGTTTGTGGCCCGTAAGCGTAAAACTGCTCGCAAGCGTTCAGACTCTCTTTTACAGCATATCAAGAGACTGGAGCATTCTTTTTACACATCCAATTCGAAAGTTGTTCTTGATACCCTTATAAAGCATAATTACTTTTTAACAAGGAATCAACTGAAAATGCTTCATTATACTTACTAAAATCTAGCGCTAAATATTATGGTGGGAAGAATAAAGCAGGGAAAATTTTAGCTAGATACCTGGAAACAAAAAATAACAAACTGAATATTGACTCTATTTATGATAGTAATTCTACTTTAAAACTCAAAGACGCAGATATTTTGGAAGAATTTGCTCTTTTTTATCAGTCATTATATGCCTCTGAAACATACCCTTCTAATCACATGCTCTCAACTTTCTTTTCCTCGCTGCATACACTTCAACAAGTCCCCCCGCTTTGTCTTCATTAGAAACAGACATAACACAACAAGAACTCTTGCTTGCACTCCAGCATTTAAAGAAGGATAAAGCACCTGGACCTGACGGTTTCAATGTCGAATTTTATCTTCATTTCTCTAAGCTATTGATGCATAAACTATATACTTTGATTAGTTCTTTTACCTCCTTGGGAAAATCGGAGGGCTCCTATTCAGATGCTCACATCTGTCTAATCCCCAAAGAAGGTAAAGACTTATGGTTCTGTAAAAACTACAGGCCTATTTCACTTGTCAACATAGACTATAAAATCTTTTCTAAAGCACTTGCCCTATGCCTAGATCCTATTTTGCCATCCATTTTAGGCTAAGAACAGTCTGGTTTTGTGAAAGGACGAGTTATCAGTGATAATACAAGATTATTTTTTAATATCTTGTCTAAAGCCTCGCACTTCAAACATTCTTTAGCAGCTATAGCACTAGATGCTGAGAAAGCATTCGATAGAGTTGAATGGCACTATCGCTTTTATACCCTTAGATGGTTTGGTTTCGGGCCTAAATTCATTTCCTTAATTTCTCTTTTATATTCCAACCCACGTGCCGCTGTCTGTGCAAATGGCCTCATATCTTCCTGTTTCAATCTTGGTAGAGGAGTACTTCAGGGCTGTCCCCTATCCCCTTTTCTTTTTAACCAAGCTCTTGAGCCTTTTCTTTCAAAAATTCGCCAGAACCCACATATACATGGTTTTCAGACGTCAAATGTCAACATCAAACTTGCAGCTTATGCTGATGATATTTTACTTTTTATCTCCAATCCTATTGAATCCATTCCTGCTTTTCTACAAGAAGTTCAGGACTTTTCTTTGATTTCAGGATATAAATTAAATAGCGATAAATGTGAAATTTTACCATTGACTAAATTTACCTTCAAAACTGACTTTATCTCAACTAATTTCGCTTGGAAGTCATCACATATCAAATATCTAGGTCTATATTTTAAACCGACAATAAAAGATACTGTAACCCTGTGTATGAATAATTGCTTTAAAAAAATCTCAGAGTTTACTACTAAATGGCACCCCCTTTATCTTTCCAGGTGGGGCCATTTAGATACCATAAAAATGATGCTTTCCCCCATAATCTTGTACACTATCTCCAATATCTCGGTCCCAATTCATGCTAAATTTTTTAAATCTATTAATTCAGTGCTTTCCTCTTTCCTATGGAATGATAAAAAACCCAGATTATCGGGCCTACAGGCTAACACGCCCTAAAGCCGAAGGAGGCGATAATATTCCTAATTTTCCTTCTTACCACAAAGCATTCTTACTACGACAAGCTTCATATTGGTTGCTCGACTCCACAGCAGACTGTCCTTTATGGACATCCGTAGAACGCTCGCTATTATCCCCATTTTCTTCTATTGAATATCTTTCTTTTTCTCGTAAGCCCCAAACACTGTCCACTCCGGTATTTAAACTCATTTCCAAACTTCTCCACCCTCTATACCCTCTGACTCATGATACTCTTGATTCTTTTTTAGCCTCAACTATCTGGTATAATAAAACTTTACTAATACGTAATAAACCCTTTTATTGGAAAACATGGAGACAACATGGTTTATTATGGGTCCATCAATTGTTTTCAGAGGATGGCTTTATCTCATTTTCGTCACTTCAGAAGTCTTATAATTTGCCTGCCTCTTGTATAACTAAATACTATACTCTTCGCACTACAACACTTGACATGTACAATCAACTTACCAGTAGTTCTGTTGTCCCTCCCACTAATGCCTCGCTCACTGGTTTAGCCATTATCCTACGTACTAAGCCCAAAGCTTCTACCCTATACGCATTTCTTCAATCCGTAGGAACATCGAGGCAAAAGTCCAAAATTGAAAATCCCTGGGAGATGGATTTCAATGTCGTCTGGTCCTTACCAACGTGGAACAAGATCTGGATTAAAATTCGCAGAACCTCATGAACGGCAAGCTTAACACAAACATTATTTTATGTATACAATAGGAATTTGCTCTCCCCACATTCTCTAAACATTAGATTCCCCACAGTACAAACTACATGCTGGTCTTGTATGTCTCCTGATGCCACTCTTTTTCATATGCTTTTCCTTTGCCCTCCCGTACATAAGTTCTGGACTCAGGTCTGGTCTCAAATTAACTCAATATTTGGCACGAATTTACCATTTTTCGTAGGAGACATTTTCTTGGGGAGCATCTCACCAGTATGGGATAATTGTGACATCAATGTTCAAATTGTAGATTTGTTAATAGCCATTGCTTTTCAGCAAATTATGAGGAACTGGAAAGACTTTGCAAAAATTTCGTACAAAGCTTGGTGGTATGATGTTTGTTATCATCGTAGACTGGACATGTTTTTGCTTATTCCTTTCCACATGGCTACGAAAAGAATCCAGCTATGGTCGCCTGTCACTGCCTTTTTTGATAAATGTGCGTTGCAACATGCTTTACCACTCCCATCTCAGCAAGAAGTACTTAAACCTCCATGACTTCTACTACAATTTCTTCTGTTACTCCCCTAGCTCTTTCAACAATTTGTAAGCTGTATCAGTTATAATTTTCTTTTGCTGTGCTCTTGTTTCATGTTTTCACTTGTATATTTATACTGATCACCTCTGTACTATATTGCTTTTTGCTTAAAATTATGTATTGTCTGATGCCACCTTTTACACCTTTTTCTTCAATAAATGTTTTTCTGAACTAAAATATTTCTTTCAATATCCTTACGGATTGTAGACTCTAACACAATGTATATTATAAAAATGTATAAATACCAGATACACATACTTAAAAAAAATACACTTACACATCATGACACATTAGATACACAAAATCTATACACTCACACAATAATACACAACACAACCAAGCCACATTAAAATGATATGCCACTTTAATCAACACCATATGCAAATAACAGAACATTAAAAACCACAATAATCCCAGTGGAAACTTTTCCTATCTGCATAAAAAAATCATCCCACACTGGTTAAGTTTGTAGATTTGCACTGCACGCACATAAACATGTAATAAAATTGCACTTTTGAGGTGATCTTCGAGGGGGACCCTCCAGCATTATACTGAGCTTTACGGGGCCATATAGCCTGCTAGTGAAGTTTGCACACCTACCATCAGCAAGGATATTGCCGGATATTTCTAGGTTTTGCAGTTGTGCTTACACCCGCTTGGTCCAGGAGTGTCACAAGCATTGTGAGCCCACCCAACATTGGTCTTCCAAGCATGTCCAGTCTAGGACATGCTTGGAAGGTCAACCTAGCCCCACACCAAGTACTGCCAGCTGAACCCACTGTAGAAAAGGGTCCTACAGGCTACCTACCCAGATCTCCTTGATCAGATGGAATAATGTCAGCAGCAGGGCAGCGGTAGGTAACATGTATATTTATTGAGATCCTATAACTATCGATAGCATGTTTTGTTGTCTCATGTTTTGTTTGGTTTGTCATATCCATGTTGTCAAAATGGCAAGTAGTTAACAAATGACAGATGATGTGTATTACTTAAATGTCCCCCATCTTAGAGTTACATTCCTATCCATACTTGTTGAAACACAAGATATTGGTTTTTGGAGAGCATGTCTTGACTGGGGCATTGCCACCATGTCGTCATATGTTACAGTGCTCATGACAGTGCTTTGCCAGAATGTTGGGAGAAATCAGATGAGAAGAATGCCTAATGACTTGAGAAGTTAAGTTACAAAATGGTCATATGTGTTAGAAACATGGCCTATATTTTTCTGATAGTGTGGAAATCATACATACATCTTGCAGTTGTCTCATGCAAAACATGCAGGCCTCATTTTAACAACTTTTGTATGTAAGGCAAATTGTTTGGCATAACACTGCATAACATACCTTTGGCCCTGTGCCACCAAATATTTCTAGACGTCTCCACGCAAATATTCATGCAAATATCCACATCTTTCCTTTCATTTACTTTGACCTACTGACTGACGAACAAGATATTCCATGTTGTAAAAAACACCAGGCACTTGAATTTGCTTTTTCTCATTTCCCTTTCCTATAGCGCCATCCTTTTTTCCACGTCTCCTGCATGGAGCAACCTCTCACTGATGGTGTCATATGTGATATCAAAGATCAAATCATTGGTAGTGATATATATCGTATCAGTGATTGTGTCATTTTTATGTCCATTGTTCTCTTATTTACAGGGTATTGTGTGCTATTATGTCTATTTTCCAAACCTGATATTTCTCATTTCCACCCATCCAGGTGTTCGCAGATTGAACCTTAAAATAACTAAAAAAAAGTCATTTCAATTGATTTCCAATCATTTGTTGTCTATGTTTTGATCACAGTGACGTGTTAAATCCATCAAACCTGCATCGGCACAGCAAGCATCTTTTCTAATATTTGTTGGACCACAACATAGTTTTCTAGAGATTATGTCATGAACAAAACACATATAGAGATAATGACTTTGAGACTCCTCCACCAGCCATTGGTTGCTAATGGGTCAGTCAACTTCACGACTGCTTGTTTGAAGTGTTAGCCAAATTTTGGATCAGCCCGTGGAGTATCCTCTTTACTGGTCTTATTGGTCAGCTAGTTCATTCGAGCATTAGATGGATCAATTCACCCATGGACTGCTCCAATTGTAATTCATGGGCTGAGAAGCGTCCCTACATTCCAATGAAACCCAACAGTTACTATTGTCTAGGCTGACTGCAGAGCAAGTGAGCAGTGCCGAACACACACCGAGGCCAACGCTTGCTCCTCTTAAATCCATCTTTGTGACAAGCATAATGAAATGTATAAAGTTACAGCAGTGGAAACCGATTATTATCATCATTTAGACTTGTAGAAAAGCAGGTGAACAATGCCAGGGGTAGCGCATATGATCAACCGCCAGTCTGACTGAGGACCATTCACACTAGGGCTAAGCTTGAGTGATTTTACCTGCTCCTGCCTCTATTTTTGTGAGGGGTAAAATGCAGTTCTTGAAGTTCTGCAGTGTTTTTTTTTTTACCAAAGCAGCCTTTACAGTGATTTCAATTGCTGCTAAGTTTTGCCATAAAGTCTAAATATTGTCAGCAAAAATTAAAATGTAGTAAATTAATATTGACAATATTTTGATGTCTATCTAAAATTCATGAATAGTCATCTTTTATCTCTATTTATTCTCTGGTCTCATGTCTGCTGCTGCTTTGAGCTTGTCTCTGAGCAGTCAGTGCACCTTTCTACATCTGAGCATGCCCACCAGCTCATGTTTGCTGGCTGGTGGCCAAAGTGGTTCAGCTTCACTCCTTGGACACCACAAATGCAGCACTACCTCCAAGTGTAGACAACAAGAGGCTCAGGGGCATGTGTACAAGCCCCTATCGCCACGGAAACGTCACTTTTTGTAGGGATCCATCACCTGTTTTAATCCGCACCAATATATGACTGTGTAAAGGCTCGATGACTCTGAGCACGTGGGAGGGGATGTTCCAAGCCCTGAGCTTCCTCCAGAGCTTCACATGATTTACACAATCAAACACCAATTCATAAACAAGAAAGCAAAGATAGGTAGTACGATTCAGCTTTGCCATTTGATCCAAGATGGTTGACAGGGCTAAGATGTTTGTAATGGTGCCAGAGCCCCTCCTAAAGCAGGATTGAGTTATTGGAATTAATTGATTAGCGTCAGCCCAGATGGTTTGGTGATGAAGAATATGGGATGCACAATATTTTGCTTCATTGTCTAGGAGCGTTATGAAGTGATAATTTTCTAGACATGTTTTATCCCCTCCCTTGTGTAGTAGGGAATAATGGGGGGCCAGCTTCCTTGCCCAATACAGCAGGTCTTGCTTACAAATGCTCTGGGATATTCCTTTTTGCCTGGGCAAGCTGTACTTCCTGACTCTGTTAATAACATGTTCAACCTCTTATTGTAGAAGTTGCACACCTTCTGGGTTGAGGGAAAAGAGTATGTCCGAGCTTAAAGACAGTTGGCCATTTGAGCAGTAGCCTAAACTATGATATAAACTCAGGTTGGCAGCTTGATCTGCTGGGGAGACATTTGTTAATGCCTCATTTACTGTCTGGTTTACTGCGAGGAAGGACTTGTTACAGGGAGGTGCTAGGCCTCTGGGCGGTGGCAGGACAGGATAAGCCTCCCTATGTGTTCTTGGAGCCAGTTCCATTCCAGCCAAGAAGTGTTTCTTAAGAAATATAATCCAACAATCTTCCCTGATTGGAATGATCTAAGGGGCCGGCTGCTGCCCATTGAAATTATTCACGGTTTGAAAAAAAGATCTTGCGTTGGATTGCTTGCTATTATAGAGCAGCTTGGCCCAGAAGGCGTCCAAATCTTTTTTTTGTTGGAACAAAAAGTATTTTCGTATTCCTTTTTTGTCGCCTTCGGAGGTCCCTATTAAGGTACAACACCGAGGTTGTGGAGGATGGTCTCTCTAACAGTGCTCTGCAGTTTGGAAGGAGCGAACAGTAGCAAATAAGGGGGGTGATAAGAAAGTATAGTCAATCATGGATGCCAAGCGTGGGCTGATGTATGTTAGATTTGCTGGGCACCGGTCTGGCGACCTGCCACTAAGTACTCTGATCCCTAAGTAATCTGGGGCAGATTTACAAGTCCCTTGTGCCACTTCTGCCCCACTTTTAACATAGGAAAAGTGATGCAAAAGTGGCGCAAGGGGCTTGTAAATCTGCCCCTCAATATTAAGTACAAAGTTTTCCCCACGCTTATCCTTCCGGTTCCTTATGGTTGTTGTAGGTGGCTGCATGTTCCAATAATTGGTCTGTTGAATAACAAACTCATTGTTTGCTTCTGTACTTATCAAGTTCATGTTGAAATCCCTTTTGATGAGAATCTCAAGCTTCGGTATGCAACACATTTGAGTCAGATTGATTGCTTCAATTTTCTTAATTATAGTAGTTTTTGAAGTGGGAGAAGGTTGAATAAAAACATTTAATATAATCTGAGACTAGTTGTGTGTTACACTTGATATCAGTGTGATCACAATGCCTGGATGTGGTTCTGGTATCATCTCTATAAGCTCTGCCAGAGACAAGGGTGGATAGGTTGCCAATGCTCAGACAAGGTGACCATTTTGTTTTCCTGCCAATTTGTAATAAGCAAAGTATCTTTGTATACTGGCCGGAGTGACTGCCCATGTCTCCTGTAGGGTAACTCTATCAAACGTGTTCTAAAAGGGAAAGATGTCATAGCTCCCTAGTTTCCCTTCAGGATCAGTGATGTTCCAGGAACAAACACTAAGGTTTGAGTGGCGTGGCACTTCCCTGAGCAGTGGTGTCAGTTTCCACTCCTGTAATTTAGAACGCTGAGGAGCCAACCCCAGTCTGAGCTTATGCTGTTTGTAGATTTTTGTGTGTATTTATAGTCTGAGCATTCATCTGGAGCTGATGAGTTGCTACAAGCTCCTCTTAGCACAGAGAAGGTGGATGGGGTAGCCACACTTGCTGTAAGGAAAAGTGTTAGTGCTAGAAAAGTAGGATAGCTGTGGTGGGAGGGGGGTATGGCAGGGTTATTATACCCTAGTTCTTTAAGGCCTCTGTGTTTTTGAGGACTAAGGCCTGTGCTTCTGATGAAGAAAAAGTAACCGTTATCAGTCCTTTCAGGGGGAATATCGTCCATGAAAAACGCGAGTGAGGTGATGTCCTCATAGGTAGTCTGCACTAGAGGATGGAGAGCCCTGAACAACTTTAAAAGATTTCCCCAGTTTAGTGTGCCCTAATAGCCCTTATAATCAAAATTGAGATAGAAAACGAGCGTTGCTTCCCCATGATGATGGCTGAGGCGGAACTCACTGTATGAGGCTTGTTCCATTGTATTTAATGTAGAGTTTTGGTGCAGACATTGTGGTGCGGCCACTACGGAACAATTACCTGAACAAAATCCATGACTAAAGCCTGTCCTCGGAGCGGAAGTGCAAACAAAAGTTCATCTCCTGAGTTAGCACTGAGATGCTAGAACTTGAAGTGTTGTCAACGTGCTGACTATTCTCCGAATTATTAGATCTTGTGATGGATTTTTCTGAGGTACGCAGTTGGCGTAAGGCGGAATGAGGGGCCTCTGGATGGCACTGCAAAGGGACCAGACCAGTGTCTGCTAAGTGACGCCGCCTGTCAAGAGATCCATTTTGAGGGACCACTGGTTGGAAGCTGAATGTTTCTGCCCCCCCCAAGGTGTATTTAGATGCTTGTTCAGTCTGTTTGTGGTTACATGTGTGATGAGAAACAGTGCTTTTTGCCCAAGAGGGCTAGGGTTTTACTGCGATGTTTTGCTAAAAAGAGAAGCCCAGCTTTTTTGGTTGTGCAGAGCTTAGTGATCCTGTGAGATTCATTTTCTGCACAGTGTGCTTGTTCCTAGCTTTCCTCAGTATTTCTTTTGTCGCTTAGAGAGAAGCGTGTGTAAACCTGAAGACGCTGAACTAAGCTGAGGGCATTTTTTTTAGAGACCTGCGTCTATTGGGCTATTCACTGTAGTACAGGTGCCACTAGCTGAGCCATAGCTAGGGTGTCGAGATTGATAGCGAGGTCCTGCCTGGAATCTGCTTTCCTTCTATCTCAACTAGGACGTCAGTTGAATGGCATATCTTTGTGGGGTGCCCTGTGCAGGATGCCAAGGCTAAGCCCTGCCTTGTCTCTGCTTTTCCCTCTATCTATGCATATTTTCATCTTGATGCCTGCCCTGTAGGAGTGACCTATGCAGAGCTGTAAATCCCCAAAACAGTGTGGATAAGCTGTCAGGTAGACTTCCCAATTTGACTTTGATGTGAGAGCATGGGTAGGTGATTTGTTGGAGATATGTGGCTGTCTGAGCTTCAATTATTAAATTATTCAATTGAAACAGTTTGGGTGACAAGGACATTGAGACGGTCTACTTGTATGTCCAGCTTGACCGAGTGATAGTTTAGAGTGTCTACAGACGCTTGAAAACTTTTCAACAGGAGAAACCAGGTGTCTACACAGTCACTGCATTCAATGGCATTTCTACTAGAGGGGACATGCATCGTGGTGAGTGGGCTGGAAATGGATTTATGCACCGTGTGCGATCAGCTAAGTCTTCCATAATTTTATTGGCTATAAATAAGCTATCGTTTCCCTGCTCCATTGCTGAAAGTGCACCTTTGATGGCCTCAACCATGTGTGCAAGGATTTACTTCATCGTTGTAGTTAGGCCAGTCGGGGATAAAACATGGGCCAAGTGGCTGGGCATGCTTTCCGCTTGTAGTTTTAGAGGCTTCTTTAGATGCTGTGGTTAAGGGTTCGCAACAAGGTTTTGTTTCTCAATGGCCGAATGTGCTAACAAACACCTTTGTTGCTTCTCTGGCTTCTTCTAAGGCTGTTGTACCTTGAGCATGAACCTCTGCCCCCAACTTTATAAGTTGTTTTGCTGGATGAAGCAGGGGCTGCATGAGCGAAGCCAGGTAGGCTCGGTTTACGAACACAACTGACTCTTTAGATTTTAAGTCCTGTGTATCCTGTTGGTCTTGTAGAGCAGGCAGCATGAACAATTGTTGCTCTTCCTCTAGGCTGGCTACCCCTAGAGTAGCAGGTGGTGTGGTTTGAACCCGACCCTCAAGCAGTGCCTCTGGAGCTAATAATTCTAGCAAGCCTCCTTGTTAGTCCTCAAATACCAGTAATGGTTCTTTGCCTTGCCCCTGAGAAATTGTGTTATGGGGGTTGTTAGTCCAGTAGGTCCAGTTATTCCAGTAGGTCTGAGACTTTTGTTCTGCAAACTTGAGGTGGCCTTGTTCCCATTCCCAGTGCCCTGCTGGCTCTTCTTCCTTGTGGGGAGGAGGGCTGACCTTGTCCTACCAGACTCATCTCCTCCAAGCCTGCCATAGCTCGTGGTCCTCCTATTTGGGGCTTGAGCTTGGCTGGATGCCGGACCGAGGTTAAGGCCGAGGCTTCGTTAGCACTGGGTTAGCGCAGAGTTGTTGCAAGATTTGCTGAATATGCGTGTGTCTGGCCTTTACCATGTTTCTGAAGTTAACAAGGAGGTGGTACTCGGCCTGCCTGCAAGCCGCACCGGGTCTAGCTGGGCCACTTCCAACAATGGTAAGAACTGATAGCAAAGTATGGAAACAAACTCCCACCATCAGTTTACATTCATCCCTGCTTCTAATCTATAGAAACCCACCATATCCTCTATATTGAACCTTCATATTGTTTCTATCCTTCTCACCTATTCACCTCTGTTCCAACATAACTTAAGGCCAATACTTTTGTAACGTGTCACTTGATAACCTCAATATTTTTCTCCAGCAACCCTCTTGAAAGCAGTAAACCACACATATCTCCTTGACAAAAATAATACAAACCAGTTGCTTGATAACCTCAAGATCCTCTAATCCAACTACCATGCTCTGTTTTTGCCTGCAGCTGGATTCCCAAATGGAGAGTGATACTCACAACACTGTCCCTGCCCACACAACATCCTCCTGCTATCCTGCTGTTGCCTATGCCTCCCAAACTCTGTCATCACCCAATTCTTCTATTCCTCCATCAATGCACCAATTCATGCATTCCTGCATTCAACTACTCACTCATTCTTCTACCCATCAAGGCACATAATTATCTCTCAATTCATTCAAGCATTGACTATTACTCACATTCATCTTTTCACTCTTCCACACAACCATAGATGTAAACAACAAATGAAGAAGCACTTCCATTTGAAAGCCAGACTTATTGACTTTGAAAATGCTTACTCACAGTGTACCACCACTATAGGAAAAACTCATGACAGTTGTATCTGTACTGCATAGTGGGTAGTGATCCAGGGGATTTGATCTTGTGTTACTTGGCTCACACACTATGCTGGAGGATTGTCCTTCCACCACTACTGGTAAACACATACTTACTTTCTAACTTGGTCCTACGATTGATCTTGCTCGTGCATACTGAGGGGAGAGAGAGTTTGTGGTGTTCATTCATTTAACAGTGCAACCATTTGGCTACACAATGAACAGGAATCAGAAGCCAAGTTCAAGGGTGTTTAATATATAAATTAGAGATCAAGTTAAGGTAAATTACTCTCAAGACCATGTTATAGAGTTGTGAGATAGCCACAGTGTAGGTGGACAAGGATTGCACAAACAAGCAATTCTGTGGCTGCCATACAGAACAATAACATTAATATTTGATGTTTAGAAAATAAGCTCAGATGGTCCTTCCTATTCATTAACAACCTAATATTCCCAAACACAGACTAAGGCACAAGAATGCTTAGAGATCAAGCAACTCTATAGAAAACAATAGGGATCAAGCACAAGAGGATGAGTAACAACAGTAAAAGCATTTCGGAAGCTCAGTCAACAGTTTTCAATGGGTCGGAAAAAAATGTCAGTCTGAAACACTCCTTAGGGGAAATAATGGGGCATAAGGAAAATTCTCTTTAAAGGTTTATCCAAGGGGCAATTGGGTCTCAGAAATGGTTCAGGTCAGAATCCAAGAAAAGGTTCTGAATAGGGTCTGCAGAAGGGTATTTAGCAAAGGAGTTCAACATGTAGTTAACTAGAAAGTCCGAAGTCATCTCCCCTCCTTAGTCAGGGCAACAATAACATATAATCAATTGAGTCCATCGGTAACTCCACTTTGGTTGCATCATCAATAGGAGTCCATTTTATTTGTTTCACTCTCTGTGTGTATTTATATGTACACACTGCAACAGTAGAGAAAAATACCACACTGGACTTGGGAACACCATCTTAGTCACACGCTCAGGCTAGAGCATAATAGTCCATTATTCGTCCACAGGTGTCCCATGTGCTCGTGGATAAATTCTTTTCTCAGACATGTATCTGGTACTGTTATTAGATATGTATCTATTATATACTAGAAATGCGTGAGAATAGATGCAAGGAAAGCAGGTCAGCAGAAATAACAATTCAACAGCTCCATGTAATGCAACAGTGAAGATGCAGGCCTTAAGAGTAAATGTTAACTTAAGACACTAAACTAAATGGTGCACGTTTAATATACATGTGCATTTTAAACATATGTGTATAATATTCTCAATGTACTTTTAGTTCATATTTCATTAGTATACAATGAATAATCTACTTGCACAATAATGGGTATAACCTAGAACTACAATTTGAAAGTCTTTAGTGTAACTTTGATGTATATATTTTAAATTCTCACTTGTTTGACTTATTTTAGAATGTGAGACACGGAAGGATTACTGGGAACTGATAGTGCTATTACTACTAGTTACACAAACAAAGTAGCACACATTTAGGATCATGAATTAAGTTCCAGTTATAATTTGAAGAGGATGATGTGAAATAAACTGCTACATTACTAATGTTCATTCTTGTAATCTAAGACATGTTATATTCAAAATCTCTTAGTTGAAATGAAACATATACATTTTTTATCACATGTTGGTCACTTTATTCATCAGCATTAATTCTATTATTTCTAAAACATTTGCTTATTCAATACTCTATAGTTTAGTGTAAACAGTTCCTACGTTAAATGTTTAAAGTACATTTCTTTTGATATCAGTAGGGACTCTGTGTGAGAAAGTAAAATTCTACAGTAATTGACTCTCCACAATGGTGTTGTCAGTCACAACGTATGCACACATCGAGGTGTCACATAAGAATCATGTGCTAGATCAATGTGCACTTTTATGCGTCAAATCAATATTGTCCAGTTTTTATCTGGTATTCTGTGACGTTTAAAGAGTGGGCAACTTTGCGCTGCTCCAGTCCTCCCTCTGATGGTGAATCAAGCGAACACAACTATCTCTTATCAGAGGTTTATATTGAAGTTTTGATTTCATCATCCTTTTCCTTCTGGAATCCTCCAGAATTTTTAGCTCATCATAAAGTTGACTTCATCTCTCCTCTAGTTCTACCTCT
This sequence comes from Triturus cristatus, assembly GCF_964204655.1. Taxonomy (NCBI): domain Eukaryota; kingdom Metazoa; phylum Chordata; class Amphibia; order Caudata; family Salamandridae; genus Triturus; species Triturus cristatus. The sequence goes on from NC_140587.1 coordinate 607,324,464, forward strand.
TTTCTCTTTCTTTTTATCCCCTGTTTCACTTGTGCATGTCTATACACTTTGATAATCATATCTAATAATAATCAGCAAAGAGCGATCATCACTAAGGGTCTCAGGATACTTCAAATATTCCACTCCCTAAGTTTCCGAACAATAGGACTATAGCAGAAAATCCGTTCCCTATTCCTACCCAAGCCCCATTGCTGTAAACCCTTTCAAATTTTTCATCAACAAGTCTGTTTTCTTGCTAATGTATTTCTTCAGGTCCTTACTTTTATCTGGGATGTAAGTACAACACTGCTGGACCTTGAAAATCTGGCAAACTCAGCCCTCCTTTGGTAGAAGGATGTCTAAAGCATATAGATCTGATAGCAGCCATTTCTGTGTTGAAAACTTGAAATCCTCCAGCTGTATTAGTAGCCAACTTATCAACTACAGTAGAAAGCTTTCTAATTTTTAATGAGTTGAGTATCACCCCTACATGGAATCAAAGCAACAAAATATCACCTACTATTTCACTAGGAATAGCTCTCCTCTCAGTCCTCACATATTTTCTAGTTGTATGGTCAAAAATCTGATCCACATGGCAAATGTTTGGAAAAACGACTCCCAAATAACATGTTCCACGCCATCTCTTGGCAACCTGTAAAATGCATTCTTCCCACAAATGTAGTAAACTCCAAGAAACACTGGATCTCCCAAGCAACACTTTCTATCCCATAACCTGCCTACACTACCTTATATATGTGGTTGCTCTGTCCCAACCATTGGGATATTAAGGGATAGTTGGACTAGCTGTCACTCCTAATTTACTGTGTGTGCAGTACTATTTACATGCTCCTGACTACCGCAGATTTAACCATCATTACCACTTTTCCCTGAGGTTGGGTATCAGAATAAGGTATGCACATATCATCTGACATAAATAATGTTTCCTAAATATTTGCAAAAAAATGCTTACAAAAATATTTCTTATTGGGTGTAGATTTTATATTATTAAGTACAACAGAGCAATATTTTGTAGATGATATACTACCAATAAGGTTACATATTTTTGTTATTATTTGTTTTGCACTTTTATGTGAACCTAATATTTTATATTTGAACATTTAGCAACCGAAGAAATAAAACAGTTGATCCCAGGCTGTACTAATATTCATTCTTAAAAGACAAAAAGACAAATGCTGGACTACAAAGAGCGCACAGGTGTACTATTCAATCAATATCTGAAACAACTGACCAATTCAAAATGTCACTTTTTAGCTAATTAGTCTATGCAATTGGAATTTTTGCATTTGTCAGGTCGTGCAAATGTTGGTACTAAATAGCACAAGGTCACAACTGCATAAACTGGAAAAGAGGGTGCCAAATTAAGCCCTGATTACAAGCGGGGTGGAAGGCATCAGGTTATTATTGGTTCAAACGTGGAAATGGGACCGGACATACATGATTCTACAGCTTACTTTGGGCCTAAGCCATATAAGTAAAATGTGTGGTTATGTTTAGCAATGTTAATTTCATCATTAGCTGCTGTTAAATTGTAATTCTGCTTCTTAAGAGTGCTCATGCAAATTGCCCTTTTGAAAGAACAACACATGGGACCTAATTCAGAAAGGCATTTTATGCTACGAGTATTAGTACTCCTGAAGTACTTTTTTATGTACTCACAAATTCAATTCACTTAGGTGCAGGTGTAGATCTACATCCGTCCCTTTCCAATCACTCATGTGTGAAGTTCGCCACTGGTAGTGATTAGAACTATGCACATATAGTTCTTAGTTTCAGGTGAAACTGTGGGAGTGGCAAGTGGAGAGGCTAGAAAATGAGGAATATCTACTTTAAAGCAGCAGTAGGAAAGATACATTAAGGAGGAACACAAGGAGAGACACACCAGTACAAAAGCACACTTACAAAATTGAAAATCAGTTGCAATTCACAAGCGCAACACCCAGATCTACTCTAGCAGTACTAGAGCTCAAACAGGCTCAATTTACTACAGCCAAGACTCAAAGTAAGTTTTACACCACAGACGGCCACCTAGATGTACAACACTGGAATCACCCATAAACAAACACAGAGCATACCAATACTAGCACAAAACAGCACATACATAAGAACACATGAACGAAAAAACTGTAAAATAACTTTCCACATTACAGACAGCTATAAAAAGGCTCATTAATATTATTAATAATATCTTTTTAAATATTTTGTTCAAAATCTTTACAGATTGTAAACACTAATGCAATGTATATTATAAAAATGTATAAATGCTAGATACACTTCCTTAAAGAAATACATATCTACATTATGACACATTAGATGCACAAAACCTATACACTCACACAACAGAAAACAACCCACATTTAAATGTTAGGTTATGTTATGTTATGTTATGTTACTTGGTACTTGTAAAGCGCACGGCTACTCCACAGAGTGTCCCAGGGCTAAGAAGGACCCATAGACCGAAACAGTGAACACAGACTGACATGGATATCTCTACTGGCATTTGAAAAATCAAGATTTTCCCTAAAGCTGAGGAGATCCGGAACCTGTCTCAAGGAAGGCGGCAGGCTGTTCCACAGCTGTGAGGCCACCACCTGAAAGGAGCGGATCCCTATGCGAGAGTGAGCAAATTTTGGCACAGTCGCTGAGTGGAAGATCTCAAGGTTCTAAGGGGAGCATAATGTTGAATTTTGTTCCTGATGTACGGGGCCCCTATTTAATGAAAAGCCTTAAAAGCCAGACCTAGGGCTTTAAAATGTATCCTCTACGGCACCGGAAGCCAGTGCAAGGATATCAGGTGAGGGGTTATATGTGTCCTGGGGCCTACCATGAGTATGGCCCGTGCCGCCGCGTGATTTAGGAGGCCTAATAGGTAGTCTGGGAGGAAAAGGTACAAAACATTGACATGGTCCAATCTGGATGTTATTAAGGCCTGGACTGCAGTTTTCCTGTGAGGAACTGGTAGAAGAGGAAGAAAGTTCCTCAACATTTTGAGTAGTCCAAAGCATGTCCCGACCACAGTTTGGACCTGAGACTTCATGGATATGCCTGCGTCTAATTTTACTCCAAGATTTTTCACCGTGGTGACTGCGCTGACTGGAGGGACATATGCTGAGGCCACCACTGGCGCCATTCCTCATCCGGATTATGCCAGAAGAAAGTGATTTCCGATTTTTCGGAGATGCACATCAACTGGTTCTGTCTGAACTAGGCAAACACCTTAGACAGGCAAGCATTTATCTTGCTTCCATTCAGCATACTGGCTTTCTCACATGTAAACAGTAGCTGAGTGTCGTCGGCGTAGGATATTACTTTGGCGCCGCATTGCTCTGCCAGAAGTGCCAGGGGTGCCATATACACATTAAACAGGGACGGGCTCAGGATGGATCCCTGTGGAACTCCTACTTTCATAGTGGGGATGAGGGCTGAAAAAGGAGGGGCCCATACTGTTTGCTGACGGTCTTCCAAATATGAAGTAAGCCACCGGAGTACCGTGCCTCCAATGCCACAGGCCCTAAGTCTGTGCAGAAGTAGATTATGGGGCCTTTTCAATCAACACCATTTGCAAATAATAGAACATTCAAAACCACAAAATCACAGTTGAAACAAGTTCTGTCTGCATATAAACTAAAGAATGCACTAATCCAAATGGGTAGTGTCCCTCTACGCACAGCCGAAAGGCAACAAAGTTGCAAAGTTTCAAGGAAAGTTCCAATATGCTGTTTTATTATCAAAAGCTTAATCAATATTCATTCCACGTTGTATTCACGGGTTTGTAACATGAACATTGTAATTCATCGCAGGACTTTTTAATACACTCAATGCATTTCGGGTCACGCACGACCCTTCATCAGGAGAAGTCCTAAAAGAATTCAAAGGGAGAGTTTTAGCGACCTACTCAAATGTAAAAATATCGGTAAATTGAGCAAAAATCCACCGGTTTAAACGAAAACTCCGAAATGCCGTGATGTTAAACGAGAAGAGAACGTGGTTGATCATAGAGGGAAACCCAGTTAAAAATGTCCAAAAAGAAGTGATGTTAAACGTGAGAAAAACATGGTTGGTCGTAGGGAGAGAATAGACCCTTCAAGGAATCCCAAAAAGTAAACGGTGTTCAGAAAACGAGCTAGAAGTGATCAGTTGATTTTATGACAAGAGTAAATGGAGACACGCTTTTTACCAATGATAGAAAACACCAAGTCAACCCATTATCAAAACCGCTTGTGCAAAGAAAAGGGTTTAGGTGAAACATGATGACAGACCCAATAAATTACATTTAAAGAAGCATACCTGAAAGATAAGGAATCAAAGGTTTCGAACGTCCGAAAGACGGACGGCAAATACGCGTGTGGTTCAAACACCAACACCTGTGGTATGTAATCGAGAGTGAAAAAGGAAGACGCTGATATATGTGACGTGAAGAATAGAAAGAGAAGAAGGGTTGGAAACATCCTGAAGGCAGCCATATTGGAATGGAGTCATAGTATAACAATGTTGATACAGGATAATCACAATGTGTAACAAAAGAAGGAGGAGGTTAAAGAAATTCTCAAAATATAGAAAGTAAGATATGCAGAGTAAGAATATGAGGGTTCAAGACAGAAAAAAGTGAAGAGAAAAAACGAAAGTTTATTAATAATAGACACGAGTGAAAAAAGTGGGTGAATAAAGTTATTCAACATACAAAGAAAAAATACGAATCAAAGACAAATTAATAAATCAGTGGAGATTGCAATGGAGATTACAGAAATTCAAGGAATGTAAAGACGGAAAAAAGGGGGAACAGAAACGAGGGTTAGCTGATGATATGATTGAATACAGAAGGCAAGTGGATAGAGTTGAAAGAAAACACACCTTAAGAACCATTTGATGATCAAGAGTGAAAAGATATGAAATGAAACTAAACAACATCAAAACAAGTAAATAGTACCTAAAGAGTACATGATACAATGAAATTGGCAATTACTGTGCTCAAGTAAATAATACTGTGTTAACATTAAATGCTAGAAAACAGAACCGATGTTTGTCATTCCATAGGATTGGGTTGCACAGAGCAAAGTTTATAGGAAACAACTGAGTTTGACGCGATCATTAAGTCCATGTGGGACCAGGGCATTCATTCTGTAGATCCAAAACGTTTCTCTCTGGAGAAGATGTTTGCGATTGTCTCTGTGATCTTTGATCGGTACCACCTCGCATACCAAAAACCTTAATTGACTAATGTTATGACTCTTGGCCAGAAAGTGCATCGCAATTGCAGATTTAGTATTCTTGTTGCGGATGTTGCTCTTATGTTCCGTTAATCGTACCTTGATTTTTCTCTCTGTCTTGCCGATATATACTAAGCCACATGGGCACTTGAGCATGTAGATTAGGTTTTTAGAATCACATGTTGCCGTAACGTGTAGCTTGATGTTGTAACCCTGTGTAGGATGCTGAGTTGAATTACCTTGGATGATGTTGTTACAGTGGCCACAGTTATGACAAGGGATTGTACCCTTATAAGAACCAACAGACAGATTAGGCGATTGGAATTGCAAAAGTTCCATCAGGTTCTTGCCCCTTTCATATGCGAAAATTGGTCTTTCCAAGAATATATCATTGAAGTCAGGTTCGATTTGTAACATTGGCCAATGTTTTAAAATGGTTTTTTTGATGTTGAAACTCATGGTCGAAAATTTAGTGACCATGACTGATCTTGTCATGGATTTTTTTATGTTGCTGATTTTTAGCAGTTGTTCTCTGGATTTGTATTTCGCTCTTTCTAGAGAGGTAGATACGATTTCTTTGGGGTACCCACGATCAGAGAAACGCTTTTCCATGTTCAAGTTTTCTTGTGTCAGAAGTGTTGGTTCAGAAATGATCCTTTTTACCCTAAGAAACTGAGAAGATGGTAGATGATTTTTCAGTGAGGAATGATGGAAGCTAGAAAAATGTAATAAATTATTCCTGTCAGTACTCTTCCTGTAAAGAGTAGTCTCAATTCGATCATCTTTGATGTATAATAATACATCCAAGTAATTGATGGTGTCATTGCGAATATCGTAAGTGAATTTCAAACGATCATTTAACCCACGCTCAAGCGTGTTGATGGCTTCTCTCAAAAGATGCTCAGGACCTCTCCAAATCAAAAAAATATCGTCAATGTAACGTAAAAAAAGTGGCATGTGTTCTTTCCATTGTGAGTTGTTTAAAATGTGATCAAGTTCAAATTTATGCATGAACAGTTGTGCATAGCAAGGAGCTGCACAATTGCCCATGGATGTACCGTTCAACTGCAAATAAAATTTGTTGTTGTAACAGAAATAGCTGTGGTAAAGTGTGAAATGAAGTAATTCAAGTAGGAATACTTTAAGATCTTCAGAAATGAAAGATTGCAAAAGGAAAAATTCAATAGCTTCCATGCCAAGATTGTGAGGGATAGAGGTGTACAAAGAGGTTACATCTATGGTACAAAAAAGAGTGTTTGTATCCCACTTAATGTCACTTTGTTGTATGAGGTTTAAAAAATGAGTGGTGTCTCGTACATAGGTTGACATTTGTTGTACGAAGGGTTGAAGATGTCGATCAAGATATTTGCCTATGGGTTCGTGCAATGATCCGCATGTGGAAACAATCGGTCTCATTGGTGGATCGATAAGACTTTTGTGAATCTTGGGTAACATTCTCAATGATGGACGTGTTGAAAAATTCTGGGTAAAGTATCTGCGTTCTTTTTCGCCTATGGTTCCACTGTGGACCGCTTTGTCCACGATGTCGTGTAAAGTAAGTTGTATGTCAGTTGTTGGATCCTTGTCCAATTCAAGATAAGTGGTTGAATCTCGTACGTGCTCATCCAATTTGAGTCTATAGTGAGAGGAATCCATTATGACTAGAGCACCCCCTTTATCTGCATTGAGGAATGTAAGATCAGGATTGTCCGCCAATTTTTGAAGAAGAGCTCTGTCTTTTGTTGTGAGATTGCGATGGATTGTTTTGTGTGGTTTATACAGCCTGGATAGATCACGTTTAACCAGGGTTTCAAAGGTGTCTAGTACCTTGTGGCTAACAGGTGCCATGTACGTGCTCTTGGTTTTTAAACCGCCCAGAGTGTCGGTGGGTTGTGGTTAGGGGTGGGCGGAATTTGCGGAATTAACCTTCGCAAATTATCGCGAGAATGTTTAAAATTATCGCAAACAAGCAGAAATATCGCGAAGATGCGGAAGTTTTTTTCCGGCATGTTCGCGCGATTTTCTGCATGGTTGCGGGTCGCCAACTTACCCATGTGGCTGCTTGCGGGCGCGGCCATCTTGTTTTGAGTTGTTCTCGCGGTGCATGATCGCGAGAAGAAAGACGTGATCGCGCGACGCATGACGTCACTGCGGGCGCGAACTGTCGCGAGACAGCGCAAATGGCTAAAAACAATACAACATCTCATGGAGAACGCGACCGGATCAAGAAAACTTGTCGGCGAACGCAGGGATTCAGGTAAGGCGATCGCGCGCGCGCGAGAATGTATCATTTTACAGCGCGAGCAAGAAACAAATTATCGCCAAGCTGCGGAAACCGGAATTTTTGACATTTTCGCGCTCTCCGCGGAACGCAAAAATGTCAAATTATCGCAATTTCCGCGAACGGAACGAAATTTTTGCCCAGGCCTAGTTGTGGTTGAGAATCCATCACAACGTTGTCAAAAAAGTTTCTAAGTCTCAATGAACGCATAAAACGATGAAAGCTAACCTCAGTCTCAACTTGGTTGGAACAGTAAGTAGGGACAAAAGATGAGCCTTTTTGAAGCAGTTGTGTCTGAGATTGATCTAAAGATATTGACGAAATATTAATCACCAAATTATCTCGTTCATTTATCGTTGGCTCCTTGTGACTCTCTTGTCTAAGGATGAGGCTGTCGGTCTTCCGTTTTTTGCCCCGCCTGGGTCTGCGATGTCTGGTAAACCTGTCCCTAAAAAAGGAACCGCAGTAGATGAGGATGTAGAGGCAGTAGTAGAAGGCAGCTCAGTTGAAGATTGTATACCTGTTGAAGATTTATCTACTCGACTGCTCGGTTTGGGTCTGTTCCTCATATTGTCAGAATCACTGGAAGCTGGAGATGTGTCAGTGTCAGAAGTTTTTCCAAAGGGTTTGTTCCGTCGTCTACGAGCATAAATTTCCGCCCAATTATAAACCTCACCCAGTTTATAATCAATGGTGTCCCTTCGGAACTTTCGGAGTTTTCTTTCATTAATCTCCTGTGTGTGTTTTTTAAGTTGTTCATTTATGTCTTCTAGTGTTTGTGTCAGTTCCTCTGAGGTCATTTTAGTAGATAATTCTTGCTTGAGTTGACTAATTTCTCTATTAAGTTCCTCAAGAATGTTGGAAAGTTCCTCAATGATTAGGAGGATGAGATCTAGCGAGCATTTATTCAAAATGCCGTACCATCTTTCTATGAATTTTGGATCATTTTTGCACAGTGAAGGTTTTAGTGAAATTCTTAATCCCCTCGGGATACGTTGTGCACGGTGGTACTGTATGAGGGTACTCGCATGGAGTCTCTGGTTGATTTCACGTTTAGTTAAATATAAAAGCTGTTTAATGTTGCTCTGTGCTGTGCCAGTCCCGGAAGTGGTCGGTTCAAACTCTCCGATTAGTGAATATATTCTTTGCACTTCCTCATCGCCGAAGGCGAACGTGTCAGCTCTTTTATCAGTGAGGTTTGTAATATCTTGGTAAGCCATGTTGAGATGGGTGCTGTGGTAGTGGTTTAGCGAACTGTAAATGATCAATGTGGAAAGACCACGCACACCAATTTATGAAATAGGATTACTCCAGTTAGGGCGTGCTTTAGAGGAAAACGCCTCCTAAACCAGGGCGCAAATATGAACTAAAGAATGCACTAATCCAAATGGGTAGTGTCCCTCTACGCACAGCCGAAAGGCAACAAAGTTGCAAAGTTTCAAGGAAAGTTCCAATATGCTGTTTTATTATCAAAAGCTTAATCAATATTCATTCCACGTTGTATTCACGGGTTTGTAACATGAACATTGTAATTCAGCGCAGGACTTTTTAATGCACTCAATGCATTTCGGGTCACGCACGACCCTTCATCAGGAGAAGTCCTAAAAGAATTCAAAGGGAGAGTTTTAGCGACCTACTCAAATGTAAAAATATCGGTAAATTGAGCAAAAATCCACCGGTTTAAACGAAAACTCCGAAATGCCGTGATGTTAAACGAGAAGAGAACGTGGTTGATCATAGAGGGAAACCCAGTTAAAAATGTCCAAAAAGAAGTGATGTTAAACGTGAGAAAAACATGGTTGGTCGTAGGGAGAGAATAGACCCTTCAAGGAATCCCAAAAAGTAAACGGTGTTCAGAAAACGAGCTAGAAGTGATCAGTTGATTTTATGACAAGAGTAAATGGAGACACGCTTTTTACCAATGATAGAAAACACCAAGTCAACCCATTATCAAAACCGCTTGTGCAAAGAAAAGGGTTTAGGTGAAACATGATGACAGACCCAATAAATTCCATTTAAAGAAGCATACCTGAAAGATAAGGAATCAAAGGTTTCGAACGTCCGAAAGACGGACGGCAAATACGCGTGTGGTTCAAACACCAACACCTGTGGTATGTAATCGAGAGTGAAAAAGGAAGACGCTGATATATGTGACGTGAAGAATAGAAAGAGAAGAAGGGTTGGAAACATCCTGAAGGCAGCCATATTGGAATGGAGTCATAGTATAACAATGTTGATACAGGATAATCACAATGTGTAACAAAAGAAGGAGGAGGTTAAAGAAATTCTCAAAATATAGAAAGTAAGATATGCAGAGTAAGAATATGAGGGTTCAAGACAGAAAAAAGTGAAGAGAAAAAACGAAAGTTTATTAATAATAGACACGAGTGAAAAAAGTGGGTGAATAAAGTTATTCAACATACAAAGAAAAAATACGAATCAAAGACAAATTAATAAATCAGTGGAGATTGCAATGGAGATTACAGAAATTCAAGGAATGTAAAGACGGAAAAAAGGGGGAACAGAAACGAGGGTTAGCTGATGATATGATTGAATACAGAAGGCAAGTGGATAGAGTTGAAAGAAAACACACCTTAAGAACCATTTGATGATCAAGAGTGAAAAGATATGAAATGAAACTAAACAACATCAAAACAAGTAAATAGTACCTAAAGAGTACATGATACAATGAAATTGGCAATTACTGTGCTCAAGTAAATAATACTGTGTTAACATTAAATGCTAGAAAACATAACCGATGTTTGTCATTCCATAGGATTGGGTTGCACAGAGCAAAGTTTATAGGAAACAACTGAGTTCGACGCGGTCATTAAGTCCATGTGGGACCAGGGCATTCATTCTGTAGATCCAAAACGTTTCTCTCTGGAGAAGATGTTTGCGATTGTCTCTGTGATCTTTGATCGGTACCACCTCGCATACCAAAAACCTTAATTGACTAATGTTGTGACTCTTGGCCAGAAAGTGCATCGCAATTGCAGATTTAGTATTCTTGTTGCGGATGTTGCTCTTATGTTCCGTTAATCGTACCTTGATTTTTCTCTCTGTCTTGCCGATATATACTAAGCCACATGGGCACTTGAGCATGTAGACAAGGTTTTTAGAATCACATGTTGCCGTAACGTGTAGCTTGATATTGTAACCCTGTGTAGGATGCTGAGTTGAATTACCTTGGATGATGTTGTTACAGTGGCCACAGTTATGACAAGGGTTTGTACCCTTATAAGAACCAACAGACAGATTAGGCGATTGGAATTGCAAAAGTTCCATCAGGTTCTTGCCCCTTTCATATGCGAAAATTGGTCTTTCCAAGAATATATAATTGAAGTCAGGTTCGATTTGTAACATTGGCCAATGTTTTAAAATGGTTTTTTTGATGTTGAAACTCATGGTCGAAAATTTAGTGACCATGGCTGATCTTGTCATGGATTTTTTTACGTTGCTGATTTTTAGCAGTTGTTCTCTGGATTTGTATTTCGTTATTTCGATCCTTTTTACCCTAAGAAACTGAGAATATGGTAGATGATTTTTCAGTGAGGGTTGATGGAAGCTAGAAAAATGTAATAAATTATTCCTGTCAGTACTCTTCCTGTAATCGTCAATGTAACGTAAAAAAAGTGGCATGTGTTCTTTCCATTGTGAGTTGTTTTTTTTACGTTACATTGACGATATTTTTTTGATTTGGAGAGGTCCTGAGCATCTTTTGAGAGAAGCCATCAACACGCTCAATGGGTTAAATGATCGTTTGAAATTCACTTACGATATTCGCAATGACACCATCAATTACTTGGATGTATTATTATACATCAAAGATGATCGAATTGAGACTACTCTTTACAGGAAGAGTACTGACAGGAATAATTTATTACATTTTTCTAGCTTCCATCAACCCTCACTGAAAAATCATCTACCATATTCTCAGTTTCTTAGGGTAAAAAGGATCATTTCTGAACCAACACTTCTGACACAAGAAAACTTGAACATGGAAAAGCGTTTCTCTGATCGTGGGTACCCCAAAGAAATCGTATCTACCTCTCTAGAAAGAACGAAATACAAATCCAGAGAACAACTGCTAAAAATCAGCAACATAAAAAAATCCATGACAAGATCAGTCATGGTCACTAAATTTTCGACCATGAGTTTCAACATCAAAAAAACCATTTTAAAACATTGGCCAATGTTACAAATCGAACCTGACTTCAATGATATATTCTTGGAAAGACCAATTTTCGCATATGAAAGGGGCAAGAACCTGATGGAACTTTTGCAATTCCAATCGCCTAATCTGTCTGTTGGTTCTTATAAGGGTACAATCCCTTGTCATAACTGTGGCCACTGTAACAACATCATCCAAGGTAATTCAACTCAGCATCCTACACAGGGTTACAACATCAAGCTACACGTTACGGCAACATGTGATTCTAAAAACCTTGTCTACATGCTCAAGTGCCCATGTGGCTTAGTATATATCGGCAAGACAGAGAGAAAAATCAAGGTACGATTAACGGAACATAAGAGCAACATCCGCAACAAGAATACTAAATCTGCAATTGCGATGCACTTTCTGGCCAAGAGTCATAACATTAGTCAATTAAGGTTTTTGGTATGCGAGGTGGTACCGATCAAAGATCACAGAGACAATCGCAAACATCTTCTCCAGAGAGAAACGTGTTGGATCTACAGAATGAATGCCCTGGTCCCACATGGACTTAATGACCGCGTCGAACTCAGTTGTTTCCTATAAACTTTGCTCTGTGCAACCCAATCCTATGGAATGACAAACATCGGTTATGTTTTCTAGCATTTAATGTTAACACAGTATTATTTACTTGAGCACAGTAATTGCCAATTTCATTGTATCATGTACTCTTTAGGTACTATTTACTTGTTTTGATGTTGTTTAGTTTCATTTCATATCTTTTCACTCTTGATCATCAAATGGTTCTTAAGGTGTGTTTTCTTTCAACTCTATCCACTTGCCTTCTGTATTCAATCATATCATCAGCTAACCCTCGTTTCTGTTCCCCCTTTTTTCCGTCTTTACATTCCTTGAATTTCTGTAATCTCCATTGCAATCTCCACTGATTTATTAATTTGTCTTTGATTCGTATTTTTTCTTTGTATGTTGAATAACTTTATTCACCCACTTTTTTCACTCGTGTCTATTATTAATAAACTTTCGTTTTTTCTCTTCACTTTTTTCTGTCTTGAACCCTCATATTCTTACTCTGCATATCTTACTTTCTATATTTTGAGAATTTCTTTAACCTCCTCCTTCTTTTGTTACACATTGTGATTATCCTGTATCAACATTGTTATACTATGACTCCATTCCAATATGGCTGCCTTCAGGATGTTTCCAACCCTTCTTCTCTTTCTATTCTTCACGTCACATATATCAGCGTCTTCCTTTTTCACTCTCGATTACATACCACAGGTGTTGGTGTTTGAACCACACGCGTATTTGCCGTCCGTCTTTCGGACGTTCGAAACCTTTGATTCCTTATCTTTCAGGTATGCTTCTTTAAATGTAATTTATTGGGTCTGTCATCATGTTTCACCTAAACCCTTTTCTTTGCACAAGCGATTTTGATAATGGGTTGACTTGGTGTTTTCTATCATTGGTAAAAAGCGTGTCTCCATTTACTCTTGTCATAAAATCAACTGATCACTTCTAGCTCGTTTTCTGAACACCGTTTACTTTTTGGGATTCCTTGAAGGGTCTATTCTCTCCCTACGACCAACCATGTTTTTCTCACGTTTAACATCACTTCTTTTTGGACATTTTTAACTGGGTTTCCCTCTATGATCAACCACGTTCTCTTCTCGTTTAACATCACGGCATTTCGGAGTTTTCGTTTAAACCGGTGGATTTTTGCTCAATTTACCGATATTTTTACATTTGAGTAGGTCGCTAAAACTCTCCCTTTGAATTCTTTTAGGACTTCTCCTGATGAAGGGTCGTGCGTGACCCGAAATACATTGAGTGCATTAAAAAGTCCTGCGCTGAATTACAATGTTCATGTTACAAACCCGTGAATACAACGTGGAATGAATATTGATTAAGCTTTTGATAATAAAACAGCATATTGGAACTTTCCTTGAAACTTTGCAACTTTGTTGCCTTTCGGCTGTGCGTAGAGGGACACTACCCATTTGGATTAGTGCATTCTTTAGTTCATATTTGCGCCCTGGTTTAGGAGGCGTTTTCCTCTAAAGCATGCCCTAACTGGAGTAATCCTATTTCATAAATTGGTGTGCGTGGTCTTTCCACACTGTCTGCATATAAAACATCATCCCACGTTGGTTAAGTTTGTAGATTTGTACTGCACGCACATAAACATGTAATCAAATTGCACTTTTGAGGTGATCTTGGAGGGGGCACTCCAGCATAATACTAAGCTTAATGGGGCCATATAGCCTGCTGGTGAAGTTTGCACACCTACCATCAGCAAGGATATTGCTGGATATTTCTAGGTTTTGCATTTGAGCTTACAACCCGCTTGGTCCTGGAATGACACAAGCATTGTGAGCCCATCCAGCAGTGGGCCCACAACAAAGCATCGGACGTGCTTGGACGGTCAACCTAGCCTGGCACCAGGTACTGCCCGCTGAATCCACTGAAGAAGAGGGTCCTACAGGCTATCTACCCGGATTTCCATTATCAGATGGAATAACATCAGCAGCAGGACAGTGGTAGGTAATGTGTATTTATTGAGATCCTATAACTATCGATACCATATTTTGTTGTCTCATGTTATGTTTGGTTTGTCATATCGATGTTGTAAAGATGCCACATTTTTTGAGTTACATTCCTAACCACATCTGTTGAAACACAAGAGATTGTGAGAAATCAGCTCAGAAGAATGTCTAATGACTTGAGCAGTTAAGTTACAAAATGGTCATATGCATTTGAAACATGGCGTACATTTTTCTGATAGTGTGTAAATGATACATACATCTTGCAGTTGTCTCATGCAAAACGTGCAGGCCTAATTTTAGTAACTTTTGTATGTAAGGCAAATTGTTTGGCATTACACTGTTGTTAGACCTGTCAGCCTTAGGGTAGTCTTACCCCCAAACATTTTGCCTGCTTACCTAAAATCTTTGCAGGATTTTTGACTTAGTTTGCCTTAGGACTCTGAGCACTTTACCACTGCTAAATAGTGCTTAAGTACTTGTGCTCACTCCTTAAACATGACTTGATTGGCATATTCCCAATTGTCATATAGTTGATTTACGTATAAGTCCCTTGTAGACTGGTATACCATATCCCAGGGCCTCCAAATTAAATGCTACCAGTGGGCCTGCAGCACTTATTGTGCCACCCACTTAAATACCACCTTAATACAAGTCCCAGGCCTGCCTTTGCAGCCAATGCGGTGTCACACTGCCATGCCGATGTGGCACTTAAACCCCCTTACCAAGCCTTAAACTCCACTTTTATTACATACAATTCACCCCTAAAGAAGGCCCTAGGTAGCCCAAAGGGCAGGGTGCTGTATAAGTAAAAGGTTGGGTATGTACTTTTAAGTTTTACATGTCCTCGTAGTAAAAAGCTCCCTCATACATTTTCCACCACTGTGAGGCCTACCCCTCAAATAGTATAACATTGGAAAATCCTTTTTACATTTAGAAAGCTGTAATTCCTAGTTGAGAGGAGGTAAATATATCATGTTTGGTATGTGTGAAAATGTAATGTTAAATCATCTTTAATGGTAAAGTCGGATTTTTCAATACAAAGTTGAAAATGCCAGTTTTAGAAAGTTACCATTTTCCTGCCCCTTGCCCTTTTGTGCCTGCAGCCTGGCCTGGTTCACATGACTTGGTGTAACTGACAGTTAGACTTTCTGAATTCCTCCCACACAGTCACACAATAAATGGATTAGATGCCAGAATGGGCCATTTGCTGGCAGGATGGGGGGGGGGGGGTGGGCTGAACTGAGCACAGCCATTTACACCTAAATACCTTATTCTCTGCCTACACATAAAATGCCTTATTACCCTCTATTGTCACTGCAGCCAGCTTAGAGCCAGGGCACGGGAGCCAGGGAATTCCATGCAGTTCAAAGAACCTTTCCAGAAACTTCTTCCACCTTACAAAAGACGGGCACCAAGGGTATGGAAATAGGATCATCAGACCCACTCTTCAGTGTGCTACTGGACCTATGGAAGGAATCTCAGAGAACTGCCAGCTGCTGTGATCTGCTGTGCATTCTGCCAGAATGCTGATATACCTGGAAGGACTGCTTTACTGCCTTGAGCCTGCCTTGAACCCTCAGAGGCCAGCCGGCTGTTCAGCCCTTCATCTACACCTGCACCCAGAACTTCCAGAAGTGCCTCCAAGGGCTAATTTGCTGGCCTCCTGTTCAGAGCCACTTGGACATAACATACTCACCCTCTTGAAACAGCACCTGGAGGCAGCCTGAGTGAGTCCCAGGCCTCCACGAGGTGTTCCACGAGGCCTGAACCCTTGTTTGTGGTGCTAAAAGTGTCCAAATGGCCAATGTCCTAAACTGAGGACAAATATCCGCCCAAGGTGCATCGCCGGTCAGACTGACTTTTTCGGCTTCTCCCTCTACGTTCTTCTCTGCAGCAGCAAAGCTTTTTCAGTGTTCCTTTGCCAAAGTGGCATCCAAACTCATGGCACTGTCTTCAGCTATAGCCCTCTGCTTCGTCTCTTTGCAGTTTTTCAACTTCCAGTTCAGTGATTGAGTCTGAACGCAGAAATCTTAACTGCGGCTTCGACCCAAGACCATCCAACCACTGACCTCCCTCTACAATACCTCCTGCAGCCTTGCCCTGCTGAACTATTCTGTCTCCGACATTTTTCTTCGGAAATTTTTCTAAGTCTGAAGGTAAGAGCTGACCAGGCTCAATCCACTTCTTGTATCCGAATCTTGCTCCATTGCGGTCTGCCTTAACTTTTGACTTTAACATGTTCTTGCCTGAATAGATACCTGTGCGGTTGGTGCATTGATCTTTTAGGCTGTAGATTGCACTTAAAAAATCTCAAACTCTGATTCTAATGCTTGAATGTTTGTTGTTTTGGTGTCAAATATTCACCCTTCAAGGAATTGTGCTGTTGCTTGACCAGGGCTCACACCCAGCCAACCACCAATCAAATTTCTCACAACTTTCATCTGTTGCATCTCTGATTAAGAGCTACAATCCAGAGTGCCATCGTAAGAGTATTTTAGTGTGACATGGTTTGAGTAAGTGGAACCATTGCTGTCACCAATATGACTTGTGAAAATTGTGAAGTGTGGTACATGGATATGGAGGGAGGGGAACATTTGATACATTCTGCTCCTTTGTTGGACAAAGTCAGCCACTAGACAATAGTGTATAAGAGAAATCCATCTTTGTTGGGGCAAAGGGAGTGTAGAAATGGCCAATGGGACTACACAGTATAGGAATTAAAGTGAGTGTGACAACATACAATGCACTCAAGATTCTTCAAATCCCCACTCTTTCAATCACTCAAATCTCAGCTGCAAGCCAGCTGTAGGAGAATACAACCAAGGAAAAGTAAGGCAGATCCTCCAAAAAAGTAGAGTGTGTCCATCTGGAAACAGACACTCTCACACAGAGGCTCTGGGTAGAGGCTTTAACCACTGCTAAGGGGGTAGTCAGACTTGACACCAAATGCCAGAAAAAGTCTGATGACAGAGTTCCTCCTGGCCAGCAAGAACCTGCATTATCTGAAGAGCTGGTTCCTTCACCTTTTGGTTTCATGCCAGCCCCAGGACCACCAACTAGGCCCAGGCACTGCTAGCACTGAAGCATGAGGTTGCCTTTCCTTTCAACCCTTCTCTGTTGGAAAAAACCTCACTCTGAAGGGTCACTCCTAACTTTTTGCCTTCCTCACCCATTTTACTGACCTTTTTGTGGACCTTTGTCACAACCCCCACCTGCTCCCTCTCTGTGGTAACCCACTCTTGCTTCCTCTGCGCTTGAATCCTTACAAATGTTCCCCATATCCTGTGAACCTATGGATTAACTGCACCCACTGTTACTAGGACCTTGGTGTGGTTTTCCATTTAATACTTGCAAGCTTCCCCCAGAATCCCATGAGTCAATGGCAAGCCTTGCTCTCGCTATAACTGGGGTCTTGGTGTTGTTTTTTACTGTGCACGTTCGAGTGAAAATGATACATTTGTTTCCTGTTATTTGGTTTTGATCAACTAGTTGCACCTGCCCATTCTGTAAGATCAAAGAGAGTGTAGAAACATGTTTTACCCAAGGTTGGAGATCCTTCCAGATGGCCATGTGTCACACGTGATTGAACTACATCCATTGAGCCTTCGAGAGGGTATATAAACCCAACCAGAATGTAAGCTTGGCCTCGGTCCCTGCAGAACAAGATTTACCTTTCCCACTCACCTGAATTATCCTGCCGGAACCGAGAAGGACTTCAGTCTCCTCCAACTCCATTCAAACCAGTGGTTTCTGTGGCACCAGCCCCCTCAAAGTCTTACTCCTCACTCCCTCCTGCACAGCTCCTCTGGACCCCTCGCAACTCCCTGAGTCAAGGCTTCGAGATCTTCTGTGAACTTGAGACAACTTAAAGAACTAGGCTAAGTATTTGATATCAAGTTAGTGCACACTAAATCTCTGACAGTAGTAAACGAGACCAAGTTTCCCCATCTTCAAAGACTATAGACTTTTCCTCCATGTCCTCTCTGTGACTTACTCCAGCGCTTCTTGTGTATTTATCCTCCGAATCCTGCCTACGACCTTGATGCGAGAACTGTCAAGTAACTCCAACCTTTGCTCTGAGTGTATCCTTGGGAGTGTTAGTAACTCCAATCTGTATTTCAAGTTTACTCTTAGGAGTGCTACACTCCAATCTGTGATTTTGCTTATTCTGATCTCATGCCGAGCTGTTGATGAAACTTGTAAGTGTATGTCACAGAAGTTAATGCATATTCATTGTATGTAGAGACTTTCTAGTGTGCTGATGGTAACTGCCTTCTCTTATGTCTAGTATAATGCGTCATTGCAAAATCAGATGTTTTGGCCCAGTACGTCTGTACCTCGCAGACACACAAGGCCACAGCAGCTGCAAATCCTGTTACGCAGTGTTGCACATCAGCTGAGCAGATCCAGTACCCCAAGTCTCTCTTTTCTTATTTTATCCCAACCCACCTTTTCCCCAGCGGACAGTGTGGACTCCCAGCATCGGCTCCAGTGTTTTCCCCGCAGTTGGGACCAGTTGAGTGCATGATAGAAGGCAAAGCCTCGCATGCTTCCACAGCCCGGACGACATGAATGACCCGATACATATTCAAGGCAAGGCCTGGCCCTGCCCAAGGACACCCTGACCATTTTAGGCTTAATGAGGGCTTTGGGGTGTGTACAACATGAAGTACAGTCCTTGTAACAAGAAAATCAGTCACTTAAGGGTGAACTGGCCAGATGTCACCCTTGCCCCTCATCAAGGTCATTTGAGGTGGAGACTGGGGTGGTTCCCAAGAGCACAGATCCCGTCAGACAACCCCCACACTTTAGCAATGTAGGAAATTCAACAAGCACCTCTGCTACCGTGATACACTAATCCTGTTCTTGTCACAGTTACCACTCCAGTTCTGATGCCCTGGCCGAAAGATGTTTTGGTGAAAGTCACAATTTTGATGCATTTTGGAATCAGTGTCAGCTGTAGTTTCTATGTAAAGAGTCAGAGTCTAAGAATCAGGAGAACGCAAAACCCCTGTATATAGGGGGCTTGTGCCTGTGTTTGTATTGGCACTTTTGGGTATAATTACTGGGGACCCGTTTCACAGAACTAACTTAAGACAAAATCCTAAACTTACTACCATTTTAGTATTCACAGAAGGCACTTACTCATTTTGGTATTCACAGAAGGCACTTACTCATTTCGGTATTCACAGAAGTTAGGAGTCCTAACTTTAGGACTCCTAAATGCCTTCTGTGAATACCGAAAGTCTTAAAGTTAGGATTTTTCTCAGTTTAGGCGTAGTAAAGTTAGGACTCCTAACTTTACTACTTCTAAACTGAGAAAAATCCTAACTTTAAGACTTTCGGTATTCACAGAAGGCATTTAAGAGTCCTAAAGTTAGGAGTCCTAACTTTACTACTCCTAAACTGAGAAAAATCCTAACTTTAAGACTTTCGGTATTCACAGAAGGCATTTAGGATTCCTAAAGTTAGGACTCCTAACTTCTGTGAATACCGAAATGAGTGAGGGCCTTCTGTGAATACCAAAATGAGTAAGTGCCTTCTGTGAATACCAAAATGGTAGTAAGTTTAGGATTTTGTCTTAAGTTAGTTCTGTGAATCGGGCCCACAGTCTCTGACCCCATCAATTCTGACAATTCTGGATCTTGAACTGAACCACTGTCAAGAGGACTGCTGTGCTGCTTAAAGGACTCATCCCAAATCAGCAATTAAAGCAAGAAACACACATATCAACCTAGTACTCTCCGGTCTAAATTATGCTACCAGTGCATACTCTAGACAATTTTTCGAGGTGATTCAGAAAGTACAGAAACTACAGAATGCTGTTGTGAGACAACTGCTTTATCTGATATTCACTTGTGAGCATTGTGTGCCCTCTCTCAGTCTCTATACTGAATTCATGTGGTAAGTGTTAGACTTGGCACCTTGGCGTGGGTCTCCCTTCCATTATTTTTTGCTGTTGCCTCATGTGTTTTTGCTGGTGTTAGATGCTTTGGGCACTGTGCCACTGCTATCCAGTGCCACAGTGCGATTGCTCCCTATGGTAAATTGATGTATGGATTAGTGGTTCCATGATTAGCTGGTTTGGTTTACCTTTCAGACCCTAGTACAGTGCACCAGGAGTGCTCAGGGCTGGTAATCCAAATGCTGCTGGTGAGCTTGCAAAAGAAATAACAACAATATCTCAATATGTGTAATTCATGTAAGACAGTTAGACAAGCATGTCAAATACATTGCAACAAAGAAGACTCTTCCCCGTCGAGACCGATTCGCGGTCCCCCCTGGACGGACTTATTCGTCGCCCGCCCCCGTGACTTGCTCTTTACCGGCTATCACTCGGCTCTCATACACGCATCCTTGGCGTGCTCCCACAGCCCCCCTTCGACACCGAATTGCCTTAACGTCGGGTTGATCTCTCGCCCACTCCATTGTTTGATGCCTCACACTCACTTGGCATCCACCTCAACACGCACCTCAGCACGGTTTCTCCAGGACATCCCATCGGGAGTCCTTAGCATCCTGACTACCATCCGACTGATTTGGACACGGGACCGTGTCCTTTCCAGCACCTCTTTAAAACCAACAATCCGGTCCTGAAGATGATCCTGAGTTATAGGATCGAAACGTCGTCGACTGCTCAGCACAAATAATAGCGCACCATACGCTGTGGTTCCTTCAAACAATTGCCTTAAATTTCAAATGTATTAAAACACTACCAGAACCACCACTATTCACTGTATATATTAAGTCACCAATCTCACTCTGCGCCGTTTTCTGCTGAATACACCTTGTCACTTGCGTCGCCACTTGTTGTGTCACTTACACAATTTAGCACCAAGTTCAATTTCGGGTTGTTTTTATGCAATTCTTTGCTTACAGTGCTGCTACAACTGTACTCAATTATGCTTTAAATATACGATGCCCATTGCACCTTTCAAACAAAATTTTGTTCCCAAGAGTCTCCTTTCTTCTTTGCTGCAATGTATTTGACATGCTTGTCTAACTTTCTTACATGAATTACACCTGTTGAGATATTGTTGGTATTTCTTTCGTACCTACCCACTTCTCAACGTGGTATATGGGTTAACTCCTGTCGCATTTTATAAGCTGGTGAGCTTGCAGCATTGGTTGTGCCACCCACAGAAGCAGCCTGTTAAAGTGTGTCTAAGGCTTGCCAGTGCAGAGCCTGTGTGCAGTCTAGTACTGCCATGCTGACTGGGCAAGTGCCCCCACTTGCCAGTCCCTAAACCTTCCCTTTTCTGCATATTAGTCACCCCTATGGTAGGCCCAAGGGCAGGGTGCATTGCAAGTAAAAGGTAGGACAAGCCCTGATGTATGTGGCATGTTCTAATAGTGAATTACAGCCATTTTCGTTTTTCATTATTGCAAGGCTACCTGTTCACCATAGGCCAGGATGGGCAGTTTGATTATTACATCTTATAATCCTAACTGACTCAGGGAACATGGTAGAAATTCGAGTTTAGTATATCTGAACTCAGAATGATAAAATGCATCTTTTAGTGAAGTTGGTTTTAACATTCTGTGTTTGAAAATACAACTTTTAGAAAGTAGGTATTTTCTTGTCTAACCATCCAAGCCTGCCTCTGCTAGGTTGTGTATTCCTTGTCTGGAGTTTGAGTGACAGGGGCTGGGGGATTCCAGGAGACAGGGTGAGTCAGCACTGGACTGAATAGAGAGATCTGCATGGAGATGGGTGGGAGGAGTTGCACCTGGGACCTGAATAGGGCCGTGCCTTCCCTCCATAATGCTGGCTCCACCTCCTGTGGTGCGTCTGATGTCTCTGCCCTGCACTGTGAAAGGAAAGAAGGAGTCATGTAAACAAAGTGCTCCAGGACTGACCAGAACTGGTTTGGACTAGGCAAAGGCCTCTCTGCCTTCAGAGAACAAAGAGAAACTGAGTATAAATATTGGGACCCAAACCCAAGAACTTTAGATCACTTTGGGAAACAAGAAGAAACCTTTGCTGAAGAGAGGAACCAGAGAGACTGAGGAAAGACTATCCCGAAGCTTGAGGGATTGGCCTGCAGTGGTTGCCTGACTGCCAAAGAGAGGAGAAAGGAACTTTGTGTATACTTTTTTCAACTTGTGAAGTATATCCAAGGGCTTGAGGAAAGATCTTGCCTCCTACTGTAGTCTCAGGGACAACAGACTTCGCCAACCAGCTCCCCAAGAGTTCTTTGGAAGTGCCTGCTGTTTTGCGAGGCTTTCTGAGGACTGCGTGTCGCAAGGAGCTGGAAGCACGACTCACGAGCAAGAAGCGTGTCGCCGAAATGCCGCTGCCTCGCATCGCCGGAGAAGAGAATCGACGCTGCATCAGATGCCGCCACATCACCGGGAAGCGTGTCGCAGGGCCTGTCGTGGCCCAGAAAAATGGCTGAGTCATCGTAGGGTCCCCGAAGCGCCTCGCATCGCCGAAGAAGAGGATCGACGTCGCATCAGATGCCGCCGCATCACCGGGAAGCGTGTCGCCGAGCCTGTCGCGGCTCGCTTCGTTACCGAAGCACCTCGCATCGCCGGAGAAGAGGATCGACGTTGCATCAGATGCCACCGCATCACCGGGAAGCGTGTCCCAGGGCCTGTCGTGGCTTGCATCGTTGCCGAAGCGTCTCGGATCGCCATAGAAGAGGATTGACATCTCATCAGACGTCGCCGCATCACCGAGAAGCGTGTCGCAGGGCCTGTCGCGGTCTGCATCATGTTGCATCAAGAAAAATACGTCATCTTTGTTTCATTGCACCGGATGTTCATTGCATCAAGGCGCTGCGTGCCGCATCGCCATGGAAGCGCAGTAAGAAACCGACGCATCACCTCCCCTCACAGAGAAGAACCAACGCATCCCCTACGCAGCAGAAGGGACCAGACGCATCACCGTTCTTGCGTGTAAGGAACTGACGCATCACCTTCCCTATAACACTTTCGTTGTATAGCGTTACGCATCTTAAGGTACATTGCACTCAAAGTGTCGCATTTTAACATCTAAAGAGAACTATGCTAATTCTACCATTTTAAGTACAGTATTATGGATTTTTGTCGTTTGTGGTCTTGTGGTAAGTCTATATAAATAATACTTGTACCCCCTTACCCTGACAAGACGCAAGGGCCCCTACTTGAACAAAGGTACCTACCTCTGCCAACTATAGACCCCCAAATCTAACAGTAAGATGAATCACTTTCAAACAAATGTGTATTACACTTCATTATATTCACGGATCTTCACCTCCTTTCCTTCAGCACAAGCTCTTGAAATACCAACAAACCACAGCTCTGCATTGTAGTCTGGCCCCAACCGTTATGATCCCTTCAAAACCTTTCTCCTGTGGGAAAACCTCGCAGTTCAAACAGCTGAGATATGGAACACACACTCCGCTACAATGCTAAAAACCTACATCCATCTCAAATTCCAGAAACATAAAAAATATAGTTCTAGCCACAATAGTACTTAACTCCTAAGTATAAGTTAGATAAGAGCATGCCCAATTGCTTCTATCCTTGCCTTTTTACTTCAACACACAAGTGTGCTAAATGGAGCACATCCCCAAACATCCCCAAACCTCACAAACGTCACCCAACAGCTCCAATATTGACCCAACCACAAACAACACCCTGTTTCAACCACTCACGCTTCATGACCCCCAGAATCCTCCAGTAGAGCTTCTGGGATAGGGAATGTTAAATCAGTCCTACAGTACAACACAATATAGTAGAATGCTACTCTGCAACCTGAGGGACAAATTAATATTTACCATCCACTGCATTTCACAAATGTGCAGCAATGACTGCAATGGCGCGTATCTATCTGTGTGTGTGTGTGTGTGTGTGTGTGCATTCATGTGTGTGAATCCACTGAGAACCTGGAAACCTTCATGCACAACTGTGTTACCTTGCTTTTGACATATGAGACTAAAGCATCATATGAAGCTGCCATAGTGAGAGTAGGTGTGCTTGCTATGAATCTCAATCACGCAAATCCCCATATTCACGGAGTAGATCCTTTCTCTAGTAACGTCTCTTAGAATATTCATTTAAGGTAATGCAGGGCAAGGTATGATCTATGTCCTGCAACTAAATACATTTTCAAGACAGTATAGAAAGTATAGGCTGGCTCCTTCCAGCAGCATTTCAGTATATATATGTAAAGGACTTTCACTTCAGGCAGAACATAGAAGCACTAAATATACTAACATATAAAAAAAAACATTTAAGAGTCTTTCAGTCTAGGTTCTCACACTCAGTCAATCTTATTCTGTGTTTACTTAACAAGTTTCTATAGAAATATCAAGAGCAGAGGATAGACAACCAATGACTTTGCAAGGTCACATTTATCTGGAAACAAAATGATTATAGTTGTGCAGCACAAAACTCAGTCCAAAGAGGGACTCAGCTGGGACCTGGCCGGCAAGCAGTGAGAAAGGCTGACCCTCTCAAGAATCAGAAACACCCAGGTCGCCACCCAAACCTCCTTTCCCTTCCCCACAGCAACTGTGAGCACAGTACTAAATGTTTCATTTTACATATGAATTTCCTAAATATAATTGCTACAAATTCATAGTTGTTATATGCAGTACAAAGTGAAACTCATAATATATTTACACATTTCATGTTCTATTTAACAACCAGGAACATATCTGCCTGCAGCCGTAAATCATGAGCCTTCATAAAAACTGTGCCACTCCTACATGGCTGCTTTCAGGCCTGAGTAGGCTGCAGATTTTGACTACATTTATTTAGTCCATTAAGCAGCAGAACGCCCGCCAACCTACCATGGGTTTGTTCTATGACCCACATAGGCAGTGCAGTCAGAGGCAGGTTAATACCTCTCTTAAAGGTCTTTTTTCTCGTTTACTTCCTAAACCTGAAGTTTTTTTATTTCTAGGCTCATCTGTAGTGACTGGTTCTCATGGTATATTTTAGGAATGGACATTAACATTTTTAGTTCCAGTTAAATACATCTTCAACTTACTTTCTGATCTTACACTCTCAATACACAAAACAAGAATACAATATGTTAGCCCCCTCAGCTATTGCTTGTTGTAAGCAACAAGAATATTTTTGCTCAGCAGAAACAAAGCCATTGGGAGTTATATCTCTCCGCCTTGACTTATTGCGGTTTCCACCCTTGCCAAGAAAAGGTGTTTCACTTAACAAAGCACATGTCTCCATAGGCGCTAGAAGGTCCACATGCAGCGAGTTTGGCTGCTATGCAACCCCCTCCCCCATCCATCCATATGAATGTGAAGCATAGTTTGAGTCGCACTAACCCACATGGCTTATGCTTGTGTTTAAATCGAAACATGAACCAGAACAAAGCACCCCAAACCTTTAGAGAAGGAGGAGATGCTTCCATCACAGAACATGATGGACAATGGAGGGCAAGAGGAGGAGAATTTCACTGGAAGTTCGAAAGGAAAAATAACGTTTCAGAAAAAAGGGAAAGGAAGATGAAGTGACGGAGGGCAGGAAGAGGTGGACATTAATCTATGAGGTGACAAGACTGCAGGACCACCTTTTGTGGCATCAAAGGTCACTCTAGTCAACAACGCTGTCTTGCAGATGGCATACTTGGTAACACTGTTGCACCAACACACAGGACTACATAATCAGTCCTCCCGAGCAAGGCATATTTTGGGCACTCTTGTTCAGAACAACTTTGAAATGTGTACCCATTTTCAGCTCATTTAAACCCATTTAGTGCCAGGTAGTACTGAATTATACATTCAACTTTCAGAAATGATGGCCGCCAAAACAGCTGAAGGTTCAATCTGTTTTCCATACACCAGCCAAACAGTACCGAAGGAAAGCTTTGGGCAGGATTTGGTAAATCCATGTTTTGCACTTGGATCTAGATTATTTTTGTCATTCAATATTTTACATGAAATTCAGTGTCTAATAAGCCTGATCCCCCACTTTTAGCAAAAACACAGTAATGGTGACTTTGTGGAATGTTAGTGATTTGGTGCATAATTTTAAAATAAGACATTTACAGTTAATGCTTGAAGTTAACGGTTTAATTGACCGATATAATAATGACAAATAAATCCACCTTAACCAGTTCCATTCTTGGAATAACAATGAAAATGAAAAGACTGCTCTGTGGCTTTTCAACATTCTATGAGGTACAATTAGATATGATAATTTTCTCATGAATTCTGTCCGTTCATCTGTTCTTTCTTTGTGTACACTGAACAATGAGCTCCGACTCTTCACGGAATAAGAGAAAGGATGTGCAGGGACAGGAGACAGGTGAAGGACAGAGAAGTAAAGAGAACTGTACAGTGTGACAGGTGAAGTAGAGGGAGAAGGAAGCCAGAGACGGAGATGAGATAAGGGAGGATGGGAGAGATATGAGACAAAGAGAGACAAGTAATGTAGTCAGAAATACATATATATGGTGGCAAAACGAAAAAAAGGTTGCTAAAGAAAGAGAGGGGGCAAGTGTTTAGACTGAGGAAGTGAAAACTAGTGATATGGTAAAGAAAATGTAGAGAACAGGAGAGTCAAAATGGCACTGATGATTGAATGAGAGGGAGGTGGAGGTAGACAAGTAGAGAAGTGAGATAGTGAGAAAGTGTAGAGCGATTCACGGTAAAGAGATTGGTGGTATAGAGACAAATTGAAATGTGGGATAGAAAGACTGATTGAGTAAAGAAAGTAGTGAAGCAAACAGAAAAGTTGATAGATAAGGCTGAAAAGTAGAGAACGAAAGAGGTGAGGTGAAACAGAGGACGAGAGTGGGAAAGAGATGAAAAGGCGGGACAGTCAGAGGTTGAAACAGATGAGGGAGAGAGAGGGATAAATAGATAGAGAGAAATTAGAGAAAATGTAGGGCAGCGAGAGAGTCGTGAGGTAGATACAAAGAAAGAAACAAAGGTGAGATAGATGTGAGAAAGAGAGATGTACAAAGATATAGGTAAAGATACCTGGGGTGACAGTGAGGAGATTGAACACCGTGAGAGAGACTGAGAGAGGTAAGATAGAGAGAGGGAGAGAGAGAGAGAGAGAGATGTGAATTTTAGAGAGGTAAACTAGACGAGGGAGTAGAAGAATCACATCAAGAAGACTCATGGCTGTGCACTGCTTTAAACATGGTGTTGGTTAGAGAAACAACCAATAAACCAGTATCAAGGTTGACCATCATGTCTGTGGGCGAGTAGATTTAGAGTTGTATTGTGCACGCAGTGAGGGTGCCACAACACGAGGGGAGCTGGGTCTTAATGTCCATGATATGGTAGCTCATTCTTTGAGATTTGCAGGTACCTGGAATTCATCCCGCACTGTATGGCGAACCTTAAATAATGCTATCCTATTGAAGTCTGCCCTTGATGCATTCCCATCGCTGTATTAGTACAACACGCCAGATAGAACATGCTTTGGCAAAGACTATAGATCGTGCCTTCAAGCAAAGTGTTAACCAGCCCCTATTGACTTTTCAAATGTTTGTTTGAGCTTGGAATTACAATCAATGTCATTATGCTAGGTGGGTTCCCTTTCTTTAAGTGAGTGTGTGTGGTGGGTTTGCCTGCTCCTGTTTACTAGAGCATACACAAAAACATAGGGCCTCACTTATGAGGCCCTTCTGGATTATTGCGCTGCCGGAACATCACTTTTTTGACGTTCCGGTGGCGCAATGTGCCACTGGCATATTTATAAGGCCACGAAAAGCCACGTTACGTGGCTTTTTTTAATGGCTTTATAAATATGTGCCTCTTTTATGTAGAAAACTGCGTGAAAGGGGAATTTATTGGGTGTTGCTGGGGCGGTTCCCAGCAACATCCTTGGCTTTTTGACACTGCCCCAGATTTACGAGAAATTGTAAATCTAAGGCAGTGGCAAAACCTATGTCTCCCCAGGTGAGGAGTAAGGGAGGCACAACAACGTCTTTCATATAGAAAGACGAAAAACCTCTTGAGATTATTTTTGGGCAATAATCATCCCCATAACACAGGCTCACTTGCACCATGGTGCGAAGGTGACTTTGTGCGCAGCCGCAGGGGAAAAGGACAGGAATGCACCGTATCCAATAAATACGGCGCATTCCCGCCCTTTTCTTCTGCAGTCAGGCAGCGCAGCAGGAAGGCCTGCGGCACTGCCCTACGGCAACATTTCATAAATGAGGCCCGTAGAATGCAAGGATGGAGGAATTCCCACATTAAAAAAGGTGGAACGGGTTTTAATCACAGTTCTAAAATCATTCCCAAATGAAAAAATTAATTTCCTGGGAAAATTCTTTAGACTTTTAGCAAAACTTCTCTGCTGGAATGGCCATATAGGAGTACCAAGCAAAGTGTTAACAGATATATACCGTTGGACTTCTCATCATCGGTGTTCTCCCTGGAAAAAGCACAAGTATTCTCTTGTGTAGATGTAGGGAAATTTAATCCGTGGGGTGGTAACTAATATTTAGTCTCTCACATATACTGAACACTGCCACTGGCTGTAATGGCTATAGTGTACAGTGGTGTGCCACTCAAAGATAAGCCATGAGGTACGGTGAGAGTACATGAGGAATGCATCAGAAGGGATGTCTTAAACAGGTGGGGACTAACTGGACTAAGAAGGAGCACAGATTAACATCAAGATTCCCACACGCGCTCCCCCGGGCGTCCAGAAATGACGTCAGGATCCATGAATACCTCGCCAGGCCTGTACTCTAAAATAGCCGCTCTGAAACTAATACAGAATACCATGACCCCGAGTAGGGAGAGGAGGATGAGAAGAGAGCAGCGCAGCAGAGAGGGTCTCTGGTACTGAGCACCAAGTCCCTCAGTTCGCTAGGGTCATTCCCATCTTTTGCAGGTTGACGTTACTTGAATCGGATAATGAGGTCTCTAGCCTGCTGAATAATGTGAATGAGTTAGTTTTAGTGCACAGTTTTCATGCAGCCATCTAGTCTTACTAATGTGTCTCCTAGCAGTCGCAGTGCCCGTGTAATACAGCAAACTCTCCCGTAAGTTGCAAGTCGAGCTTTTCTAAATATACTAATTGTCCTGAAAATGTGAAACAGAACTTCAGTTACAAATTAAACTTCTTTCTATGACTTTCCACCTTATTTAGTTCCACCTTATTCCCTTCAATATTATTTCACAATCCTCTGTGAATAGTCTCTGTTAGAGTCAGCGGCGGCTGGCACAGGTAAGCGTGGTGAGTGTGGCAGAGCGCGGCAGGGGGGAAGCTGACAGACGACGGAATAGACATTATTTATTTAATTATACTTATTCCGTCGTCTATTGACTTCCCCTCCTCCCACCCGCTTCACCGCATCACCGAGCTTACCTGTTCAAGCAATTGCTAGTTAGATTTATGAGTAGTTAAAAAAAAATCTTTTCTGTTCTTGCACTTTAACCTTTCTTGTCTGCTTGATTTGTCTTTCTATGTGGCAGGAGCTCTGAGAAGCTGACAAAATGAGTGACAAGCTGGATTCCTATGTAACAGTATTGTCATAGGAGTAAATGTGTAAGGCATGACCTGTTTTGCTTGTATTAAAAAATGTCGCTGTAATTTATCCGTCCTGTCATCTGAAACAGGTGTCCCTGCGAGAAAAAGGGCAAAGGTATTCACATAAAAACCAAAGGATCAGGAAACTGGAACCAGTGGCCCAGGGAAGCAATCTCATGCAATTTTATGGTAAGATCCTGTTCGGACACCAGCTGCAAAATCTGGCAACACATGGGGCCTCATTAACAAAGATAACTTACACTTTTGAGCAAGTTTACTACTTTTCATTGTACATAAACTGCCATTTTATAGTAAGTCCAGTATAACATATGGCCAACCACTGGTACTGCACAGCCCTCCCATAGAAAATAAAGGAGGTAGGGACTTGTAGGCTTACCACAAAAGTGCAGTTTGTGAATCCTAAAAAGTGGTAAAACATACTCAAAAGTGTAAGTTTCTCCAAACGTGCAGTTTGTAAGTAGAAATTTGTACAATGTTGTGCAGTACACTGTAGTACTACAAACATTACTGCAAAGTTTGCACATCAGGCCTCCAGGTTGTGGGCACATCTTTCTATAAACAACACCCATGATGGCCGCCTGAGCCATGTTATTGTAGGCAGCCTCATGAAGTCTTGCAAAACGCCGCCTTGTGGAACCACTAAGTCACTCCCAATTTTCCTGATGCATGGAGGGACGGCAAGGCGACTACCTGGTCTGTTGGGGAGGGCTGGCAGAGACTGAGATATGACTCTCAGGAGAGATCAGGCTGGACTATGAGCATCTTTTACAATATATCTAGAGGGGCAGGGCTGGCAGAGGCAGGGATATGACACAAAACACAATAGATGCTCTTCTACACATTAACAACCAGGAAGTAACAGATCATTCCAAAATAAGTACATATACATTTTGAAGCAGACTTAAATGTGAGACTTACAAATATCCAACATTATCCTAAATCAAACTCAATTACATTTTCACAACCAAGTCCAAAAGATGGTTGAGACCGCAGAATGACAGCAATGAATACATCTAAGAAGCCACTGTATGTCCCAAAAAAACACTGGGATTGGCTATTTTTTCTTTAGCAAACCCTCACATTTAACAATCCAATTCTTCAAAGCACACTGAAATTCCTAAATGGTAATTTTTTTATACTTCTTCTAAAACGTCTCCCTATAAGAGCAGCAAATGTTGACTTAGAATGTGTTTTCCATTGCTGATTGCACAGAGCCAGTCTTACCATTTCTCCTGTGATGGATCTTTTTTATTTGTCTGAGAGGTAAAGCGGAGTTAGTATCAATCAGACATTTAAATTTACAGTATCGTCCTTTTGGCCACACATTAAGGACCAGAAATAAGTAAGTAAGGTTAAGTAGGCTTTATTACAAATTAAGGAACAAATTAAGTCTTAGTGTAAAAATACAAAATCCCTACGCGTATGCCAAAGCGCTGAAAGAAATTAAGCCTTAGTAGCATAAAGCATGCAAGAAATTCAGTTGCAGCAATATAGAAGATAAGAAATAGGATTTGATGATCCATGTACAGATTTCTTCCTCTTGTCTATGCATGAATAAATCCAAAGACGTCTAAACCAGTGCTAAACTAAAGTTGTGCAAACTGGGGAAACGTAGTTGAATCAGGGATAGAATAAAGGTGTCAGCATAGTGGAGACTTCAGGAGAAGTTCTCCAAATCAAGGCAATGCATAAATGCATAGCATAAAGCCACACAAAGACAACAAAAGCAAAGATGTCTGTATCCCTCAAAGTCCAAGAAAATATGCCCTCAAGACTAACGGTGTGAACACCAATTAAACCCACAGAACATTCAATAATTCCATGTCATCAACTTCAGTAGTTTTCCACCTTATCTCAGTAGAAATTGGCAACTTTACTCCATTTTCCCATCCTACAATTTGAACATCAGGAAAACCTTGGATGTCTCATTGCTCTTGATATGGCATGAATAGGAGTCATCTCTTAGTTCATTAGCACCTCTCATTCTTGCCAATTCTCCTACCAGACCTCAGTATCTCTAATACTCAATATACCTACCACTAACTATGAGATCATGTGACCGCACCAACATAAGAAAGAAAATTGCAGCGCTAGTAAAACTTTCGCGTTGAAGGTTAAACATTAAGGACAAAATGCTTAAGACCTTTTGTTAAGCCAATTTAGTA
Source organism: Triturus cristatus (assembly GCF_964204655.1). Taxonomy (NCBI): domain Eukaryota; kingdom Metazoa; phylum Chordata; class Amphibia; order Caudata; family Salamandridae; genus Triturus; species Triturus cristatus. The sequence goes on from NC_140587.1 coordinate 607,356,308, forward strand.
AGACAGTCAGTGTACACTTTGAATACTTGATTATATATGCACCTAGGATTATAGAATATATGCAAAACATTAATACATTACTACATAAATACATAAGAATGAAATTCCTGTAAAGACATTATAACTCGGATTGCACAAGTGTAATTGTGAATGAGAACTACAGTTTGTAATATTGTAATGAAAATATTAAATCACACACCTATAGGAATGACTACTTTCTACAGTGAATACACTCTAGCAGTATATCTGGTGCTTTACTTTATATTAATAGGGTTGAGGGCAAACAGTAGATATATTGTACTAGAATGTATGACGTTACAATACAAACATTTACAACGCATGCCTTTACCATGCAGTTTTTACATCCAAACATCCATTACAACGCATGATTTTACCTTGCATGCCATCACAACGCATTTTTAGAAACTACACTTACAACGCATTTCATTACATCACATTATACCATTACAACCATACCATTACAATGCATCCCATTACATTGCATTTAAGGTAAATGTTGGATAGTGTAGGGGTAAAAATTACTATCCCCACTCCAGTGAGTGCAAAGATAGGGTAAGTGTTGGATAGTGTAGGGGTAAAAATTACTATTCCCACTCCAGTGAGTGCAACAGTAGGGTAAGTGTTGGATAGTGTAAGGGTAAAAACTATGCGTTGTAATGGTATGCATTGTAATGGTATGTGTTGCAGTGACATGCGTTGAAATGATAAGCGTTGTAGTGACATGCGATGTAAGGGCTGCGTTGTAATCGCATGCGATGTAAAGGATGTTGCGTTGTAATGACTGCGTTGTAAAGTTAGTGCAATTTGATGACTGCCTTGTAAACATTGTTTCCCATTGTACTAATGCTTGTAAGTATTTTTCTTTGGTGATGTATATGGGAAGGCTTAAATTGTGTGCCTCCAGTAGTTTGTAATTGTGTCTAGATTGGTGAAACGATACATGACCCTTAAGCTGTCATTGTGCAATAACTCTAGACGTGGGTCCCTTGCTTGCTGTGTTACTGGATTCAAGTTAGCCTGATTGATGAGGACTCATACCCCGAAACCGGTCCCAGGATTCTTGTTCCCGTTCCACTGAGGACCTGACCTGTAGTTCGGGCTGAACTGTTCCCATGGGGAGCAAGGTCAAGACTGATTTGCATATGGCTGTTTCCAAACTGGGTGGCCTGGTAAGCAACAGAAAGATGGATTTAACCCATATCTCTTGACTAGGAGTGAGTGTTTGAAAAGTTTAATCACTCCGTCCATCATCTTGTTGTGTTTACTATGCTCACCCTAAGTGGCCGAATGTATGCCCAGACGTGGGTCCCTTGCTCTCTTGGACACCGGATTCAAGCTAGCCTGACTGATGAAGGGTGATACCCCGAGACCAATCCAAGGATGCTTGTTTTCAGATAAGGGAGAGCCTGGCCTGGCAGTTCAGGCTGGACTATTCCCACGTGGAACAGGGTCAAAACTGATTTACATATGCCAGTGTCCAAAGTAGGGAGGCTTGGTGAACAAAAGAACAATGGATTTAACCAAGATCGTTTGACTGGGGATGAGTGTTTGAAAGGTTTCAGCACTCCGTCCATCATCTTGTTTTGTTTTATACCTCATTTTTTGCCATCACTTACATCAGCGCCTTTAAAGACCTAAAACTCATCATCATTCCAGGGTACAATAAAGTCATTGAACACACAGCCATCTCCCTTTTCTTAATGGTGCAGTCCCATAAAATAAATGTCATAACTCTTGTTATTTGAATGCACTCTTATGTATGCTTATTTTAAATAGGAAGTCTGTGAAGTCCTTCATAAATCAGTGTTTTATGAATAATATTCTGTTTTCTGAGGAATGTGTTTTTAACTGACAATATGAATTTGCAAAAAAAAAATCAGTCATCAATTTCAGGAAGTATGGGTTTGTGAGAATCATTTATGTTTCACTGCTGCTTTGTCGAAACCAATTTAATTTCCTCTTCCCCTGTCCAGGTGCCCGTGATGGACTGTAGCTCTTCTCTCCAGCATGGAGACAACTGGAATAGGCACATCAAGTTCACTCTTCAGTCAGTGCTGCACTGTTTTTTTAACTGGTAAAAACAAAAAGCAGTCGCACATCTTTGATGAAATAACAATTTTCCACTCTTGCACATAGAACAGCCTTCATAAAACTCAAAGTTTGAGGAAGTTAAAGCAAGGGCAGAGTTACACCTTGTAGACACACAATACACCCTAGACTAAAAGCATTGGTGGTTTATTTTCTGGACAAAAACAGAAAATGGTCCATAAAAGTGAATGGTAGCTGTCAACGTCTTTCATTATAACGATTTTAGAACAGTAACTCAGAAACAAAATCAAACAACAAGGTGACAAATTGCAATCAAACCAGGATGGAAAATCATTTTGAAAGCAACGAGGGACAAAGGGCTAATTTTCAGGTCCAGCGCCCATGCTCTTTAAATGTAATGATTTACATAGAAGGTTATTGTTCCTCCAGGGAAATGAAATAGGGGGAGAATAAGCTGTAGGTCAGGACTGGTCACCTGGATTGGGAGATCTGATTGATCAGAAGTGAATGCCCTCACACACCCAGAAGGCTGTCATGCTTCATCATTGGCAGATCCTCAGTGTAGCTGCACTGCACTGTCCAACAGGCCCCTCGAGGGGGCTCTTTGTCGGAGGTGTTCTGATTTGATTGTGGTTATGATGAGTGCAAGCGAAGATATCGTGAGTGTAGGGTGGTGCAATGAGTGGTTGAAAATGTCTAAGGGGTACTGAAGATGGTTTTGTAAGGTGGTCAACAACAAATAAATGCTATCCTAGGAACTAATGACCCTTGACAGCTTAAAATGTGTGACCCAGCTGGATATTAGGCAATTCGCCAGGACCAAAATAGATAACACTGACCCTACCACCTGCTCGGGAATGAAGGTGTGTATTAAATAATGTGCCCAATTAATATCTATTGTCAACTATACGTGCTACGCTATGGGACATTTGAAAGCAGACTCTATTAGAGTAGTGTTTGTGCGCCTTCTTAGTAGGCAGAAGACTGTGCTTTGCTGTGGACACAACGTAGTACCGCGCGGTATTTCACCTGTGACTTACCCTCCTCTACAGGCCTGGAGGAAACTGTTGTACGTGGCCCATCGATTGTAGAACAAACGCATACACCACTAAAATGTTGCTTTCTTCAGAAGTCATTGAGAGGCAAAAAGCACGTATCTTTTCTAAAAATACATTCTTTTCCTGGAGGTTGCACAACTTGAAGAGGAGGAAAATCATGTAGACATGTAAAGAAATCCAGTGGATGTCACCAAGTTTCATTAAAAAAGCAAGTGGCTAAGACTTTTAAAAGTTATTCAATGTCCCTTGGGCATACCGAAAATGGCAGTGGTAATGGTTTTTCCACCTCCAGTGATGTCATCATGTGGCAATGGACTGATTTTCTTCTTAGATCCTCCTCACACGATTTCCGGTCGATTCTTGCTCCATCCGGTTTTATGCAAAAGTCTCTCAAAATAAGTTGTTTTCATGGAAAACATGCATCATGATTGCAGTCAGTGCATTAAGCAGGGGCGGTTCCTCCGCTAAGTTGGAGGAGCATCGCCCCAATAAGTGCAAAAAGTAAAAGAAAATTATAATAACGCAATGTTAATACCATTATGTTATTATCATTTTCTTCTTCAGTAAGGAGCCAGCCCGTTTGGGGCAGGCGGGGCTGGGCTTGTCCAATCCTGGGAGAAGAAGGAAAAGTGGTTGCTGCTTTACCTTAAGTACACATTGCCGTTTGGCCGGCCATCATGGGCCAGCCAAACCGACATGCGCACTTTGTATGTTCTTCACTGGCTGTATTGTGCAGCCTAGGTGGAGAATATGCCAGCCTCCTAATTCCCTTCTGAGCGCTCAACCACGATGCTCAGACCAATCACAATGCTGCTATAAAGCAGCGTCGAGATTGGCTAGGGGAGTATGGGAGCCTAGGTGCTTCCTATTCCTGCATCAGAGGGGAGGTGGCGGCTCGCGACAACAAGGTAAGTCATTTTTATTTCTAAACCTCTCCTCCTCACATCCACCATTAACTCCAACCGGTCGCCACTGGCGTTAAGTGAGATGAAAAGCTGGGGAGTCTCTAAAGTAGTGGGGCCAAAGAAGCATAACTAGTAACTTTCAAAGAGGCATGGCCTATGTCATTTCTGAAAATCTGAGACTGTGATTGAAACATTACTAAGGTAATTTGAAGGGGTAGTGGCCATCCAAGTGTCACAGGCACTCCTGTGTTCCCTTCACACCATTTTCTTCTGAGGTCACTCACTCTGTTGGTCACGCCCTTTTAATCCCTACATATTTCTGGAATTCTCTGCCTGCTTATCTCACACAAATCAATCATCTCTTGTCGAAGTAAGGCCAAGGATTCAATATCGATATGCATATAGTTTGCACACCTCTATAATACACTGAAAGGCACTGTGAGAAACTCGCACTGGCATCTGTCTCAACTTCACAGCACTTAATTGTGCCACCTCATAAACACCCACTCACAGCCTGAACTCACTCAGACATCTGGATACCACTCAGTTCATAGTACAGAGGATACAAGAGTTTTGTGTTTAATGAAAACAACTACACAAACACACCATTGTGTAAAAAACTAATTCTCTTTTGGAATTAATGATAGAGTAAAACATGAGAAATGCAAATAGGGATTGCTTCGCTGAGATGAGTACCTTATGGATTTTTCCTGTCATTATTGAGAAATCGATAAGTCTTTTTGCCAATAAATGTAAGCACATGAATATAGAGCCAGATAGGGAGCCATTTCTTACTTAAAGCCCTGATTGCAGTTATCACTGCAAGCAGCATATGTGAGCTGCAAGTGTTGTGCGCTTCTGAATTAAAGTTTATCTTTCATCTAGACTTGGTAATACCCAGAATGCAGGACTCATCCTCCATTTGCCCGAAAGGCTACGACTGGGTTTTGTTAAGTAATTATCTTCCATTATTGTTTACAGACCTATACACTCTCTCACTGGAGGAGGTGCTGCATTACACTGGTTTCCCTTATGCTATTTAATTCTGTCTGTAAAGAATCAGAAATGTGTATTCTTCTGACTTGCTTTTGCTCTTGGATGGTGATCTGTGTGCAACAAAGCATGATAGCAAAAACAACACTTCCAGGTGCACTATCCCACCATATCTCATTGCTACTCGGTCAAAGGGACAGCATGACCCTTCTATCGAATGTCAATGCAGAGTCTACCAATGCTAAGACGTCTCCATTACATTCTAGAGGCATGTACCTGTCAGAGATATGCTGGAAATCTAAGAAGGCGATTTCATAGATTCTGCAAACACTAAGCTCTCAATGCTCCCTTGTGCCTTGGGAGAAGGTGCACAATTTGGCCAAGATGTGCTAAGCAATCAGTTGGAGTATATGATTGGATTATTCGTTCTTCTTGTCTCCTCCCTTATCTATTTTATTTAAATTGCTGCAGACTCTACTTTCAAGTTTTATGTGAAAGAGAGTTTGAAGCAAGAGTTGGGAATCTTCGGAAATTACTCTGGTTCATAGAATCTCCCTCCTCCCACTGACATTCGTAAAACCATCACAATGACTTCCTCCCTTTTGAAAACCTTATAGGTCAGAGTAAATACCGAGGTGAGGGACAGTGACATGGCAGTGTGTGCACATCTCCATGTTTGGTACTGAGTAAACAGATTTAAGCACTTGGCACTAGCTAAACAGATTGAAGAATCTCATGTTGTGACCCTACAAAGAGGTTGAGACTAGCATGAAGCTCACATCCGTTAAAGAAATGTTTGTCAATCGTTTTATCTTCTGTAATATATTAAAGTGCATTTTTGATTGAATCAAACTTTGTCAGGGAGATGCCTTGTGCCCAGCCTTCTAGCCAAAATGGAAAAGCTTGTGACTGTGAAGAATTCTCTGTTTATATGTTTTATGGGTACTCAGGTTATGAGCTTTAAATCTATGGTATTCAGTAGACTAACCGTCCCTCCACCTGATAGAGTCCTTTGCATGATAAGAAAAAACCTCAAATTCACCCTCATCCTTATTCTCTAACCACAAAAATATTTGCTGCCAGAAATAGCCTACGTAGCCATAAGGGGGTTTTACACCACTTCCTGGAATTGCCTGCATGACCTCAACATTGACAACATTAAATCCATTTTAACAAATATGGTACTGTCTAACAGTTCTTGATATCACCCAATGTGCATTTAGCATCACTGACATAACATCAACACTCATAATATGGACCTACAAATTTATCAACACACAAATATAGATAACATAAATATGGATATCCTATAATTATTTAAAAAAATACATAAATATCAACACAAACATATCGTCATACAATAACATTCGATATCACTAATATTGATGATAACATTATTATTATAACTAATATCGAAAACATTAAATAAACATACAAAATGACACAAATATCGATAACAAAAATATAGACCACACAATTATCGTCAAAAACAAAATATCGACACCTTAAAAATATTTTTACAAAACAATATACATAAAAAATAAACAATATTACAAACACACAACATATTAAATATATAAAATTAACATTAAATAAATTATTCGAAAAAATACCGTTAACATAATTAAAACATCAAATTATTTACATGCACAATATATAACATACATAATTTTTATTACACCTTCAATGCAATATAAATTACAAATAACATACTATTATACTTTTAAATACAGTAAGAATAAAAATATTATAACTGAACATTAATTAGCGTTTCCCATATAAGGAAACAACTGCCAAAATAATTGAGAACATTAATACAACTAATAAAAAACAACTTCCCTTGTTTTCGGGCTCCCAGGGCTGGGACCCTTGATGTGGGATGATCCCAGGGTCTCCGCGCTGGACATCGCGCTGGGCTTTCGGGGCTGCGAGAGTGGTCCTCCACTCACGGCCTGCTGAGCTCCACCTGGACTTCCTTGGTTCCGTGCTCTCAAGGTGGGGACGAGGAGCCCTGGTTTTGTGAAATAGATGGGCCTCCCCACCGCCACCGCTGTTGATTCCTAGGAGGGCTTGACCGTTTCGGGGGCCGTTCTTCCTGGGCTTGCCAGGAACTCCGGAGGCACTCTTTCTGAATCGGACCCTAGCGCGCCGGAGACGCTCTTGTTAGGTCGGACGTCGCGATGGGTATGCCTCGCCCCTGCTGAGTCCCTGGGCGCGGGGTTGGCGAGATGAGTGATCCGCTTCAGCCTGGTAGTCCTTTCACATCCTGTCCCTTGGTTGGTGCACTGGGAACAGCTGCTCACAGCCGACTGACTTTCAGCAGCATACGGCGTGACGATCCACCTCCAGAGGGGCCAAGTCCCGGGTGTCTCCTGGTGTTCAACACCACTTCTTGTGTCGTGGGAGGCCTGATTTGCTATGATCCAGTGGCTCCCTGTGTTACGGTCGTTGGGCCGTGCGTTTTCCCGCTCCGGGTGGTTGTTGCCCCATGGTCCCTGTGGTTTCCCCTCCTACTAACTTCTGCATTTGTCATGATCGTGATGCAGAACTTAATGTTCTGGGATCACTTCCAATCCGTTTACACAATATTTACCACCCCCCCCGGTGACCCTCTTCCATTTGTAGAGGAACTGTCTGATCTTTCCAACTCTAAAAATTTCTTCTTCCTAGGAGACGTTAACCTCCACTGGAACAAAAAGGATGACCCCTCTGTTAACCTCCTCTCTGATCTACTGGACATTAATTACCTGATTCAACTTTGCTATTCTCTGACCCACACCAAAGGGGCCACTCTTGACACTATCATTACTTGCAATGACTTGGCCTCCCTTTCCAACATCGTCCCCATTGACTGGTCAGACCATCACGTCATCCTCTTCTTGATCACTAACATGATGCCCCCCCCATCAAAACCATTAAACACGGGAAACTGACTAGAAACCTTCACCGTATTCCCCCGGCTGAATTGAAGTCCAAAGTCAAAGCACAACTGCAGCTCATCCACTTCTCCCAAAATGCAAATGATCTCACTGTGCATTTTAACAAATCCATAATTGAGGTCCATGACCAAATTGCCCCAGAAAAACCAAAACCACAAAAAAACACCTCCTCCAAATCTTGGTTCAATGCTGACCTCAACAGGGACAGACGTTCTCTTAGAATGATTGAACGCACTTGAAGACAACACCCATCCCCCACAAATCTGACCATCCCAAGATCTGCTAGGTCCCAGTATAAAAAACACATTCTCAACAAAAAGGCCTCCTTCTTCCATTCACAACTGGATCGGGCCAAAAATAGACCCAGAGAACTGTTCATCATTGTTAAAAACCAAACAGATTTTGCTCCCGTCTAGTTACTGGCCTCAACCGAGAAATGTGAAGAAATTGCCAAATTCTTCACTGAAAAAATCAACAAAATTGATCAATCCTTCATCTTAACCCCCTCCCCCTCAATACCTTACTCCCCTTTGACATTTCTCCCAAAGATTTCCCCGTTTCTTCTATTCCTCCTGACGCCTCTCTCCTCTCCCACGTCATTCCCCCGCCTGAACTCTACCCCACCTACCCCCTGCTAAAAAATAATGAGTCCTGGCATAATTTCCACCCTGCTACCGAACGTGATGTCCTTAACATCTTTACTAGACTCAAACCTTCCTCTCACACCAAGACCCACTCCCTGCTAACCTTGTCCAAGATTTAAAACACATCATTGCTCCCTATTGGACCACTATCATTAACTCTTCATTGGCTACGGGTTGTGTCCCTGTCTCCCTCCAACTTGGACAAATTACCCCCATCCTCAAAAATCCTCAAGCATATCCAAATGACCTTAACAATCTCCGTCCTATCTCTAACCTCCCACTTCTCTCTAAAGCCCTCGAAAATGTGTCCTGCTTCAATTGCACAAACACATTTTCACTTTTAATCTGTTGGACCAACTTCAATCAGGATTTAGAAAGGGCTGCAGTACTGAATCGCCATGATTAATGTAATTGATGACATTCACCAATCTCTCGACAAGGGCAAGTCCTCCCTTCTCATCCTCCTTGACCTCTCTGCTGCGTTCGATACTGTCAACCACTCTGCCCTTCTTAGCACTCTCAAAGACCGTTTTGGCCTTAATGGCTCAGTCCTCGAGTGGTTTGCTTCCTTCTTCCAACACAGAACCCAACAAATTAAAATTATTGATTGCTTCTCTAAACCTAGGCCTATCTCCCCTGGTGTCCCCCAGGGATCTATACTCTCTCCCTCTCTTTTCAACCTCTTCATGGAACCTCAAACCCTCATTCTTAAGCAATCGGGAATCAATTACCACCTTTACGCCGATGACACCCAAATCTATTGCACGATTAAATCAAGTTCTGATATCTTACACCTCAATGACACCCTGATTAAGATGCAATCCTGCTTCCATTGTAACCACCTCAAACTCAACCCTAAAAAAACCGAAATCATCCTCTTCTCGCCAAAAAACAAGCTGCTTCCCATCAAGGCCTGGATCTCGGAGCATAAAGCTCTCAACTGTTGTCTCACCTTTTCCAGCTCAGTTAAATCCCTCGGGATCAACATTGACCAGAACCTCAGTCTCATTTCCCACATAAAAAATTCAGCAATGGGTGCTCTCTTCACGCTATATCACCTCAAGAAAATCAAACCCTTCATTCTTACTGAGGACTTTAAATATGTTGTCCAATCACTGGTCCTGTCTAAAATCGACTATGGCAACGCCATCCTCACTGAAATACCTAAACTCTACTTAACCTCAATAAAATCTGTTCTCAACGTTGCTGCGATGCTTATCACAGATTTCAAACAGTTCGATCACATCTCTCCGGCCCTCAAATCCCTCAAATGGCTCCCCGTTGAAGGCAGATCCACCTACAAAACCGCTTGAATCATGCATAAAGCCTTTCATCAAAACACCCCTCAGTACCTATTGGAGAAACTCCACAAAGCAGGCAGCTCCAGAGAGTTGAAGAGCATCGACACACTCGCTCTCATTCCCCCTGTGTTAAATAAAAAATCCACACAATCACGCTCCTTTTCTGGAAATGTGCCAACCATCTGGAATTCACTCCCCATAGAATTACGCTGCAACCCCTCCTACTACAGCTTTAAAAAAGCCCTGAAATGGCACCTTCTCAACTACTACTGGGGTCCTTAATCCCTACACTGGACACATGTCCCAGTCCAGCGTCTCACTGTTTTGTTTCTCACTCATCGATCCTCTGACTTCCTCCTCGCCCCCCTTTCTCATAATCTACCCTATCTTACTTCATTGCCCTCCTATATCACTAAGTCCTCTTATTGTCTCAGCTTGCGTCTCTCTGTTCAGGGCTCTCCTTACTGATCATCTGACTTCCTCGTCCCCCCTCTTCCTACAGCCACCCCTTTTAACTACCTTCTCCTCTTATTCAACTTTAATCTCCCTTTAGCCCCAGCCCTCATTGACCCAGTGCTTCCTCACCCTTCCCCCTTTTAATGTCTCCCCCATCCATGCCTCCCCCCTCCCTTTTTCAGCCAGCCCAACCACACAATTTTTACTCATGACTCGCTATATTCTATTGTAAATCCGGATGTCATTAGTCTTTGGTAATCATTTCTGTCAGTTTTTTATTGATCTTAGTGGTCTGTATTTTTTATCTTTATACAAATGTTACCTCACCACTCTTGCATTACTACTCATGACTCGCTGTATTCTATTGCTAATCTTGATGTAACCATGTAAAGCGCTCTGATACCCTAGTGTCCAGCCAGCGCTATATAAAACCTTTTAAATAAAATAAAAAATAAAAATAACCTACAACTTAAATAACCCAAGAAGATTGAAAGCACAATTAAACAAACACTATATAAACTGACGAAAATGTAACATTATTTGATCCTCCAACAACAAAGCAAAGAACAAGGGGAATCTCTGCCGGATTTCTTCTGCAACATTTGACTTCCTCATTCAAAGTTCTAATTCCAACTTTACAAAGTAAGTAAAATATCTATTTAATGTTGCAACTGTAGAAAATAATGGTAAAGCACTTTATACAATAATTAAATAAAGAATGTATTTTTTTTAAATTATATCTCCTCTACAGAAACTACAAAAGAGAGTCAACTAACTACAAACCTAATCAAAAAGCCACGTTGCCAAAAAAATAAGTTATAATCCAAATTAAACTTTCAAAAAAACTAAAAATCCCAACCCAAAATGCCCACTGCCCACACAAACTCCGAAATACCAAAAATGCTGTTAAGCACATTTATTAAAATTATCATTTTTCTTCTGCAGGAAATTAAAAGAAACACTAAAGCCAAGCACCAAAAGATACACCTCAGCATAAAACAAAATCAACATATTCAAGCATGTAAGTATATTTTTGTATTTAAAAGTCTGTATTACAATAAAAACAATTACAATACATTTAATATTTGTTATATACATTTCTCATAGTATTTCAAACATCAGAATGACAGAAGGTGCACAATTCATTACTTGCCAGAAAGGAATTTTTTTATTATGATATATGGGATATGTCTACACCCAAGAAAAACAGACAAAGTTAATTGGAAATGCAGCAAATATTATTCATATGCATGTTATGGGAGGGCTACAACAAAATAAACTACTGTATTGAATGTTAAGGAACATAACCACCCCCTAACATATCTGAAATAGAAGTGAGAGACGCTTTAGAGACTCTGAAAGAAGCCAGCACTTGCTCTCAAAAATCTACAACTGATATAATAAAAGATGTACTCCCCAGAGTTCCAGAACATATCACTGGCCAATTACCCTCTGCCTCAACATTAAAAAAGCTAATAGCTAGAACAAAAAAATCAACTGAAACTGCTCCAGCAAGGAGTGCAAAATCCCTCCCTTCATCACAGACCAAAGATCTCACATACACACATTATCCATACGTTCGCTGGTGGGGCCCATAACACCAACATTCACTCACCATTAATCTGTGTTTCTTGGGAGGCGATTATCTTCCAAACGCTGGCATGAGAAGGAAAGACCACTTCACCCTAATGAGTGACAATTCTACACAACCTTCTTATACTGATTAGGCCCTGAATTTCACCTTTAGTATTCCTCTCATAAATCGGGATGGATCAGTTAGTTGCTGGTTTAGCTTAATTTCTAATTCTCTAATTAACCTTTTCGTTAACACATTTCAATGAATAAACAACCCAACTCATTTCTGTAGATATTCAATTTCAATCTTTATATTAATATTGCAAATTAAATCATTCATTTGATCAAGTTGCCATTCATATTTACCTATTCTGGCTATTTGTCGTCCTCTATGTCAAATCTGGCAGTCTCGCAAATCTATGCCCATCTAATTTAGTAAGTTCAGTTCATCTAGAGTTGGGGCATTAATTCAGTCCAGAGTATAGAGTTGAAAGTGACCACTGTTGAACTTGCGGAGAATTTATTGGCTTTGGAATACCGCACCTTGAGGTTCCGTGTGGGACGGAACGACACTTTTGAGTGGTGACGAATATGGATGAGTTGGGTATCTACGAACCGCAAATGACGAGTATAGTGGGTATACGCAGTTTCGCTACGCAACCACGTATGGTTCGTCTTATTTTTGGGTTTGTTCATCTGAACCCTCGGGTTCCATTTTAGATACGGCATCCATTTTGTTTCTTGCCCTCAAGTAGCCAGCGAACTGACTTTGTCCGCTTCGTGACCCTGGGACTCCCAAGCTTACACGAGGGACACGTGTTCCTTTGAGTATGACTTTTATGACGAGGGAAATGACACGACGAAGGCAGATGGCCCCGCTCAAGGCTCATCTTGCCGTGCCGGTCTATTGTTTCAGTCATGCATACATTAGACACGGGGTCTCTGATCCCGTTATCAAGTTCCCTTTATTACTCCTAACACTCTTCTCTAATCTGTTGTGCATCCTTGTCCTTTCTTTGCATCTGTTTTTGTCCCTTCTCCTAATGTGTTTACGGTCAGGATGGAATGTGTTTTATTGCAGAGAAGGTATGTTTTTACAGTTGGGAACTGGCAATACTGTTGTAATTATGTTCCGGCCTCCTGAAACATGAACGCGACTCTTTTGAAGTTTATTGTGGGAACTGAGTTGTAATCTTTGTTCACCATACTGTTCTATGGGAAAAACGTGTATAAAAGGAGCGATCCACTTTTGCAACTCGAAGCAGTCTCCGAGAACCTACACGTTGTGTACTTCTTGTGACCTCTGTATCCCTGCAGTAAATAAACGCTGATCTCTGACGTCGCTGGAAGTGTCCCGTGTCTCTGTGTTTGGTACGCCAGAACAGGTAACCCACGAAGGTTTCAGGTGTTGTTCCCTGGCACCGCTGGGTCTTAGAATAACCCAGTCCTTCAGTTGGCGCCCAACGTGGGGCGACATCAACGGTACAGGTCCAAAGCCCGACGATCGTGAGGAACTTCGTGTGAAATCTCCGAGGGAAGGTGCACCCCGCTTCATCGATCCAGTTGTCGAAATAAGTGGCCCGACGTCTTTTCCCGCGAAGATCCCCGGCTCCTGACGGCTGCGACGGACTGATGCCCTGACTGTCGACCTGTTTTGGCGCCTGGCGTAGTCCTTTGTACGGCGAGACGATAGACGGGCCTTCCTGGTGACGCCATTGTTCTCTCAGTTAAGTATTTGTGGGTCGCTCCCGGTGTTCCTTTGTTGTTTGCATGGTACCATAGCATTCGTGGTTCTTAGTTGTTGGGTTTTATTTGACGATTGCAATTGCCAAAAACCGAGGGTCTCGCATTTTTTTGCGAGGATATCATAAATTCGATAGCCCTTGAAGTTTGTAAACTCGGTTAGTGTGCACGATGCCTGGCCGTAGTACTTTGTTTGGGTTTCTCAAATGTTGCAGAATGGATTCCCGGCTGGAGGATTCATGTCCGATACCTCCGGTTGGAACTCCAATTTACGAGCTCTATAGTCGCCATGGTGTGGGTCCTATCGTGTATAATGAATATTGGGTCCGCTACACTAAAAATGATGGTGTTCTTAGTTGGCCATCTCATGGTAGTTTCGAAACTGCCGTTTTAGATAATTTGGAAGCTAAACTGTTTAAAAAGAAGGCTAGGCCGGCCATGTTTGATTCCTTCCGGTTATGGCGGAAAGAGGCCAAGCAGAAAGAAATCAAACAGAGTAAGAAAAATAAAAGAGAAGGCGTTATTACGGTGATGCGAGATGCTGAACAGTATCAGCGAGACAAAGATGAGAAAGAGCAGGAAGTTAGTGCTCGACTTCATCATATGGCGGTGGATAAATGTTATCCGGTGCTACCGTCTAATGTCGATAAATCGGGAGAAGAAGCGGTAGAGGATTCGCTATTGTCTTATCTGTTGAAATCACCACCTCCCTATGCTCCCGATACTCTGGGCCCTGTGATTCTACCTCTTCCTCCACCTGCTGTTTTGGCGGCTGCTGGTCAGCCCGCCGTTCCTCCCGCTCTCCCGAATCCCCTTGTGCCACAGATCGTTCATCCTCTTTTACCGGCTTCTCTTCCTACTGCGCCTTTTCAAGTCCCTCCTCAGTCTGTCGTTCCCACTACTCCTGGTGCCGCGTCTACTTCTATTGCCTCCACCCCTACTGTTGCTGCGCCTGCATCTTCTTCCTCTTCTCCTTCTGTTCGTAGTCGTCTCCTGACTGCTGTTGCTACTCTTTATTCCCCGCTTTTTGGGCCAATACTCGGCTCGACTCTTGCAGATGTCGCTCAGAGGCGCAGCCAGCTTCCTGATGGTAGGGAACGTGAATCGTTGGCAAAAATGGCACGTAAATGGATTCGTAATCCTGTTAAATACACTTCGCGTGTAGTGTTTGAAACATTTTCTCAGTTTAATGCGCCCACTCAACGATTCGTGTTTGAGGAATTGTGTAAATCGTTGAAGGAGGAGTGGGATCATGATGTGGTAGATAATGTACCGTCTGAGGTTTCTGAGCTCCAGCATCAGTTCACAACTGGTGTGATCGTTGGTGGCAAGGTTCGAGAAGCTCTAGAACGTTTGTTATCATTTCGATGTACAGTGCAACCTCGAGCATTGTTTAAGGAAGAGACCGCAGAGTGGATGGCAAAACCTGGTCAATATCCGATGCGGGAAGTTCCCCCAGTATGGATGCCAGGTGATCCTAATGCTAACCCTGCTGTCCCAGGCCATTTTCAGAGAGTGTGGATACACCTCCCTTGGAAACGATCGGAAGTCCTACAGGTGAAGCAAACTTTGCCTGATCCCCGTAAAAATCCAGCAGGTTATTATAAGGAGCTGTCCCAATTGGTGGATGCTACTGTTATGAACCTTGCTGATATTGACATGTTGTTTGGCAATGTAGTGTCCCAACAGATTTGGGCGAAAATTCGTCACGAGAATAACGCGGCCGAGTTAGGCGTTGACTGGGCTGCCCTTACGGCGGCAGACGCTCAGCAAGTCGGTGGGGCTAAGCCTGAGCAGCTTATTGTGGCTTTGCCCCAGAGGATAATTACCCTTATGAAAACGCTTATGCCGGCGATGCGCGTCAATTGGGACAAGTTGTCCGCGTGCAAGCAAAAGAGGGATGAAAGCGTTTCCGATTTCTTTACGAGATTCGAGGAATCATTTGTTGATCATAGTGGCCAGGACATGGGTTCAGAGGGTGGTCAGCAGCTGTTTGTTGATAAGTTTGTAATGAACTTGTTGCCCGAACTTAGCAATAAGTTGAAAAATTCTGAGAGTTCGTGGGCTGTTTCTACCACTGCTCAAATATTGGCTACGGCCCAATATTACGAAAATAGGGAAAAGGAGGAAAGTGAACGTGCAGATAAGAAAACAAAGGATCTTAAAACTAAGGTCTTATTGCAGCAAGCGTATCCTCCGCGCTCGAATTTCAGTGATTCGCAACAGCCAAATCGATCGCAATCACAGTTCTCCAGATCGCAGACGCGAAATGGCTCTCCCGCACCTCGTTTTGTGTTGGGATATAATCAATGTGCGTATTGTCGAGGGGAGGGCCATTTGAAGTTTAATTGTCCGGTTCTCCGTGATAGGAATAATGGTGTGTCAGCCCGAGGAGGTCGTGGTGGTCCTCAACAAGCTTCACGTGGTAGAGGTCGTGGAGTTACTCAGAATCAGGCCGAGCGTTTTGCCACTTCCTCAGACTCGCAGAATTTTTTCGATCGACGCGAACCATCGTCCGGTAGATCTGCACAGTATCATGTGGATGAATGTTACGTTGAGCGTGATGTTGATACGGATGGTATCTACTAGGACAGCCATAGACAAAGGAAGGGAGAAGTATCAGTTCCGGTTGATCAGAGAGGGCCTTATGTTGCAGTAGCCACATTGGGCGTCGTTGAGCCTTTTCTGTTGGACACTGGTGCAGCAAAAAGTTCCATTATGCATTCGGAACTCCCTGGCGCGCCTTTGTCTGGCTTAACGAATGTTTCCGTTGGATTCTCTGGCGCCCCCGTTAGCAATCCAGTTTCTAGCCCCTTGCCCCTTACGATTGGGTCTCATGAGTTAGAAGCTCCTTTGATTTTGACTACTGGTTGTGGTGAGAATCTTTTGGGCTTGGATTTGTTGAAGAGGTTACATGCGACTTTGTACTGCTCTCCTACGGGTGTGGAGCTTACATTGGGTGAGAATGTGATTTCCCCTATGTATCTATCGATCGATAAGCTCCCACCGGAATTGAGTTCTCTTCCGGTTTCTTTGTGGGCGACAGGTCCCAATGATGTGGGCCTGCTGGATATCCCACCTTATGTTGTTCAATTGAAAGTTGATGCGCGCTTACCACGCATACCCCAGTATCGTATTTCCCTTGATGGTGAACGGGCACTATTAGCGATCATTTATGATCTGATCGGTAAAGATGTTATCGAGGAGACACGAGGTAACGTGTGTAATAGTCCTGTGTTGCCTATTCTGAAACGAACTGATCCGTCCAAGCCCCCCGTGTACCGTCTAGTTATTGACTTACGGGAAGTAAATAAAATTGTTGTCCCGCAGTTTCCTGTGGTTCCAGACATTACAGCTTTACTGACTCTGATTCCAGCCTCTGCATCCTGGTTCTCGGTAATCGATCTGAAGAATGCGTTCTTTAGCATTCCGATTGCTGAGGAAAGTCGTGATTTGTTCGGATTTTCGTTAGGAGGTCGCAGTTTCCGGTTCAAACGCACACCTCAAGGCTACTGTGAGAGCCCATCGATATACAGCCAAGCTCTTAAGAGTCAACTAGATGCATTTGTGCTGCCGACTGGTGCGGCTTTGATTCAGTATGTCGACGATCTGTTGGTAGCTGCAGATACTGAACAAGTTTGCAAGACTGCTACTGTGTCACTGTTACAGCATCTCTGTGACTTACACCACAAAGTGTCACCTTCTAAATTGCAATATTGTTGTCAAGAAGTTACCTACTTAGGTCACTTATTGTCAAAGGCGGGAAGAAGGTTGACCCCTGAAAGAATCGCAGCAATTGCTCGAATGACTGTGCCGACGAACCAGAGAGATGTGCGTGCCTTTTTAGGTATCACGTCATACTGCAGACAGTGGATTCCGAATTTTTCACTGTTAGCGAAGCCATTGAT
Source organism: Triturus cristatus (assembly GCF_964204655.1). NCBI lineage: Eukaryota > Metazoa > Chordata > Amphibia > Caudata > Salamandridae > Triturus > Triturus cristatus. The sequence goes on from NC_140587.1 coordinate 607,373,900, forward strand.
AGCTCTCACGTGCAAGGACGTTTCGACTCCTTTGCCATGGACGGAGGAATGTCAGAAAAGTTTTTCTGAACTACGTGATGCACTGTGTTCGGCTCCCGTGTTAGGTACTCCTGATTACAGCAAGCCATTCACATTATACGTTCACGAGAGGGAAGGTTGTGCGTTGAGTGTTTTAACGCAACAATTTGGTGGCAAGCAGCGCCCGTGTGCATATTTTTCCTCGACCTTAGACCCGGTAGCTAGAGCGTTGCCAAGTTGCTTGAGGGCGACAGCGGCAGCAGCGGCGTCTATTCGGCAGTCCGCAGGTCTTGTTATGGATAATATGCTCATGGTGATGGTTCCGCATGCAGTTGATACTCTTTTGAATCGGGCAAAGACTCAACATCTGACGAGTGCAAGGTTGTCTGGGTACGAGCTGACCCTTTTGGCAAGTCATATACAGATCAAACATTGTAATGTACTGAATCCAGCGACATTGTTGCCGATTAATATGGAATCAGATGATGTGCCACCACATGATTGTTATTTACGAACTGAGGAAGAAACAAAAGGTCGTGTGGACCTGAAAAACACTCCCTTGACAGATCCCGATGGTATTTTGTATGTGGATGGCTCGTGCTTTAAATTGCCGAATGGCGATGTGACGACTGCGTATGCTGTAGTGACGTTGAGCACGGTTGTGGAAACTGCGAGATTGAATCAGAATTCAGCACAAGCTGCAGAGTTGATTGCATTGACAATAGCGTGTGTTTTGTCTAAAGGAAAGCGAGTGAATGTGTTTACCGACAGTCAGTACGCATTCGGTGTTGCGCATAACTTTGGAAGACTGTGGAGAGAAAGAGGATTTATGACATCGCATGGTACGAAGATTCAGCATGGGCAGCTCGTGAATGACCTTTTGGATGCACTTACATTGCCTAAACAAGTGGCGATTGTTAAATGTAGTGCACATCGGAAAGTGACGGATGATGTTGGTCGTGGCAATGCGTTTGCGGATGAGATTGCTAAGGAAACGGCTAAGGATCTTGCGACCCGAATGTATGTCACGAGCTCAGTGAGGTGGCCGACGGAGACTGGTATGTGTGAAAATACTATTGAGAGTGTGAAAGCAATTCAGAACGAAGCTACTAAAGCTGAAAAGACTAAGTGGAAAGAAAGTACGGGAAAGTTGGACATGCATGGATGTTGGGTTGACCTGACGGAATGTCAGAGGTGGATGTTACCAGATGCGTACGTATTAGCTGTTGTGACGATGGCTCATGGGTTGTCACATATCAGTGCGAAAGGAATATGTAGGTTCTTGTCCCCTGTATGGAGGAATGAGGGTATTGCTAAATGTGCCGAGAGAGTGGTTAAGAATTGTATGGTGGTAGGTTCACCCACTGAGAGGATTTCTGAATTTGTTGACCTGAGATTGCAAAAATATGTTGTAAACCTCCCGTCATACATAAGGGACAGTAAGGATATACTGGTTAAATTTAAGGATTTTGAATGGTCGGAAGAATTACTTTTTGTAACTTTTGATGTAGAAAGCCTCTACACGTGTATCCGCAAGGATCTTGGGCTTTCGGCCATCCAGTCCTTTTTGGACAAAGAGAATGCTGACCAGTTTTCCTTCAATGAGATGATCATGGAGATGATTGACATTATTCTATGTAACAACTTTTTCCTCTTTGACAGATGTTGGTTCCAACAAATCCTTGGTACTGCGATGGGTTCCAGGTTTGCTCCCTCTTATGCCTGCCTTTTTATGGGGTGGTTTGAGAGGGAGCATGCCTGGGGCAGAGGTGCCTCCCCCTGGACTGATCACATAGTCTTTTGGGGGAGGTACATCGACGATGTTATCTGTCTCTGGTCTGGTTCAGTGGAAGAATTGAATGAGTACTTTATGTACCTGAACAACAATCAATATAATGTCAAATTTACAATGGCTTTTGGTAAAGATAGTATCAACTTCTTGGATATTAAATTCTTTATAAAAGAAGGGAAAATACACAGCACCCTTCACAGGAAAGACACAGCCTGTAATGGGATCCTTCATGCGAACAGTGCCCATGCTCGCTCTGTTGTTAACAACATCCCCTATGGGGAAATGATTAGAATCCGTAGGAATTGCAGCGATGATGACACTTTCCTCAATAACATCTCAGAGTCCAGTACTAGATTCTTACAGAGGGGGTACACGAGGGAGGTTGTGGATAAAGCCATTGAAAAAGTAAAATGTCGGACTAGAGAAGACACCCTAGGACCATCCCAGAAAAAGAAGAAACCTGATGCTAATCCAGTTAGGTTTATTACACAGTATAATGCCAATAGTCCGAAGGTCTTTAACATCCTAAAGAAGAACTGGAGTGTACTTGGAGAGGTTCCATCACTTAAGAGCTGTCTCACTGATTTTCCATCGGTTACATATAGAAGAGGCAGGTCACTGCGCAACTTCTTATGTCCCAGTTACGTTACCACTCCGAGGGAAACGTGGTTGCCAGTTAAACCAAAAGGTTTTTTCACCTGTGGAACATGTAACATGTGTCCACATGGAAGGAACAAAATTTCCAATTTCTGCTATAACACTTGCGTTAAGTATGATATATTGCACTTTATTAATTGCAATACTACTCATGTTGTTTACATAATAGGATGTAATTGTGACATCATTTATGTTGGTAGTACAATCCGCCCATTAAAAGTCCGAATACAGGAACATCGTCGGGCCATTGTAAATAAAGATCGGAGATATCCCTTGAGTGAACACTATAGACTTGCACATGTAAACAGTGATGATTTCTGGTTCCATGGAATAGATCATGTCCCTATTACCAATAGAGGGGGGAATAGGGAACTCCTGGTGCGACAAAAGGAGGCAAAGTGGATATGCAGACTTAGGGCAACCGAGGCAGGACATAACACGGATAAGGAACTACATTATTTTTTGGGGTAGTGTTGTTTCCCAAACAGGTTATGCTAGCACTATATACTCTGGCTGCTTCATTTGTGAATCACTCTGTCTAAATGGAATTAGTAAGGCTTTGTATGCATCATATAATCTGTTATTATTTACGATGTTTATTACCTATGATCGTATGTGCCTTGCGTTACTGAAAGAAAAAAGGATGCAGCTTATATACACCAAATAAGTAATGAAATTTGGTTCGCTGCTTATATACTTTTGATCTCGTTTTTCTTGTTTATTAATTCCTTGTATGCCCTACTCTGGCTTACCTTATTCATTTTATTATAATTATTCTTTATTTATTCTTTGAAAATATTCTCTTATCTGGTTATTCTTTTTTCCTTTGCCTTTCCTTTCTGCCATATACATGGTCTTTCTATGGTCTTTACTGTGTGTAATTTACCATTCCAAGATGGCTGCTGTATTCACTTTGAAATATAGTCCTTGCAGTTCTCTTAGCACTATTGGTGGTTTCTTTTGCCTTTTTTTGCCTTTATTTTTCTTTTTTTACTAATAATCAATTCAGGCTCTAATCTTGGTTAATTCATTGCACTACTGTATATCGTTACTAAACTGGTCTTGGCAGACCATGGACTGCAATGGGTATGCATACCAAATTAGGCCATTCCATGATGGCGGCGCATTTAGGGAACTTGGTCTTGTCCCTTTATTATGTTCATTCTACACGTCAGCCAATTACGCGTGGTTATACTTGGCCGGTGTATTTAAACCGACCGGGATGTGCAGGTCTGCTTGCTTCGCCGCTCCGCTGCTGGTTATCATGCCGCTGGTTGCTTTACGAATACGGAGGTGAGTACTTGTGCGCGGGTCGCTTTATATGGACAGATCACCAGGGGGGTGAATTTTCATCAGATTATCCCCTTTATATTGGGATGTTACGTTTTGGTTACAGCTGTAGCTTACTTGGGTGTCTCCGCAAGGTGGTTCCTTTAGGCTCGGTGGAGCAAACATGCTAATGCCGTTTTTCTTCGTTTCTCAATATTTCAAACGATGCACGTGTTGCTGCTTGCTAAAGGATTATAATGTGCTACTTGCTTACTGTGGCGCTGTAATATGTTCACCACATTAGATTTGTGGGTCGGTTTTTAGACTAAGGACAATGGGGGTGCACATACATTTTATTATTCTATATGTTACGTTTCTCTAACCCTTTGGCCTCTGACATGTACATATAATGGTTTGCATACTGGCTTATTGGTCACAAACCTAATGGGTTACTTTGTGATGGATTTTGACATGATTATTGCCCGTTTTTATTACTTATGGGTTTTTATATTTTCAATTGCTTTAAACACATTGACGCACTTTCATTTGTATGTGTTATTAGGCACATTTCTTAATTGAGTGTCGAGAATGACACGATGTTTTTATTTACGTTTTCATTGGTTGAACACATATCAGGTGGTGAGACCTCTTGTTTTTTGATTCTTTTTTAGATTACTTGGTACAACTATGAATTTATGACCTACCTGACCTATGTCTACACGTGACTGTTATAATAAGATCTTGCCTTCGTTTTTATACCTGTGGGTAAGTGTACCCCGTATTGAAATTAGCTTTTTATTCATATGCTGCTTATGTAGGATATACGTTTTTTGTACTTATAATGCTATTTGGCTTGTTTTTGCCCATGACACTGTTGGGCTTTCTTATATTTATGTTTCAGATGTGCTACTACACACCTACTGTACGGTTCGACGCTGTGATCTGGGTTTTCCCTTACTCTATGAATTTGGAATAGAAATACATAAGTTACCTACTCTGTGGTGAGCCGAATCCATCGTTTTTAACCCCCCCTTTTACAATTCACATTTCCTTCCCCTCCGCGCAACCCACCTTCTTCCCTCGTTGCTTATTCAGCATACTGTTAGTATTAGCAACTTACCAAATTAGCCTACACTTGGGACATATACAGGAATATAGATTCTTTTAATCTTTAATAATTACTTTGACTATTGTGAAGTCCTTTTGTGATATATTTTTTGGTTTTTCTTTCTTTTTTCTTTGTCCTTTCCCTTCTCCGCTTGCAACTTTTGTGTTATGTCTATGTTATTTATACTGCGTATCTATCACTCTCTGATACAGATGAATACAGATTAGATTAACTGTTTTTATACCTAACGTTCGCTGATTTTATATGTATTTGATATATATATGTATATACATGTCTTATGTTGGGTCGCTTTTTTGTTTTTTTTGTAATCATGGTTATTATGGTTTGTTAATGTTTTCTATACGTTGTGATGTAAGTGTATTGTACTTTTATATGTCGGTGTGTGTGTTTTTTATACGTTACTTTATGTATTGTTTTCAGCCCTGAAGAAGTTCCTGTGTGTTAGGAACGAAACGCGTTGGCTGCCTTGTTTGCTTAATAAATACGAAGATCAAGAGAAGATCTTTTTGGAATACATATCAATTTGGACCTGGTTATTTGAGTGCACCTTCCATTATGTATAAACTTTTGGTCTTGTCCCGCACCTAACAACGACGGGTGCTGGAAGTTGTTGCACCACGTACACAAACATAGTGTACCTTTGTAATAAGAAAAAACAGTAGGAATACAAGTGCTTGACCTTGGTCCGTCGTTGGGTTTGCTTTGTTTTTGTAAGAATTGTATGGTGTGTTTGATGCACAATCCTGGCAAGGGCACCCCACTCCACCTGGTCATTTTGCTCCTCCTGTTTGTCCCTTTGAGGTTATCCAGCTGGACTTTATCCATATGGAGAGATGCAATAACCTGAAGTATGTTTTGGTTGTGGTTTGTGCGTTCTCCAGATGGATTGAGGCCTATCCTCTTAAGGATAATACTGCCCTGTCCACAGCAAAAATCCTGCTGAAGGAATACTTTCCTCGGTATGGAATGCCACGGATTGTATGGTCGGATAATGGAAGTGAGTTTGTGGGAAGTGTAATGCAGAGTGTGTGCAAGGGTCTTGGAATTCGTCAAAAATTCCATAGTGCTAATCATCCACAGGCAGCGGGTTTGGTTGAAGGGTACAATGGTACCCTGAAACTAAAACTCGCGAAGATACAGGCTACGACTGGTCTATCATGGCCTGATGCCTTGCCTCTGGCTCTCCTATCGACCAGAGCGACCGTACACTCTCGAGTAGGGCTTAGCCCATATGAGATTGTGTTCGGCCGCCCTGCAAATATTTGGGGGGTCCCGAGGCCAAGGGCTTTTGATAGTCTTGAGTATCCAATGTTAATTGATTACCTGCATGATTTGACCACTAAACTACGGTTAATCCATCAACAGGTCTTTGAAGCTCTACCGGCACAGACAGAGGGTCCTGGACACCAGCTCCGGCCAGGGGACTGGGTTGTTACCCGAAATTTCGGTCGGAAACGTAACTTGGAGCCAAGATTTGTAGGACCCTTTCAAGTCTTGTTGACAACGAGGACTGCGGTTCGACTGGAGGGCCGGAAGAACTGGGTACACGCCAGCCACACGAAAAAGGTACCGATCCCCTTACCAACGGATGGTTGGGTGAGGACTGGGATTTCGGCAACAGAAACTGAGACTCCTTTGCACTTTGTGCCGTTTAGCGACGCTCAACCTGTGGGGAATGATTTGTCACTGCCAAACCCACATGTGGAGTCATCGGTAGCAGAGAGCCCAAGGTCTGACTCGTTGTCCACTTCATCGAATACTGTTGCGCCAGCTGAACAATTGTTTGTAGAGCAAACTCGACCTGGAAGAAGTCGATACTTTCTTCGTTCAAGGACAAATAAAAATTAGTTGTATATTTGCTTTTTGATGCTATGAACATTATGGACAATTATATCCTTTCTTTTTGAGTTTTTATGTGCTGTCCCACGGCTAAGAGATTTGTAATAACACTGAACGTTTCGAGGAAACCTCTCCATCCGGGTCACCGTAGGGCCGTGCGGGTACTCCTTTCTGTTTAGCAGGTTTCTGACGCTAGGTCGGTTACTTTTGTCGATTCCTGGGAACTCCTGGGGATTGATAATCGCTACTCAGAACGAAGTGCGTCAAGTACGTCACGGACGGTTTGTAGAGGATGGCATTCTCTAAGCTGTTGGAAGTAGAAAGGATGTCGGCGCAGAGATCAGAATTAAGACGAGTTGTACGTACAAAATGTTTTTTGTTTCAGGTGTTCCTACTGTTCCTGACCGTATCTATGTTATTGGTGGGTGGAGTGTATTTTGGAGTACAGTTGTTATTACCTTCTGTTTCACCTACCTTTTCTCCTAAACTAAGCTCCCTCACCACTGTTTCCCCACATTCTTTTCATCCTCTGCCTCAACATGAACAGGTTAGGCGTGCGGAATTTATGAATAACTCCTTCGTTCAACTTCTACATCAGCATCAGTTGGTGATGAATACTACCAATTGTTGGGTGTGTGGGTTAATGCCACATACCATGGATAGGGGTATTCCATATTTGGTCCTTCCTTACAGCTCCCAGGGTTCGGCTCGAGCATTCCAAACTATGTTCCGTAGTGCACTAGATTCCTACCCCAGTCGAGAGCCACGTTCTGCCAATTTCGGTCCTGGGCCGTATCACAAACCTTTGGCGATAGCGATAGCGGATTTGGATAGAGATGTTTTTGATGCATCGCTTATCCCAAATGAAGAGGTACAGGCTTATAAGGATCTGAGCGAGGCTGAGTATAGTACGTCAGTGGGTGATAGACAGCTTAAGAGCTCGTCCCCAATATGGATTGTACCGCACCTCGGTAATTTCTGCTTGAAAGGTTTGGGTCAAAATCCGAGAGCACAATTTGGGAACAGTGCTTGCACTGACACGTATGTTCTGCCGATGCTCTCCTCCCCTGTTTTTCTGACTGCTAAGGGCACTTATTTTGTATGTTATGAACGCGCATATACATGGTTACCCCGTGATTTCTCGGGTACCTGTTATATTGCGAATCTTTTACCACCGACTTTCACTGTCGCCTCAGATTATCACAAAACTAGAGTTGTGAGAGGCGTTATTAGCAAAGAGGATACTGCCGGTCAAGAAGCAGGAGACTTCTTTAAGGGTTTCTTGCCGTTTTGGGGACCTATGGTTAATAGTAGGAACCTAAGACAGTTGACACGTGTAGTTGAGTCGACTGCTAATATTACTGCAAGTGCCCTTGGTAATTTAACAGCTGAACTTCAGGCGGATAGACTCATGACGTTGCAGAACCGTATGGTTCTAGATGTTGTTCTCGCAGATAGAGGTGGTGTGTGTAAAGTTATCCATTCGAGTTGTTGCATTTTTATTCCTGACAATGCTCCAACTGTCTACCAAGCCATCTCGAAGTTGCACAAGATTTCCGAGTCCATACACGTGGACGAAGGTAATTGGACGCTTCTAGGATGGTTTTGGGGCCTGATGTCAACTTGGGGTTGGAAGATTCTGATGATCGTAGGGGTCGTTGTAACGTTTCTGTTCACGTGTTGTCTTTGTGTACAGTGTGGTCCTGCCTTATGTGGCCTATGTGCTACAACGTGTATAAGACGGCCATCTGTTACCAAGGAGACGTTGATGAATAGAATGATGTTCCAGCAGCAACTGAACGATCTGATGAATATTGAAATAGATTCCGATCTTGACTAATGCTTGCCTACATGAGGGCAAAAGGAGCGTCTGAGGTTCCGTGTGGGACGGAATGACACTTTTGAGTGGTGACGAATAAGGATGAGTTGGGTATCTACGAACTGCAAATGACGAGTATAGTGGGTATACGCAGTTTCGCTACGCAACCACGTATGGTTCGTCTTATTTTTGGGTTTGTTCATCTGAACCCTCGGGTTCCATTTTAGATACGGCATCCATTTTGTTTCTTGCCCTCAAGTAGCCAGCGAACGGACTTTGTCCGCTTCGTGACCCTGGGACTCCCAAGCTTACACGAGGGACACGTGTTCCTTTGAGTATGACTTTTATGACGAGGGAAATGACACGACGAAGGCAGATGGCCCCGCTCAAGGCTCATCTTGCTGTGCCGGTCTATTGTTTCAGTCATGCATACATTAGACACGGGGTCTCTGATCCCGTTATCAAGTTCCCTTTATTACTCCTAACACTCTTCTCTAATCTGTTGTGCATCCTTGTCCTTTCTTTGCATCTGTTTTTGTCCCTTCTCCTAATGTGTTTACGGTCAGGATGGAATGTGTTTTATTGCAGAGAAGGTATGTTTTTACAGTTGGGAACTGGCAATACTGTTGTAATTATGTTCCGGCCTCCTGAAACATGAACGCGACTCTTTTGAAGTTTATTGTGGGAACTGAGTTGTAATCTTTGTTCACCATACTGTTCTATGGGAAAAACGTGTATAAAAGGAGCGATCCACTTTTGCAACTCGAAGCAGTCTCCGAGAACCTACACGTTGTGTACTTCTTGTGACCTCTGTATCCCTGCAGTAAATAAACGCTGATCTCTGACGTCGCTGGAAGTGTCCCGTGTCTCTGTGTTTGGTACGCCAGAACAGGTAACCCACGAAGGTTTCAGGTGTTGTTCCCTGGCACCGCTGGGTCTTAGAATAACCCAGTCCTTCAACCTCCGCCCCAGGGCACTCTGCAATTCAGATCAGATCCTCCCCTCTGTGGTCATTGGCAAGTCCGGAGGGGTTGACTAAACAGAGCCAGGTTGGAACTGAGTCCGGGCTAAATGCCATAGACTAACTAAAAAAGGGTACCCAGCAAACAAAGTTCAGAAGGAGATCAGATGTCAGCTGTGGTGTTTTGGGTTCCCATCCAAAAAGCCTAGATGTGAACAGAACGGAGATGACTATCCGAACTGCTGAACCAATGGATGGGGTAGTCGAGACTAATGTGAAGGGGACTAATAGGCACACCCCAAGGATGACCCATGTTCTTTCGTGGAATATAGCAGGCCTTCAGACCAAATTAGCTGTCCCTGAATGGAATGAATTTATCGAGAAGTATGATGTCTGCATGTTCCAGGAGACCTGGAGCATGGTTCCCCTATATAAATCTGGGTATACTACTTTTTTTGTTCCAGCTTCTTGGTCAGGGAAAGGTCGTCCATCAGGGGGCCTTCTCATATGGATTAATATTTCTCTGAATTGGTCAATCGTGAAGGGCAATCTCGATTCAGCAGACCTACTACATCTATCGATTAAAAGTCCAACCACAAACATAAAAATGGAGCTCTTTAATATCTATGCTCAAGGGTCTCCTGGGGCCCAAGTATCCTTAACCCTTGCTGCTCTGGATTGAGAGTTATTACATCTTTATCCTCTTGCTAACATTATTGTAGCAGGAGATTTTAATTGTACTTTCAAAGCATTGAGTAGTGAGGACTTGCTGGGCACGAATGACACAGATAACAAATGGGGTATTCCAACTCTTAATCTAGCTCCTATTAAGGAGTGGTCCCAAAGGGCTATTCAAATGAATGCCTTAATGTTCGAATATAATCTAAGGGCAGTAAACGGCCGGACGCGTTCAGACCAACACGGGGGTAACACTTTTAACAGAATTAGTTCTCCATCACGCATAGATTATATCTTGATTAGCGTACATCTATGGGGTGATCTCATAGATATGGTAGTACAAGACACCCTCGATAGTGACCACAATCCCCTCTGTATGCAAATTAAAAATAAATGGGGACCCAATGACCTTAAAGCGGAGGAGCCCCTTAGATTATTGACAAAAGAGTATGAGCCCTCTAATTGTAACCGTCGGCTTTAAATGGCATACGGTTGCAAATCAGGATGACAAACTTTTTAGTATAATTGAATTATTACATCATAAGATCAAAGAGCTTGACTCATTAGGTGACAATTTAAAACTAACTCACGATTCCTGTTTCCCTGACTTTTATCAAAATGTAATTATAAAGTTGGGACAATTTTTTCCATCAATGTCAGCAAAACAGGAAAGGGAAACCGAACAATGCCCAAGAATTCTTGGTATTCGGTTACATGCAGGGATAAGAGGCAGGCGTTATCTGTAGCCCTGAGAGGGAAAGATGTGGGTTTAATTAGAATGGCCAGAAAGGACTATGCTAGATCCCAAGTGGCAGCAAAGTGCGAGTGGGAAGAGACCCACTGGCAGGACCTCAAGTTAGCCTCACGACAAAAATATTCCACGCTATTCTGGGAGATAATCAATAAGGGGACCCGTAAAGGTTCTGAACCGATATCCAATCATATTACGGGGCAACAATGGTACGATCATTTCTATAACTTTTACTCTGGTAAGGCGGATGTTTCATATATAGAAGATGATTATCTCCCCTATACACCAGGAGATTCTTCATTGGATGAACCTTTTGACTTACAGGAGGTAACCCGGGCAATAGGAAACATAGCCCCCGGCAAAGCAGAGGGTCAGGATGGCATGCCCGGTGATCTCCTTCTGTATGACCGGAAACCTTGGGCACAGTTCAGTTTGCGACTGATGAATTTTATAGCTAGAGGTCACCCAGTCCACGAATCCTGGAAAGGGGCGGAAGTTGTTGTGATCTAAAAAAAGGGGGATAGGGAGGACCCCGCCAACTACAGGCCGCTTTGCCTAATAGATGTGATACAAAAGGTGGTTGGCAGGGTGCTCCTTATGAGGTTAAGTTTATGGATGGAGGAAGGTGATATTTTGTTGCATCTCCAGGCTGGTTTTAGGGGGCGAGTGGGCACGGTGGACCAGGTCTTTAGATTCTTTATGATCTATTGGAAGACCGTGGTCATAGGGAAAGGCAGTTTGTATTTGGCCTTCATTGATCTGAAGACTGCTTTTGACCTGGTCCCCCGCCCCAAGCTCTGGCAGGTGTTGCGTGAGTTAGATACCCCCCCTTGGTTTTGGACTTTATTAGACGTCTCCATGAGGGCAATTATGCCAGAATTAGGTGGGGAACCCAGGGACAGCTAACAGAGAGGATCGAGGTAAACAGGGGGGTACGCCAGGGCTGTGTAATGGCACCGACCTTGTTCTCCCTCTTTGTGAATGGGGTGGCAGACCATTTGAGGGAGATTCCGGCCGACGCACCAGCCCTGGTAGGTGAAAAGATCCTGACCCTCCTGTATGCTGATGGCACCCTCTTGCTGTCAAAATGCCCAAGTGGTCTCCAAAGGCTGTTAGACAGATTTAGCCTATTTTGCTCTGGTCGAGGCTTAATCATCAATACTGTTAAAACAAAATTGTTGGTTTTATCCAACTCAAAGCGGTTTAGAAATAACATTACCCTTGAAGGCAAACCATTAGACCTAGTTGAGTCTTTCGATTATTTGGGTATACGGGTCACTAGTGACATGAAGTGGAATTAAGACAAAGATGGTATGCAGTTCCTAACGTACAAGCAGGCGGTATGTATAAGGAGTGAGCTCTAGTGAATACTAGAGTGAAGAAGGGGAGAAGAGACTTCTCCTTGTTGGAAAAAGACCCTCACACACCCAGCCAGCTAGGTGTCATGCTTCATCATCGGGTCTGCTCCTTATCGGGGCGGCGCTGCAATCCCCGATCGGCACCCAAGATGGGGCCTTCCTGGCGGAGATCTTTTTTCCAGAAGCCGATTGGTGAAGTGCGTGTGAGGGCCCTAAAATAGTGTAGGTGATAGTGGTGTGTAGGGGAAAAAAAACTAAAATAGGGGAGGTGGTCCACTCAGAAAATTTTAATGAACGTGGCCCCAACCCTAATTAAAAATGATAAGACAAACCAACGCTATAACCAACTATGAGGATGCTAGTTAATTTCGTCTGTCAAGTGGTCAACATGTTTCTTGCCCTTGAGTCAATTTGACGGCAATTCGTCAGGACCAGAATAAACTACCTACACTTAAGTGGTGGTGGTCTAAGGTATAATATACAAATGACTACCCTTACAGCACCCAAAGAAAGTGTGGTACCTGTAACTCAAAAAACATAGCCTGCAAGGGAAAAACAGATTGACAATATTAGAAATACAAGTCAATATATTATTCAATTGTACATGACAGGACATGCAACGTGAATTGATGCCAAACTCATGCTATTGAAGATAGCTCATGACATGCATATTGGCGTGTCTGTCAAATAGTGAATTGAAAACAAATAAACTGAATGCAGCAAGAGAAGCACACAAAGGAGGTTAACTCACCCATTAGGGTCATGGCATTGGTGTTTCAGATCCGGCTAGTGGAGACACTAAGGTGTAGTGTCCTAATAATAAACGGGAAATGAAATGAAGAGAGACATAACTGATACATGCGAAATGTACAAAGAGTCCGGGGCTAATCGCCCGGGGTCGCAGAAGGCACACAGAGACACAGAGTGTCAAATCAGTAAACCAAAGGTTCAGAGTGAACCGTAATAGCGCCACGCCTCCAGTATAAGGCACACAGAGTAAAGTAACAATGTACAGAAACACAGGGAGACGTCGCGTGGTGCCCCGGCAGGTATGGATACCGCCCACAGCCACACCGCGGTGAGGTCAGGAGTGTAAACACAGTCCGCCAGGGCCCCGCGCGATGGTGTCAAACCGCGTCTGCAAATTAAAAAACACCGTATGGTAACGATGAAAGCAAACCAACAATGCGAGCAGAGACGAGCGCAGTCACCAATAACGCGGAGTCAGTGCCGCGAAGCCTTGCAATCAACGAACATCTACAGTGTGTTGCCAAGTATGTGGGGGGTCAAGGCACGCATAATCGTCGAAAGAAGGTTAGGTTAAGGGATGGTAGTACTCACGGGTTCCAAAAAACGGAGGTGGCGGTAGACCTACCCCCACGTCGCCGGTCCGGGAATCACAAGTGAGTGCTGTCATGGAGCGTGTAATATACCGGTACAGGCGTACAATGGTTGAAGGACTTCCGGGTACCTCCCCGGAACAACGAGGCTAGAATGTCACATTAGAGTAGGCGCCATGTTGGAAGGGGAAAACACTGTGTTTCCTAGACAACCGTGCGAGCCCAAGCCCCGGACTCACCGCACGCCCCCAAGAAACCAACCAAGTCGCTACAACAAATGCTCAAATAGGTAAAGGGGAGTCTAAGAGGCGGATTTAAATTTTATAGAATTTATAATTTTGAACTCGTGATGCCTGTGGTGTGCTGCTCGTAAGCACCCTGTGGTACGAGTGACTTTTCGACACCGTGGATTCAGCTAAGGTAGTGTGATAAAAATTACAGAAAAACATAACAAAGGTGTCAGAATGTATTGTAGCCCCATCTGTTGATTGTGAAGGGCAAATGCGGAATAGGGTTGAAATATCAACATAGAACAAAAGCGGCTCATGAAGTAATTCTAACGTCAGCCTCTGCACAGACTAGGGCCCCACTGGTCATAAAGAATAAACCGTGATGATACATAAGTAGTTGCTCTTATGTACTATAGTTTATCAGAAGATGACAATTGACACGGGTTAGGCCGTATGGCAGTCTTAAATAACAAGTGGTCGTTATTTGTTAACGTGGGAGGTTCATGTCAGATCAAAGCAACTTATGATAAGTTATCTAAATGATCATATCAGGAATGATTTAGGTCAAAAGGCTCCAAGGTATATTCTCATTTAACCCAGTTTTGTCAGTGGCTAATCGTAGGACCCATCGTTGTTCAATGCGGAATAAAGCATGTTTTGTTATTCCAGGATGAGTTTCTAATACACCCCATTCAAAAGAGTCTGGTAATTGTTGTGTGTCTTTGAAATGTGTGGTCATCTTGGTGTTACTCTTCAAGCATCTGAAATTGCTTCTATGCTCCATTATGCGTGTTTTTACCTGTCTTGTGGTCATGCCGATGTAGAGTAAGTTACATTTACATCGCAGCAAATAGATGCAATTGGAGGAGTTACAATTGGTATGTGCATTGATGGTCCACGAAACCCCATTGGGAAAATCCAGATTTTTTGTCGCCTTGGTGAGGTGGCAGACGGAACATGAACCACAGGGATAGTGACCTGTGACCGGGGGAAGGCCCCACAAAGTGCTTTGGCGGGTGGTAGTTTGTTTTTTTGGCCTAGTGTGGATAAGAATATCTTTGATGTTGTTTGTTCGCTTGAAAGCAAAACGAGGAGTAGGTAAATTAAGTGTACCTATGCTCAGGATGTTCCAGTGTTTGCGAATAATTTTTCTTATTCGGTGTGAGTCAGGGGTAAATGTAGTGACACAAGTCATCGCTGGGTCTGGTACTTTGACCCTGTCTTCCAACAGGTTATCACGGTTGTTGTATAAAGCTATTTTGCAAGCGATATCAACAATCTTCTTAGGATATTCACGCATTATAAGGTCTTTCTTCAATGTGCGTGATTCATTTTTATAATCAGAAAGATTACTGCAGTTCCTTCGAATACGAAGGAACTGTCCAAAAGGTAAGTTCTGTCTCAGGGTCTTCAGATGGTGACTACTGAAAAGTAGGAGACTGTTCCTATTGGTTGGTTTTCGATAGAGGGTTGTAGAAATGTTATCACCCTCTAATCTAATTGTGAGGTCAAGAAAGGGGATTGCTGAGGAAGAGATGGTATTGGTAAATCTCAGATAAGGGTTCAAGGTGTTGATCCATGAACAAAATTCGACACATTTTGCTCTATCCCCTTTCCAGAGGATGAAGATGTCATCAATGAACCTTTTCCACATGCCAATGTTTTGCAGGTATGGATTTCTAGTGTGAAAAATCTCCCTGTCTTCAAACGCCGACATGTACATACATGCCAGGCTTGGCGCAAATGTGCTGCCCATTGATGTACCTTGTGTTTGGTGGTAAAGTTGGGAATTGAACTCAAAGAAGTTTTCTGTCAATGCTAGAGTAGCACACTCTAGTATAAAGGCTACTGGTGTCTGCGAACACCATTCGCTGTTGGACAAGGCATCTTCAATCACATCAAGAGTGGCTCTCTGTGGGATATTGGTATATAATGCCTCAACATCCAGTGTGACCAAAAGGTCAATCGATTCTGGATGTTGGGTACCCTCCAGTAGACGGAGCATATCCGTGGTGTCCTTGATAAAGGATGGTGTTGCCCTGACCAGTGGTTGTATAAAGTGGTCTACAAATTTAGACAATGGTTCCAGAATGGAACCGATCCCTGAGACAATGGGGCGTCCCGGGACCGGGATGGTGTTTTTGTGAATCTTTGGAAGGCAATAAAAGTAAGGGGTAATAGGTTCCTTGGTTATAAGGAAATCAGCTTCTTTTTTGGTAATCCACCCCTGAGTTCTGCAGTGAAAACTATTGTGGAGATTATTCTGCTCAACCTAGCAGTGGAAGTGGAATTCCCATTTGACAAAAACGCTTCTGAACCACAAGCGAGTATCCGGGGCAATTTTAAGAGAACAACAACTCTCTGTAAGTAAACCAATATCCTTGGCCCTTGTGGTTTATGAAGGCAAAGCACTCCCCTCAGCCCTGTATGGGGCTGAGCTTTGGGGCTTTGAGAACACCACTGACCTAGTAAGATCGGAGAATACGTTTTTTAGAGGTCTGGTTTCACCACTGAAGCCCCTGTATTTAGATCTGGGCAGACGTTCAATTAAAGATATTGCACGTCTCCGCCCTCTACTTTTTTGGCCCGCATCAAATCGACCCCAGAGCTGTCTTATTATGCAGCAGCCTTTGGTGACATTATTCAAGCAGATACAGGCCAGAGGATTAAATGGATTTCAGATCTCAGGCGTTTATTAACCGACATAGGTTTAGGGGAGGCATGGGTTAGGCAGATCCCGCCTCCCAAACAGGTTATAAAAAAAGCTTATTGGAATTGGGTGGAGGTGGTTCAAGAGACCAATGCGGACTGGGGAACCCTCACTGAGAGGTTCATGGAACACAAGCTGTTCTGAAAGCTGGAGGCATATCTTGATTTTATCCAAATTCCTAGAGACAGGTCCCTATATATGAAAAAGAGAATTGGAACCCTCCCTATTAATGACTTAATAGTAAGTTGAAGGAGGACCGAACGATTGGCATCAGTGCCAGCAGTAGTGCCATGTCCAGGGTGTGGAGCTCGGACTGAGTCCATTGCCCATTTTATGTTTGCTTGCCCAGCATACAGACATATAAGAAGTAAGTGGTTAAAACCTGTTTGTTTACAGTTGGGCTCAAGAAACTACTTGTCTGTCTTACGCATCCTCAGGACAGATACCACCTCCCTTACTGTGATCTGCGGGGTGGCCAAATACCTGGGATGCGCATGGGCGTTACGTTCAAAGTTTTTAACACAAAAAAATATGGACTAGCTCCACACTAATTGTTTTGTACTATACTGCTGTATATTATTTTATGATATTTAAATTTTAGGGGTTTTCCCCACTTCTTTTATTCTTTGTTTTTTATAAAAATGAATTCAATTTTTTATCATTCTGTAAATGAACTGTTGTTGCTAGTCTTATACTAAATCCTCCTCATGAATTGTATAAGAATTGAATCTGCTTTTATGATATATTTGTATGGAATAAAGCTTTATACAACAACTTAATTCAGTCCATCAAAGATTCAAGCAAACAGCTGTCCTGCAGTGTCACCGTCCTCTCCGTCAGCA
This sequence comes from Triturus cristatus, assembly GCF_964204655.1. Taxonomy (NCBI): domain Eukaryota; kingdom Metazoa; phylum Chordata; class Amphibia; order Caudata; family Salamandridae; genus Triturus; species Triturus cristatus. The sequence continues at coordinate 607,391,293 of NC_140587.1, forward strand.
TAACGTCAGGAAATCGAGAAAGGCCAGAAACGAACCCGCCCCACCCTCTCTATTCTACCATAATTTATAATAAAAATCATTGACAAATTGTATCAAAAACAGGTCTTCAAATGTTCTGATTGGTCAATTGAAATCGTCTGACAAGATTCTCACCAAAATAAAATCTCTGAGGTCATTATACTTGATTGTTCCGGTTTTTAGAAGCACATTATTGTTCTTTCAGAAAAGCTGGCTTGTGTCCCAGGGTAACCTTGAAGGGTACAGTCATGACGAGGCCACTGTAGCTGGCGTCAGCGCAGGCGCACTTCACCCAAGCCTTGTTCGGCGTCGGCAGTCGGGTTAGGCACCAGAGGCAGCCATTTTACGACAGGCCCAAATGGTCAACTTAAGCAAAAGAAACACAAAATGTAATTAATACATAGAAATGACTAAATAAATGTTATTCCCACACTAATACCCATATGTGTGTGTATTTATCTAGCATTAAGCAACACTCAAGCGGGTTTATACTTACAAAATAAAGCACAAATCACAAATACATCACAAAAGCGACATATATCATGCAATATTCTAATTGTCTATCATTAGTATGCGTACATATTTTAGTTTACAAATTAATAAAGTCATGCAAAGCGATCCCACAAGTAATTCAGTCATCAATAAGGTTGATTAGTTAATTCGATTACGATTAATTAATTAATCTAATTGGTAAACATGCAAAATGGGGTGGGTATACAAACTTTTTGTATTACCCGCTCCAGCAATCCCTTCTTTGGTGATTTTATCACCATACCACCCAAAAATGTTGTTCTGTCTTACGGAATCTTTCAAATGTTTTCTTGCTCTTAATCATAATTCAGTTTCACCTACGTCTTCTCTTTTTGCTGATTCGTACATACTCTCCTTCCACTCCTCCAATTCTATCTCCTCAATCTTCCTTTCTTGTTTCTTATCTTTTCTTTTTGATTTTTCGCTTTTTACTCTTTTCTTGTTTTTATTATTTTTACAACAAATACAACCTAATCTTATCACTAAAATTATGCAAATTACACATGTTAATGGAAACAATATTTTGCCTACAAATGTACTACCAAGCTTTACTAAGAAATTTTTAATAGCAGCTATTTTCTTTCCAATCTTTTCCCAAACACCTTCAACCTCCAGTGGTACTATTTCATCATGCAATTCAGTAATATTCCTAATATAAATTTTCAGATCTTTGCTTTCGTCAGGAATGTAAGTACAGCAATGTTGAACCTTCAGCATTCCACAGACTCCACCCTCTTTTGCCAATAATATATCAAGGGCAAGTCGATTTTGCATTACCATAGCACGCATGGCAACCATTTCAGTGTTTACCAATAAAAATCCTCCAACGGTGCTTGTTGACAAGCGATCCACTACTGTTGATAATTTTCTAATTTTGTTTGCATTCAGAGTTATTTCCACTGCTGGTATCAATGCTTCAAAAATGTCACCTACAATTTCTGCCCAGGATTCTCTCTTACTCCTCACTAAATGATTACTAAAACTATGTACATCATTTTCTCCTCTATCCATATGAAATTTTTTCGGAAAGACCAGGCCTACGTAACATGTGCCATACCAAGGTCTGGCAAACGATAATATGCCCTGTTCCCACAAATAAAATATAATCCAGGAAAGACTGGATCTTTACCACCTTTAAATCCCCATCCACCCATGATTCGGTATGTATCATTGCACTCACTATTACCTAGAAAATAATAATCATACACAGTTTGATTCCTTCGAATGCAAAATTTCCCTTTCTGAGGCCAATCTAAAGCTATAGTTGGACTAGCTTCTCTTTTCAAATGTTTTTCTTTCTCTATATCCCAGACTGTTTTCTCCACTTTCCCTTCTGCTGCCTTTCTTTGCATTTTCAATCTCCTTTCTTCAACCATGTCTAAGAATGTCTTTTCCTCCTTCTTCAAACTGCATGTCAAATTGTTTCTAAAAATATACTCTAATGTTAGTTCTTTAGTTTCTAAGAAAAATTCACCTAATACCCTAGCAGGTTTTACTTTGTTTAAGTTATTATAAGAAGGCACTTGCGCAAAAATGTTATCTACATCTGAAAAATAATATTCTAATTTCCCTGTCTGATGAAATAAACTAGCTATTACACTACATGTTATTCCATACGTTGCCGGGAGGTGATGATAAGTCACTCCTCCAGTAACAGATGCAGGTAACTGCATACATACGTAGCAGTCCCGTACGTCCATTGTCTTTACATATTCATACAATAATTTTGAAAACACGTTATTAGAAAAATCTGTTATTGACCTGTCTTTATGCAAATAATTATTATCTATTCTGGTTGGAACTACCTTTGGAATTTTCCCTATATTAGTTTTGTTCTCACTATTATCCTTCTAATGTATCTATAGTAACCTTAAAAGAAATGACAAGAGCAAGGATGCTCCATAAAAGCATTAATAATCCTGTACAACAACAACACATTTTACACCATCTTTTCATGAATGTACATCTACCTTTGCTACTATCTATGTTAGCCATCTTTGTTAAAATGGACCGTGTCTTTTGACTTAGCCTCTTTCACTTCACAACTAGTTTTCTAACCTAAGGCTCTAACACCTCTTTGGTTCTACCAGCCTCTATCTTCTGATTTAATTTCTTGTTCTCTTCATCAACAGTTGTCTTGATTTATTCAGTTTGGCATCTCATCATTCTTCACTTTCCTCTCGTCATCCAAATACAGAATTCCCTGAACTTCCGTTTCTTCTTCTCTAATGTCGAACAAGAGAACTCTCAGGATTTCCGATTCTACTTCTTCTTCAACCACTTTCGTTACAGCCTCCTCTGGATTTCCTTGACTATCTGCCTCTTCTTCCTTTTCATGCAGAGCCACGTACATCCATTCCGGTGACTTATACTTCTGGTTAGGTTTCCTTGTTCTTTTACTCTTTTTATCCTCAGTTATTTCGTCTTCTTTTGATTTTTCTTGACTTGTCACTTCATTCACCTGTTCAGCTCTTGGTGAATTGGCTCGTGTCAGTCGATATCTCAGTTTCCTTATTTTATTGGGCCAAACGTCATCTCTTGCAACTCTTTTTACTTTACTCCCTTTGTCATTCTTTTCATTCTTCCAAGCTCTCTTTCTTAGAACTCGACCTTCAGGTATTTCATTTTCACTCTCTTCAGACTCTGTCTCAACTTGCTTTGTCTTTTCAACGACTTCTTCTTCCACTGCTTGTTTTGTTTTCCCTACTTCTGTCCCTCCTCGAATCTCCGACAAGCAATCTTCCTGCTGGCTACTTGTCCCTTCACCTAACTGGATGTTGCAGTTCCCTACACCTCCTCGGGGGTCTTCCGCCGAACTCTGTCCCTCTCTCTCTGTACCTGTCCCTTGTTCACTTAAATTTGTTATTTCAGGTGGAATTTCTCCCAGTCTCTCATCTGGTACTTCCTTTTCACGAATTTCTCTTATTGTTTCTTCAGTACTCTTTCCTCTTTTCTGTCTGTGTTCTTTTTTAGAACCCTGCACTTCTTGCTCGTTTTCAGAATCGCTGGATTCAGAAATCTGCAATCTTCTTCTCAGAGAGCTACTTCTGGGGACCAAAGCTGGACTTGGTTCTGTTTCCCCCTTTCAGAGTTATCTTGTGTCTTTGACCCTTCATCATCTGACTCAGTACTTTATTCTGATTCATCAAAGTATTCTTTTCCCGTGCTGTCCACCGGATTCGGAATTCTCAATGTGTGACTTGCATGGATCCAGTTTTTCAGTCCATACACTTCATAGCTGTTGTCGTAGTCAGAATGACTTGTCTTGGTTTTCCCCACCGTGGAACCAAACAATTTGTTCTTCTGTGGACCTTTATCCTTACCCAGTCACCTGGGCTCAGATCATGGGCTGGCTTCTTTTCAAGTGTGGTGGCATCTGCTCCAACCTGATGAAACACTGAATGAACTGCATCAGCCAGACCTTTACAGTATTCCAACACCATGTCATCAGTTATAGTCATCAGCTTGTTGACTGGTATAAACACATGTCTCATCGCACGTCCCATGATTCTTTCATGAGGACTCAATCCTGTAGTTCTGTCTGGAATTGATCCAATAGTCATGAGTACCAGAGGCAAGACATCAGGCCATTTCATACCTGTGGCCAAACACATTTTCCCTATTCTATTTTTGATAGTACCATTCATCTGTTCAACCACACCAGAAGCCTCTGGTCGGTAGGCACAATGTAGTTTTTGTTGTACATTCAATGCTTCACAATGTAATCCTACAATCTCATTATGGAAATATCCTCCTCGGTCTGACTCAATTGTCACTGGGAACCCGAACCTAGGGATGAACTCTCTCAGCAGTAGCTTGGCCACTGTCATCCTATCATTTCTCCTTGTTGGGAATGCTTCCACCCACCTAGAGAATAGGCAGACCACAACCAAAACATACCTCAGTCTGTTACGGGGAGGCATCTCAATGAAATCTACTTGCATGCTGGAGAAAGGCCCTCCTTCCCGACCTATTGTTCCCAGACTCACTACTGTCTTCCTTCCAGGATTGTATTGCTGACATATTAGGCACCTTTGACAAAGACTTTCTGCAACAAGTCTGAATTTTGCATTGTACCAGGTCTGCTTAAATGACCTGATCATGGCATCTCTCCCTATATGTCCCTGGCCATGATACATCCGTGCCATGGTAGACATCATACTATCAGGCATAACTGGTCTTCCATCTCGATAGACCCACACATGATCCTTTTCCCTTGGGGCACATCCTGCTTTTACCCATTGTCTCATTTCCTCATCTCCTGCCTCTTCTTGCAACTGTCTTACCTCTTCCCAAGTTCCCACAATGTTAGTAAACATCAATGAGCAAGAAGACATTTCTCTTTCCTTAGCCCGATTGACCGAATTCTGATTTCGTGCACAATACTGTGCCATGTCATTGGCATACCTATTTCCTGTGGCGATATAATCACCACCTTGACTATGAGCAGCACATTTTACAACAGCCAGTTGTCTAGGCAGCTGTATCGCCTCAAGCAATTTTCCAACCACTTCAGCATTCTTGATAGGAGTTCCACTCAACGTCAGGAAACCTCTTTGTAGCCATAGTTGGCCAAAGTCATGGACCACTCCAAAGCCATACTGGCTGTCAGTTATCACAGTCACTCTCACACTCTTCCCAATCTTGCATGCTCTAGTCAAAGCCACGAGTTCTGCTACTTGGGCTGATTTTACTCCTTTCAGATAGGACGCTTCTATTACTGCTGCGACTGTGCATACTGCATACGCTGCACTCAGCACTCCTTCATCTGTCTCAAACATGACCCATCAACGATCATCACAAAATCACTTTCTGGCAAAGGTACATCTTTTATATCTGGTCGTGGTTTTGTACAAAAATCAAGTACATCCAAACAATCATGATCTACTTCATCTCTTACTTCCACAATCTCAGCATCAGGCAACAAAGTTGCAGGATTCACATTCAAGCATCTTGCAAGACTCACATTAGTTGCACCTAATATGACCTTTTCATACTTAGTCAGCCGACTGTGTGTCATATACTGAGTACGACTCCTTGTTAACAGGATCGCTACATCATGAGGTACAAACACTTTCAATGAATATCCCATCACAATTCAGCGCCAGGACGCCACTTTGCTGCGGCATCTGTGCGCTATATAAAAAATTATAACATAACATAACATTCCTTCACTCTGCTCCAAACTTCGACATGTGGCAGCCACCGCTTTCAAACATCCAGGTAAAGCTACAGCTACTGGATCATCCTCGGACTCATTCACTCCATACCCTCTCAACTCCACATTATGTCTCTTTTCTACACACTTTCGTCCTTCATTCTCTCCTACAGTTCTTACAGGGAACACACCCTCAGTCATACTCGCATCCCACCATCTTCTCATTCGATCATTATGCGTTTCATGTCCGTATGGTCTTCCAAACAGGTACCTATATCCTCTACCATTTCTTTGTCTCTCTCGTTCATGCATTTCCTCTTCCCATTCCGTCAAAGCCTCAAACTGCGTCGGTCTAGGTCTTGGTTCTAAATTCATCATTTTCTCTCTCAAGTTTCTCAAAACAGCCAAATTAAATGAACCATGCTCTGGAAAAGCTAATACTCCGTCTTCTTTCGTATATCTCACCCAGTTATCTAACCAAATACAAGTATGATACCCATATTTTCCAATCATAAAGGATGCAGGGGCTTTCGGTGGAGGAAGTAACTGTCCTTCCCTAGTTTTAACTGGTTTGTCCTTCTTAAACCACTTCTTGATTCTTCCTAACCATGTTTTTCTCTCTTTTTCTGGTGGATCGTAATACATTTTCTTGCCTTTCGCGTATCGCTAGTCTCTCTTTACAACTGTACCTCTAGTCTATCCAATCACAGCGCGACTCACACTAACGCACCAATTCAGAGCGTCTACGTCACTGTCACAATCCTCAAATCCCAGTGCGACTCACACTAACACACTAACACAGTCATGGACCACTCCAAAGCCATACTGGCTGTCAGTTATCACAGTCACTCTCACACTCTTCCCAATCTTGCATGCTCTAGTCAAAGCCACGAGTTCTGCTACTTGGGCTGATTTTACTCCTTTCAGATAGGACGCTTCTATTACTGCTGCGACTGTGCATACTGCATACGCTGCACTCAGCACTCCTTCATCTGTCTCAAACATGACCCATCAACGATCATCACAAAATCACTTTCTGGCAGAGGTACATCTTTTATATCTGGTCGTGGTTTTGTACAAAAATCAAGTACATCCAAACAATCATGATCTACTTCATCTCTTACTTCCACAATCTCAGCATCAGGCAACAAAGTTGCAGGAATCACATTCAAGCATCTTGCAAGACTCACATTAGTTGCACCTAATATGACCTTTTCATACTTAGTCAGCCGACTGTGTGTCATATACTGAGTACGACTCCTTGTTAACAGGATCGCTACATCATGAGGTACAAACACTTTCAATGAATATCCCATCACAATTCCTTCACTCTGCTCCAAACTTCGACATTTTGCAGCCACCGCTTTCAAACATCCAGGTAAAGCTATAGCTACTGGATCAAGCATCGATGAAAAATATGCAATTGGTCTTCTCAGTTTTCCATGCTTCTGGATCAACACAGAAAGTGCACATCCATTTCTCTCACTGCAATACAACTCGAATTCTTTCTCATAGTCAGGCATAACCAATTCAGGTGCTTCACACAAACCATCTCTCAATTTTCTAAACGCTGCCAATTCCTCTTTTTTCAATTCAATGGGATCTTTCACATCACTTCTCGTTAATCGCACCAAAGGTTTTGCGATCAAGGAGAAGTTGCTGATCCACTCACGATAGTATCCAACCATTCCCAAAAACATTCTCACTTCTCTTTGAGTCATGGGAGCTCTCATTCCTTTTATTATTCTGATTCTGTCTATAGTTATTTTCCTTAGTCCTTTCTCAATGTTATGTCCCAAATACTGCACTTCCTTCTTACAAAACTGTAATTTCGATGGTGACACTTTAAGTCCTCCATCTGCCAAATGATTCAGCAAGGCTATTGTGTCTACCTCACAAGCTTCACGTGTTTTCGATGCCACCAAAAGGTCTTCAATGTACTGAACTAATACAGAGCTTTCGGGCATTTCTAGACTCTCCAAAGACTTCTTTAATAGCTGATTGAATATTGAGGGGCTTTCTGTATACCCCTGTGGGATTCGGCACCATGCCATAATACGCTCACCAAAACGTAATGCAAAAATTTGCTGACTGTCGTGGTGCAATGGGATGGAAAAGAAAGCATGACACAGATCAATCACTGTATACCATTCTGCATCATGGGGAATCTGATATAAAATAACTGATGGATTTGGTACAATGGGAGAACATGATACCACAATTTTATTCACCTTTCTTAGATCTTGCACTATCCTGAATTTCCCATTAGGCTTTTTCAGTCCCATTATCGGTGAATTACATGGACTACTCATTATTTCTCTCAAAATTCCTTGCCTGATCATTTTCTCTATTACAGGAGTTACACCTTCAATTATCTCAGGTGACAATTTATATTGCGGAACATTTGGATATGTTACTCCTTCCTTTACTGTTATTTTAATTGGATCTACATTTCTCATTAGCCCTACATCTTCTCCAGTGAAATCCCAAACTTCTGCTTTTACAGATTGTCTCAATTATTTAGGTAATTCATCAGGGTTGAATACAGCATGTGTTTCAGTAACTTCATTTTCTCTGTTAGCTATGGTCATCTTATACAATACATCATCAACCGGTGTTTCAAAAGCTATTCCATCCGGAGTACAAAATATAGTGCAATTCATTTTGCACAACAGGTCCCTACCTAATAAATTCACAGGACTGGTGTCACACACCACAAATCGGTGCATTTCTGGAACTTTCCCTATGCTAACTTTCACTGGTTCTGTAAGATATGTTTTAATCTGTCTATTGGACACACCAACTACTTGGATTGTTTCATCCGAGAGAGGAAGATTCTTAACATCAGCTGATCTAACAGTTGATCGAGTAGCACCAGTATCCACTAAGAAAGTAATATTTTCATCATTAACCTTCTCATCTACAAAAGGTCCTGTCTGGTCTACTTCTAGAGTTGCGCCAAGTACGCACTCTCCTTCCTCCCTTCGGCACCGTCAATAGCTCTCTTCTGAGTCACTCTCATCGCGTTGCAGCCAATACTGTGAGACAGCGCAAGCGCGTGGCAGCTTATTTACCTGTTCTTCATTGTAGAATCCCGATTCACTACTATACTTCTGTGTGTTTCTGCTCTGTGGAAAAGGCGGTTTTGGCACCTGATTCTGTGGGGGAACAACTTGCTGCTGTTGCTGCAGTTGACCACTCACCTCATGCTGCACCTGTGGGTTCAATGATGGATTTTCATTGTTAGTACTCGGGGGAAACTTACACTCGGATTTCCAATGCCCTATCCTGCCTCAATTATGACACGGAAATTTCTTTTTTGCTTCTTCAATATTCCCTTTATACTTCCCAGGATTAAATTTCGGCTTTGACCCTGCTTGTTCCACTAATTGTGCTTCTTGTCTTTCCGCTACCTTTACCTGTGCCCACATTGCCTTCTCTTTGAGCTTCCGCTGTTTTGCTTCAATTTCATCACTGAAGTATTTAGCATGTCTCAATACTTCATCTATTTTCTTGTTTTGCCAATCTACCGTATGCTGTTTAATCATTTAACCAGTTTCTGGACGTAAACCATATACGAATCTGTACACAAAATGAATCAAATCCTTTTCGCTCAGATTCTCATCTCCGCTAAACTGCTTAAAAGCTAGTATTAGCCTCTTATAATATGCATGTACTGACTCCTTACTTTCCTGATGTGTTCGATCAATCTTTACCCAATCTGTCTCTTTAGGGGGCACTTTGTTTTTCAAAAATACCATAACCTGCTCATATTTCTTCATTACCTCAGGATCTGGAGCTCCTGTTTTAGGATCCCTAGGATATTCCTGGGTTGGCCAATTAATCATAAGTTTGCACTCTGTCCATAGATCTGCTGGTACAATTATGTCAAACAGACTATTCAAATCAATCCATAATACTTTAGACAATTTCACAAATCTGTCTACCTGCCTGTACCACTCGACGGGCTTTTCACGCAGTCGAGGGAAATCATTTGTAAAAGACAAAATATCCTGTCTTGTCCATGGGACATGTACATATCCTCCTCCTGGAATCTCTCTCATAGGGTACTCTGTCACTATCTTCTCCTTTTCTCTTACAAGAAATGCTGAAAATGTCTTGTCTGTGGCATCATCGCGTTTTCTATACCACCTGCTTCTCCATTTATCCACGTCTCCCTAGTTTCTCAGCAAAATGATTATGTCCTTAATTTGACCTATTCATCCTGTGGTGTTCATATTCTCAATGTCCTTTTCAGTAAAATCTACTCAATATGGTTTCTGTAAGGCTTTTACTTTTTCAATATCAATGCCCATCTCATTTGCTACTTCTTCTAACCTTTCATGTAAGTTTTTTGCTCTCCAGGTCACACTTTTACACAAAAATAATAATACTTCATCCTGATAGGTTTTCAATTTTTCTGTTGGGATAGTCCTTACTATTAATTTTTCCAATACCATTCGTAACTTGGCCACATCAATTGATTGGGATTCTTTGTCTTTCCTCTGCAAGCTTCTTAACCATTCACTTAGCTCTTCTGTCGATGGTACTACTGTTTTTTCTATACTTCCTTGTCCAAAATCCTTTTGTGTTTCTGACACTGTCTCTATCATTGTCATACGTCTCTCTGCACAATTCTGATCTATAAATGGATTATTTGTAAAATTCGGTTCCATTACACTCATAGTCTGCCTCCATGTATTCTCATTCTGACTCACTCTTGGTTGTTCTACTGGTTTATTACTTCTGTAAGGGACTGTCAAACAATGCTCACTGTCCTTCTGTTTGTCAAAAATAGGCATTACTGGACCTAATGTTACTGGAACAGTTACGGCTTCTAGATTCTTGGTCAATTCTCTTATTTTCTCAGTTAATTCCACGGTCATTTTCACAAATTCTACAGAATTTTCTCCATCTGTTTTTTCTTCTAACCTCTTTTCTACTTCTCTAGTAGCACTGTTTTTACCCAAACTTAGTAATTCTGGTTCCGATTTTATAATTCGCATCGTTTCTCTCATTGGGGCACTTGGAGTTAATATTTCTGGTTCTGGTCGATACGGTGGTGGATTTTTATAGAACATATCATCAAGAACATCATCCTCGGACTCATTCACTCCATACCCTCTCAACTCCACATTATGTCTCTTTTCTACACACTTTCGTCCTTCATTCTCTCCTACAGTTCTTACAGGGAACACACCCTCAGTCATACTCGCATCCCACCATCTTCTCATTCGATCATTATTCGTTTCATGTCCGTATGGTCTTCCAAACAGGTACCTATATCCTCTACCATTTCTTTGTCTCTCTCGTTCATGCATTTCGTCTTCCCATTCCGTCAAAGCCTCAAACTGCGTCGGTCTAGGTCTTGGTTCTAAATTCATCATTTTCTCTCTCAAGTTTCTCAAAACAGCCAAATTAAATGAACCATGCTCTGGAAAAGCTAATACTCCGTCTTCTTTCGTATATCTCACCCAGTTATCTAACCAAATACAAGTATGATACCCATATTTTGCAATCATAAAGGATGCAGGGGCTTTCGGTGGAGGAAGTAACTGTCCTTCCCTAGTTTTAACTGGTTTGTCCTTCTTAAACCACTTCTTGATTCTTCCTAACCATGTTTTTCTCTCTTTTTCTGGTGGATCGTAATACATTTTCTTGCCTTTCGCGTATCGCTAGTCTCTCTTTACAACTGTACCTCTAGTCTATCCAATCACAGCGCGACTCACACTAACGCACCAATTCAGAGCGTCTACGTCACTGTCACAATCCTCAAATCCCAGTGCGACTCACACTAACACACCAATAAAGAGCGTCTACGTCACCCCGTATTTCTCCACTCCTAGCGCGGCGTACACTAACGCACCAATCCGGAGCGTTTCACAGTTCTGACCAACTGTCCAATCCCAGCGCGGTCGTTCTGACATCAACAGCCGCTGCAGCAGCTCCTGCTCCTGCTTCTGTCTACCCCTCCTTTACAAATCTGCTCAGTAAGTTTTTGTTTCAATTTTGACACTTCTGTTAGTAACAACATAGAAACATCTCCATTGTCCGCTTCACTAACCAAAGAACAGCAAAAGACCTTTTGTTGTAATTTAATAATAAGTGTTATAAGTTACAGGCATGTGTTTATAATGGCATGTGTATTAGCAATGTAATGGTTCGCCCCGCTCCCCCTGCCAGTCCCCTGTTGTTAGTCCCTCCCAGGGAGCTCAAGTTAGAATGTTGGTGTACCATCCTGTGAGATGGAGAGTGGATGATCAGTTATAAAGATAACTGGACTCACCTGCCTTAGAGTCTGTCCTTCATTCATCTTTATAACACTGGCGACGAGCTGCGGAGGGGGCAGCTGATCATCTCCCCTATGTGTTCTCTCCATCAACGTGAATTTGTGGCTGCTCAACAGGAGGGCTGGCTGTCTACATTCTACATTGGTCGCCTAGCGTTCATGAAGCGATGTGTGGATCATCTGGCCGGGACCTCAAATAATAAAAGGCGCTCTGAGGTACCCAGTACTGTTCCCTTTTGATGTGCGAGACGTCAGGTCAGAAGGGCCACTGAAGCGAAGATTGTGTTCGAGTGGCCGTCCGTGGGGATCCGGAGAGGAGTAGGGCTTCAGTTTATCTAAGAAGTCATCTGTGGAGAGTGGCATCGGTCCGTGCATTCGCCGGCTTCTGGGAGCTGTATTGGGAGCTGCACCGGTTTGTGGTGCTGTCAGCTGAAGCTGTGCTGAAGTGGTGCGAGGGCTGTGTGGCGCATATCGTGCCTTTAGGGTCACTCCGTGAGCCTCCGTTCTGGAATTCCTTGGTTCCCCTCAGGGATCGGAAAGCGGAGGGGTGAGGGGTTCCGTCAGTTGAAGCGAACCCTGCCGTCCCAGTGCCTGTGCTGAAAGGGTGTGTTGGCTGTGCGAGCCACTAGTTCCTTCAGGGTCACAATAAGAGCCTCCGTGCGAAATCCCTCGGTCCCCTCAGGGATCGTAAAGCGGAGGGGTGAAGTATTCCTCTCAGTGGCTGCGCTCCACCGCCGGCGGTGTTCTCCCTGCAACTTCTTCCGACAGTCCGGCGCCTCAGCCACTAGAGGGCCGTGTGACGCCGAGTCTCTTCAGCACGCCCAGCGCTTCAGTTCTGAGGGCAGGATCACGGAAGCTCGTAGTGCTTCCTATGCTTACGGAGCTCAGGTGCCCCAACCACGTTAGGGCCGTGCAGGCAGCATTCTTCAGTGCCAAAGTCAGCAGCTGTTCGGAGCCCAGGGAGAAAGAGGATTTGGGCAAGGTACGCGCCGCGGCATTGTCTAGAAGTCCAAATGTGCTGGGTGAGGCGCTGTCCTCGCACTCCGTCCAAGATAAAATGCTGTGGTGATTCTAACAAGTAAGACTTGGTGGGGGGAACGCAGAGTGTTGGCTACTGGAGGTACAGCGTTTTCGTGGACACCCACTTTAAGGAATTACTGAGCATGTTCTAACATTTTAACTCCCCAGTTCATTCCAAGCTTGAATAAAGGTGTGGAACAGACATCATCGGTGTGGTTTTGCGCTTTATGAGGAACAGTCAAGCTCAGGGGTAGGACTGAGGGGTGAACTCTAGCTATTATACCCTTTGTGCACATAGTTCCTTGTGAGGTTGGTGTTGCGGGTTCCAGGGTGGCGAGTACCCATTAAAATTGGTCTACCCTTCCCTCAGAGTAGTGGTGGGAGCTATTTATTTTCCAGTATGGGCACTCCAGGTATTAACCAGCCACCGTCTTTCCTTAATGAGTTGGGGGATCTGGAGATTCATTGGAAGGATTGGACAAAATTGTTTGTATCTTATCTAATTGCTATGGGAGGGGAGAAATTCTCTGCTCTCCGGAAGCAACACATTCTATTGCATAATTTGGGTGTACATGGACGTAAGGTGTACGAAACGCTACCGGAACCTGAGGTGGATAATGATGATGAGTATGATATTTATGATGTGACACTATTGAAATTAGAGACACATTTTGGGGACAAGGTTAATGTGGTTCTAGAACGACATACATTTTTTAGCAGAGTGCAAGGAAAAATGAGCCCATTAACAATTATATTGCAGCCTTGAGGGGCCTCACCCAGTTATGTGAATTTGGGGATCTCAATGATTCGCTCATTCGCGATCAACTGGTCAGGTGCACGAATAATAGTAGGGTTCAAGAGAAACTACTAGCTAAAAATCCCATGCTGAGGGAGGCTATCTCGATTGCACAATCTATCGAACACACTGCTAAATGTGTAAGGGAGATGAAAGGTAAGGAGGAGGTAGTCTCCGCAGTACAAGCAGAGGCATGTGACAATAGTGTACATAAGATTTTGGACAAGCGCTGCAACAAAGAGAGTGCCACGGTAAAACATGGTATGGAGGGGCATGCTTTGAAATGTTTTAGATGTGGTAGCAGCAACCACCTTGCAAACAATCCAGTGTGTACTGCACGCAGTGTCTTGTGCAAGAAGTGCAACAGGAGGGGGCATTTGGCACGGGTGTGCAGAGAGGATGTGAGTAACACGGTTAGTGTAAGGAACTGGGGATCATTCTGGATCCAAATGACAAGAATCAAGTACTGCTAGTCAACGTTCCTGTCAGCAATGAGCACCTACAAGAGGCGTTCCCAAAGTTGTTCACGGAGAGTCTAGGCAAGTTACGGGACTTCCAACACAAGATTAAGGTCAGGCATGGGTCTAAACCCGTGGTGCACAAAACACGTCCGGTCCCCTTCCGCCTTAGAGAGATGCTCAAAGCGGAATTGGACAAACTAAGTGAGATGGGGGTCATCCAACCCATAGAGGCCACAGAATGGCTTGCACCTTTGGTTCTTGCATCCAAAGGAAATGGGCAAGGCATCCGCCTGTGTGTGGATCTCCGCTCACTCAATGACAATATATGGGTGGAGAGGTTTCCCCTTCCCAATATAAATGAGATGTTGAGTTCGATGGGGAAGGCCTGTTACTTCTCAGTTATTGATTTGTCCATGGCCTATCACCAGGTCGAACTGCACCCTGAATCAAGACCTCTAACTGCTTTTAGTTCACCGTTTGGGGCATATATGTTCAGAAGAATGCCGTTCGGGCTCGCTTCGGCGGCTTCCATTTTTCAAAAAATAATGCAACAAGTACTGCATGGGGTCAAAAATACACTCTGTTTCCAGGATGACATACTGATGTACGGGGCTACTGAGGAAGAACATGATAAGACGCTCAACATGTTGTGTCATAAACTCTCAGAAGCAGGGTTAACAGTGCGATTGAATAAGTGCAAGATTAAGGTCACTTCGGTCGACTATTTAGGCCATACAATATCCAAAGAGGGCTTTAGACCTAAATACAGCCTAATTCAAGCGGTGGAGGACGCTCCACACCCATCGAACAAAGACAAGCTGAAATTGTTCTTGGGGTTAGTGGAGTATATGTCAAAGTTTGTGAGGAATTTTTCTGATCTGTGTGAGGGTTTACGAGAGCTCCTCAAGAAAAATGCAGAGTTTGTATGGGAGGAAAGGCATGAGGAGATGTTTGAAAGGATAAAACGGCAAATTGTTGGGTCTCCGGCCCTTGGCACTTTTGACCCCAAAAAGAAAACCATACTAACTACGGATGCACCCAACAAAGGATTGCGTGCCATGTTGTCTCAGAAAGGTGATGGAGAAGAAACGGTCATTGCGTTTGCATCCCGCACGTTGAACTCTTCTGGGCGCAATTACTCAGTCATTGAGAGGGAGGCATTGGCGTGTTTTTGGGCGATGCACCACTTTAAATTTTTTCTGTGGGGGACAAAGTTTGTAATACACACGGACCACAAACGTCTCACCTTCATGTTTTCACCCAAACAGGCTCAAAGCGTGTCTCCACGGATAAGGAAATGGGTCCTAGGGTTAGAAAATTACTGTTTTAAGGTGGAGTATTTGCCAGGTCCAGAAAATGTAATAGCGGACTATCTATCTAGGTCACCCTTAAGTGGCAGTCACAGTGAAGAGGGGCTAGATGTACCCATATTTCCCATCCATCTCACGTCGATAACCAAGGTTGAGTGGGAGAAGGGAATGAAGGAGGATATAGCCATGGAGACATTAAAGGAATTCATCACCAAAGGATGGCCAGAAAAAATCTCGGAAGTTCCTGACATTATCAGAGACTTTTGGGAAGTGAGACTGGAATTATTCCTCCTCGTGGGTCGCATACACCATGGGGATAAAATCATTTCACCCATGGGTATGAGGAGTAAAATAATTGATTTAGCCCATGAGGGGCATCTGGGAAGGAGTCTCACGAAGAACAAGGTTAGGAGCTGTTATTGGTTTCCTAGGATGGATTCCATGATTGAGGTAAAAGTCAAGGAGTGTGTCAGCTGTGCCAGGAGTGATAAAAGCAAGATCCCACACAGAGCTCCTTTGGCTCCAGTCAGTGTTCCTATGACCCTGTGGACAAAGTTGGCCATGGATATCATAGGGCCCATGGAGATGTTAGGCCCACAGAAGCGCTTCATGTTTGTGCTGGTGGATTACACCTCCCATTGGGTCAATTTCAAGTTTACAGCATCTACAACGACCAACAGTCTCATCTCGTTTTTGAAAAACATCTTTGTATATGAGGGTATTCCGAGCACCCTTGTCACAGACAATGGGGTGCAGTTTGTCTCTGAGACAATGAAGGAGTTTTTGGAAGAACTTAATATAAGGCATGAGAAGACTGCACTCTATTGTCCGAAAGACAATGGCTTAGTTGAGAGGGTGAATAGAATGGTGAAGGAACACATTCAACTGGCAATCACCGATGGGTTCAATGTGGAAGACTCGTTAAGAGAGTGGATGTGGGCATACCACACCGTTCCCAATGTTGTTACAGCAGTGTCTCCTTTTGTGTTCCTAAGAGGGAGGGAGCCCAAGATGTATCCCAAGTGGTTGGGAAGTGGGAAAAGTGTCTGTCATGATCTAGACCAGAGCAGAAAGAAAGTTCAGAGTCATCAACAGAAGTACAAAGCCTGGTATGATGTTAAACACGATGTTAAGAATGTGGATTTTGAGCAAGGCACGCTGGTGAGGGTCAAGAAACCAACACATGTCCCACCAGGGTCGAGCAAGTATGGGGCTTCCACACGAGTGGACAAGTCTGGTAAGAATGTAGTTCGTCTGGAAAATGGGCAGACATGGAGTAAAGATAGAGTGGTAAACGCAACCTGATCAGGAAGGGTTTGGAGCTATGCGACCACTTATGCAGTAATGTGACACATGGTAAAGGGCTCAGGCAGTCCTCCCCTACATGGGAGATGTGTTGTAATTTAATAATAAGTGTTATAAGTTACAGGCATGTGTTTATAATGTCATGTGTATTAGCAATGTAATGGTTCGCCCCGCTCCCCCTGCCAGTCCCCTGTTGTTAGTCCCTCCCAGGGAGCTCAAGTTAGAATGTTGGTGTACCATCCTGTGAGATGGAGAGTGGATGATCAGTAATAAAGATAACTGGACTCACCTGCCTTAGAGTCTGTCCTTCATTCATCTTTATAACACCTTTCTCACGAGAATTCCGTCTTTCCCGAGAGCAGCGCTTACCTCTGCCCTACTACGGAATCATTACTTCCGTTGATAAAGTAGCATATCCCTCTACTTCACCCTTCTATCAAGGATTAGCTAATTGTTTCTCTAGTATTTAAGACACATAGTTGGAGACCCAATGCTCCTGAGAAATAAACCTAGAGTTTCGCAATTAACCGGAATGCCTTTGCATTCACGCTCGTTCACACTTGAAAATGTAGTACATTCACACAGAATCCTGTCTTTCCCGAAAACAGCAAACAGTCTGTTCTACTACAGAATTATGACATACGTTAACAAAGCAGCTCTTACCTCTCCTTTGTCCTTCTTACAAGGTCAGAGAGTACCTATTACCTTTCCAGTGATAAGCGTTATCGGAATGCCAGTTGGATCCCTGGCACCTAAGACCAGAACTTCACAGGTAACCTTTGCTTTCATACACTCTTCTCTCACACTATAAATGTCTCTAATGGCAACACCCGACGATGCTACCGAATAGAACCCAGACAAGGCGTCGTACAACTTCAATTGTCACACGTTCCCCTGTGTACCTACAGGGCAACAACAATTCCGTCTTTCCCGAGAGCAGCGCTTTCCTCTGCCCTACTACGGAACCGTTACAAACTTCCGACTTCCTACATCCCAGAAGCTGTGCATACAACATATAACTCAACGTAACTCAACATAGAGTGTTAGTACATAAATCAATACCAATCAATAACCAAAATCAATAAGCAATGTACAAGCGATACTCACTAAACCAAAACAATAACAACCATCATCCTGCTACCAGAAAAACTGCTCCAGCGTGGAGTGAAAAATCCCTCCCTTCGTCACAGACCAAAGATCTCACATACACACATTATCCATACGTTCCCTGGTGGGGGCCCATAACACCAACATTCATTCACCACTAATCCGTGTTTCGTGGGAGGCGATTATCTTCCAAACGCTGGCATGAGAAGGAAATACCACTTTGCCCTAATGAGTGACAATTCTACACAACCTTCTTATACTCATTAGGTTCTGAACTTCACCTTTAGTATTCCTCTCATAAATCGGGATGGATCAGTTAGTTGCTGGTTTAGCTTATTTCTAATTCTCTAATTAACCTTTTCGTTAACACATTTCAATGAATAAACAACCCAACTCATTTCTGTAGATATTCAATTTCAATCTTTATATTAATATTGCAAATTAAATCATTCATTTGATCAAGTTGCCATTCATATTTACCTATTCTGGCTAATTGTCGTCCTCTATGTCAAATCTGGCAGTCTCGCAAATCTATGCCAATCTAATTTAGTAAGTTCAGTTCATCAAGAGTTTGGGCATTAATTCAGTCCATCAAAGATTCAAGCAAACAGCTGTCCTGCAGTGTCACCGTCCTCTCCGTCAGCATAACGTCAGGAAATCGAGAAAGGCCAGAAACGAACCCGCCCCAACCTCTCTATTCTACCATAATTTATAGTAAAAATCATTGACAAATTGTATCAAAAACAGGTCTTCAAATGTTCTGATTGGTCAATTGAAATCGTCTGACAGGATTCCCACCAAAATAAAGTCTCTGAGGTCATTATACTTGATTGTTCCGGTTTTTAGAAGCACATTATTGTTCTTTCAGAAAAGCTGGCTTGTGTCCCAGGGTAACCTTGAAGGGTACAGTCTGGTTAGGGTCATGACGAGGCCACTGTAGCTGGCGTCAGTGCAGGCGCACTTCACTCAAGCCTTGTTCGGCGTCGGCAGTCGGGTTAGGCACCAGGGGCAGCCATTTTACGACAGGCCCAAATGGTCAACTTAAGCAAAAGAAACACAAAACGTAATTAATACATAGAAATGACTAAATAAATGTTATTCCCACACTAATACCCATATGTGTGTGTATTTATCTAGCATTAAGCAACACTCAAGCGGGTTTATACTTACAAAATAAAGCACAAATCACAAATACATCACAAAAGCGACATATATCATGCAATATTCTAACTGTCTATCATTAGTACGCGTACATATTTTAGTTTGCAAATTAATAGTCATGCAAAGCAATCCCACGTGTATTTCAGTCATCAATAAGGTTGATTAGTTAATTCCACTTCAATCCATTAATTTGATTACAATTAATTAATTAATCTAATTGGTAAACATGCAAAATGGGGTGGGTATACAAACTTTTTGTATTACCTGCTCCAGCACTACCGCCCCATCTACCACCAAAACATTCAGTGAAATTGTAATAACACCTGAACTCACTGTAACTCATAATGAAGGGCAATTTCAACTTTATGACAATAAATCTAACAAAAGAATTATAATATATGCAACTCTCCCAAACTTACTTGTGTGACCTGGTGCACTGCTATACATACCGCAAGTGGTTGGAGACACACCGGTGGCAGCAGGTGAGCAGTGTTGCCTGGGTGCGCAGGGGCGGCACTCTCTCTCTCTCTCCCCCTCTCTTCTTCTCTCTCTCTCTCCCCCTCTCTTCTTCTCTCTCTCTCTCTCTCTCCCGCCTCTTCTTCTCTCCCTCTTCTTCTCTCCCCCTCTCTTCTTCTCTCTCTCTCCCCCTCTCTTCGTCTCTCTCTCTCTCCCCCTCTTTTCTTCTACCTCTCTCTTTCTCCCCCTCTCTTCCTCTCTCTCTCTCCCCCTCTCTTCTTATCTCTCGCTCTCTCTCTCCCTCTCTCTCTCCTTCGCTCTCTCTCTCTGTCCTTTGACACACCTTCTCATCATGATTTTTGTCTTGCAGGCTGTGACCTACGGATTGTCCCGAGGGGAGCCGCCATGTGTCTTCATTTCATTTCAGTGTTCATTTTAATAAAGTTTCATTTGTTGCTTCGATAGTGAATGTGTGATGCTCATTTTTGTGATGACACATGGATGTCACCAGTTGTGATTGTGCAACATGAAGCAGATTATTTTGTACATGTTTATGTGTAGCTGATGTGGTATATCTTTGGTCGGGGGTGCCGGGGAGGGTGGGTCCTGGGGGTGGTGGTGGCAGGTGTTGTTACCCTTTCGGCCCTCTGGGCTGCATGTTCAGTTGCCCGGGTGCATCTGTTGTTCTTCAGGTGAGGCTCTGGGTTGTGCTCCCTTTTGTGGTGCAGGCTGTGGTCCGACTTTGCACCAGGTCAGAGCAGGTGTTATTTTCCTGCTGCTAACGCACCTTATCGCCTGTTTTGTGTTCTTATCGCAGTTCTGGCTGGACGTTGTGAATGTTGTGGAGTGGTGCTGTCGTGGCTTTTGGCACGGGAATGCCTTCTCTGCATCTCATTAGCGATAGTTGCGGGGGTCATCTGTGGAAATGTTTTTTGCGGCTGCTATCGCGGGTAAATTGGTGCTGTGGGCTGTTAACACCAGCTTGTGATTGGGGCGATAAGTTTATCGCAACTTTGGCTGCGATAAAGTGCCTTTAACTCGGCGATCGATCCTTGTGAATATCCTCCAATGTGTGTTTCTCCTACCCACAGGGCCTGCTGGGGACACTGCAGGAACAGAACAAGAATCCCAGTTCCAGACTCTGGTAGACCCTGAGCTCTCCAGTGTGGATGTTTCTCAGTCCTCTTCAGACGACGATGAATAACCTGGTCCCTCCGGTGTTGATCGGCATGCAGCACCAGCAGCTGTTACTCTAGCACACCCTGCAACCACTCCTGCTACATCTGACAACAACCACATGACCTCTGCCAACATGGACAGATCAAGGCAAGAAGACACCAACAGCAGAGATACACAGGGCACTCTGGAGTTGGTGGACAAGAACACCACTGTCAACAGTGAAGAAGGCTCAGTGTTGTCTGTGTCTCCAACGGCAGGTCCTACTCGAGTGGGTAGGGGTGGTGTGAGGGTGCGCGGGGTGAGGTCACATCCTGAAGATAGTGCTGCTGCGCAAGGTGACCCACAGTTAGGACACATCATAAATGCATACCGATAATGCACCGGAGACTTTGGTCAGGTAATTGGGATCTCAATCACATACAACATAAGCAGACTGCCCATTTTTCCAAAATAGACTCCCACATGTCCAGGATGGGCTCCCACATGTCCAGGGTGGAGACCCACATGTCCATGATGGAGTCCAAAATGGATAAAATCAATCACCTCACTGCGATGCACAGGGACATACATGCCCCTGCCAGATTGCTGACAGCATGACCGCATCTCCCTGTGTGCCCACTACATCTGTTGCCACAGCATCTGCATCTGCCACAGGAAGGGATAAGGACTCTGGCGGAGAGTCCTCAGCTCTGCTGCAGCCTGCACCTGAAAAGAAGAAGAGGGGACGTCTGAAGAAGGGCAAGTGAGAGACAGATGGCCATGAATACCCCCCAGGAAGTGAACACCTGCTCATCATATCCTTCATATTGTACAAAGCGTTCACCTTGTTGACTGACATGGAACTCTCCCACATGGGATGGAGGGTCTAAGTTGGAACAGTGACTCAAATGACTGTGGACTTGGCTCTGAAAATTTCATCTACCAACACTAACAACTCCTCTGAGAAATTTGGATTTATATCACACTGTAGAGCACTATCAATTTTTGTACTATTTCACACATGCATATAAATTAAATCATGATCACACAATACTTGCCTCTGTGGTGAATTAAACTTGGTTTGTGTTATAGAGATGATGACCTGCTAAACAAATACTGCAATTAAAACACAGTCGTGTGAGTCATGGAGATGTTACACATATGAGAGATACACTTTGCAAGGTCAACACAACAAAACATTTCCAGGCCGCACTTACTTATTGCCTCCTCTAGTGTTGTTAGACCTGGCACCATTGGGTGGGTCTGCCTTTCATCTTTTGCTTTTGTCTCCTCTGTGTTTGTTGGTGTTAGATGCTCTGGGCGCTGTGCTACTGCCATTCAGTGCCACAGCGCAAATGCTCCCTATTGTAAATTTACTGTATGAATTGGTATTCCCATAATTGGCTCATTTGAGTTACCTGTTAGTCCCAAGTATAGTGCACCGTGCATGCCCAGGGCTGGTAGACCGAATGCTGTTGGTGGGCCTGCAGCACTGATTGCGCAGGTAGCTTGTATAGTGTGTCTCAGACCTGCCATTGCAGAGTCTGTGGGCATTCCAGAACTGCCATTTTGACTGTGAAGTAAACCCACTTCCCAGTCCCTAAACCTTCCCTTGGCATCATGTAAGTAACCCCTATGGCAGGGTGCATTGTATGTGAAAGGTAGGACCTGCCTTGGTCTGTGTGGCATGTCCTGATAGGGAATTACACTCCATTTCGTTTTTCACTATTGCAAGGCTATCTGTTCCCTTAGGCCAGAATGGGCAGTTTGATTATTATATCCTATAATCCTAGCTGACCCAAGGAACATGTTTGTAAAGTCGAATTTAGTATGCCTGAGCTCAGAATATTAAAGTACATCTTTTAGTGAGGATTATTTTTATATTCTGTGTTTGAAAATACCACTTTTAAAAAGTAGGTATTTTCTTCCCTAAGACTTCCAGTGTGCTCTGCTGTTATGTGTATTGGCTGTCTGGTTTTGGAGGGACAGGGCATGCTGAGCCCGACCTGGATTGAATAGAGAGATCTGCAGTTGGAGTATGGGGAGGGGTGACCCTTTGATCTGAGCATGGCTGTGCCTGGCAAGGTGTATGATGGCACCACCTCTCACTGTGCGTCTGATGGCAGACCCCCTCTTCCTGAAAGGCAGGAGGCAGCCTTGTAAACAAAGTGCTCCAGGACCACACCAAACTGGTTCTGGCTGGGTTCAGTGACTTGTGACTTTTGAGAACAAAGACTTTTGCGGTATAAATATCTGTGATTAAACCCCTACACGGTGTGTTACTTCTGGATGTCAAGACAAACCTCTGTCCGTGTAACTAGAGGGAAAGGACTTTGAAACATTCATCCATCTTGCTGAAGCAACTACCCAAGGGCCTGATTTGAGCTTGCCTCCTGCAGAAAGTCTCAGGGACTTCACCCAACATCCTTCTGAATTCCTATTGAGGGGGATTCTACTCGCAGGTGAGGCTTCATTCGAGAATTCCTCTGGGTCTACTGCAGGGAACGGGGGCTGAGAATCACCGCTATCTCTATTGTGGGACGCTGCAGCTGAGGAGCTGTTGCTGCTGAGAGCCCACATTTGCCTGTGCTACGAGAATCATCTCTATCGCTATTGTGGACCGCTGCAGCTGAGGAGCTGTTGCCGCTGAGAGCACACATCTGTCTGTGCCACAAGAATCATCTCTATCGCTACTGTGGGCTGCTGCAGCTGAGGAGCTGTTGCCGCTGAGAGCCCGCATCTGCCTGTGCTACGAGAATCATCGCTATCGCTACTGTGGGCTGCTGCAGCTGAGGAGCTGTTACCGCTGAGAGTCCACATCTGTCTGTGCTACGAGAATCATCGCTATCGCTACTGTGGGCCGCTGCAGCTGAGGAGCTGTTGCCGCTGAGAGCCCGCATCTGTCTGTGCTACGAGAATCATCGCTATCGCTACTGCGGGCCGATGCAGCTGAGGAGCTGTGCCGCTGAGTGCCCGCACTGGTCACCGCATCGAGGATCTTTGTTATCACCTGCACGGGCCACCGCCACCGAGCACTGTTACCGGTGGGTGCCCGCCTTTAATCACTGTCTCAGGATCAACATGAGTGCACGTTGCAGACCGCTGCAGCTGAGAGCTGTGGCCGCTGCGAATCCGCCTGTCATCATCGCGGCTCCCTCATGAAGCTGCGTGCTGTGCCCCTTTAAACCTCAGGTACATTGTGCATCACCAGGTCGCGTAGATCCCGACCTCGAACTCAGTTTGTTTCACACGTGTTGGAGTGCTTTTAAAGTGAATCTATACTTACCTGCATTGCGGCTTCTTGATCGCTTTTGAGCCTTGTGTTAAGCCTATATAAAGATACTTATTTTTCTATAAGCTACTTGTGTGATGTCCCTTTTTAGTGTCTTCACTGCGTTATTGTGTATGGTCTTAAATGCTTCACACACTGCCTCTGAGATAGGCCTGTCTGCGCGTGCTACGTTAACACAGGGTTGAGCAGGGGTTATCAAAGGGTGTAGCCCCCTTACTCTGACTTAGGAAGAAGAGTCCCTATTTGGACATTGGCGCCAGCCACTGCCAACTATGGATCCCCATTTCTAACAATTGTGAACTGACAAGACGCTGAAATGCACATACACTAAACTCATTCAGAGAAAGTGGCAATCACGCAACAGGTACAGTATACCAAGGAATGTTGGATGTGTGTATTCAGACGAGGCACACACTAATGTGGAGTACAGGATTATTACACAATAACACCATGTCGCCTCAACAACAGATGCAAGGTAACCTCATCATCACAATGCGCACAGAGTAACCAAGAGGGTCAGAAATGTCAGCACTGGGTTGTTTGGCACCGCATCCGGTTTCAAAGAAAAGTTGCACTCTGTAACAGCATTGTGTGTTCTGGAGGTCACATAACACCAGACAACATCCAAAGGACAGACAGAGAACAGTATTGAAATACCTAAATATCTGCATACATCTCCAATAGAAATTCCACAAACAAGTCACATGATTTGGGGCAGCAACCTAGGACTCATGTCAGCACTGTAATGGAGAACATACTAACTCAACGGACACATAACTGCAAGGATCAGGTCAAGTAGCATGCATCCACACGTATGCAGAGACATTGCACTACATACACATATCAGGCAAAGAAAAGAGCTGAGTCAACTCATCACTGTATACTAACAGCCATGAGAAAAAGTTGTTGATGAGCTGGCTCCGAACATCACCATCACCCTCATCATCACTGCCAACATGACCCAGGGCTGGATCCTTCCCTGCTGGAGGCTGCTGGTCATCATCATCTTGGATGAGAGGTAGCTCCTCCCTCACAGTCAGGTTGTGTAGCATGCAACACACACTGATGATCTTACACACCTATTCAGGTGCATATTGGAGGGCCCCTCCTGTCCGGTCCAGGCAGTGGAATCTGCTTTTCAGTAGTCCAAATGTCCGCTATATCACTCGCTTGGTCCGCCCATGTGCCTCATTAAAACGTAACTCAGCAGGGGTAACAGGGTTCCTGAGTGGTGTCAGCAACCATGGCATGTTGGGGTAGCCGTAGTCACCTACATACAAACAAAGAAACATATCATGGTTCTGAGAAGAGAGTTAAACCCAGAGATACAAAAACACACAAGGTAAACAGACATTACACACCAACAAGCCAGACACGCTGGTTTTGCAGCTGGGACATCATCTGTGGGATCCTACTATTCCTCATGATTTATGCGTTGTGTGCGGATCCGGGAATCTGTGCACAGACATGTGAGATTACCATGTCAGGCAGATATATCACCAGGGCATTGATGCAGTGAAAATGTTTACGATTCCTGTATGTCTGTTCATTTGCTTGTGGTGGTACCAAAGCCACATGTGTCCCATTTATGGAGCCGATGACATTTGGCTTCCTTTCCAAAGCATAAAAGTCACTCTTGATATCAGTAGATTGTCATGCTACTGGGAATTTGATGTACCGGTTCAGCAAAATCAACATAGCCTCCAAAACATCCCGTAGCACATGGCTAAACATTGTCTGGCGTAGAGATGGGTGGTGGGCGCACTCGTTTTTAGATAATAGTTAGTTAGATTTTAGCGGTAGGCGTGCAACATTGCCATATGCATGCGTGGCACGTGGTATGGATGAAGGGGGTGGCCTAGTGTAGAATTAACTAGGACTGCAATGTGCACTGCTGTGAAGTAATTTCAAGCATTTAATTCATTTCACATCAAATTTACAGTGATCATATTCAATTTTTTCATATGAGTTTCCACAGTATACATTGTCATTCAATATGTATACAGTTGTACAATGTTAAACACAAATAGCAAATTAAATAACGTTCCAAACACCCAGTGCATTTCGGGACATTTGTGGTCCCTTCGTCAGGGGTAAACTGTTGAAAAAGAAAGGAGAGGATATCAAAATCTGCGCGTTGCGTGATCATAAAATAGTACTTTAAACTTAAAGTGAGGTATACGATACCTTTTGGAATTTGATTCAAAATTCGCAAGTGTTACGTGTTCACTCTCTAAGAAAAAAGTTAAAAATGAGAGTTGAGGAGAACTGATCTCTCTAAAGGTTTGTTGAAATCAAAATGCAAAGAAACCCAACTTCGTACCTGGTCATTGTATGGTTCTACGTGTTTTCATGTTGCAGCGAAATTAGAAAGTCTGCGGAAATAAGAACTGGGTTTTAGCTGTGCTGTGTAAAACATAACACGGTGAACGCTGTTGTTTAAAACGAAGCTCACCTTGATTAAAGGGGTTCAGATGGCGGTGAAGCCGTTTGACGTAAGGAGAACCAAGACCGGAGTAGAATGTGAACAGTGAATCTGAAAATAGAAGGGAAGGATAAGACCTTGTATTTCAGTAGAGTGTGAAAGTAGAAGCCCATAATGAAATGGAGCCAAGTGGAGAGGTTTGCTTACCGGTTCGAGAAAGATTAGTAGCGAAGTGTGCTTCCACGGGCGCTCTCGGCCGCGGTTTGCTGCTCGTCAATTTAAAAAAAGTTTTAACGTCACACCGTGGGCGTAAACACTAAAAAAAGACTAGAGGAAACATTGTTGTGAAGAAAGACTCGATTACTGCCGGCAGTGGGGCGGAACTACGAAATCCTAATTGGTGTTATGTAAAATATGCGCCATAGATAGTATCCGATCGTGAGACTAAGTGAAATAATTTGAAACATATAAATGTTCCAGATGATTCCCGAACTGAATGTAAGACGCAGCGAACTGATTTGATGTGAGGAGGACCTTCTCAATAAAGTTGTGGGAAACACGAAAACAAAAAAACACGAGGAGTAAGGATAAAGCGAAGTGATGTTAGTGGATGTTATTCTTGACAATTATATCTAATAAGTAAGTTTAGACATGTTATCAGGTAGTTTGACCGCCTAAGTGTGGAATACATGATAAATTGCGACATCAACATGTGAACACTAAACATCATCAAATAATACAGGTCATGTTCTGTAATATCAAATCGCCTAAGGGCGAAGTTACATGGTAAATTTCGACATCAACATGTAAATACAAAGCATCATCAAGTAATAGAGGTCGTGTTCTGTAATGTCATAACTGTGGGGGTTCAAACTGGGAGTACATGTGTATGTGAGAGTACATGTGTGTGTAATGTCAGGTAAGAAGTAAGTATGGGTTAAATGCGTTTTGAATATAGATACTTTCAAATTGAGTTGGGATCCCGAGGTGGGGTACGAGTATCAAATCTGGGTATTAGTTTAGAGAAAGCAAGCCATCTCAAATTTATCATTGAGTCCATGCGGAGTAAGGGTTTTAAGCTTCTTAATCCAAAATGCTTCTCTTTGTAGTAAGTACTTTGAATTATCACGATCTGTGTGTTTTGGTACTTCTTCGATGATTTGGTATTTCAGTTGGGCGATTTGGTGTCGTGATTCCTCCCAATGTGTCGCTATACTAGACGTCGTACTTTTGGTGCGTATTTTGCTTTTATGTTCTGTCAATCGAGTTTTCATTTTTTCTCGGTTTTGCCGACATATAGTAGTCCACAGGGACATTTGATGGTATAAATTACATTTTTTCTAAAAAACTAAAACCGACACGGACTCTTGAACCAAGTAAAGGCACACAAAAATGCTGGAACTGTACTCATTGTAATAACGTAATCACAGGTGATATCTTATTGCATCCATCTACGGGTCAAAAAATTAAAATTCACAGCAGCACAACATGCAACTCTGAAAATGTAATTTATACCATCAAATGTCCCTGCCCCTCGCAGAAAATTTCAGCTCCTGATGGTGACACAAGTGCGATGGTGTGCTGTGAAAAATATATGGGGTCTTTTACAGTACGTCTGAGCAAATGTCACATACCAAACACACACCTCAGTGACTATTGAGGATAGATGTGTTGTCCAAATGACAGGTGTTTGTAAGGTCCACACACAGGGATCTTGTAATGCCACATGGGCACTGTCATTATTGTAGCGCCTGATGTACACGTACCATCACACCCATGAAACACATATGATGTGCTCCCAGATTACTTTGCATGTCAAATATGGATGTCTGTGACACACAGCCCCAACAGCAACCCACATGCCATAATCTGATGGATGTTGGAACAATTTACATCTACCACATACCAAAAGACACATGTGCATAGGCAAATAGTCTGGATTAACCTCACAATGGTAGCTCAGGAACACTTTGTTACACAGAGTCCATTTCAGCTGTAAGTCAGGATGTATGTAACATGTGAACACACAATAGGCACCTGGAACTATGTACAGGCCTTGGGTGGTGATCTACAATGGTTTTTGTGCCCCATGAAACACGGCATAGTCAGGGAGTGTGTGCCACAATGTGCTCCCTACAATTTTAAATGTGAAGCCATGTACACACACATGTCATGATGCGTGATGCGTGAAATGTGATTTCATTTACTGTATGACAGGCTGTTTGTCTGTTGTAAAGCGCCTGAGTCTCTGACAAAATATTGTGGGTGGCATCCTTTGGCTGTTTTCTGTGATGGTGACAGACGCGGGTTGGTATTCAAAAGACGCGTCGTACAGTTACAGACCAAGCTGGGCGCACGCTTTGTTTATTGACTGTCATGGAGACGGACATGGTTTTGCTACGTGTACGAATCACGTGCTATCAGATTCTGTTGGCTCGCAACAACAATGTATCAAACCCAATGGTGTCATGATGCGGAATATTTGAACGACATGGAAGGCGTGTACGATGTGTGCAATGTCATGAATTGGCCAATTTCGGATGATGCGAACATCTCAGACCTATCTCTTCAGATGCATGGAACAGATTCTGCCTCTGCAGCACAGATATAAGGCTGTTTGTTCCCCAGAGACTTCACTTGCCTGCACTACATGCCATGGGATTACATCTCTAACCACCACAGCTGCTGTCTCTTTATCCTCTGTGTTCTGCAATGGCACGGACTGTGGAGAGGGCCCCAGCATTCCCTGAGGAGGAGAAGAAGGCCCTGCTGGACAGCCTCCTTTCACAGTACTGCAAGCTGTATGGGAAACCAGGGAGCAGGTGAGTGTTGAGTACACTGCCCTTTCATTTGTACATGTAATCT
This sequence comes from Triturus cristatus, assembly GCF_964204655.1. NCBI lineage: Eukaryota > Metazoa > Chordata > Amphibia > Caudata > Salamandridae > Triturus > Triturus cristatus. Next base: position 607,420,645 of record NC_140587.1, read on the forward strand.
GACTGGCACTACTGGCATTCTGATCACCAAGGGCAAGCATGCACACCGAGTAATTGTAAGTCTCAAAGTGTGCAGATACATGTACTGTATAGGTACAGTGATGCAAAAGTGTATTTTTTCATTGTTAGGATTTCCATGCACTGTTGTTAATGCAGCCTTGCACACAGACAACTGCCCATGACCATATGCCCTTCTGACAATGACATGTATGCCCAACGGTGTGATCAACAAGCATGTTGCATGTGTAGCAATGGGGTCTGACTGTCATCCTTACAGGTTGATGCTCATCAGAAGCAGGAGATTTGGCAGACCATCGCATGGGCAGTAGGATCTGTGGGGGTCTTCAGACGTCGTATTCGCCACTGCCAGAAGAGGTGGCAGGACCTTCGTGGCTGGACCCGGAGGATTGCCAGAGTCCAGCTCAAGCTGCGCCTCCTCACAGAAGGGCGGGTGATGGACACTGACCCCCCCCCATACTCCGGATACTGACAGTGGTCTTCCCTGACCTGGATAGGCAGTTGAAGGCCAGACAGCAGGAAGTAGGAGGTAAGTTCATTCCTTGTTAGTGAACTATGTCTAACATGCAATTTGTACTCCTTCAGCCTGGTAAGACTCCCACAGTTCATCTGTCTGCTGAGACAAGACTCATGTGGCTTAATGTGGTGATGACCCATTCCATCTGATGACCATGTGTGTCCCTTTTGGTCTGTGACATGTGTCACTTGGGTTGTGTGTATTTTCTGTCGACCAGGGTTGATGTTGAGAACAACATCTGCAACAGGTGCATTGAGTTAAGCATCATGAGTGAGGCAATTGTCTGACATGTGTCAGCACATTGACTGACACATATGACCTGTACTCTGTGTGTCTCATACATTAATGTGCGAATTGCTGATGTGGGTCAGCATAGGTGTCTGAGGTATTTACTACACACCCATGCAGCAGGTAAGACCCATGTTGAGGCCTCAGACAAATGAAATGTATGAACGTAACAAATGCGTAGTCACTTGCCTTGTGCCCTGGGTAATCCCATGTTTCACATGGACCAAGGACAGGTATGCCAACTCCAGCAATCTGAGACACTGTGGCCTCCTAATCTTGGGTGTCAGCCAACAGTTTGCTCATTGTGAATTTAGTACTCATGTGTCTGACTCTGTGTGAGTGTGGACTGGCATAGCTTTTGGGATTTCAACAGTGACAAATATGTTTCTTATGGACAGACATGTGATTTGTGGAAATTGTCTCAGCACACAGGACTAAACATATGTGTGTTGACCCTTGACTGTGCCTAATGGTGGATTCAAGTTATATGTGTATGCAGCTTTAATTTGTTCTTGGGAGCATGCAATATGTTCATGTATACATATTTGTTGAACCACAAACTCAAATGTCTCATGAGGTCAACGTTGGATTATTAGATGTTTTCAAGTGTGTGTAGCATGTGGTGGACATGTATATTTGTCCACTACAGAGGTTGCTTTAAAAGTGAATGCATGAGTGTGACATGGTGCTTACTGTTAAGTCGGGATGCACTGCCCCTGTGACAGGAGTCAGTACTGACTGATTGGCCAGACAGGCCTGTGGCAGGGTGTACCACATGAAAATCTGGAGGATGCAGATTTGTCACTTGTCTGTTGTCCTGCATGCACATCATTCTTGCATTGACTTTCAAGACATGTGCCCATCATGGTGTTTGAGGATGGAAGTATGTTCATCATGTCAACAATGGCTTTGGCCATCCCATTAGCTGCGCTAACTACAGAGTCACTTGCATGAGAAGAGACGTGTGTAATGACACATGACACTCACAATCATTGCAGATCAGACAAGAGGCAAAGTGACGCAAGCTTGCCCATGTAATTAGTGAATTCATACATACATCTGACAGATGGGTCCATTCCAGCATGTGTACTAGAAGCATGGTTCACTGGCAGACTGACAAGTGCCTGGTTCACATATGTGTCAGTCAAGTTAGCAGTGGCTTTCAAATTATGCAAGGGCTTGCTCTGTGATGTGTTGCAATTAAACTAATGTGTCAAGTCAATACAGGTGAGTGATGTGATTCTGTTTCTCTTCCTTGTTCACAGCATCATCTACGGATACTGGAGGAGACAGCTCCACGGACCAGGAGGAGGCGGAGAGCCAGACTGGGTCCACTGTGGAGGAGGTGGAGGGACCCAGTGGCACGGAGGGTGAGGGGAGCCACACGCCACACTGACGGATACTCAGCAACATCAATTTCGACTGAGGAATGATCCAGCTCCAGTGACGATTCCCTTGTGAAGGCGGGTGTGACTAGACCATAGACCATAACTAGCGAGTCTGTCCTTGCCACCACCACCATCTTCACCCTCCCAGCTGCTCCCATCCCAGATGTCCATGGAACCTCCTGTGTAAGGGAGCATGTCTCCTTTGGTCCAGGCACCGCACCCCCTGCCTCTGTCTCCCCTGCTGCTGTGTGGAGTTGGTGGACTTGCTAAAGCAGATCCATGTAGGCAGACATCGATGCTGAGTGTCCTCCATGCCCACACCAGTCTTTTTACGCAATTGGTGTCATACACAGAGGGCATGTCATCACACATGTCTGCCCTACAGCGGGCCAATCAGTCCATGGCCTCCTCACTGACAGCAGCAGTGTCCCTCCTTCAACAGTCCCTCACCCCTCCTCTGCCACTTCCACACTCCCCACTACCCTACCTGCCCAATGCACGCTCGCACAGGCACATGCATGCACCACTATAGACACAAGCAGTACCCAGCAACATCAGTCAAAGCCAAAACTAACAAGCACGCATACTCAGGGGACTGATGGCACACACAAAGGGAATAGGGTACAAAGCACACACAGCCATCCACAAGCACTCCGCATTCCTTAGATACCTCTCCCTCCAAACCCCTTCCCTTGACTCACCAGCAACCCCCTCTTCTCAGAAGCTCTTCCTCAGTGACCTTGGCCTATATTCCCCACAGATCCATCTGACCCAACTCACAAGCGGAAGCTGAAGTCACCACACACAGAGAGGAGATCCCCCACCACGTGCACACCCTCCCCCAGGAGCAGGAACACTGAGGCCCCCACCCAAAAATCACCCAGGACCAGATAAAGAAAAAGCCCACCTCAATCTCACACTCCCACCACATAGTCTCTGTCCTTCAGCACCCAGGCCACCACTCCAAAAGTTCCCCTGCCACACCCTGTCCCAGGTTCCCCCACACACCGTTACACCATCCCCAAGATGATTAAGCCCTCCCCCTAACACAAGCACTTCCACTCACACAACATCGCACCCTCAGTCTGTTCCTGCAACTGCAGTGGAGACCGTGTCCCCCAAATCCATCCTGCCTACTGAATTTGAGGTGCCCGCCCACTCCTTCGGACATTGGCACTGCAGTGGAGACCCCGCCCACTCCATCGGACATGGCCACTGCAGTAGAGAGCCCAGCCACTCAATCCAACAGGTCCAGTGCAGTTGCCACAGAGACTCCTGTTCCCACCACCCCTCCCCTGCCCCATACTGGTATACCCTAATCTTGTCCCTACGGTGCCTGGCCTGCCCCTATGGATGCCCCTCCAAGGGGAGATGTCCCCTAGTCATGTCAGTGCAGGCAAGCAACGTGTGACAATTTGTCAGGTATCAACCATGAAGGACTGTTGCCATGGACTGGCCATTGGCCTTTTGATTATTCAGGATCTCTCAGTTTCTTTTTTGTCCAGCTGAATAAAGCTTCTTTTCGTTATTTTGTAGATTTGCATTTAAAGGACATGATGTTGCTGATGAGTGTCCTGAAGTTGCTGTTGTAATAGTGTTTTTGACAATAAGTAACATAGTGATGTGATGGACTGCATCACATCACTAGATTACTAATGAATCCACTCCTGATATCTTAGCCACATTACCTAGCGACTCCTCCAAACAAACCGTTCATCAGGTAAAATTGGGGGCGGAGTAGCTGCTATCATTCACCAAGATCTTAAATTCACAGCCCTTTCCTCACTGTGCCTTCCCGTTGTGGATAATGCTGTAATTCAATTGGAATCTGATTCCATTCCACTTATTTGTATCCTACTTTATAGACCTCCCCAGAACATGCCTCTGTTCCCTCACTGATTGTGCGAACAAGTTGCTAACTTGGTCACTAATCACACAAAAATTCTGCTTATAGGTGATTTTAATTATTGCCTAAATGTCACTCATGAAGGCCCACATTCTGCTGAGTTGACTGACCTACTATCTAATTTGAATTTTATGCAGCAGGTTACCTCTGCTACGCATACTAAAGGACACACACTGGAACAGCTCTGGACTATGAATCTGGTGGTTGTCTTTCTTGGAATGGTGGTATAGGTATAAGGGTGTAGGCGCCAATAGGTTATTCCACTTTAATATATAAGGTTAGGCTCCGAGTAGTGACGGTGCTGAAGGGTTGAGAGAACCACCTGCTTCCCTAAAATTTGCGGCCTAAGGAACAAAAAAACATGATACACATTCCCCAGCACACATGATTTTCAATTAATGACAGTTTCAGATGTTATTTACATATAATTCAATACCCGAAAAATCAATCAGTCGTTTCTTTCATCCTTTATTCTTTTTTCAAGCCTTTAATGAGTGAACTCGCGACTTGGCAATAAGATTTGGGAGCAAGAACACCGGAGAGTCTGTGGAAACAGAATTAAAAGCCCAGCAGACTTTATATATCATCTCGCGCCACAGGATTAGTGTGGCCCGGAATTATCGCCACATTAGATACTGCTACTCAGTGAACCTATTAAGCCGTGAACAAGTTGCATGTACAACCATACTGAGGCAACAAAACACGTGTTGGCTTGGGAACAGTTCACTCATAAAAGGCTTGAAGAAAGAATAACGGACGAAAGAAACGACTGATTGATTTTTTGTGTATTGAATTATATCTGAATAACATCTGAAACTGTCATTATTTGAAAATCACGTGTGCTGGGGAATGTTTATTATGAATCTGGTGGTATCCACACCTGAGATTGTCCCTTTTATTTGGTCAGATCATTATTTAATTAAGTTTAGTATCCGGAATCCTACCATTAATAAAATCCCTATGATGGAAGGATGATGGGCTAGGAAATGGAATACCATCGATGCAGATGAATTTCACACTATATTGACAAGCACTATTCCTTCCATTGACCACGATATCAATAGTTATGAGGAATCCATTGCGATATGGCTGCAGACCGCTAGCAATACAATTGCTCCACTGAAAAAAATTAAATTGGCCCGTCATCATGATGCTCAAAGATGGTTTACCCCTGCACTAAACTCTCAAAAACCTGCTCTTCGTCAGTTAAAAAGGAAGTGGATAAATAGTTATTCATTAGAAGGTAAACACTCCTTTGCTACAGCACTAAAAGATTAAAAAAAGGCTATTTTAAATGCCAAAGCTGCATACTTCTCATCTAGAATCCAAACTGCCAATAATAAATCAAAAAAAATATTTTCTATTGTAAACGAACTGACCAACTCAGATAGAGTTTCAGCTAAAATTACTCCTTCCCAGGTGTTTTGTAATTCCATGAATGATTTTTTTTTTTTAATAAGATTTCTACTATTAAGGCTAGTATTCCTCTCCACGCTGCTCAAGAGCACCCCCCTCCTTTGCCGGTGAATGCCCTTTCTAGTCAGTATTTCCCAGCCATCAGCACCCAGGCCTTTTATGACCTACTGGCTAAAGTAAAATCGGGTTCTCCCCTGGATTGCTGTCCTCCCCATATTCTGAGAAAGGTCTTCACGGCGCTTCCTGGCCCAACCCTTGCTTTGTTAAATGAGTCCTTGTCTCAAGGCTGTGACCCTAATGCCTTTAAAGAGGTGATCGTGGTCCCTCTTTTGAAAAAACCTGGGCTAGATCCTCAGTTATTACCAAATTATTGACCTATTTCCCTACTTCCATATCTGTGTAAGGTCTTGGAGGCTCATGTGGCAAAGTGTCTATCTAATTTTTTGGAACAGTCGTACCAAGAAGGGTTTTGTCCCGCTCACTCCACAGAGACAGTGATATTGGCAGTACTTGACTACCTGTCTGAGAAAGCTGATAAAGAGGTCCCTCAGGCCCTGGTGCTATTAGATCTGTCAGCCTCCTTTGACACGGTCGACCATGTCATCTTGACTGACCGTGTCAGGGAGGCTGGCATCCAGGGCTCAGCTCTTAGCTGGATCCGCTCTTTTCTTGAAGGTCGTTCTCAGGCAGTTCGTATCAATCAGTTCATGGCGCCTAAGCTAAAGACCACATGTGGGGTCCCGCTGGGATCCTCACTTTCACCCCATTTATTCAATCTTTATATGCTCCCCTTGATTCAATCACTGAAGGAAAGGAAAGTCATCACTTTTAATTACGTTGATAACCTACAATTGTTGTTTACCATTGATAATACTTCACAATCAGCTCTGGAATTTCAGTCGATCATGTTGCATATCCGCCAATGGATGGACTGCAACCATCTAAAACTCAACCCAAGGAAGTCTTGAGTGGTGGCAGCTAGAATATTTGGGGCCCACATTTTTGGCCGATGGAACTTGGCCCTTCCCCTACTCCATCCCCTGCTGTTAAGAGCCTTGGGATCACTATAAACAATGATTTAGCATTAAAAACGCAAGTGGGAACAGTGATCTCTGCCTGCTTCCTCCAGCTGAGGATGATAAGGAAAATAAGCAGACTTTTGACTCACGCAGCCTTAATACAGGTTGTTAGACCTGGTACCATTGGCGTGAGTCTCCCATTTTTTACTGATTCCCTCCTCTGTTTTTGATATGTTTTTCTGGTTTAGATTAACCCTGGGCGTAGTTCGCGAAGATGTTCTTGCACTACCTGACCTTCGCGTAGCTTCGCGAACTTGCGTAGTTGCTTGGTGCGCCCGTTCGCGATGGCTTTTTCTTGTTCGGGAGCGCGGTGAGCGTGTTCGGGGAGCTGTTTGCATGCTCGGGGGATATATCTCGCGATCTTACCCATGCGGTCGCCAACGGGGGCGGCCATCTTGTTTTTAAATTGTCCCGCCCGCTCGCGATGCCTTATTTCCTGTTCCGGGTCGCGGTTAGCGTGTTCGCGATGTGCATTGACGTGTTCAGGAGCGCATTTTACTTGTTCGCGATGAATAGTACATGTTCGCGAGAAATATCACGTGAACTTACCCACGCGGTCACGAATGGGCGCGGCCATCTTGTTTTTCACTCTATGCTATGGTTCTGGGCCTACTTTTGTATCCTCCCTTTATCTTTGCAATCCTTTGTCTTTAAAGCATTTTTTCTGACTTTTTTAGTTATTATCTATCTCTCTCTTTGCCTAAGTTTATATTTTGCATTTTATTTCTACTTTTACGGTGTTTTAGTTACTTTTATAAAGTTCTTTCTATCTTCTTCCCCCTAACTTTTTTTTCCCCTTCTAACTTTTCTTTTCCGCCTCCCACCCACCCCAGAACCATGGCCAAGGGCACACCGAGTGCCAAGGGCAAGGGACCTGCAGGAGCAGAGAAGGGCCGCCTGCCTTGCGGCAGAATGCGTCCTGCAGGGGTGCAGGCCTGGCAACTGTTTGGGGAGGAGGAGGTGGCGGCCCTTGCTTTCTTCATCCAGCACCTCCTCCCCTTGACCTTGGCAGCAGGCGGCAGGCCCGGCTCCGGGTACGCTACCCAGGAGCGGCACCGTCGGTGGGCGAAGGTGTGCCGGGCCGTGTTCCGCTGCTCTGGGATCCGGCGCACCCACAACCAGCTAGCCCACCGGTGGTCCGACATTCTGGACCGGGAGCAGGACCTGTTGGACGTGCTAGGTGTCGAGGTCGTCGGGCTTGGTGAGTAACTGATTGTGTATAATAAATTTGAAGAACAACAAGATTACTGCTGCGTGCCAAGCGTTGCTGGTAAATTACGTTCCGAAAAGCAAAATGTTCTTTGATTTAAGGACCCAGGTGCACGGTGGTACTCTTACTTGTTTGCAACTTAGTTTGCGCTAGCTTGTGCTGATGCTGATTATGTAAGAGTTAATTTTACAGAACTGAAGTTAGGTAATGCGATTTGCTAGAGAGACTCTAGTCCTTCCATTGTCCTACTGTGAAATAGTGGTGGATGGATATTGGATACTAGGTTTAGTTTGTTAGTAGTAGTTACTAATTGTTTTATGCGGTCTGCGTGACGCCTCCTCTGTCACGGAGTGCTGCTTACCCCAGTCCTCCGTCAAACCTTTTGTACTTTGTTTAGTGAGTGATAGGCTTAGCATGGTCAGTCAGTAGCAGAACTAGATCAGAGTCATGCAACCAACCCACAATTTGTGGTATGTATGTATGCACTAATGTATGCATGTGTCCTCCATCTCATCTATGCATTTGATGGCTGAAAAAAATGGAAATGCAGACTTAGTGAACAATTTGCCCGTCTGGAATAGGTGGTGTAGGTCAGGTGGTACTTACTAGGCTTTGTTAGTATTTGTAAACAGAATGATTATGGAACACTGGAGTGTTCATAAATAAGTAAACGATCCGTAAATGCAGGAAGCAGCCAGTAGTCGATCCATCTGATTAGATAGGTCAATTTTATTGCAATTGTTGTTTCCTAAAATGTTGTTTGACTTATTTTTCCAAATGATTTATTATTATTTATTTCACAGCACTCCTTAATGTTTGTCTCTTTCTTTATTATATTTTACATGATCATCAGCACCAACCAGGGGCAAGAAGACGGGGTCGGAGTCGGCGAGGGAACCACAGGACTGCTCCTCTACCGAGGCTCCTGCTGCTGGCCCCAGTAAGTCCTCCAGTGGTTAGATTGACATTTATATTTCCCTAAATTTTACTGCATCTTTTTTTCCGAACTATAAATTATGGTTCCACTTTCTAAATCTATTTTTTACAAAAGCTTACTTCTTTGACCTTGACTATCTGTTTCCAAATTCTGTTTATCCCTGCCTCTAACTAAGTTGCTTCTAACTGCCTCTGCTATGACTCTCTGTACTACTTCTGCTACTACTACTACTATTACTATTATTACTCTGTGTGTAGCAAAGCTTGCACAGTTGCCCACTCGTTATAGAAGGTTTTCTTTGGAATAATAAAACTCTGATTGACCAATAGCTCTAGCCACTGTGTCCTGTCCTTTGGGTTGTCCTCTTCAAGTCTTCTCAATGTTGAGGCTTTGACAATTACCACAAACAAAATGGCCAACCAGATATTTGACTAGTATTTTTGATCGGATAGTACATGATACTACTATTGTCTAGTGATTCTGCAGAGCCACATACAGAACTATGGACAACAAAATAGGATGTTGCTAATGGGAGGTTGGACCTTACTGATCACACCTCAGTCCGAAGAACCCAGGATCCCCTGACCGACTAGCTATAGTGTATCACATTAGGGTCCCACTCCCGACCCCCCCCACGAAGAAGATACACAATGTTGATGATGACTGAGACAGACAACCCAGAACATAATAACACCATTTTGCTCACTCACTTGTGTAAGTCCATCCCACCACACCAAATACCACAGAGTCTATGTGTAAGTTCAAAAGGTTTATTTGAAACAAGTATCAAACTCTGTACATCATTAATATGAAATTTAATTTACTACAGCCATAGTCAATAAGCCAGCAAAAAGCCTAACATTATAACAGTAAACATTTACAAGTGCATGACAACAAGAAAAAGAGCCAAGATCTTTTGAATTCTGGAAGACCCCTCACCGTAGAACGTAGAAATACTGGTTACATCATCTTGCATCCAATATGCTCTGTAAATCTCTGGTTTGTAGAAGGGAATCTTCTGCCTATTATATATGAGAAAAATGCTGCGAGTTAGCCGTTAGATAGTATACTGGTGAATGCTAGCATTTTGCAGTCATGGCAAAAAGTGTAACATGTATGTGATGGCTAAGCAATATAAACTAAACAAACTCAATAAGTTTATTTTTTTTCGACCTCTTCACTTGTACGCAACAGTCAAGTTGCCTCAAAGGCATCTACTGCACATGTCAATAAGCTGGCAGGTATAATTAAATATGCACCAAAAGAGTAGTAGTCGACATGATGAATCTAAAAGGGTTACACATGGCTCAGGCTAACTTTCAAAAGAGTAGAGTAGGACTAGATGACCCTAGGAAGTGGAACCATATCACTACTAGTGTCTGTCTACTGACTGTACTTACTGTCTAGTGCTGATGTATGTTGCATTAACTTTTTTTTCAATGTTCCAAGTGAACACTTAAAATAGGGGGAGGTTTCCAGGCATCTAAAAAATTTGTGATGTTTTTTTCTAGGCACACTACCATCCACCAGTGCCGTCGGGGCCAGCGATGCGGCCATTCCGGAGGGGGCAGGCGAACTGGTGGCACCTGCAGGAGAGACAGGGGGGGATCCAACAGCAGTGGCCGGCGGCGGTAAGTTATATTCATTACTTCTTGACATTACAGCTAGATGGAAGTGTGTTCACTATTTCACTGTACTGTGCGACTTATTATTATACAACGGTTGAAGAAGACACCCTTTACTTAGCATTAGCTAAGCATGATTGATCAGATTACTCATATCGTCACCCTCTCTTTCCAAGAATGCCATGTGCTTGATGCATGGAAAACAGCCCAGGTCATCCCTTTGAAAAAAAAAAACAATACCCACATCTCCCAACTTCAAAATCTTTGTCCCATTTCCCTTCTTCCTTTTTGCTCGAAAATAATGGAAAAAGTGGTCAACGGGCAGCTCATGACATATCTAGAGGAGGAATTCCTTCTCCACCCCACCCAATCGGGGTTCAGAGCCGGCTACTCGACGGAGTCAGCCGTCCTCTATTCCACCGAATGCCTCAGACAGATGGTGGATGAAGGACAGACAGCAGCATTGGTTTTATTAGATCTAAGCACAGCTTTTGACACCGTGCTGCACACAACGCTGCTGTCTCGCCTCTCTGACATGGGAGTGGAGGGAGCCGCCCTTGCCTGGATAAAATCTTTCCTAGATAACAGGAGTTTCCAAATGTACTGCCCCCCTTTTAAATCTTCCCCCCGGAAGCTGAGCCATGGGGTTCCAAAGGGCTCCAGCTTGAGCCCTACCTTGTTCAACCTCTATATGGAACCCCTGGCCCATATAGTTGAAGCTTTCAGGGTGGAAATTGTCACCTATGCTGACGATACCCAACTGATGATCAAGCTCACGCTTGACCACACGGAAGATGCCACCAACTTCTCCAAATGCCTGTCATCAGTGGCAACATGGATGAATAACAACTGCCTGCGCCTAAATGGCGATAAAACGGAACTTCTAGTCGTTGGAAAATCCCCAAATGCCTGGTCGCACATGTGGTGGCCCGCGGAACTAGGACATTTTCCCACTCCCGTCGAATCTGTCAGAAACCTCGGAGTAATGATCTCTCTTTCAGGTCTCAGGTTAGCAAAGTTACGGGTAAGTGCTTCAGCACATTAAAAACGCTCCGAAAAGTCCTTGACCTGCTCCCTATCAACGCCAGAAAAACACTCGTCCATGCCTTAGTCACACCTCATCTTGACTACGGCAACATTTTGCTCTTAGGTTTAAGTAAAAAAGGCTTGCACCGACTTCAGTGCGTACAAAACGCTGCTGCCTGCCTGGTACTTAACCTGCCCCGTAGAGCATCTGGGAAGAATGCTTTAATAAAGCTCCACTGGCTACCGGTCAAGGAACGCATTAAATTCATTGCCCTATGCTTCACGCACTGCATCGCCCATGGCAAAGGCCCAAGATACTTGCAAAAGCTCCTCACTATTCACCGCCCCACCCAGAATTTGAGGTCGTCCGGAGTGATGCTGTTTAAACTCCCCCGCACTCGCAGAGCCAGAATGGGAGGATGTTCTTTCAGGAACCTGGCTCCCAGGCACTGGAATGAACTACCGCTTGACCTCCGTATGGAACCTTCAGAAACCAGATACCGTGCTAAACTTAAAACTCACCTGTTCCCACCCAACTAATTTCCTCTTTTCCCCCTGACCTCTATTTTGCTCTCTCTAACTCGCTGCCTCTTGTGATATAGCAACAATCCAGCGATGGGACACACTATTTTTAGTGCAGCCAGGCGCTTTAGAAATGGCTTTATTATTATTATTATTATTTAGCACTGCAGCGTGAGTAGAGTAACCAATGGCCTCTTCTATTTGACTCCAAAATCAGCTGTGAATGTTTTATGGAGAAGACAAACTCAGATCAGATGACCTTGATGGATGTGTTGAACAAAGAGGGAAAGAACTAAGGGTGGAAGGGCGGGTGAGATACATAATATGACTGACTGGCAGAGAAGGATATGTTGTTGGAAGCATGCATAGGTGGCTGATAGTAATCAGATCAGATGCATGGGTTGTTGAAGGATGGGTGGAAGGTGAAAGAATGCCTGCCTGGGTGGGCGAAACAGTATGGGTGGATAGTGCTAGATAGCAAAAATCAGCGTTGTTTGGTGCAAATTCAAAGCCAAGGCAAGCAAGGAAGGAACGGAAGCATGGGTGGTTGTTGGTGAAACCAACTAAGTATGAGAGATATAAACATTTACTTTAATGGATGTATGCCTGGATGTACTATCATCAAGAGACAGTATAGGTGGAAAGTGTCACTGGAGATTCTTACTTTGAAGAAAATGTAAAAGAAACTGTGCGACAGTAGCAAAGCCTAGGGGAATATAGGTAGTATTATCAGAATACAGTACACTTGCAGTAGTTTGCAAGCACGTCATATATATTTATATATATCTATATTATCAAACGGAAACCCCTTCCTCCCACTCTGGGGACCACTCCCTACCTATTATTATTAATGTATTTTCGATTGGGGCAGCCAGCCTGCAAAGGGTGGCCTATCTGTTGTTTATGGTTATTGGTTACACAATCAATTAAAGCAAAGTACCCTCTGCAGTAGCGGTTGGTGGTGGGAGTGTTGGCGGGCAGTGACATGGGGATGGGACGGGTGGGTGGCACTGGCGAGTAAACTGTGTATTACGGCCAAATACAGGTAATCAACATAAAAATAAATAAAATTATTTTCAAGGTGCGCACTGCACCGCCGAATGCGATGCAGTGCGTGCAACAAATATTTTTTTTTAATGTATTGTTTAATTACCTGTGATTGTCCTTAATACATAGTTTACTATCCCCACCATGCACCTTCCCACGTCACCGACTCACCGCCCGGCAGCACTCCCACCACCGACCGCTACCGACCTGATGTCGTATCGTATTAGCATCAATAATATGAATATAAGCAATGATCATTGGATCCGATAAATAATCAGCCTTTTTGTAGTACCCATTGCAGGGTGTAAGTGAAATTGTGCATGCCATTTGCCCTCATGTAAGAGTATGACCAGTGCCAACGGCCGTAAGGCGTCATACAAAAATATGAGCTTCCCCACCTGCAGACAGTAGTAGTAAATAAAACTAACGTGAGTCTGCATCATGTGGCTCATATCTGTTTCTCTTGGGTGCAAGCTTAGCTGACGGAGCTGGCATGCCGGCTACAACAAGGTTATGTAATTGGGCTAAACTACAGATAAGAACAACACGACTGGTGTACCGGAGTACATAGTACGATTATAGTTATAATGTCGGAAACTCTCATAAATGTTAGAGTCCAAGGAAGTAGGATTAGAGATACTTACCACCAAATCACAAATGTTATGAACTGTGCTTGCTAGTGATACTGTGACACTATGTGTTGAATGATTTTACCATCAAGGAAGGAGTTGGCCGCTAGGGCCCGGCGCCGGAAACTGGAGGCCATCTGCGAAGATTATCGCCGGCTGGTGGCTCAGGCGGAGGAGGAGGAGGAGGCGGCTGCAGCTGCAGCCTCCTCCAATGCCCCAGGCCCCAGTCAGGCCCTGCCTCCACTTTCACGGCGCCGTGGTCCGGCATCCGCCCGCCGCCGCACCTCTATTTCCAGCACTGCTGCCCCCCACCCTGCAAGTAACTGTAGGGCATTTCGCCTCCAGCTGCTCCGCCGGATGGCCCGCTTAGAGGAGAACATGGAGGAGCAGGTAAAGATCCTGGTGGACAAACACCTTAAGGCCCGCCGACAATAGAGGACCTTGTCGTTTGCCCCTTTTTTAATTCCTTTTGTTGGTGGGTGGGTTTTTGGGCATTGGGGATTCTTTCGGACATTGGGACTCTTCAACTTTCGTTTCTTTTTGGACATTGGTTGGGGTTAGGGAGGGGGGTGGGTTAGGTCAGAGTGGGATAGTTTATTTTTGTTAGGGGATATTAAATGTTATTCTATTTACTTATATGATGTTAATCTTTTGTGGTGGGTTACAGTTTTCAGAATTCAATCTAAGTTACATGGTTTGTTACTTTGTTTCCGTACTGCTGCATGCCCACAGCCAGTGTTTGATTTAAAAGATCTGCCGATTTTGTAACACACAAACCAATAGATGCAGTACCCCTCAATGAGTTATTTTTAATTGTCATAATAGTACTGTCAGTCTCTCCTCCTAGTCCATACCTCCCACCACACTTATCTTACCTGTGATTGATGATGAAGTTCGGCACACTGATGGCTGCATGGTTGGTTTCCCAAATTGACGGAGAAGATGCCATTATTGTGGTGGTAGTAGTAGACACTGGCAATAGCATTTGAAAAAAGAAAGAGAAAGTCACTTGACTGAGAGACTGTGGGAGGAGTAGTAGAACAGAACACAAAGTAAACTACAGCATGGGTGGGCAAGCAGAAGAAGATCCTTGCCCTCCCTTAGTTGAAATTCAATTAGTTTTGCTTTCACCACATCTGCCCCAGCAAGCGTGTGATCAATTGGTGTACATTTAATGTAGTCATCACATCACACCTCAATATAAATCACACAGCCCGGGGGAAGAGGGTTAGGGATTGATGAATGGATGGGAAGTGTGGTTTTGGGAAAGGTTTGAGAAAGAAAACCAGACAGTATGCATGGACACAACAAAAGTAAAACACAATCTTGTAAGACGACCATGATCGATTATCAAAGAAATCAAAGTATGAAGTGAGAAAAAGCAAATGCATGCATGCTGAGGAAGATAACTTGATGGTTAATGATAATGAGTTGTACTTACTATAACTACTATTACCCAATGAGACAGTACAGTCAGGGAAGAAATTGAAATTTGCCTTGCCTGTCTGCCGCCCTCAGAGTTCAGACCGAACCCAATTACATGCTGTACCGGGCTTACTTTTATTTTTCAAGCTAGCTAAGGTAATTAAAAAATAGTTGTAGGGATCAATTAACAAACAAACCACAACACACAGTCGTAATGATTGAAGAGAAAAAAGCAATCAAATGAATTTACAGACGAATGATGATACTAAAGTTACTGTATTATCCTGGTCCAAATGTGGAGTTGCATCATTCTCGTCATTCCTCTTGGTCCTCCCTTCCATGGACACTCCGCACATCAATCTTGGGTACCACTGCCTGCCTGATGCGGATTGGTAAGGTAAGTGTGAGTCGTTTCTCCCACTATAGCACAGGTTAAAGGCCGGCCTGTAAGTGTAGATGGAAAAACAAATGGGGTATTGAAAAATTACTGCATTTAAAACAATAAACTCAATTACAGTGGAGTGCAAGACGAGAAGACAACACTCTGGAGAGAACACTTTCAGACTGAGGCAGCTTGGATAGGCTACATAGTGTCTACTCTACAGCATTAAGGTACAACAACAACGGGACAGGATTCAGGAGCCAGCACAGCCACAGAACAGGAGAACCGCGGCACAGGCCAGGCACCCTACCCCTTACTTACATTTTGACCGAGCCAGAGAAATGTCATATGCACTGCAGCAACCTAGCATTTTCCAAATGGAGTGACTAAATCAATGTGCCACTGTCCCTCATACCACTACACTCTACTCCAGTCCACACCACTACATGGACATCTAGCCAAGGTCTGCTGTGGTTCTTGTTCAAACTGTTTACCTTTTAAGTCAGCCCATGAAACGCAGTTATTCCATCAATTTTCTCCGATCCAACTGACTGTGTGCAAAGATAGTATGCTCAGCAGCATCATGATGATGACCGTGTGGTACATATTCTCCAACACCAACTCAGTCTGTAGTGACTGATTAAGTTTATAATTATAATATATTCCATATTACAAAATTGCAACGGATATTGGCCGGCACCTGCAGTGGTAGGAGTACAATGTGGTTATTATTAAACAACAAGGAAACATTAACTGTCACCACACCTGAGTCACTTTTACTTTGTCGATAAACTAGTATAGTTCTACTTCATGCACAATTATTCGTAGTCAGCCAGCAACCAATGCAATGCATGCCACCATCCATCACAATAATCACTCATTACCTGTCTTGGTGTTCTCTTTGGCTGTCTGATCTGATGCCTGCCTAGCCTTCTGGCAGTCAGTGATGAGTTTCTTTCGGCTTGGAAACAAAATGGAATATAGCTGGAGTCACGTTTCACTTCTTATGGAGGGACTGTTAGAAGCAACATGTATTGTACTATTCTCCATCTCCATCCAATGTCTGGCTTGCTTGAAATGTATTTAGGCAGAGTAAGGAAGATGGAGCAGGACCCTGAGGAGTGGAGTGGACAGTTATGCACAGACGTGCAACTCCAATAGGGAAATAAAAAGAGGAGACTGTTGATGGATTTGTTGTGATTAGATTTTGAACCAGAAAAACAGATACACAGTCACACACAAATAAAGGAAGGGAGAACAATTTGAAAGCCTAGTTGTCAGGGAAGAGGAGCTCGTCCTCAAACTCTGGTGGTTCGGACAGAAGTACGTCTAACAACCCACTACTTATGTCATCGAAGTCGCTCTCCTCTTCCTGCTGTGATTCACGTATTTTGTACTCCGGTGGTATAAAGTGTTGATTCATTTTGATCTTGGTTAACCTCTCAACGCTTTTGAGCGAGAGACTGATCCTTTTGACAGAAACAATGGCACCAGCAGCACTGAAAACACGCTCTGAAGAGACACTTGCAACAGGGCAAGCCACATACTTTATCACCAGCCTGCTGAGCACTGGCCATTGGCTTCTTTTCCCATACCAATACACCAATGGGCTTTGCTCCATGAAGACCTCTGTTGTGTCATCTAGATAGGCCTGAACCATCCGTTCAATGTTCAGGGGTGCTCCGATTTCCTGGGCCTCTTTTGCCTTTGCATCAGTCATGGACGTACAATACCCTTTCCGTAGAAACCAATCACCTGCCGTTTTTTTAAATGTGCCTGATGATCCTGTTGGTGCTGTTGATGTTATTGCTGGCAGTGTTGTTGACTGCTGGGAGGCAAACGCACTGCTCTTGGCCTCTGAAGTAGAACTTGACTCTGAGTGCCCTGCAGTACTTTTTCTGCCCTGGGGGGGCGGGCCTCTAATTAAGATCCTTTCGTTTTCAGAGTCAGTGGCTTCCTCAGCTATCAAAGTTTTGTACTGGGCAACATGCACTTCTGAAAAAGGAATTGCTTCATTACTGCGCAGCAATAATTTGTAACGTGGATCCACAATTGAGGCAGTAATGTAATGTGGATGTGACACAATGTTATTTTGAATCCTTGTATTGTCAGATAAGCGAGCGACTAAGGTGTCTGCCAAATAATATGCGTCTACTTTGTCATCCACACCTGCGTACATTTCTAACACCTCCTTCAGCTCTTGCTCTAGCATGTACAACAATGGGATAGCTTGGCCCATAGTACAGTCCTCCCTGCTCACTTCACGTGTGAAGACCTCAAAAGGAAGTAGCATCTCTGTCAGGCATTTGACGAGGTCCCATTGGGCCATCTCAACTGTCATGCCTTTCACAGTAGGATCCCCTGACCTTTTCATGACATACGCATTAAGTGGTATGTACTGCTCAAACAGACGCTCAAGCATGTAATACGTTGATTTCCAACGTGTTGGCACCTCCTGGATGAGTGCTTTGACTGGCATTTTATGCTCACGTTGAATGACCCTCAGCTGCTTCCGGGCTTTAAAAGAATGGTTGAAATGTGTGCATATTCTTCTGCAGGTGGTCAGTAAGCTGCTGACTTTGCTTTCATTTTTCAGAAAGTCCTGAACAACAATGTTAATGCAGTGTGCCAAACATGGCACCCTGAAATAGCCACCATCTTTCATGGCCCTAACTACATTACTGCCATTGTCCGTGGCAACAAAACCAATGTTAAGCCCTCTTGGTCGCAGCCACTCAAACACCTTGCTGTTAAACTCATCCAAAATATTTGCAGCAGTATGAGATTTCTCCATAGCAAACATGGCTACAGTTGCATGTTTGCGAGTGTCTTTAAAAATCTCAGCGGTGTCAACAACACCGTCAGATATCTTATCTTTAACACCCGAAAAAGAGACCCAGTGTGCAGTGATGCACATGTAATCAGTGGCTTGGCAACTGGTCCACATGTCTGTTGTCAGGTGTATACTCTGAACAGCACTCTGTTTTAAGGTTTTTCCAAGCAATTCCAGCACGTCGTGATGTAGTGCTGGAACAGCAACTCTTGCGAAGTAGTAGCGGCTGGGAACTTTCCATTTTGGGCAGATGGTGGTCACAAATTCAAGAAAACCCACCCCTTCAACAAAAGAAAAAGGGAGAAGGTCCAGTGCTAACATTTTAGCCAGATTTGCATTGTACAAACGTGCTATTGGGTGGTTGTGTTCGTACTGCCCCTCCGGCCAACTAAACATGCTAAGAATGGTAGGCTGCATGGTATTCCTTCATGTGGTCAACGTCGCACTTTTTGGGCCAGCAGTACTCCTTGGTGTCTCAGGCTGACTCTTACTCTTGTGCCAATGAGATGGGCTGAGGATGTGGGCGTTGCCACTGCAGTGCTGGGGACAGGGCTACTTTGTGCACCACTACCACAGAGAATGTCTCCCTCTTCTTCCTGTTCCACCGTGAGCTGACTTTCTACTCGTTTATGCCCAACAGTAATCGTTCCAGTTTTGATGAGACGAAGGTGCTCCTCCCACTGGATTGCGTGGTGTTTTTTCAGATGGGTCATTTGTCCTTCGGTACCATAGTTTGTACCAAGCTTACCACGACTAACAGAGGTATGACAAACGGAGCATATAGCAATGTTCTCCTCCTTTCCACTAACCGTAAAGAAGTCCCACACTGGGGAGCTTAACTTTTGTCTCCTGCTGGAGGTGCCACTCCCACTTCCAATGCCGGATGAACTGGAGGGTGTGTGTTGCATTTGACTCTGTGCAGTACCACTACCTACTTCTGCTGAGGTGGTGCTTGTGCTGGATGTAGGACGCTGCCGGCCCTTTGCTAATGTAAATATGGAAGCTGGAGGTCGTGGTGGTGTTACCTGTGTTGGAGGTATGCGTGCTACATCCCTCGCAGCCATTTTGGATAGTGTAAAAATGTTGGTCTCCATGTCCTCAGGCCCGGGAGTGATGTTTGTGATGACTGGCTCATCATCATCATCATCATCCTGCTCTTCTACATCAACATCCATAAGTGTAAGGCTTTCTGGAACCTTCCTTTTCCCATGCCTGCTCTTGTGATGTGTTTCCCTCTCAGACTCAGTTTGTGGCTTCCAAGTGGCATCTAGATCATCAGAAGGGGGGCTTGGTGAAGAACTTGATGTACTAACCCTCCTTTTCCTTGCTGGGGATTTGGAAGCCAATGAACTTCTAGAGGAGTGGCTTCCTCTTCTTCCTCTGCATGAGGCTCAATTTCCTGAAGTGCCCCTACTTCGGGAGGAACAACAGCTACTATTGCGGGCGGTGGCTGCGGCTGTTGACCACGTATCTGCTGTGTTCCCTCCTGCGTTGATTGTGTACTACTTTGAGATAGCGATACGTTTATTTCAGGCTCAGCATCACTGCTTTCCACCATAAGGCTGGCTACCTCTTAAACACTCATCTGCTTGGGCCTGGGTTGGTGGGTTGGGCCCACTGATGTGGAGGTGCTGCCCCCAGCTTGGCCCCCTGACACCGCTGCTGCAGGCGTCATTTTTG
Source organism: Triturus cristatus (assembly GCF_964204655.1). Taxonomy (NCBI): domain Eukaryota; kingdom Metazoa; phylum Chordata; class Amphibia; order Caudata; family Salamandridae; genus Triturus; species Triturus cristatus. The sequence continues at coordinate 607,440,572 of NC_140587.1, forward strand.
GTGTACCAAAAAAGGTTTTGGGAGGCTCACCAGACTTAAGTGACACTTCCTTCTTCTTCTGTTCCTTCTTCTCCATGGCAACGTTCTTGGTACCGGAGGACCTAATACCTGCTTTCATTGGGGGCATCTTCAACAGATGTCAAAACAGCACTCAGTTGCACAAGTTGCAGAGATGCCTGGTCAGGTGACTCACACGTCACGTTGTGTACAGCAGCAGGACGTCGGTCTGACACCACAACGGTGGATGATGATGACACACCTCCTCTGTCTTTAGTGCACCTAAAAGCAAAAAATCCAGAAGAACATCAGTCAAAAGATCCATAATATATATAACTTATTAGTGTCTGGTTGGTGGTCAATATTAATACATTTTATGAAGTCAGTGAACAACAACAGTATAGCCAGCCATTAAGAGACTGACAAGGCCAGGGATCCTGTTGTATTTGTACTGTGTACACTCAGGAAGAAGAATAGCAAAGAACAAAAACATAAATGAAGTCTAGCCTGTTTGCCCTAAATATAAATTTGTGCATCTTATGGGATGGATGCAGCATGAGGGAGCAACAACAACGAACATATACACAAAAACTAACGGCATTTATTTACAACACCCAAAAAGTGAAATCTACCCCCGTAAAAAAGTAAAGGCCACATTTTACAATTCAATCCAAAGCCATACATGATGTTGAAATTTAACGCACAACACAAAAATAGTTGTTTAAATTCCATGCACCCGTGATGATTGATGAGTACTACCCCTGGGCCTACTGTACGACTAGGCCACAAGCTTGGAGGCCTATGAAAAAAGCACAATGCCTGCCTCCACAAAATGGCCGCCACACATGCTCAGGCCACCCACCACAAATAACCAAAAACTGATTACAAAGGACAGGAACAGGAAGTTGTAGTGTCTGTGGAACTTACTTACTCTCAAAAAATTTTTTTTAAATAAATAAATGCTTCTCCGTGATCCAAAACTACAGTTGAATGACAACCTGAGGAGTTTTTTTAGCAAAATGCACAAAATCAGCGTTTTCGAGATGGATTTATGTTGCTCGCGAGATATTGTTTGCCAGATTGCAAATGCTGCGTGTTCGGGATCGCGAACTGTACAAAAATGCTTTATCGCGTGCGCGAACACGCATATTGAGAGCGTGAACATGCCGAAAACTGTAAGTCCGCGTTGTCTCGCTGTGCAGAGTTACCGAAAGTACGCGAGCTGAATCCCTAGGGTTACCTACTGGCTGAAAAGCCCTAATATTTAACACACACCCAAAAACTGCTATCCCACTCCAAAAAAAACCTTTTTCAATAAAACCCAGAGCCATACACGGTGTGAAAAAAAAATTCAACACAAAATGTAAATTTAAATACCACACCAAAGATTTGAGGATGACTACCTCTGGGCGTACTGGCAGACTAGGCCACAAGCTAGGAACAGAATGGCAAAAGCAAGCACACTGCTCGGATGGCTCCACAAAATGGCCGCCACACACCCACAACAACAACAAGAAATGGAAGACAGTCAATGTACGCCTATGGCAAAAGCACAATGCCTGCCTTCCTAAAATGGCCGCCACACACATGCTCAGGCCAACCACCACAATAATAACCAAAAAGTGATTACAAAGGACAGGAACAGGAAGTTGTAGTGTCTGTGGAACTTACTTACTCTCATAAAAACTATTTAAAAAAAATAAAAGCTTCTCCGTGCTCCAAAACTACAGCTGAATGACAACCTGAGGAGTTTTTTAGCAAAAGGCACAAAATCAGCGTTTTCGAGATGGATTCATGTTGCTCGCGAGATATTGTTTGCAAGATTGCAAATGCTGCGTGTTCGGGATCGCGAACTGTACAAAAATGCTTTATCGCGTGCGCGAACACGCATATTGAGAGCGCGAACATGCCGAAAACTGTAAGTCCGCGTTGTCGCGCTGTGCAGAGTTACCGAAAGTACGCGAGCTGAATCCCTAGGGTTACCTACTGGCTGAGAAGCATTATTTATTTAACACACACACAAAAACTGCTATCCCACCCCAAAAAAAACCTTTTGCAATAAAACCCAAAGCCATACACGGTGTGAAAAAAAAATTCAACACAAAATGTAAATTTAAATAACGCACCAAAGATTTGAGGATGACTACCTCTGGGCGTACTGGCAGACTAGGCCACAAGCTAGGAACAGAATGGCAAAAGCAAGCACACTGCTTGGATGGCTCCACAAAATGGCCGCCACACACCCACAACAACAACAAGAAATGGAAGACAGTCAATGGACGCCTATGGCAAAAGCACAATGCCTGCCTTCCTAAAATGGCCGCCACACACATGCTCAGGCCAACCACCACAATAATACCCAAAAAGTGATTACAAAGGACAGGAACAGGAAGTTGTAGTGTCTGTGGAACTTACTTACTCTCATAAAAAAGTTTTATAAAAAAAATAAAAGCTTCTCCGTGCTCCAAAACTACAGCTGAATGACAACCTGAGGAGTTTTTTTAGCAAAATGCACAAAATCAGCGTTTTCGAGATTGATTTATGTTGCTCGCGAGATATTGTTTGCCAGATTGCAAATGCTGCGTGTTCGGGATCGCGAAGTGTACAAAAATGCTTTATCGCGTGCGCAAACACGCATATTGAGAGCGTGAACATGCCGAAAACTGTAAGTCCGCGTTGTCGCGCTGTGCAGAGTTACCGAAAGTACGCGAGCTGAATCCCTAGGGTTACCTACTGGCTGAAAAGCCCTATTTATTTAACACACACCCAAAAACTGCTATCCCACTCCAAAAAAAACCTTTTGCAATAAAACCCAAAGCCATACACGGTGTGAAAAAATAATTCAACACAAAATTTAAATTTAAATACCACACCAAAGATTTGAGGATGACTACCTCTGGGCGTACTGGCAGACTAGGCCACAAGCTAGGAACAGAATGGCAAAAGCAAGCACACTGCTTGGATGGCTCCACAAAATGGCCGCCACACACCCACAACAACAACAAGAAATGGAAGACAGTCAATTTACGCCTATGGCAAAAGCACAATGCCTGCCTTCCTAAAATGGCCGCCACACACATGCTCAGGCCAACCACCACAATAATAACCAAAAAGTGATTACAAAGGACAGGAACAGGAAGTTGTAGTGTCTGTGGAACTTACTTACTCTCATAAAAACTATTTAAAAAAAAATAAAAGCTTCTCCGTGCTCCAAAACTACAGCTGAATGACAACCTGAGGAGTTTTTTAGCAAAAGGCACAAAATCAGCGTTTTCAAGATGGATTTATGTTGCTCGCGAGATAATGTTTGCAAGATTGCAACTGCTGCGTGTTCGGGATCGCGAACTGTACAAAAATGCTTTATCGCGTGCGCGAACACGCATATTGAGAGCGCGAACATGCCGAAAACTGTAAGTCCGCGTTGTCACGCTGTGCAGAGTTACCGAAAGTACGCGAGCTGAATCCCTAGGGTTACCTACTGGCTGAAAAGCCCTATTTATTTAACACACACCCAAAAACTGCTATCCCACCCCAAAAAAAACCTTTTGCAATAAAACCCAAAGCCATACACGGTGTGAAAAAAAAATTCAACACAAAATGTAAATTTAAATAACGCACCAAAGATTTGAGGATGACTACCTCTGGGCGTACTGGCAGACTAGGCCACAAGCTAGGAACAGAATGGCAAAAGCAAGCACACTGCTTGGATGGCTCCACAAAATGGCCGCCACACACCCACAACAACAACAAGAAATGGAAGACAGTCAATGTACGCCTATGGCAAAAGCAAAATGCCTGCCTTCCTAAAATGGCCGCCACACACATGCTCAAGCCAACCACCACAATAATAACCAAAAAGTGATTACAATGGACAGGAACAGGAAGTTGTAGTGTCTGTGGAACTTACTTACTCTCATAAAAACTATTTTAAAAAAAATAAAAGCTTCTCCGTGCTCCAAAACTACAGCTGAATGACAACCTGAGGAGTTTTTTTAGCAAAAGGCACAAAATCAGCGTTTTCGAGATGGATTTATGTTGCTCGCGAGATATTGTTTGCCAGATTGCAAATGCTGCGTGTTCGGGATCGCGAACTGTACAAAAATGCTTTATCGCGTGCGCGAACATGCATATTGAGAGCGCGAACATGCCGAAAACTGTAAGTCCGCGTTGTCGCTTTGTGCAGAGTTACCGAAAGTACGCGAGCTGAATCGCTAGGGTTACCTACTGGCTGAAAAGCCCTATTTATTTAACACACACCCCTAAAACTGCTATCCCACCCCAAAAAAAACCTTTTGCAATACAACCCAAAGCCATACACGGTGTGAAAAAAAAATTTCAACACAAAATGTAAATTTAAATAACGCACCAAAGATTTGAGGATGACTACCTCTGGGCGTACTGGCAGACTAGGCCACAAGCTAGGAACAGAATGGCAAAAGCAAGCACACTGCTTGGATGGCTCCACAAAATGGCCGCCACACACCCACAACAACAAGAAATGGAAGACAGTCAATGTACGCCTATGACAAAAGCACAATGCCTGCCTTCCTAAAATGGCCGCCACACACATGCTCAGGCCAACCACCACAATAATAACCAAAAAGTGATTACAAAGCACAGGAACAGGAAGTTGTAGTGTCTGTGGAACTTACTTACTCTCATAAAAACTATTTTAAAAAAAATAAAAGCTTCTCCGTGCTCCAAAACTACAACTGAATGACAACCTGAGGAGTTTTTTTAGCAAAAGGCACAAAATCAGCGTTTTCGAGATGGATTTAAGTTGCTCGTGAGATATTGTTTGCCAGATTGCAAATGTTGCGTGTTCGGGATCGCGAACTGTACAAAAATGCTTTATCGCGTGCGCGAACACGCAGATTGAGAGCGCGAACATGCCGAAAACTGTAAGTCCGCGTTGTCGCGCTGTGCAGAGTTACCGAAAGTACGCGAGCTGAATCCCTAGGGTTACCTACTGGCTGAAAAGCCCTATTTATTTAACACACACCCCTAAAACTGCTATCCCACCCCAAAAAAAACCTTTTGCAATAAAACCCAAAGCCATACACGGTGTGAAAAAAAAATTCAACACAAAATGTAAATTTAAATAACGCACCAAAGATTTGAGGATGACTTCCTCTGGGCGTACTGGCAGACTAGGCCACAAGCTAGGAACAGAATGGCAAAAGCAAGCACACTGCTTGGATGGCTCCACAAAATGGCCGCCACACACCCACAACAACAACAAGAAATGGAAGACAGTCAATGTACGCCTATGGCAAAAGCACAATGCCTGCCTTCCTAAAATGGCCGCCACACTCATGCTCAGGCCCACCACCACAATAATAACCAAAAAGTGATTACAAAGGACAGGAACAGGAAGTTGTAGTGTCTGTGGAACTTACTTACTCTCATAAAAAATATTTTAAAAAAAATAAAAGCTTCTCCGTGCTCCAAAACTACAGCTGAATGACAACCTGAGGAGTTTTTTTAGCAAAAGGCACAAAATCAGCGTTTTCGAGATGGATTTATGTTGCTCGCGAGATATTGTTTGCCAGATTGCAAATGCTGCGTGTTCGGGATCGCGAACTGTACAAAAATGCTTTATCGCGTGCGCGAACATGCATATTGAGAGCGCGAACATGCCGAAAACTGTAAGTCCGCGTTGTCGCTTTGTGCAGAGTTACCGAAAGTACGCGAGCTGAATCGCTAGGGTTACCTACTGGCTGAAAAGCCCTATTTATTTAACACACACCCCTAAAACTGCTATCCCACCCCAAAAAAAACCTTTTGCAATACAACCCAAAGCCATACACGGTGTGAAAAAAAAATTTCAACACAAAATGTAAATTTAAATAACGCACCAAAGATTTGAGGATGACTACCTCTGGGCGTACTGGCAGACTAGGCCACAAGCTAGGAACAGAATGGCAAAAGCAAGCACACTGCTTGGATGGCTCCACAAAATGGCCGCCACACACCCACAACAACAAGAAATGGAAGACAGTCAATGTACGCCTATGGCAAAAGCACAATGCCTGCCTTCCTAAAATGGCCGCCACACACATGCTCAGGCCAACCACCACAATAATAACCAAAAAGTGATTACAAAGCACAGGAACAGGAAGTTGTAGTGTCTGTGGAACTTACTTACTCTCATAAAAACTATTTTAAAAAAAAAAAAAGCTTCTCCGTGCTCCAAAACTACAGCTGAATGACAACCTGAGGAGTTTTTTTAGCAAAAGGCACAAAATCAGCGTTTTCGAGATGGATTTAAGTTGCTCGTGAGATATTGTTTGCCAGATTGCAAATGTTGCGTGTTCGGGATCGCGAACTGTACAAAAATGCTTTATCGCGTGCGCGAACACGCAGATTGAGAGCGCGAACATGCCGAAAACTGTAAGTCCGCGTTGTCGCGCTGTGCAGAGTTACCGAAAGTACGCGAGCTGAATCCCTAGGGTTACCTACTGGCTGAAAAGCCCTATTTATTTAACACACACCCCTAAAACTGCTATCCCACCCCAAAAAAAACCTTTTGCAATAAAACCCAAAGCCATACACGGTGTGAAAAAAAAATTCAACACAAAGTGTAAATTTAAATAACGCACCAAAGATTTGAGGATGACTTCCTCTGGGCGTACTGGCAGACTAGGCCACAAGCTAGGAACAGAATGGCAAAAGCAAGCACACTGCTTGGATGGCTCCACAAAATGGCCGCCACACACCCACAACAACAACAAGAAATGGAAGACAGTCAATGTACGCCTATGGCAAAAGCACAATGCCTGCCTTCCTAAAATGGCCGCCACACTCATGCTCAGGCCCACCACCACAATAATAACCAAAAAGTGATTACAAAGGACAGGAACAGGAAGTTGTAGTGTCTGTGGAACTTACTTACTCTCATAAAAAATATTTTAAAAAAAATAAAAGCTTCTCCGTGCTCCAAAACTACAGCTGAATGACAACCTGAGGAGTTTATTTAGCAAAATGCACAAAATCAGCGTTTTCGAGATGGATTTATGTTGCTCGCGAGATATTGTTTGCCAGATTGCAAATGCTGCGTGTTCGGGATCACGAACTGTACAAAAATGCTTTATCGCGTGCGCGAACACGCATATTGAGAGCGCGAACATGCCGAAAACTGTCAGTCCGCGTTGTCGCGCTGTGCAGAGTTACCGAAAGTACGCGAGCTGAATCCCTAGGGTTACCTACTGGCTGAAAAGCCCTATTTATTTAACACACACCCAAAAACTGCTATCCCACCCCAAAAAAAACCTTTTGCAATAAAACCCAAAGCGATACACGATGTGAAAAAATAATTCAACACAAAATGTAAATTTAAATAACGCACCAAAGATTTGAGGATGACTACCTCTGGGCATACTGGCAGACTAGGCCACAAGCTAGGAACAGAATGGCAAAAGCAAGCACACTGCTTGGATGGCTCCACAAAATTGCCGCCACACACCCACAACAACAACAAGAAATGGAAGACAGTCAATGTACGACTATGGCAAAAGCACAATGCCTGCCATCGTAAAATGGCCGCCACACACATGCTCAGGCCAACTACCACAATAATAACCAAAAAGTGATTACAAAGCACAGGAACAGGAAGTTGTAGTGTCTGTGGAACTTACTTACTCTCATAAAAACTATTTTAAAAAAAATAAAAGCTTCTCCGTGCTCCAAAACTACAGCTGAATGACAACCTGAGGAGTTTTTTTAGCAAAAGGCAAAAAATCAGCGTTTTCGAGATGGATTTATGTTGCTCGTGAGATATTGTTTGCCAGATTGCAAATGCTGCGTGTTCGGGATCGCGAACTGTACAAAAATGCTTTATCGCGTGCGCGAACACGCATATTGAGAGCGCGAACATGCCAAAAACTGTAACTCCGCGTTGTCGCGCTGTGCAGAGTTACCGAAAGTACGCGAGCTGAATCCCTAGGGTTACCTACTGGCTGAAAAGCCCTATTTATTTAACACACACCCCTAAAACTGCTATCCCACCCCAAAAAAAACCTTTTGCAATACAACCCAAAGCCATACACGGTGTGAAAAAAAAATTTCAACACAAAATGTAAATTTAAATAACGCACCAAAGATTTGAGGATGACTACCTCTGGGCGTACTGGCAGACTAGGCCACAAGCTAGGAACAGAATGGCAAAAGCAAGCACACTGCTTGGATGGCTCCACAAAATGGCCGCCACACACCCACAACAACAAGAAATGGAAGACAGTCAATGTACGCCTATGGCAAAAGCACAATGCCTGCCTTCCTAAAATGGCCGCCACACACATGCTCAGGCCAACCACCACAATAATAACCAAAAAGTGATTACAAAGGACAGGAACAGGAAGTTGTAGTGTCTGTGGAACTTACTTACTCTCATAAAAACTATTTAAAAAAAATAAAAGCTTCTCCGTGCTCCAAAACTACAGCTGAATGACAACCTGAGGAGTTTTTTAGCAAAAGGCACAAAATCAGCGTTTTCGAGATGGATTCATGTTGCTCGCGAGATATTGTTTGCAAGATTGCAAATGCTGCGTGTTCGGGATCGCGAACTGTACAAAAATGCTTTATCGCGTGCGCGAACACGCATATTGAGAGCGCGAACATGCCGAAAACTGTAAGTCCGCGTTGTCGCGCTGTGCAGAGTTACCGAAAGTACGCGAGCTGAATCCCTAGGGTTACCTACTGGCTGAGAAGCATTATTTATTTAACACACACACAAAAACTGCTATCCCACCCCAAAAAAAACCTTTTGCAATAAAACCCAAAGCCATACACGGTGTGAAAAAAAAATTCAACACAAAATGTAAATTTAAATAACGCACCAAAGATTTGAGGATGACTACCTCTGGGCGTACTGGCAGACTAGGCCACAAGCTAGGAACAGAATGGCAAAAGCAAGCACACTGCTTGGATGGCTCCACAAAATGGCCGCCACACACCCACAACAACAACAAGAAATGGAAGACAGTCAATGGACGCCTATGGCAAAAGCACAATGCCTGCCTTCCTAAAATGGCCGCCACACACATGCTCAGGCCAACCACCACAATAATACCCAAAAAGTGATTACAAAGGACAGGAACAGGAAGTTGTAGTGTCTGTGGAACTTACTTACTCTCATAAAAAAGTTTTATAAAAAAAATAAAAGCTTCTCCGTGCTCCAAAACTACAGCTGAATGACAACCTGAGGAGTTTTTTTAGCAAAATGCACAAAATCAGCGTTTTCGAGATTGATTTATGTTGCTCGCGAGATATTGTTTGCCAGATTGCAAATGCTGCGTGTTCGGGATCGCGAAGTGTACAAAAATGCTTTATCGCGTGCGCAAACACGCATATTGAGAGCGTGAACATGCCGAAAACTGTAAGTCCGCGTTGTCGCGCTGTGCAGAGTTACCGAAAGTACGCGAGCTGAATCCCTAGGGTTACCTACTGGCTGAAAAGCCCTATTTATTTAACACACACCCAAAAACTGCTATCCCACTCCAAAAAAAACCTTTTGCAATAAAACCCAAAGCCATACACGGTGTGAAAAAATAATTCAACACAAAATTTAAATTTAAATACCACACCAAAGATTTGAGGATGACTACCTCTGGGCGTACTGGCAGACTAGGCCACAAGCTAGGAACAGAATGGCAAAAGCAAGCACACTGCTTGGATGGCTCCACAAAATGGCCGCCACACACCCACAACAACAACAAGAAATGGAAGACAGTCAATTTACGCCTATGGCAAAAGCACAATGCCTGCCTTCCTAAAATGGCCGCCACACACATGCTCAGGCCAACCACCACAATAATAACCAAAAAGTGATTACAAAGGACAGGAACAGGAAGTTGTAGTGTCTGTGGAACTTACTTACTCTCATAAAAACTATTTAAAAAAAAATAAAAGCTTCTCCGTGCTCCAAAACTACAGCTGAATGACAACCTGAGGAGTTTTTTAGCAAAAGGCACAAAATCAGCGTTTTCAAGATGGATTTATGTTGCTCGCGAGATAATGTTTGCAAGATTGCAACTGCTGCGTGTTCGGGATCGCGAACTGTACAAAAATGCTTTATCGCGTGCGCGAACACGCATATTGAGAGCGCGAACATGCCGAAAACTGTAAGTCCGCGTTGTCACGCTGTGCAGAGTTACCGAAAGTACGCGAGCTGAATCCCTAGGGTTACCTACTGGCTGAAAAGCCCTATTTATTTAACACACACCCAAAAACTGCTATCCCACCCCAAAAAAAACCTTTTGCAATAAAACCCAAAGCCATACACGGTGTGAAAAAAAAATTCAACACAAAATGTAAATTTAAATAACGCACCAAAGATTTGAGGATGACTACCTCTGGGCGTACTGGCAGACTAGGCCACAAGCTAGGAACAGAATGGCAAAAGCAAGCACACTGCTTGGATGGCTCCACAAAATGGCCGCCACACACCCACAACAACAACAAGAAATGGAAGACAGTCAATGTACGCCTATGGCAAAAGCAAAATGCCTGCCTTCCTAAAATGGCCGCCACACACATGCTCAAGCCAACCACCACAATAATAACCAAAAAGTGATTACAATGGACAGGAACAGGAAGTTGTAGTGTCTGTGGAACTTACTTACTCTCATAAAAACTATTTTAAAAAAAATAAAAGCTTCTCCGTGCTCCAAAACTACAGCTGAATGACAACCTGAGGAGTTTTTTTAGCAAAAGGCACAAAATCAGCGTTTTCGAGATGGATTTATGTTGCTCGCGAGATATTGTTTGCCAGATTGCAAATGCTGCGTGTTCGGGATCGCGAACTGTACAAAAATGCTTTATCGCGTGCGCGAACATGCATATTGAGAGCGCGAACATGCCGAAAACTGTAAGTCCGCGTTGTCGCTTTGTGCAGAGTTACCGAAAGTACGCGAGCTGAATCGCTAGGGTTACCTACTGGCTGAAAAGCCCTATTTATTTAACACACACCCCTAAAACTGCTATCCCACCACAAAAAAAACCTTTTGCAATACAACCCAAAGCCATACACGGTGTGAAAAAAAAATTTCAACACAAAATGTAAATTTAAATAACGCACCAAAGATTTGAGGATGACTACCTCTGGGCGTACTGGCAGACTAGGCCACAAGCTAGGAACAGAATGGCAAAAGCAAGCACACTGCTTGGATGGCTCCACAAAATGGCCGCCACACACCCACAACAACAAGAAATGGAAGACAGTCAATGTACGCCTATGACAAAAGCACAATGCCTGCCTTCCTAAAATGGCCGCCACACACATGCTCAGGCCAACCACCACAATAATAACCAAAAAGTGATTACAAAGCACAGGAACAGGAAGTTGTAGTGTCTGTGGAACTTACTTACTCTCATAAAAACTATTTTAAAAAAAATAAAAGCTTCTCCGTGCTCCAAAACTACAACTGAATGACAACCTGAGGAGTTTTTTTAGCAAAAGGCACAAAATCAGCGTTTTCGAGATGGATTTAAGTTGCTCGTGAGATATTGTTTGCCAGATTGCAAATGTTGCGTGTTCGGGATCGCGAACTGTACAAAAATGCTTTATCGCGTGCGCGAACACGCAGATTGAGAGCGCGAACATGCCGAAAACTGTAAGTCCGCGTTGTCGCGCTGTGCAGAGTTACCGAAAGTACGCGAGCTGAATCCCTAGGGTTACCTACTGGCTGAAAAGCCCTATTTATTTAACACACACCCCTAAAACTGCTATCCCACCCCAAAAAAAACCTTTTGCAATAAAACCCAAAGCCATACACGGTGTGAAAAAAAAATTCAACACAAAATGTAAATTTAAATAACGCACCAAAGATTTGAGGATGACTTCCTCTGGGCGTACTGGCAGACTAGGCCACAAGCTAGGAACAGAATGGCAAAAGCAAGCACACTGCTTGGATGGCTCCACAAAATGGCCGCCACACACCCACAACAACAACAAGAAATGGAAGACAGTCAATGTACGCCTATGGCAAAAGCACAATGCCTGCCTTCCTAAAATGGCCGCCACACTCATGCTCAGGCCCACCACCACAATAATAACCAAAAAGTGATTACAAAGGACAGGAACAGGAAGTTGTAGTGTCTGTGGAACTTACTTACTCTCATAAAAAATATTTTAAAAAAAATAAAAGCTTCTCCGTGCTCCAAAACTACAGCTGAATGACAACCTGAGGAGTTTTTTTAGCAAAAGGCACAAAATCAGCGTTTTCGAGATGGATTTATGTTGCTCGCGAGATATTGTTTGCCAGATTGCAAATGCTGCGTGTTCGGGATCGCGAACTGTACAAAAATGCTTTATCGCGTGCGCGAACATGCATATTGAGAGCGCGAACATGCCGAAAACTGTAAGTCCGCGTTGTCGCTTTGTGCAGAGTTACCGAAAGTACGCGAGCTGAATCGCTAGGGTTACCTACTGGCTGAAAAGCCCTATTTATTTAACACACACCCCTAAAACTGCTATCCCACCCCAAAAAAAACCTTTTACAATACAACCCAAAGCCATACACGGTGTGAAAAAAAAATTTCAACACAAAATGTAAATTTAAATAACGCACCAAAGATTTGAGGATGACTACCTCTGGGCGTACTGGCAGACTAGGCCACAAGCTAGGAACAGAATGGCAAAAGCAAGCACACTGCTTGGATGGCTCCACAAAATGGCCGCCACACACCCACAACAACAAGAAATGGAAGACAGTCAATGTACGCCTATGGCAAAAGCACAATGCCTGCCTTCCTAAAATGGCCGCCACACACATGCTCAGGCCAACCACCACAATAATAACCAAAAAGTGATTACAAAGCACAGGAACAGGAAGTTGTAGTGTCTGTGGAACTTACTTACTCTCATAAAAACTATTTTAAAAAAAAAAAAAGCTTCTCCGTGCTCCAAAACTACAGCTGAATGACAACCTGAGGAGTTTTTTTAGCAAAAGGCACAAAATCAGCGTTTTCGAGATGGATTTAAGTTGCTCGTGAGATATTGTTTGCCAGATTGCAAATGTTGCGTGTTCGGGATCGCGAACTGTACAAAAATGCTTTATCGCGTGCGCGAACACGCAGATTGAGAGCGCGAACATGCCGAAAACTGTAAGTCCGCGTTGTCGCGCTGTGCAGAGTTACCGAAAGTACGCGAGCTGAATCCCTAGGGTTACCTACTGGCTGAAAAGCCCTATTTATTTAACACACACCCCTAAAACTGCTATCCCACCCCAAAAAAAACCTTTTGCAATAAAACCCAAAGCCATACACGGTGTGAAAAAAAAATTCAACACAAAGTGTAAATTTAAATAACGCACCAAAGATTTGAGGATGACTTCCTCTGGGCGTACTGGCAGACTAGGCCACAAGCTAGGAACAGAATGGCAAAAGCAAGCACACTGCTTGGATGGCTCCACAAAATGGCCGCCACACACCCACAACAACAACAAGAAATGGAAGACAGTCAATGTACGCCTATGGCAAAAGCACAATGCCTGCCTTCCTAAAATGGCCGCCACACTCATGCTCAGGCCCACCACCACAATAATAACCAAAAAGTGATTACAAAGGACAGGAACAGGAAGTTGTAGTGTCTGTGGAACTTACTTACTCTCATAAAAAATATTTTAAAAAAAATAAAAGCTTCTCCGTGCTCCAAAACTACAGCTGAATGACAACCTGAGGAGTTTATTTAGCAAAATGCACAAAATCAGCGTTTTCGAGATGGATTTATGTTGCTCGCGAGATATTGTTTGCCAGATTGCAAATGCTGCGTGTTCGGGATCGCGAACTGTACAAAAATGCTTTATCGCGTGCGCGAACACGCATATTGAGAGCGCGAACATGCCGAAAACTGTCAGTCCGCGTTGTCGCGCTGTGCAGAGTTACCGAAAGTACGCGAGCTGAATCCCTAGGGTTACCTACTGGCTGAAAAGCCCTATTTATTTAACACACACCCAAAAACTGCTATCCCACCCCAAAAAAAACCTTTTGCAATAAAACCCAAAGCGATACACGATGTGAAAAAATAATTCAACACAAAATGTAAATTTAAATAACGCACCAAAGATTTGAGGATGACTACCTCTGGGCATACTGGCAGACTAGGCCACAAGCTAGGAACAGAATGGCAAAAGCAAGCACACTGCTTGGATGGCTCCACAAAATTGCCGCCACACACCCACAACAACAACAAGAAATGGAAGACAGTCAATGTACGACTATGGCAAAAGCACAATGCCTGCCATCGTAAAATGGCCGCCACACACATGCTCAGGCCAACTACCACAATAATAACCAAAAAGTGATTACAAAGCACAGGAACAGGAAGTTGTAGTGTCTGTGGAACTTACTTACTCTCATAAAAACTATTTTAAAAAAAATAAAAGCTTCTCCGTGCTCCAAAACTACAGCTGAATGACAACCTGAGGAGTTTTTTTAGCAAAAGGCAAAAAATCAGCGTTTTCGAGATGGATTTATGTTGCTCGTGAGATATTGTTTGCCAGATTGCAAATGCTGCGTGTTCGGGATCGCGAACTGTACAAAAATGCTTTATCGCGTGCGCGAACACGCATATTGAGAGCGCGAACATGCCAAAAACTGTAACTCCGCGTTGTCGCGCTGTGCAGAGTTACCGAAAGTACGCGAGCTGAATCCCTAGGGTTACCTACTGGCTGAAAAGCCCTATTTATTTAACACACACCCCTAAAACTGCTATCCCACCCCAAAAAAAACCTTTTGCAATACAACCCAAAGCCATACACGGTGTGAAAAAAAAATTTCAACACAAAATGTAAATTTAAATAACGCACCAAAGATTTCAGGATGACTACCTTTGGGTGTACTGGCAGACTAGGCCACAAGCTAGGAACAGAATGGCAAAAGCAAGCACACTGCTTGGATGGCTCCACAAAATGGCCGCCACACACCCACAACAACAAGAAATGGAAGACAGTCAATGTACGCCTATGGCAAAAGCACAATGCCTGCCTTCCTAAAATGGCCGCCACACACATGCTCAGGCCAACCACCACAATAATAACCAAAAAGTGATTACAAAGCACAGGAACAGGAAGTTGTAGTGTCTGTGGAACTTACTTACTCTCATAAAAACTATTTAAAAAAAAATAAAAGCTTCTCCGTGCTCCAAAACTACAGCTGAATGACAACCTGAGGAGTTTATTTAGCAAAATGCACAAAATCAGCGTTTTCGAGATGGATTTACGTTGCTCGCGAGATATTGTTTGCCAGATTGCAAATGCTGCGTGTTCGGGATCGCGAACTGTACAAAAATGCTTTATCGCGTGCGCGAACACGCAGATTGAGAGCGCGAACATGCCGAAAACTGTCAGTCCGCGTTGTCGCGCTGTGCAGAGTTACCGAAAGTACGTGAGCTGAATCCCTAGGGTTACCTACTGGCTGAAAAGCCCTATTTATTTAACACACACCCAAAAACTGCTATCCCACCCCAAAAAAAACCTTTTGCAATAATACCCAAAGCCATACACGGAGTGAAAAAAAAACTTCAACACAAAATGTAAATTTAAATAACGCACCAAAGATTTGAGGATGACTACCTCTGGGCCTACTGGCAGACTAGGCCACAAGCTAGGATCAGAATGGCAAAAGCAAGCACACTGCTTGGATGGCTCCACAAAATGGCCACCACACACCCACAACAACAACAAGAAATGGAAGACAGTCAATGTACGCCTATGGCAAAAGCACAATGCCTGCCTTCCTAAAATGGCCGCCACACACATGCTCAGGCCAACCACCACAATAATAACCAAAAAGTGATTACAAAGGACAGGAACAGGAAGTTGTAGTGTCTGTGGAACTTACTTACTCTCATAAAAACTATTTAAAAAACAAAAAAAGCTTCTCCGTGCTCCAAAACTACAGCTGAATGACAACCTGAGGAGTTTTTTTAGCAAAATGCACAAAATCAGCGTTTTCGAGATGGATTTATGTTGCTCACGAGATATTGTTTGCCAGATTGCAAATGCTGCGTGTTCGAGATCGCGAACTGTACAAAAATGCTTTATCACGTGCGCGAACACGCATATTGAGAGCGCGAACATGCCGAAAACTTTAAGTCCGCGTTGTCGTGCTGTGCAGAGTTACTGAAAGTACGCGAGCTGAATCCCTAGGGTTACCGACTGGCTGAAAAGCCCTATTTATTTAACACACACCCCTAAAACTGCTATCCCAGACCAAAAAAAACCTTTTGCAATAAAACCCAAAGCCATACACGGTGTGAAAAAATAATTCAACACAAAATGTAAATTTAAATAACGCACCAAAGATTTGAGGATGACTACCTCTGGGCGTACTGGCAGACTAGGCCACAAGCTAGGAACAGAATGGCAAAAGCAAGTACACTGCTTGGATGGCTCCACAAAATGGCCGCCACACACCCACAACAACAACAAGAAATGGAAGACAGTCAATGTACGCCTATGGCAAAAGCACAATGCCTGCCTTCCTAAAATGGCCGCCACACACATGCTCAGGCCAACCACCACAATAATAACCAAAAAGTCATTACAATGGACAGGAACAGGAAGTTGTAGTGTCTGTGGAACTTACTTACTCTCATAAAAACTATTTTAAAAAAAATAAAAGCTTCTCCGTGCTCCAAAACTACAGCTGAATGACAACCTGAGGAGTTTTTTTAGCAAAAGGCCAAAAATCAGCGTTTTCGAGATGGATTTATGTTGCTCGAGAGATATTGTTTGCCAGATTGCAAATGCTGCGTGTTCGGGATCGCGAACTGTACAAAAATGCTTTATCGCGTGCGCGAACACGCATATTGAGAGCGCGAACATGCCCGCGTTGTCGCGCTGTGCAGAGTTACCGAAAGTATGCGAGCTGAATCCCTAGGGTTATCTACTGGCTGAAAAGCCCTATTTATTTAACACACACCCCTAAAACTGCTATCCCAGACCAAAAAAAACCTTTTGCAATAAAACCCAAAGCCATACACGGTGTGAAAAAATAATTCAACACAAAATGTAAATTTAAATAACGCACCAAAGATTTGAGATTGACTACCTCTGGGCGTACCGGCAGACTAGGCCACAAGCTAGGAACAGAATGGCAAAAGCAAGCACACTGCTTGGATGGCTCCACAAAATGGCCGCCACACACCCACAACAACAACAAGAAATGGAAGACAGTCAATGTACGCCTATGGCAAAAGCACAATGCCTGCCTTCCTAAAATGGCCGCCACACACATGCTCAGGCCAACCACCACAATAATAACCAAAAAGTGATTACAAAGGACAGGAACAGGAAGTTGTAGTGTCTGTGGAACTTACTTACTCTCATAAAAAATATTTTTAAAAAAATAAAAGCTTCTCCGTGCTCCAAAACTACAGCTGAATGACAACCTGAGGAGTTTATTTAGGAAAATGCACAAAATCAGCGTTTTCGAGATGGATTTATGTTGCTCGCGAGATATTGTTTGCCAGATTGCAAATGCTGCGTGTTCGGGATCGCGAACTGTACAAAAATGCTTTATCGCGTGCGCGAACACGCAGATTGAGAGCGCGAACATGCCGAAAACTGTAAGTCCGCGTTGTCGCGCTGTGCAGAGTTACCGAAAGTACGCGAGCTGAATCCCTAGGGTTACCTACTGGCTGAAAAGCCCTATTTATTTAACACACACCCAAAAACTGCTATCCCACCCCAAAAAAAACCTTTTGCAATAAAACCCAAAGGCATACACGGTGTGAAAAAAAAACTTCAACACAAAATGTAAATTTAAATAACGCACCAAAGATTTGAGGATGACTACCTCTGGGCGTACTGGCAGACTAGGCCACAAGCTAGGAACAGAATGGCAAAAGCAAGCACACTGCTTGGATGGCTCCACAAAATGGCCGCCACACACCCACAACAACAACAAGAAATGGAAGACAGTCAATGTACGCCTATGGCAAAAGCACAATGCCTGCCTTCCTAAAATGGCCGCCACACACATGCTCAGGCCAACCACCACAATAATAACCAAAAAGTGAATACAAAGTACAGGAACAGAAAGTTGTAGTGTCTGTGGAACTTACTTACTCTCATAAAAACTATTTAAAAAAAAATAAAAGCTTCTCCGTGCTCCAAAACTACAGCTGAATGACAACCTGAGGAGTTTTTTAGCAAAAGGCACAAAATCGGCGTTTTCGAGATGGATTTATGTTGCTCGCGAGATATTGTTTGCCAGATCGCAAATGCTGCGTGTTCGGGATCGCGAACTGTACAAAAATGCTTTATCGCGTGCGCAAACACGCATATTGAGAGCGCGAACATATCGAAAACTGTAAGTCCGCTTTGTCGCGCTGTGCAGAGTTACCGAAAGTACGCGAGCTGAATCCCTAGGGTTACCTACTGGCTGAAAAGCCCTATTTATTTAACACACACCCAAATACTGCTATCCCACCCCAAAAAAAACCTTTTGCAATAAAACCCAAAGCCATACACGGTGTGGAAAAATAATTCAACACAAAATGTAAATTTAAATAACGCACCAAAGATTTGAGGATGACTACCTCTGGGCGTACTGGCAGACTAGGCCACAAGCTAGGAACAGAATGGCAAAAGCAAGCACACTGTTTGGATGGCTCCACAAAATGGCCGCCACACACCCACAACAACAAGAAATGGAAAACAGTCATTGTACGCCTATGGCAAAAGCACAATGCCTGCCTTCCTAAAATGGCCGCCACACACATGCTCAGGCCAACCAACACAATAATAACCAAAAAGTGATTACAAAGGACAGGAACAGGAAGTTGTAGTGTCTGTGGAACTTACTTACTCTCATAAAAAATATTTTAAAAAAAATAAAAGCTTCTCCGTGCTCCAAAACTACAGCTGAATGACAACCTGAGGAGTTTTTTTAGCAAAAGGCAAAAAATCAGCGTTTTCGAGATGGATTTATGTTGCTCGAGAGATATTGTTTGCCAGATTGCAAATGCTGCGTGTTCGGGATCGCGAACTGTACAAAAATGCTTTATCGCGTACGCGAACACGCATATTGAGAGCGCGAACATGCCGAAAACTGTAAGCCCGCGTTGTCGCGCTGTGCAGAGTTACCGAAAGTATGCGAGCTGAATCCCTAGGGTTACCTACTGGCTGAAAAGCCCTATTTATTTAACACACACTCCTAAAACTGCTATCCCAGACCCAAAAAAACCTTTTGCAATAAAATCCAAAGCCATACACGGTGTGAAAAAATAATTCAACACAAAATGTAAATTTAAATAACGCACCAAAGATTTGAGATTGACTACCTCTGGGCGTACCGGCAGACTAGGCCACAAGCTAGGAACAGAATGGCAAAAGCAAGCACACTGCTTGGATGGCTCCACAAAATGGCCGCCACACACCCACAACAACAACAAGAAATGGAAGACAGTCAATGTACGCCTATGGCAAAAGCACAATGCCTGCCTTCCTAAAATGGCCGCCACACACATGCTCAGGCCAACCACCACAATAATAACCAAAAAGTGATTACAAAGGACAGGAACAGGAAGTTGTAGTGTCTGTGGAACTTACTTACTCTCATAAAAAATATTTTTAAAAAAATAAAAGCTTCTCCGTGCTCCAAAACTACAGCTGAATGACAACCTGAGGAGTTTATTTAGGAAAATGCACAAAATCAGCGTTTTCGAGATGGATTTATGTTGCTCGCGAGATATTGTTTGCCAGATTGCAAATGCTGCGTGTTCGGGATCGCGAACTGTACAAAAATGCTTTATCGCGTGCACGAACATGCATATTGAGAGCGCGAACATGCCGAAAACTGTAAGTCCGCGTTGTCGCGCTGTGCAGAGTTACCGAAAGTACGCGAGCTGAATCCCTAGGGTTACCTACTGGCTGAAAAGCCCTATTTATTTAACACACACCCCTAAAACTGCTATCCCACCCCAAAAAAAACCTTTTGCAATAAAACCCAAAGCCATACACGGTGTGCAAAAATAATTCAACACAAAATGTAAATTTAAATAACGCACCAAAGATTTGAGGATGACTACCTCTGGGCGTACTGGCAGACTAGGCCACAAGCTAGGAACAGAATGGCAAAAGCAAGCACACTGCTTGGATGGCTCCACAAAATGGCCGCCACACACCCACAACAACAACAAGAAATGGAAGACAGTCAATGTACGCCTATGGCAAAAGCATAATGCCTGCCTTCCTAAAATGGCCGCCACACACATGCTCAGGCCAACCACCACAATAATAACCAAAAAGTGATTACAAAGGACAGGAACAGGAAGTTGTAGTGTCTGTGGAACTTACTTACTCTCATAAAAAATATTTTTAAAAAAATAGAAGCTTCTCCGTGCTCCAAAACTACAGCTGAATGACAACCTGAGGAGTTTATTTAGCAAAATGCACAAAATCAGCGTTTTCGAGATGGATTCATGTTGCTCGCGAGATATTGTTTGCCAGATTGCAAATCCTGCTTGTTCGGGATCGCGAACTGTACAAAAATGCTTTATCGCGTGCGCGAACACGCATATTGAGAGCGCGAACATGCCGAAAACTGTAAGTCCGCGTTGTCGCGCTGTGCAGAGTTACCGAAAGTACGCGAGCTGAATCCCTAGGGTTACCTACTGGCTGAAAAGCCCTATTTATTTAACACACACCCAAAAACTGCTATCCCACCCCAAAAAAAACCTTTTGCAATAAAACCCAAAGGCATACACGGTGTGAAAAAAAAACTTCAACACAAAATGTAAATTTAAATAACGCACCAAAGATTTGAGGATGACTACCTCTCGGCGTACTGGCAGACTAGGCCACAAGCTAGGAACAGAATGGCAAAAGCAAGCACACTGCTTGGATGGCTCCACAAAATGGCCGCCACACACCCACAACAACAACAAGAAATGGAAGACAGTCAATGTACGCCTATGGCAAAAGCACAATGCCTGCCTTCCTAAAATGGCTGCCACACACATGCTCAGGCCAACCACCACAATAATAACCAAAAAGTGAATACAAAGTACAGGAACAGAAAGTTGTAGTGTCTGTGGAACTTACTTACTCTCATAAAAAATATTTTAAAAAAAATAAAAGCTTCTCCGTGCTTCAAAACTACAGCTGAATGACACCCTGAGGAGTTTTTTAGCAAAATGCACAAAATCAGCGTTTTCGAGATGGATTTATGTTGCTCGCGAGATATTGTTTGCAAGATTGCAAATGCTGCGTGTTCGGGATCGCGAACTGTACAAAAATGCTTTATCGCGTGCGCGAACACGCATATTGAGAGCGCGAACATGCCGAAAACTGTAAGTCCGCGTTGTCGCGCTGTGCAGAGTTACCGAAAGTACGCGAGCTGAATCCCTAGGGTTACCTACTGGCTATAAAGCGCTATTTATTTAACACACACCCAAAAACTGCTATCCCACCCCAAAAAAACCTTTTGCAATAAAACCCAAAGCCATACACGGTGTGAAAAAAAAACTTCAACACAAAATGTAAATTTAAATAACGCACCAAAGATTTGAGGATGACTACCTCTCGGCGTACTGGCAGACTAGGCCACAAGCTAGGAACAGAATGGCAAAAGCAAGCACACTGCTTGGATGGCTCCACAAAATGGCCGCCACACACCCACAACAACAACAAGAAATGGAAGACAGTCAATGTACGCCTATGGCAAAAGCACAATGCCTGCCTTCCTAAAATGGCCGCCACACACATGCTCAGGCCAACCACCACAATAATAACCAAAAAGTGAATACAAAGTACAGGAACAGAAAGTTGTAGTGTCTGTGGAACTTACTTACTCTCATAAAAACTATTTAAAAAAAATAAAAGCTTCTCCGTGCTCAAAAACTACAGGTGAATGACAACCTGAGGAGTTTTTTTAGCAAAATGCACAAAATCAGAGTTTTCCAGATGGATTTATGTTGCTCGCGAGATATTGTTTGCCAGATTGCAAATGCTGTGTGTTCGGGCTCGCGAACTGTACAAAAATGCTTTATCGCATGCGCGAACACGCATATTGAGAGCGCGAACATGCCGAAAACTGTAAGTCCGCGTTGTCGTGCTGTGCAGAGTTACCGAAAGTACGCGAGCTGAATCCCTAGGGTTACCGACTGGCTGAAAAGCCCTATTTATTTAACACACACGCCTAAAACTGCTATCCCAGACCAAAAAAAACCTTTTGCAATAAAACCCAAAGCCATACACGGTGTGAAAAAATAATTCAACACAAAATGTAAATTTAAATAACGCACCAAAGATTTGAGGATGACTACCTCTGGGCGTACTGGCAGACTAGGCCACAAGCTAGGAACAGAATGGCAAAAGCAAGTACACTGCTTGGATGGCTCCACAAAATGGCCGCCACACACCCACAACAACAACAAGAAATGGAAGACAGTCAATGTACGCCTATGGCAAAAGCACAATGCCTGCCTTCCTAAAATGGCCGCCACACACATGCTCAGGCCAACCACCACAATAATACCCAAAAAGTCATTACAATGGACAGGAACAGGAAGTTGTAGTGTCTGTGGAACTTACTAACTCTCATAAAAACTATTTTAAAAAAAATAAAAGCTTCTCCGTGCTCCAAAACTACAGCTGAATGACAACCTGAGGAGTTTTTTTAGCAAAAGGCAAAAAATCAGCGTTTTCGAGATGGATTTATGTTGCTCGAGAGATATTGTTTGCCAGATTGCAAATGCTGCGTGTTCGGGATCGCGAACTGTACAAAAATGCTTTATCGCGTGCGCGAACACGCATATTGAGAGCGCGAACATGCCGAAAACTGTAAGCCCGCTTTGTCGCGCTGTGCAGAGTTACCGAAAGTACACGAGCTGAATCCCTAGGGTTACCTACTGGCTGAAAAGCCCTATTTATTTAACACACACCCCTAAAACTGCTATCCCAGACCAAAAAAAACCTTTTGCAATAAAACCCAAAGCCATACACGGTGTGAAAAAATAATTCAACACAAAATGTAAATTTAAATAACGCACCAAAGATTTGAGATTGACTACCTCTGGGCGTACCGGCAGACTAGGCCACAAGCTAGGAACAGAATGGCAAAAGCAAGCACACTGCTTGGATGGCTCCACAAAATGGCCGCCACACACCCAAAACAACAAGAAGAAATGGAAGACAGTCAATGTACGCCTATGGCAAAAGCACAATGCCTGCCTTCCTAAAATGGCCGCCACACACATGCTCAGGCCAACCACCACAATAATAACCAAAAAGTGAATACAAAGTACAGGAACAGAAAGTTGTAGTGTCTGTGGAACTTACTTACTCTCATAAAAACTATTTAAAAAAAATAAAAGCTTCTCCGTGCTCAAAAACTACAGGTGAATGACAACCTGAGGAGTTTTTTTAGCAAAATGCACAAAATCAGAGTTTTCCAGATGGATTTATGTTGCTCGCGAGATATTGTTTGCCAGATTGCAAATGCTGTGTGTTCGGGCTCGCGAACTGTACAAAAATGCTTTATCGCGTGCGCGAACACGCATATTGAGAGCGCGAACATGCCGAAAACTGTAAGTCCGCGTTGTCGTGCTGTGCAGAGTTACCGAAAGTACGCGAGCTGAATCCCTAGGGTTACCGACTGGCTGAAAAGCCCTATTTATTTAACACACACGCCTAAAACTGCTATCCCAGACCAAAAAAAACCTTTTGCAATAAAACCCAAAGCCATACACGGTGTGAAAAAATAATTCAACACAAAATGTAAATTTAAATAACGCACCAAAGATTTGAGGATGACTACCTCTGGGCGTACTGGCAGACTAGGCCACAAGCTAGGAACAGAATGGCAAAAGCAAGTACACTGCTTGGATGGCTCCACAAAATGGCCGCCACACACCCACAACAACAACAAGAAATGGAAGACAGTCAATGTACGCCTATGGCAAAAGCACAATGCCTGCCTTCCTAAAATGGCCGCCACACACATGCTCAGGCCAACCACCACAATAATACCCAAAAAGTCATTACAATGGACAGGAACAGGAAGTTGTAGTGTCTGTGGAACTTACTAACTCTCATAAAAACTATTTTAAAAAAAATAAAAGCTTCTCCGTGCTCCAAAACTACAGCTGAATGACAACCTGAGGAGTTTTTTTAGCAAAAGGCAAAAAATCAGCGTTTTCGAGATGGATTTATGTTGCTCGAGAGATATTGTTTGCCAGATTGCAAATGCTGCGTGTTCGGGATCGCGAACTGTACAAAAATGCTTTATCGCGTGCGCGAACACGCATATTGAGAGCGCGAACATGCCGAAAACTGTAAGCCCGCTTTGTCGCGCTGTGCAGAGTTACCGAAAGTACGCGAGCTGAATCCCTAGGGTTAGCTACTGGCTGAAAAGCCCTATTTATTTAACACACACCCCTAAAACTGCTATCCCAGACCAAAAAAAACCTTTTGCAATAAAACCCAAAGCCATACACGGTGTGAAAAAATAATTCAACACAAAATGTAAATTTAAATAACGCACCAAAGATTTGAGATTGACTACCTCTGGGCGTACCGGCAGACTAGGCCACAAGCTAGGAACAGAATGGCAAAAGCAAGCACACTGCTTGGATGGCTCCACAAAATGGCCGCCACACACCCAAAACAACAAGAAGAAATGGAAGACAGTCAATGTACGCCTATGGCAAAAGCACAATGCCTGCCTTCCTAAAATGGCCGCCACACACATGCTCAGGCCAACCACCACAATAATAACCAAAAAGTGATTACAAAGGACAGGAACAGGAAGTTGTAGTGTCTGTGGAACTTACTTACTCTCATAAAAAATATTTTTAAAAAAATAAAAGCTTCTCCGTGCTCCAAAACTACAGCTGAATGACAACCTGAGGGGTTTATTTAGGAAAATGCACAAAATCAGCGTTTTCGAGATGGATTTATGTTGCTCGCAAGATATTGTTTGCCAGATTGCAAATCCTTCGTGTTCGGGATCGCGAACTGTACAAAAATGCTTTATCGCGTGCGCGAACACGCATATTGAGAGCGCGAACATGCCGAAAACTGTAAGTCCGCGTTGTCGTGCTGTGCAGAGTTACCGAAAGTACGCGAGCTGAATCCCTAGGGTTACCTACTGGCTGAAAAGCCCTATTTATTTAACACACACCCAAAAACTGCTATCCCACCCCAAAAAAAACCTTTTGCAATAAAACCCAAAGCCATACACGGTGTGAAAAAAAAATTCAACACAAAATGTAAATTTAAATAACGCACCAAAGATTTGAGGATGACTACCTCTGGGCGTACTGGCAGACTAGGCCACAAGCTAGGAACAGAATGGCAAAAGCAAGCACAGTGCTTGGATGGCTCCACAAAATGGCCGCCACACACCCACAACAACAACAAGAAATGGAAGACAGTCAATGTACGCCTATGGCAAAAGCATAATGCCTGCCTTCCTAAAATGGCCGCCACACACATGCTCAGACCAACCACCACAATAATAACCAAAAAGTGATTACAAAGGACAGGAACAGGAAGTTGTAGTGTCTGTGGAACTTACTTACTCTCATAAAAAATATTTTAAAAAAAATAGAAGCTTCTCCGTGCTCCAAAACTACAGCTGAATGACAACCTGAGGAGTTTATTTAGCAAAATGCACAAAATCAGCGTTTTCGAGATGGATTTATGTTGCTCGCGAGATATTGTTTGCCAGATTGCAAATCCTGCTTGTTCGGGATCGCGAACTGTACAAAAATGCTTTATCGCGTGCGCGAACACGCATATTGAGAGCGCGAACATGCCGAAAACTGTAAGTCCGCGTTGTCGCGCTGTGCAGAGTTACCGAAAGTACGCGAGCTGAATCCCTAGGGTTACCTACTGGCTGAAAAGCCCTATTTATTTAACACACACCCAAAAACTGCTATCCCACCCCAAAAAAAACCTTTTGCAATAAAACCCAAAGGCATACACGGTGTGAAAAAAAAACTTCAACACAAAATGTAAATTTAAATAACGCACCAAAGATTTGAGGATGACTACCTCTCGGCGTACTGGCAGACTAGGCCACAAGCTAGGAACAGAATGGCAAAAGCAAGCACACTGCTTGGATGGCTCCACAAAATGGCCGCCACACACCCACAACAACAACAAGAAATGGAAGACAGTCAATGTACGCCTATGGCAAAAGCACAATGCCTGCCTTCCTAAAATGGCCGCCACACACATGCTCAGGCCAACCACCACAATAATAACCAAAAAGTGAATACAAAGTACAGGAACAGAAAGTTGTAGTGTCTGTGGAACTTACTTACTCTCATAAAAACTATTTAAAAAAAAATAAAAGCTTCTCCGTGCTCAAAAACTACAGCTGAATGACACCCTGAGGAGTTTTTTAGCAAAATGCACAAAATCAGCGTTTTCGAGATGGATTTATGTTGCTCGCGAGATATTGTTTGCAAGATTGCAAATGCTGCGTGTTCGGGATCGCGAACTGTACAAAAATGCTTTATCGCGTGCGCGAACACGCATATTGAGAGCGCGAACATGCCGAAAACTGTAAGTCCGCGTTGTCGCGCTGTGCAGAGTTACCGAAAGTACGCGAGCTGAATCCCTAGGGTTACCTACTGGCTGAAAAGCCCTATTTATTTAACACACACCCAAAAACTGCTATCCCACCCCAAAAAAAACCTTTTGCAATAAAACCCAAAGCCATACACGGTGTGAAAAAATAATTCAACACAAAACGTAAATTTAAATAACGCACCAAAGATTTGAGGATGACTACCTCTGGGCGTACTGGCAGACTAGGCCACAAGCTAGGAACAGAATGGCAAAAGCAAGCACACTGCTTGGATGGCTCCACAAAATGGCCGCCACACACCCACAACAACAAGAAATGGAAGACAGTCAATGTACGCCTATGGCAAAAGCACAATGCCTGCCTTCCTAAAATGGCCGCCACACACATGCTCAGGCCAACCACCACAATAATAACCAAAAAGTGATTACAAAGCACAGGAACAGGAAGTTGTAGTGTCTGTGGAACTTACTTACTCTCATAAAAAACTATTTTAAAAAAAATAAAAGCTTCTCCGTGCTCCAAAACTTCAGCTGAATGACAACCTGAGGAGTTTTTTTAGCAAAATGCACAAAATCAGAGTTTTCCAGATGGATTTATGTTGCTCGTGAGATATTGTTTGCCAGATTGCAAATGCTGTGTGTTCGGGCTTGCGAACTGTACAAAAATGCTTTATCGTGTGCACGAACACGCATGTTGAGAGCGCGAACATGCCGAAAACTGTAAGTCCGCGTTGTCGCGCTGTGCAGAGTTACAGAAAGTGCGCAAGCTGAATCCCAGGGTTACCTACTGGCTGAAAGGCCCTATTTATTTAACACACACCCAAAAACTGCTATCCCACCCCAAAAAAAACCTTTTGCAATAAAACCCAAAGCCATACACGGTGTGAAAAAAAAACTTCAACACAAAATTCAAATTTAAATAACGCACCAAAGATTTGAGGATGACTACCTCTGGGCGTACTGGCAGACTAGGCCACAAGCTAGGAACAGAATGGCAAAAGCAAGCACACTGCTTGGATGGCTCCACAAAATGGCCGCCACACACCCACAACAACAACAAGAAATGGAAGACAGTCAATGTACGCCTATGGCAAAAGCACAATGCCTGCCTTCCTAAAATGGCCGCCACACACATGCTCAGGCCAACCACCACAATAATAACCAAAAAGTGAATACAAAGTACAGGAACAGAAAGTTGTAGTGTCTGTGGAACTTACTTACTCTCATAAAAACTATTTAAAAAAAAATAAAAGCTTCTCCGTGCTCCAAAACTACAGCTGAATGACAACCTGAGGAGTTTTTTAGCAAAAGGCACAAAATCGGCGTTTTCGAGATGGATTTATGTTGCTCGCGAGATATTGTTTGCCAGATCGCAAATGCTGCGTGTTCGGGATCGCGAACTGTACAAAAATGCTTTATCGCGTGCGCAAACACGCATATTGAGAGCGCGAACATATCGAAAACTGTAAGTCCGCGTTGTCGCGCTGTGCAGAGTTACCGAAAGTACGCGAGCTGAATCCCTAGGGTTACCTACTGGCTGAAAAGCCCTATTTATTTAACACACACCCAAATACTGCTATCCCACCCCAAAAAAAACCTTTTGCAATAAAACCCAAAGCCATACACGGTGTGGAAAAATAATTCAACACAAAATGTAAATTTAAATAACGCACCAAAGATTTGAGGATGACTACCTCTGGGCGTACTGGCAGACTAGGCCACAAGCTAGGAACAGAATGGCAAAAGCAAGCACACTGCTTGGATGGCTCCACAAAATGGCCGCCACACACCCACAACAACAAGAAATGGAAGACAGTCAATGTACGCCTATGGCAAAAGCACAATGCCTGCCTTCCTAAAATGGCCGCCACACACATGCTCAGGCCAACCAACACAATAATAACCAAAAAGTGATTACAAAGGACAGGAACAGGAAGTTGTAGTGTCTGTGGAACTTACTTACTCTCATAAAAAATATTTTAAAAAAAATAAAAGCTTCTCCGTGCTTCAAAACTACAGCTGAATGACACCCTGAGGAGTTTTTTAGCAAAATGCACAAAATCAGCGTTTTCGAGATGGATTTATGTTGCTAGCGAGATATTGTTTGCAAGATTGCAAATGCTGCGTGTTCGGGATCGCGAACTGTACAAAAATGCTTTATCGCGTGCGCGAACACGCATATTGAGAGCGCGAACATGCCGAAAACTGTAAGTCCGCGTTTTCGCGCTGTGCAGAGTTACCGAAAGTACGCGAGCTGAATCCCTAGGGTTACCTACTGGCTGAAAAGCCCTATTTATTTAACACACACCCAAAAACTGCTATCCCACCCCAAAAAATACCTTTTGCAATAAAACCCAAAGCCATACACGGTGTGAAAAAATAACTTCAACACAAAATGTAAATTTAAATAACGCACCAAAGATTTGAGGATGACTACCTCTGGGCGTACTGGCAGACTAGGCCACAAGCTAGGAACAGAATGGCAAAAGCAAGCACACGGCTTGGATGGCTCCACAAAATGGCCGCCACACACCCACAACAACAACAAGAAATGGAAGACAGTCAATGTACGCCTATGGCAAAAGCACAATGCCTGCCTTCCTAAAATGGCCGCCACACACATGCTCAGGCCAACCACCACAATAATAACCAAAAAGTGATTACAAAGCACAGGAACAGGAAGTTGTAGTGTCTGTGGAACTTACTTACTCTCATAAAAAATATTTTAAAAAAAATAAAAGCTTCTCCGTGCTCCAAAACTACAGCTGAATGACAACCTGAGGAGTTTTTTTAGCAAAATGCACAAAACCAGCGTTTTCGAGATGGATTTATTTTGCTCGCGAGATATTGTTTGCCAGATTGCAAATGCTGTGTGTTCGGGCTCGCAAACTGTACAAAAATGCTTTATCGTGTGCGCGAACACGCATATTGAGAGCGCGAACATGCCGAAAACTGTAAGTCCGCGTTGTCGCGCTGTGCAGAGTTACCGAAAGTACGCAAGCTGAATCCCTAGGGTTACCTACTGGCTGAAAGGCCCTATTTATTTAACACACACCCAAAAACTGCTATCCCACCCCAAAAAAAACTTTTTGCAATAAAACCCAAAGCCATACACGGTGTGAAAAAAAAATTCAACACAAAATGTAAATTTAAATAACGCACCAAAGATTTGAGGATGACTACCGCTGGGCGTACTGGCAGACTAGGCCACAAGCTAGGAACAGAATGGCAAAAGCAAGCACACTGCTTGGATGGCTCCACAAAATGGCCGCCACACACCCACAACAACAACAAGAAATGGAAGACAGTCAATGTACGCCTATGGCAAAAGCACAATGCCTGCCTTCCTAAAATGGCCTCCACACACATGCTCATGCCAACCACCACAATAATAACCAAAACGTGATTACAAAGGACAGGAACAGGAAGTTGTAGTGTCTGTGGAACTTACTTACTCTCATAAAAAAATTTAAAAAAAAATAAAAGCTTCTCCGTGCTCCAAAATTACAGCTGAATGACACGCTGAGGAGTTTTTTTAGCAAAATGCACAAAATCAGCGTTTTCGAGATGGATTTATGTTGCTCGCGAGATATTGTTTGCCAGATTGCAAATGCTGCGTGTTCGGGATCGCGAACTGTACAAAAATGCTTTATCGCGTGCTCGAACACGCATATTGAGAGCGCGAACATGCCGAAAACTGTAAGTCCGCGTTGTCGCGCTGTGCAGAGTTACCGAAAGTACGCGAGCTGAATCCCTAGGGTTACCTACTGGCTGAAAAGCCCTATTTATTTAACACACACCCAAAAACTGCTATCCCACCCCAAAAAATACCTTTTGCAATAAAACCCAAAGCCATACACGGTGTGAAAAAATAACTTCAACACAAAATGTAAATTTAAATAACGCACCAAAGATTTGAGGATGACTACCTCTGGGCGTACTGGCAGACTAGGCCACAAGCTAGGAACAGAATGGCAAAAGCAAGCACACGGCTTGGATGGCTCCACAAAATGGCCGCCACACACCCACAACAACAACAAGAAATGGAAGACAGTCAATGTACGCCTATGGCAAAAGCACAATGCCTGCCTTCCTAAAATGGCCGCCACACACATGCTCAGGCCAACCACCACAATAATAACCAAAAAGTCATTACAAAGCACAGGAACAGGAAGTTGTAGTGTCTGTGGAACTTACTTACTCTCATAAAAAATATTTTAAAAAAAATAAAAGCTTCTCCGTGCTCCAAAACTACAGCTGAATGACAACCTGAGGAGTTTTTTAAGCAAAATGCAAAAAACCAGCGTTTTCGAGATGGATTTATTTTGCTCGCGAGATATTGTTTGCCAGATTGTAAATGCTGCGTGTTCGGGATCGCAAACTGTACAAAAATGCTTTATCGCGTGCGCGAACACGCATATTGAGAGCGCGAACATGCCGAAAACTGTAAGTCCGCGTTGTCGCGCTGTGCAGAGTTACCGAACGTACGCGAGCTGAATCCCTAGGGTTACCTACTGGCTATAAAGCGCTATTTATTTAACACACACCCAAAAACTGCTATCCCACCCCAAAAAAACCTTTTGCAATAAAACCCAAAGCCATACACGGTGTGAAAAAAAAACTTCAACACAAAATGTAAATTTAAATAACGCACCAAAGATTTGAGGATGACTACCTCTCGGCGTACTGGCAGACTAGGCCACAAGCTAGGAACAGAATGGCAAAAGCAAGCACACTGCTTGGATGGCTCCACAAAATGGCCGCCACACACCCACAACAACAACAAGAAATGGAAGACAGTCAATGTACGCCTATGGCAAAAGCACAATGCCTGCCTTCCTAAAATGGCCTCCACACACATGCTCAGGCCAACCACCACAATAATAACCAAAAAGTGAATACAAAGTACAGGAACAGAAAGTTGTAGTGTCTGTGGAACTTACTTACTCTCATAAAAACTATTTAAAAAAAAATAAAAGCTTCTCCGTGCTCCAAAACTACAGCTGAATGACAACCTGAGGAGTTTTTTAGCAAAAGGCACAAAATCGGCGTTTTCGAGATGGATTTATGTTGCTCGCGAGATATTGTTTGCCAGATCGCAAATGCTGCGTGTTCAGGATCGCGAACTGTACAAAAATGCTTTATCGCGTGCGCGAACACGCATATTGAGAGTGCGAACATGCCGAAAACTGTAAGTCCGCGTTGTCGCGCTGTGCAGAGTTACCGAAAGTACGCGAGCTGAATCCCTAGGGTTACCTACTGGCTGAAAAGCCCTATTTATTTAACACACACCCAAAAACTGCTATCCCACCCCAAAAAAAACCTTTTGCAATAAAACCCAAAGCCATACACGGTGTGAAAAATCAAATTCAACACAAAATGTAAATTTAAATAACGCACCAAAGATTTGAGGATGACTACCTCTGGGCGTACTGGCAGACTAGGCCACAAGCTAGGAACAGAATGGCAAAAGCAAGCACACTGCTTGGATGGCTCCACAAAATGGCCGCCACACACCCACAACAACAACAAGAAATGGAAGACAGTCAATGTACGCCTATGGCAAAAGCACAATGCCTGCCTTCCTAAAATGGCCTCCACACACATGCTCAGGCCAACCACCACAATAATAACCAAAAAGTGATTACAAAGGACAGGAACAGGAAGTTGTAGTGTCTGTGGAACTTACTTACTCTCATAAAAAATATTTTAAAAAAAATAAAAGCTTCTCCGTGCTTCAAAACTACAGCTGAATGACACCCTGAGGAGTTTTTTAGCAAAATGCACAAAATCAGCGTTTTCGAGATGGATTTATGTTGCTCGCGAGATATTGTTTGCAAGATTGCAAATGCTGCGTGTTCGGGATCGCGAACTGTACAAAAATGCTTTATCGCGTGCGCGAACACGCATATTGAGAGCGCGAACATGCCGAAAACTGTAAGTCCGCGTTGTCGCGCTGTGCAGAGTTACCGAAAGTACGCGAGCTGAATCCCTAGGGTTACCTACTGGCTGAAAAGCCCTATTTATTTAACACACACCCAAAAACTGCTATCCCACCCCAAAAAAAACCTTTTGCAATAAAACCCAAAGCCATACACCGTGTGAAAAAATAATTCAACACAAAATGTAAATTTAAATAACGCACCAAAGATTTGAGGATGACTACCTCTGGGCGTACTGGCAGACTAGGCCACAAGCTAGGAACAGAATGGCAAAAGCAAGCACACTGCTTGGATGGCTCCACAAAATGGCCGCCACACACCCACAACAACAAGAAATGGAAGACAGTCAATGTACGCCTATGGCAAAAGCACAATGCCTGCCTTCCTAAAATGGCCGCCACACACATGCTCAGGCCAACCACCACAATAATAACCAAAAAGTGATTACAAAGCACAGGAACAGGAAGTTGTAGTGTCTGTGGAACTTACTTACTCTCATAAAAAACTATTTTAAAAAAAATAAAAGCTTCTCCGTGCTCCAAAACTTCAGCTGAATGACAACCTGAGGAGTTTTTTTAGCAAAATGCACAAAATCAGAGTTTTCCAGATGGATTTATGTTGCTCGCGAGATATTGTTTGCCAGATTGCAAATGCTGTGTGTTCTTGCTTGCGAACTGTACAAAAATGCTTTATCGTGTGCACGAACACGCATATTGAGAGCGCGAACATGCCGAAAACTGTAAGTCCGCGTTGTCGCGCTGTGCAGAGTTACCGAAAGTGCGCAAGCTGAATCCCAGGGTTACCTACTGGCTGAAAGGCCCTATTTATTTAACACACACCCAAAAACTGCTATCCCACCCCAAAAAAAACCTTTTGCAATAAAACCCAAAGCCATACACGGTGTGAAAAAAAAACTTCAACACAAAATGTAAATTTAAATAACGCACCAAAGATTTGAGGATGACTACCTCTGGGCGTACTGGCAGACTAGGCCACAAGCTAGGAACAGAATGGCAAAAGCAAGCACACTGCTTGGATGGCTCCACAAAATGGCCGCCACACACCCACAACAACAACAAGAAATGGAAGACAGTCAATGTACGCCTATGGCAAAAGCACAATGCCTGCCTTCCTAAAATGGCCTCCACACACATGCTCATGCCAACCACCACAATAATAACCAAAACGTGATTACAAAGGACAGGAACAGGAAGTTGTAGTGTCTGTGGAACTTACTTACTCTCATAAAAAAATTTAAAAAAAAATAAAAGCTTCTCCGTGCTCCAAAATTACAGCTGAATGACACGCTGAGGAGTTTTTTTAGCAAAATGCACAAAATCAGCGTTTTCGAGATGGATTTATGTTGCTCGCGAGATATTGTTTGCCAGATTGCAAATGCTGCGTGTTCGGGATCGCGAACTGTACAAAAATGCTTTATCGCGTGCTCGAACACGCATATTGAGAGCGCGAACATGCCGAAAACTGTAAGTCCGCGTTGTCGCGCTGTGCAGAGTTACCGAAAGTACGCGAGCTGAATCCCTAGGGTTACCTACTGGCTGAAAAGCCCTATTTATTTAACACACACCCAAAAACTGCTATCCCACCCCAAAAAATACCTTTTGCAATAAAACCCAAAGCCATACACGGTGTGAAAAAATAACTTCAACACAAAATGTAAATTTAAATAACGCACCAAAGATTTGAGGATGACTACCTCTGGGCGTACTGGCAGACTAGGCCACAAGCTAGGAACAGAATGGCAAAAGCAAGCACACGGCTTGGATGGCTCCACAAAATGGCCGCCACACACCCACAACAACAACAAGAAATGGAAGACAGTCAATGTACGCCTATGGCAAAAGCACAATGCCTGCCTTCCTAAAATGGCCGCCACACACATGCTCAGGCCAACCACCACAATAATAACCAAAAAGTCATTACAAAGCACAGGAACAGGAAGTTGTAGTGTCTGTGGAACTTACTTACTCTCATAAAAAATATTTTAAAAAAAATAAAAGCTTCTCCGTGCTCCAAAACTACAGCTGAATGACAACCTGAGGAGTTTTTTAAGCAAAATGCAAAAAACCAGCGTTTTCGAGATGGATTTATTTTGCTCGCGAGATATTGTTTGCCAGATTGTAAATGCTGCGTGTTCGGGATCGCAAACTGTACAAAAATGCTTTATCGCGTGCGCGAACACGCATATTGAGAGCGCGAACATGCCGAAAACTGTAAGTCCGCGTTGTCGCGCTGTGCAGAGTTACCGAACGTACGCGAGCTGAATCCCTAGGGTTACCTACTGGCTATAAAGCGCTATTTATTTAACACACACCCAAAAACTGCTATCCCACCCCAAAAAAACCTTTTGCAATAAAACCCAAAGCCATACACGGTGTGAAAAAAAAACTTCAACACAAAATGTAAATTTAAATAACGCACCAAAGATTTGAGGATGACTACCTCTCGGCGTACTGGCAGACTAGGCCACAAGCTAGGAACAGAATGGCAAAAGCAAGCACACTGCTTGGATGGCTCCACAAAATGGCCGCCACACACCCACAACAACAACAAGAAATGGAAGACAGTCAATGTACGCCTATGGCAAAAGCACAATGCCTGCCTTCCTAAAATGGCCTCCACACACATGCTCAGGCCAACCACCACAATAATAACCAAAAAGTGAATACAAAGTACAGGAACAGAAAGTTGTAGTGTCTGTGGAACTTACTTACTCTCATAAAAACTATTTAAAAAAAAATAAAAGCTTCTCCGTGCTCCAAAACTACAGCTGAATGACAACCTGAGGAGTTTTTTAGCAAAAGGCACAAAATCGGCGTTTTCGAGATGGATTTATGTTGCTCGCGAGATATTGTTTGCCAGATCGCAAATGCTGCGTGTTCGGGATCGCGAACTGTACAAAAATGCTTTATCGCGTGCGCGAACACGCATATTGAGAGCGCGAACATGCCGAAAACTGTAAGTCCGCGTTGTCGCGCTGTGCAGAGTTACCGAAAGTACGCGAGCTGAATCCCTAGGGTTACCTACTGGCTGAAAAGCCCTATTTATTTAACACACACCCAAAAACTGCTATCCCACCCCAAAAAAAACCTTTTGCAATAAAACCCAAAGCCATACACCGTGTGAAAAAATAATTCAACACAAAATGTAAATTTAAATAACGCACCAAAGATTTGAGGATGACTACCTCTGGGCGTACTGGCAGACTAGGCCACAAGCTAGGAACAGAATGGCAAAAGCAAGCACACTGCTTGGATGGCTCCACAAAATGGCCGCCACACACCCACAACAACAAGAAATGGAAGACAGTCAATGTACGCCTATGGCAAAAGCACAATGCCTGCCTTCCTAAAATGGCCGCCACACACATGCTCAGGCCAACCACCACAATAATAACCAAAAAGTGATTACAAAGCACAGGAACAGGAAGTTGTAGTGTCTGTGGAACTTACTTACTCTCATAAAAAACTATTTTAAAAAAAATAAAAGCTTCTCCGTGCTCCAAAACTTCAGCTGAATGACAACCTGAGGAGTTTTTTTAGCAAAATGCACAAAATCAGAGTTTTCCAGATGGATTTATGTTGCTCGCGAGATATTGTTTGCCAGATTGCAAATGCTGTGTGTTCTTGCTTGCGAACTGTACAAAAATGCTTTATCGTGTGCACGAACACGCATATTGAGAGCGCGAACATGCCGAAAACTGTAAGTCCGCGTTGTCGCGCTGTGCAGAGTTACCGAAAGTGCGCAAGCTGAATCCCAGGGTTACCTACTGGCTGAAAGGCCCTATTTATTTAACACACACCCAAAAACTGCTATCCCACCCCAAAAAAAACCTTTTGCAATAAAACCCAAAGCCATACACGGTGTGAAAAAAAAACTTCAACACAAAATGTAAATTTAAATAACGCACCAAAGATTTGAGGATGACTACCTCTGGGCGTACTGGCAGACTAGGCCACAAGCTAGGAACAGAATGGCAAAAGCAAGCACACTGCTTGGATGGCTCCACAAAATGGCCGCCACACACCCACAACAACAACAAGAAATGGAAGACAGTCAATGTACGCCTATGGCAAAAGCACAATGCCTGCCTTCCTAAAATGGCCGCCACACACATGCTCAGGCCAACCACCACAATAATAACCAAAAAGTGAATACAAAGTACAGGAACAGAAAGTTGTAGTGTCTGTGGAACTTACTTACTCTCATAAAAACTATTTAAAAATAAATAAAAGCTTCTCCGTGCTCCAAAACTACAGCTGAATGACAACCTGAGGAGTTTTTTAGCAAAAGGCACAAAATCGGCGTTTTCGAGATGGATTTATGTTGCTCGCGAGATATTGTTTGCCAGATCGCAAATGCTGCGTGTTCGAGATCGCGAACTGTACAAAAATGCTTTATCGCGTGCGCAAACACGCATATTGAGAGCGCGAACAAATCGAAAACTGTAAGTCCGCGTTGTCGCGCTGTGCAGAGTTACCGAAAGTACGCGAGCTGAATCCCTAGGGTTACCTACTGGCTGAAAAGCCCTATTTATTTAACACACACCCAAATACTGCTATCCCACCCCAAAAAAAACCTTTTGCAATAAAACCCAAAGCCATACACGGTGTGGAAAAATAATTCAACACAAAATGTAAATTTAAATAACGCACCAAAGATTTGAGGATGACTACCTCTGGGCGTACTGGCAGACTAGGCCACAAGCTAGGAACAGAATGGCAAAAGCAAGCACACTGCTTGGATGGCTCCACAAAATGGCCGCTACACACCCACAACAACAAGAAATGGAAGACAGTCAATGTACGCCTATGGCAAAAGCACAATGCCTGCCTTCCTAAAATGGCCGCCACACACATGCTCAGGCCAACCAACACAATAATAACCAAAAAGTGATTACAAAGGACAGGAACAGGAAGTTGTAGTGTCTGTGGAACTTACTTACTCTCATAAAAAATATTTTAAAAAAAATAAAAGCTTCTCCGTGCTTCAAAACTACAGCTGAATGACACCCTGAGGAGTTTTTTAGCAAAATGCACAAAATCAGCATTTTCGAGATGGATTTATGTTGCTCGCGAGATATTGTTTGCAAGATTGCAAATGCTGCGTGTTCGGGATCGCGAACTGTACAAAAATGCTTTATCGCATGCGCGAACACGCATATTGAGAGCGCGAACATGCCGAAAACTGTAAGTCCGCGTTGTCGCGCTGTGCAGAGTTACCGAAAGTACGCGAGCTGAATCCCTAGGGTTACCTACTGGCTGAAAAGCCCTATTTATTTAACACACACCCAAAAACTGCTATCCCACCCCAAAAAAAACCTTTTGCAATAAAACCCAAAGCCATACACGGTGTGAAAAAATAATTCAACACAAAATGTAAATTTAAATAACGCACCAAAGATTTGAGGATGACTACCTCTGGGCGTACTGGCAGACTAGGCCACAAGCTAGGAACAGAATGGCAAAAGCAAGCACACTGCTTGGATGGCTCCACAAATTTGCCGCCACACACCCACAACAACAACAAGAAATTGAAGACAGTCAATGTACGCCTATGGCAAAAGCACAATGCCTGCCTTCCTAAAATGGCCGCCACACACATGCTCAGGCCAACCACCACAATAATAACCAAAAAGTGATTACAAAGCACAGGAACAGGAAGTTGTAGTGTCTGTGGAACTTACTTACTCTCATAAAAAACTATTTTAAAAAAAATAAAAGCTTCTCCGTGCTCCAAAACTTCAGCTGAATGACAACCTGAGGAGTTTTTTTAGCAAAATGCACAAAATCAGATTTTTCCAGATGGATTTATGTTGCTCGCGAGATATTGTTTGCCAGCTTGCAAATGCTGTGTGTTCGGGCTCGCGAACTGTACAAAAATGCTTTATCGTGTGCACGAACACGCATATTGAGAGCGCGAACATGCCGAAAACTGTAAGTCCGCGTTGTCGCGCTGTGCAGAGTTACCGAAAGTGCGCAAGCTGAATCCCAGGGTTACCTACTGGCTGAAAGGCCCTATTTATTTAACACACACCCAAAAACTGCTATCCCACCCCAAAAAAAACTTTTTGCAATAAAACCCAAAGCCATACACGGTGTGAAAAAAAAATTCAACACAAAATGTAAATTTAAATAACGCACCAAAGATTTGAGGATGACTACCTCTGGGCGTACTGGCAGACTAGGCCACAAGCTAGGAACAGAATGGCAAAAGCAAGCA
The DNA here is from genome assembly GCF_964204655.1 of Triturus cristatus. Classification (NCBI taxonomy): domain Eukaryota; kingdom Metazoa; phylum Chordata; class Amphibia; order Caudata; family Salamandridae; genus Triturus; species Triturus cristatus. The sequence continues at coordinate 607,479,297 of NC_140587.1, forward strand.
CACTGCTTGGATGGCTCCACAAAATGGCCGCCACACACCCACAACAACAACAAGAAATGGAAGACAGTCAATGTACGCCTATGGCAAAAGCACAATGCCTGCCTTCCTAAAATGGCCTCCACACACATGCTCAGGCCAACCACCACAATAATAACCAAAAAGTGATTACAAAGGACAGGAACAGGAAGTTGTAGTGTCTGTGGAACTTACTTACTCTCATAAAAAATATTTTAAAAAAAATAAAAGCTTCTCCCTGCTCCAAAACTACAGCTGAATGACACACTGAGGAGTTTTTTTAGCAAAATGCACAAAATCAGCGTTTTCGAGATGGATTTATGTTGCTCGCGAGATATTGTTTGCCAGATTGCAAATGCTGCGTGTTCGGGATCGCGAACTTTACAAAAATGCTTTATCGCGTGCGCGAACACGCATATTGAGAGCGCGAACATGCCGAAAACTGTAAGTCCGCGTTGTCGCGCTGTGCAGAGTTACCGAAAGTACGCGAGCTGAATCCCTAGGGTTACCTACTGGCTGAAAAGCCCTATTTATTTAACACACACCCAAAAACTGCTATCCCACCCCAAAAAATACCTTTTGCAATAAAACCCAAAGCCATACACGGTGTGAAAAAATAACTTCAACACAAAATGTCAATTTAAATAACGCACCAAAGATTTGAGGATGACTACCTCTGGGCGTACTGGCAGACTAGGCCACAAGCTAGGAACAGAATGGCAAAAGCAAGCACACGGCTTGGATGGCTCCACAAAATGGCCGCCACACACCCACAACAACAACAAGAAATGGAAGACAGTCAATGTACGCCTATGGCAAAAGCACAATGCCTGCCTTCCTAAAATGGCCGCCACACACATGCTCAGGCCAACCACCACAATAATAACCAAAAAGTGATTACAAAGCACAGGAACAGGAAGTTGTAGTGTCTGTGGAACTTACTTACTCTCATAAAAAATATTTTAAAAAAAATAAAAGCTTCTCCGTGCTCCAAAACTACAGCTGAATGACAACCTGAGGAGTTTTTTTAGCAAAATGCACAAAACCAGCGTTTTCGAGATGGATTTATTTTGCTCGTGAGATATTGTTTGCCAGATTGTAAATGCTGCGTGTTCGGGATCGCGAACTGTACAAAAATGCTTTATCGCGTGCGCGAACACGCATATTGAGAGCGCGAACATGCCGAAAACTGTAAGTCCGCGTTGTCGCGCTGTGCAGAGTTACCGAAAGTACGCGAGCTGAATCCCTAGGGTTACCTACTGGCTATAAAGCGCTATTTATTTAACACACACCCAAAAACTGCTATCCCACCCCAAAAAAACCTTTTGCAATAAAACCCAAAGCCATACACGGTGTGAAAAAAAAACTTCAACACAAAATGTAAATTTAAATAACGCACCAAAGATTTGAGGATGACTACCTCTCGGCGTACTGGCAGACTAGGCCACAAGCTAGGAACAGAATGGCAAAAGCAAGCACACTGCTTGGATGGCTCCACAAAATGGCCGCCACACACCCACGACAACAACAAGAAATGGAAGACAGTCAATGTACGCCTATGGCAAAAGCACAATGCCTGCCTTCCTAAAATGGCCGCCACACACATGCTCAGGCCAACCACCACAATAATAACCAAAAAGTGAATACAAAGTACAGGAACAGAAAGTTGTAGTGTCTGTGGAACTTACTTACTCTCATAAAAACTATTTAAAAAAAAATAAAAGCTTCTCCGTGCTCAAAAACTACAGGTGAATGACAACCTGAGGAGTTTTTTTAGCAAAATGCACAAAATCAGAGTTTTCCAGATGGATTTATGTTGCTCGCGAGATATTGTTTGCCAGATTGCAAATGCTGTGTGTTCGGGCTCGCAAACTGTACAAAAATGCTTTATCGTGTGCGCGAACACGCATATTGAGAGCGCGAACATGCCGAAAACTGTAAGTCCGCGTTGTCGTGCTGTGCAGAGTTACCGAAAGTACGCAAGCTGAATCCCTAGGGTTACCTACTGGCTGAAAGGCCCTATTTATTTAACACACACCCAAAAACTGCTATCCCACCCCAAAAAAAACTTTTTGCAATAAAACCCAAAGCCATACACGGTGTGAAAAAAAAATTCAACACAAAATGTAAATTTAAATAACGCACCAAAGATTTGAGGATGACTACCTCTGGGCGTACTGGCAGACTAGGCCACAAGCTAGGAACAGAATGGCAAAAGCAAGCACACTGCTTGGATGGCTCCACAAAATGGCCGCCACACACCCACAACAACAACAACAAGAAATGGAAGACAGTCAATGTACGCCTATGGCAAAAGCACAATGCCTGCCTTCCTAAAATGGCCTCCACACACATGCTCAGGCCAACCACCACAATAATAACCAAAACGTGATTACAAAGGACAGGAACAGGAAGTTGTAGTGTCTGTGGAACTTACTTACTCTCATAAAAAATATTTTAAAAAAAATAAAAGCTTCTCCGTGCTCCAAAATTACAGCTGAATGACACGCTGAGGAGTTTTTTTAGCAAAATGCACAAAATCAGCGTTTTCGAGATGGATTTATGTTGCTCGCGAGATATTGTTTGCCAGATTGCAAATGCTGCGTGTTCGGGATCGCGAACTGTACAAAAATGCTTTATCGCGTGCGCGAACACGCATATTGAGAGCGCGAACATGCCGAAAACTGTAAGTCCGCGTTGTCGCGCTGTGCAGAGTTACCGAAAGTACGCGAGCTGAATCCCTAGGGTTACCTACTGGCTGAAAAGCCCTATTTATTTAACACACACCCAAAAACTGCTATCCCACCCCAAAAAATACCTTTTGCAATAAAACCCAAAGCCATACACGGTGTGAAAAAATAACTTCAACACAAAATGTAAATTTAAATAACGCACCAAAGATTTGAGGATGACTACCTCTGGGCGTACTGGCAGACTAGGCCACAAGCTAGGAACAGAATGGCAAAAGCAAGCACACGGCTTGGATGGCTCCACAAAATGGCCGCCACACACCCACAACAACAACAAGAAATGGAAGACAGTCAATGTACGCCTATGGCAAAAGCACAATGCCTGCCTTCCTAAAATGGCCGCCACACACATGCTCAGGCCAACCACCACAATAATAACCAAAAAGTCATTACAAAGCACAGGAACAGGAAGTTGTAGTGTCTGTGGAACTTACTTACTCTCATAAAAAATATTTTAAAAAAAATAAAAGCTTCTCCGTGCTCCAAAACTACAGCTGAATGACAACCTGAGGAGTTTTTTTAGCAAAATGCACAAAACCAGCGTTTTCGAGATGGATTTATTTTGCTCGCGAGATATTGTTTGCCAGATTGTAAATGCTGCGTGTTCGGGATCGCAAACTGTACAAAAATGCTTTATCGCGTGCGCGAACACGCATATTGAGAGCGCGAACATGCCGAAAACTGTAAGTCCGCGTTGTCGCGCTGTGCAGAGTTACCGAACGTACGCGAGCTGAATCCCTAGGGTTACCTACTGGCTATAAAGCGCTATTTATTTAACACACACCCAAAAACTGCTATCCCACCCCAAAAAAACCTTTTGCAATAAAACCCAAAGCCATACACGGTGTGAAAAAAAAACTTCAACACAAAATGTAAATTTAAATAACGCACCAAAGATTTGAGGATGACTACCTCTCGGCGTACTGGCAGACTAGGCCACAAGCTAGGAACAGAATGGCAAAAGCAAGCACACTGCTTGGATGGCTCCACAAAATGGCCGCCACACACCCACAACAACAACAAGAAATGGAAGACAGTCAATGTACGCCTATGGCAAAAGCACAATGCCTGCCTTCCTAAAATGGCCTCCACACACATGCTCAGGCCAACCACCACAATAATAACCAAAAAGTGATTACAAAGGACAGGAACAGGAAGTTGTAGTGTCTGTGGAACTTACTTACTCTCATAAAAAATATTTAAAAAAAAATAAAAGCTTCTCCGTGCTCCAAAACTACAGCTGAATGACACACTGAGGAGTTTTTTTAGCAAAATGCAAAAAATCAGCGTTTTCGAGATGGATTTATGTTGCTCGCGAGATATTGTTTGCCAGATTGCAAATGCTGCGTGTTCGGGATCGCGAACTTTACAAAAATGCTTTATCGCGTGCACGAACACGCATATTGAGAGCGCGAACATGCCGAAAACTGTAAGTCCGCGTTGTCGCGCTGTGCAGAGTTACCGAAAGTACGCGAGCTGAATCCCTAGGGTTACCTACTGGCTGAAAAGCCCTATTTATTTAACACACACCCAAAAACTGCTATCCCACCCCAAAAAATACCTTTTGCAATAAAACCCAAAGCCATACACGGTGTGAAAAAATAACTTCAACACAAAATGTAAATTTAAATAACGCACCAAAGATTTGAGGATGACTACCTCTGGGCGTACTGGCAGACTAGGCCACAAGCTAGGAACAGAATGGCAAAAGCAAGCACACGGCTTGGATGGCTCCACAAAATGGCCGCCACACACCCACAACAACAACAAGAAATGGAAGACAGTCAATGTACGCCTATGGCAAAAGCACAATGCCTGCCTTCCTAAAATGGCCGCCACACACATGCTCAGGCCAACCACCACAATAATAACCAAAAAGTGATTACAAAGCACAGGAACAGGAAGTTGTAGTGTCTGTGGAACTTACTTACTCTCATAAAAAATATTTTTAAAAAAATAAAAGCTTCTCCGTGCTCCAAAACTACAGCTGAATGACAACCTGAGGAGTTTTTTTAGCAAAATGCACAAAACCAGCGTTTTCGAGATGGATTTATTTTGCTCGCGAGATATTGTTTGCCAGATTGTAAATGCTGCGTGTTCGGGATCGCGAACTGTACAAAAATGCTTTATCGCGTGCGCGAACACGCATATTGAGAGCGCGAACATGCCGAAAACTGTAAGTCCGCGTTGTCGCGCTGTGCAGAGTTACCGAAAGTACGCGAGCTGAATCCCTAGGGTTACCTACTGGCTATAAAGCGCTATTTATTTAACACACACCCAAAAACTGCTATCCCACCCCAAAAAAACCTTTTGCAATAAAACCCAAAGCCATACACGGTGTGAAAAAAAAACTTCAACACAAAATGTAAATTTAAATAACGCACCAAAGATTTGAGGATGACTACCTCTCGGCGTACTGGCAGACTAGGCCACAAGCTAGGAACAGAATGGCAAAAGCAAGCACACTGCTTGGATGGCTCCACAAAATGGCCGCCACACACCCACAACAACAACAAGAAATGGAAGACAGTCAATGTACGCCTATGGCAAAAGCACAATGCCTGCCTTCCTAAAATGGCCGCCACACACATGCTCAGGCCAACCACCACAATAATAACCAAAAAGTGAATACAAAGTACAGGAACAGAAAGTTGTAGTGTCTGTGGAACTTACTTACTCTCATAAAAACTATTTAAAAAAAAATAAAAGCTTCTCCGTGCTCAAAAACTACAGGTGAATGACAACCTGAGGAGTTTTTTTAGCAAAATGCACAAAATCAGAGTTTTCCAGATGGATTTATGTTGCTCGCGAGATATTGTTTGCCAGATTGCAAATGCTGTGTGTTCGGGCTCGCAAACTGTACAAAAATGCTTTATCGTGTGCGCGAACACGCATATTGAGAGCGCGAACATGCCGAAAACTGTAAGTCCGCGTTGTCGCGCTGTGCAGAGTTACCGAAAGTACGCAAGCTGAATCCCTAGGGTTACCTACTGGCTGAAAGGCCCTATTTATTTAACACACACCCAAAAACTGCTATCCCACCCCAAAAAAAACTTTTTGCAATAAAACCCAAAGCCATACACGGTGTGAAAAAAAAATTCAACACAAAATGTAAATTTAAATAACGCACCAAAGATTTGAGGATGACTACCTCTGGGCGTACTGGCAGACTAGGCCACAAGCTAGGAACAGAATGGCAAAAGCAAGCACACTGCTTGGATGGCTCCACAAAATGGCCGCCACACACCCACAACAACAACAAGAAATGGAAGACAGTCAATGTACGCCTATGGCAAAAGCACAATGCCTGCCTTCCTAAAATGGCCTCCACACACATGCTCAGGCCAACCACCACAATAATAACCAAAACATGATTACAAAGGACAGGAACAGGAAGTTGTAGTGTCTGTGGAACTTACTTACTCTCATAAAAAATATTTTAAAAAAAATAAAAGCTTCTCCGTGCTCCAAAATTACAGCTGAATGACACGCTGAGGAGTTTTTTTAGCAAAATGCACAAAATCAGCGTTTTCGAGATGGATTTATGTTGCTCGCGAGATATTGTTTGCCAGATTGCAAATGCTGCGTGTTCGGGATCGCGAACTGTACAAAAATGCTTTATCGCGTGCGAGAACACGCATATTGAGAGCGCGAACATGCCGAAAACTGTAAGTCCGCGTTGTCGCGCTGTGCAGAGTTACCGAAAGTACGCGAGCTGAATCCCTAGGGTTACCTACTGGCTGAAAAGCCCTATTTATTTAACACACACCCAAAAACTGCTATCCCACCCCAAAAAATACCTTTTGCAATAAAACCCAAAGCCATACACGGTGTGAAAAAATAACTTCAACACAAAATGTAAATTTAAATAACGCACCAAAGATTTGAGGATGACTACCTCTGGGCGTACTGGCAGACTAGGCCACAAGCTAGGAACAGAATGGCAAAAGCAAGCACACGGCTTGGATGGCTCCACAAAATGGCCGCCACACACCCACAACAACAACAAGAAATGGAAGACAGTCAATGTACGCCTATGGCAAAAGCACAATGCCTGCCTTCCTAAAATGGCCGCCACACACATGCTCAGGCCAACCACCACAATAATAACCAAAAAGTCATTACAAAGCACAGGAACAGGAAGTTGTAGTGTCTGTGGAACTTACTTACTCTCATAAAAAATATTTAAAAAAAAATAAAAGCTTCTCCGTGCTCCAAAACTACAGCTGAATGACAACCTGAGGAGTTTTTTTAGCAAAATGCACAAAACCAGCGTTTTCGAGATGGATTTATTTTGCTCGCGAGATATTGTTTGCCAGATTGTAAATGCTGCGTGTTCGGGATCGCAAACTGTACAAAAATGCTTTATCGCGTGCGCGAACACGCATATTGAGAGCGCGAACATGCCGAAAACTGTAAGTCCGCGTTGTCGCGCTGTGCAGAGTTACCGAACGTACGCGAGCTGAATCCCTAGGGTTACCTACTGGCTATAAAGCGCTATTTATTTAACACACACCCAAAAACTGCTATCCCACCCCAAAAAAACCTTTTGCAATAAAACCCAAAGCCATACACGGTGTGAAAAAAAAACTTCAACACAAAATGTAAATTTAAATAACGCACCAAAGATTTGAGGATGACTACCTCTCGGCGTACTGGCAGACTAGGCCACAAGCTAGGAACAGAATTGCAAAAGCAAACACACTGCTTGGATGGCTCCACAAAATGGCCGCCACACACCCACAACAACAACAAGAAATGGAAGACAGTCAATGTACGCCTATGGCAAAAGCACAATGCCTGCCTTCCTAAAATGGCCTCCACACACATGCTCAGGCCAACCACCACAATAATAACCAAAAAGTGAATACAAAGTACAGGAACAGAAAGTTGTAGTGTCTGTGGAACTTACTTACTCTCATAAAAACTATTTAAAAAAAAATAAAAGCTTCTCCGTGCTCCAAAACTACAGCTGAATGACAACCTGAGGAGTTTTTTAGCAAAAGGCACAAAATCGGCGTTTTCGAGATGGATTTATGTTGCTCGCGAGATATTGTTTGCCAGATCGCAAATGCTGCGTGTTCAGGATCGCGAACTGTACAAAAATGCTTTATCGCGTGCGCGAACACGCATATTGAGAGCGCGAACATGCCGAAAACTGTAAGTCCGCGTTGTCGCGCTGTGCAGAGTTACCTAAAGTACGCAAGCTGAATCCCTATGGTTACCTACTGGCTGAAAGGCCCTATTTATTTAACACACACCCAAAAACTGCTATCCCACCCCAAAAAAAACCTTTTGCAATAAAACCCAAAGCCATACACGGTGTGAAAAATCAAATTCAACACAAAATGTAAATTTAAATAACGCACCAAAGATTTGAGGATGACTACCTCTGGGCGTACTGGCAGACTAGGCCACAAGCTAGGAACAGAATGGCAAAAGCAAGCACACTGCTTGGATGGCTCCACAAAATGGCCGCCACACACCCACAACAACAACAAGAAATGGAAGACAGTCAATGTACGCCTATGGCAAAAGCACAATGCCTGCCTTCCTAAAATGGCCTCCACACACATGCTCAGGCCAACCACCACAATAATAACCAAAAAGTGATTACAAAGGACAGGAACAGGAAGTTGTAGTGTCTGTGGAACTTACTTACTCTCATAAAAAATATTTTAAAAAAAATAAAAGCTTCTCCGTGCTCAAAAACTACAGGTGAATGACAACCTGAGGAGTTTTTTTAGCAAAATGCACAAAATCAGAGTTTTCCAGATGGATTTATGTTGCTCGCGAGATATTGTTTGCCAGATTGCAAATGCTGTGTGTTCGGGCTCGCGAACTGTACAAAAATGCTTTATCGTCTGCGCGAACACGCATATTGAGAGCGCGAACATGCCGAAAACTGTAAGTCCGCGTTGTCGCGCTGTGCAGAGTTACCGAAAGTACGCAAGCTGAATCCCTAGGGTTACCTACTGGCTGAAAGGCCCTATTTATTTAACACACACCCAAAAACTGCTATCCCACCCCAAAAAAAACTTTTTGCAATAAAACCCAAAGCCATACACGGTGTGAAAAAAAAATTCAACACAAAATGTAAATTTAAATAACGCACCAAAGATTTGAGGATGACTACCTCTGGGCGTACTGGCAGACTAGGCCACAAGCTAGGAACAGAATGGCAAAAGCAAGCACACTGCTTGGATGGCTCCACAAAATGGCCGCCACACACCCACAACAACAACAAGAAATGGAAGACAGTCAATGTACGCCTATGGCAAAAGCACAATGCCTGCCTTCCTAAAATGGCCTCCACACACATGCTCAGGCCAACCACCACAATAATAACCAAAAAGTGATTACAAAGGACAGGAACAGGAAGTTGTAGTGTCTGTGGAACTTACTTACTCTCATAAAAAATATTTAAAAAAAAATAAAAGCTTCTCCGTGCTTCAAAACTACAGCTGAATGACACCCTGAGGAGTTTTTTAGCAAAATGCACAAAATCAGCGTTTTCGAGATGGATTTATGTTGCTCGCGAGATATTGTTTGCAAGATTGCAAATGCTGCGTGTTCGGGATCGCGAACTGTACAAAAATGCTTTATCGCGTGCGCGAACACGCATATTGAGAGCGCGAACATGCCGAAAACTGTAAGTCCGCGTTGTCGCGCTGTGCAGAGTTACCGAAAGTACGCGAGCTGAATCCCTAGGGTTACCTACTGGCTGAAAAGCCCTATTTATTTAACACACACCCAAAAACTGCTATCCCACCCCAAAAAAAACCTTTTGCAATAAAACCCAAAGCCATACACGGTGTGAAAAAATAATTCAACACAAAATGTAAATTTAAATAACGCACCAAAGATTTGAGGATGACTACCTCTGGGCGTACTGGCAGACTAGGCCACAAGCTAGGAACAGAATGGCAAAAGCAAGCACACTGCTTGGACGGCTCCACAAAATGGCCGCCACACACGCACAACAACAAGAAATGGAAGACAGTCAATGTACGCCTATGGCAAAAGCACAATGCCTGCCTTCCTAAAATGGCCGCCACACACATGCTCAGGCCAACCACCACAATAATAACCAAAAAGTGATTACAAAGCACAGGAACAGGAAGTTGTAGTGTCTGTGGAACTTACTTACTCTCATAAAAAACTATTTTAAAAAAAATAAAAGCTTCTCCGTGCTCCAAAACTTCAGCTGAATGACAACCTGAGGAGTTTTTTTAGCAAAATGCACAAAATCAGAGTTTTCCAGATGGATTTATGTTGCTCGCGAGATATTGTTTGCCAGATTGCAAATGCTGTGTGTTCGGGCTTGCGAACTGTACAAAAATGCTTTATCGTGTGCACGAACACGCATATTGAGAGCGCGAACATGCCGAAAACTGTAAGTCCGCGTTGTCGCGCTGTGCAGAGTTACCGAAAGTGCGCAAGCTTTATCCCAGGGTTACCTACTGGCTGAAAGGCCCTATTTATTTAACACACACCCAAAAACTGCTATCCCACCCCAAAAAAAACCTTTTGCAATAAAACCCAAAGCCATACACGGTGTGAAAAAAAAACTTCAACACAAAATGTAAATTTAAATAACGCACCAAAGATTTGAGGATGACTACCTCTGGGCGTACTGGCAGACTAGGCCACAAGCTAGGAACAGAATGGCAAAAGCAAGCACACTGCTTGGATGGCTCCACAAAATGGCCGCCACACACCCACAACAACAACAAGAAATGGAAGACAGTCAATGTACGCCTATGGCAAAAGCACAATGCCTGCCTTCCTAAAATGGCCGCCACACACATGCTCAGGCCAACCACCACAATAATAACCAAAAAGTGAATACAAAGTACAGGAACAGAAAGTTGTAGTGTCTGTGGAACTTACTTACTCTCATAAAAACTATTTAAAAAAAAATAAAAGCTTCTCCGTGCTCCAAAACTACAGCTGAATGACAACCTGAGGAGTTTTTTAGCAAAAGGCACAAAATCGGCGTTTTCGAGATGGATTTATGTTGTTCGCGAGATATTGTTTGCCAGATCGCAAATGCTGCGTGTTCGGGATCGCGAACTGTACAAAAATGCTTTATCGCGTGCGCAAACACGCATATTGAGAGCGCGAACATATCGAAAACTGTAAGTCCGCGTTGTCGCGCTGTGCAGAGTTACCGAAAGTACGCGAGCTGAATCCCTAGGGTTACCTACTGGCTGAAAAGCCCTATTTATTTAACACACACCCAAAAACTGCTATCCCACCCCAAAAAAAACCTTTTGCAATAAAACCCAAAGCCATACACGGTGTGAAAAATCAAATTCAACACAAAATGTAAATTTAAATAACGCACCAAAGATTTGAGGATGACTACCTCTGGGCGTACTGGCAGACTAGGCCACAAGCTAGGAACAGAATGGCAAAAGCAAGCACACTGCTTGGATGGCTCCACAAAATGGCCGCCACACACCCACAACAACAACAAGAAATGGAAGACAGTCAATGTACGCCTATGGCAAAAGCACAATGCCTGCCTTCCTAAAATGGCCGCCACACACATGCTCAGGCCAACCACCACAATAATAACCAAAAAGTGAATACAAAGTACAGGAACAGAAAGTTGTAGTGTCTGTGGAACTTACTTACTCTCATAAAAACTATTTAAAAAAAAATAAAAGCTTCTCCGTGCTCCAAAACTACAGCTGAATGACAACCTGAGGAGTTTTTTAGCAAAAGGCACAAAATCGGCGTTTTCGAGATGGATTTATGTTGTTCGCGAGATATTGTTTGCCAGATCGCAAATGCTGCGTGTTCGGGATCGCGAACTGTACAAAAATGCTTTATCGCGTGCGCAAACACGCATATTGAGAGCGCGAACATATCGAAAACTGTAAGTCCGCGTTGTCGCGCTGTGCAGAGTTACCGAAAGTACGCGAGCTGAATCCCTAGGGTTACCTACTGGCTGAAAAGCCCTATTTATTTAACACACACCCAAAAACTGCTATCCCACCCCAAAAAAAACCTTTTGCAATAAAACCCAAAGCCATACACGGTGTGAAAAATCAAATTCAACACAAAATGTAAATTTAAATAACGCACCAAAGATTTGAGGATGACTACCTCTGGGCGTACTGGCAGACTAGGCCACAAGCTAGGAACAGAATGGCAAAAGCAAGCACACTGCTTGGATGGCTCCACAAAATGGCCGCCACACACCCACAACAACAACAAGAAATGGAAGACAGTCAATGTACGCCTATGGCAAAAGCACAATGCCTGCCTTCCTAAAATGGCCTCCACACACATGCTCAGGCCAACCACCACAATAATAACCAAAAAGTGATTACAAAGGACAGGAACAGGAAGTTGTAGTGTCTGTGGAACTTACTTACTCTCATAAAAAATATTTTAAAAAAAATAAAAGCTTCTCCGTGCTCCAAAACTACAGCTGAATGACACACTGAGGAGTTTTTTTAGCAAAATGCACAAAATCAGCGTTTTCGAGATGGATTTATGTTGCTCGCGAGATATTGTTTGCCAGATTGCAAATGCTGCGTGTTCGGGATCGCGAACTTTACAAAAATGCTTTATCGCGTGCGCGAACACGCATATTGAGAGCGCGAACATGCCGAAAACTGTAAGTCCGCGTTGTCGCGCTGTGCAGAGTTACCGAAAGTACGCGAGCTGAATCCCTAGGGTTACCTACTGGCTGAAAAGCCCTATTTATTTAACACACACCCAAAAACTGCTATCCCACCCCAAAAAATACCTTTTGCAATAAAACCCAAAGCCATACACGGTGTGAAAAAATAACTTCAACACAAAATGTAAATTTAAATAACGCACCAAAGATTTGAGGATGACTACCTCTGGGCGTACTGGCAGACTAGGCCACAAGCTAGGAACAGAATGGCAAAAGCAAGCACACGGCTTGGATGGCTCCACAAAATGGCCGCCACACACCCACAACAACAACAAGAAATGGAAGACAGTCAATGTACGCCTATGGCAAAAGCACAATGCCTGCCTTCCTAAAATGGCCGCCACACACATGCTCAGGCCAACCACCACAATAATAACCAAAAAGTGATTACAAAGCACAGGAACAGGAAGTTGTAGTGTCTGTGGAACTTACTTACTCTCATAAAAAATATTTTAAAAAAAATAAAAGCTTCTCCGTGCTCCAAAACTACAGCTGAATGACAACCTGAGGAGTTTTTTTAGCAAAATGCACAAAACGAGCGTTTTCGAGATGGATTTATTTTGCTCGCGAGATATTGTTTGCCAGATTGTAAATGCTGTGTGTTCGGGCTCGCAAACTGTACAAAAATGCTTTATTGTGTGCGCGAACACGCATATTGAGAGCGCGAACATGCCGAAAACTGTAAGTCCGCGTTGTCGCGCTGTGCAGAGTTACCGAAAGTACGCAAGCTGAATCCCTAGGGTTACCTACTGGCTGAAAGGCCCTATTTATTTAACACACACCCAAAAACTGCTATCCCACCCCCAAAAAAACTTTTTGCAATAAAACCCAAAGCCATACACGGTGTGAAAAAAAAATTCAACACAAAATGTAAATTTAAATAACGCACCAAAGATTTGAGGATGACTACCTCTGGGCGTACTGGCAGACTAGGCCACAAGCTAGGAACAGAATGGCAAAAGCAAGCACACTGCTTGGATGGCTCCACAAAATGGCCGCCACACACCCACAACAACAACAAGAAATGGAAGACAGTCAATGTACGCCTATGGCAAAAGCACAATGCCTGCCTTCCTAAAATGGCCTCCACACACATGCTCAGGCCAACCACCACAATAATAACCAAAACGTGATTACAAAGGACAGGAACAGGAAGTTGTAGTGTCTGTGGAACTTACTTACTCTCATAAAAAATATTTTTAAAAAAATAAAAGCTTCTCCGTGCTCCAAAATTACAGCTGAATGACACGCTGAGGAGTTTTTTTAGCAAAATGCACAAAATCAGCGTTTTCGAGATGGATTTATGTTGCTCGCGAGATATTGTTTGCCAGATTGCAAATGCTGCGTGTTCGGCATCGCGAACTGTACAAAAATGCTTTATCCCGTGCGCGAACAGGCATATTGAGAGCGCGAACATGCCGAAAACTGTAAGTCCGCGTTGTCGCGCTGTGCAGAGTTACCGAAAGTACGCGAGCTGAATCCCTAGGGTTACCTACTGGCTGAAAAGCCCTATTTATTTAACACACACCCAAAAACTGCTATCCCAGCCCAAAAAATACCTTTTGCAATAAAACCCAAAGCCATACACGGTGTGAAAAAATAACTTCAACACAAAATGTAAATTTAAATAACGCACCAAAGATTTGAGGATGACTACCTCTGGGCGTACTGGCAGACTAGGTCACAAGCTATGAACAGAATGGCAAAAGCAAGCACACGGCTTGGATGGCTCCACAAAATGGCCGCCACACACCCACAACAACAACAAGAAATGGAAAACAGTCAATGTACGCCTATGGCAAAAGCACAATGCCTGCCTTCCTAAAATGGCCGCCACACACATGCTCAGGCCAACCACCACAATAATAACCAAAAAGTCATTACAAAGCACAGGAACAGGAAGTTGTAGTGTCTGTGGAACTTACTTACTCTCATCAAAAATATTTTAAAAAAAATAAAAGCTTCTCCGTGCTCCAAAACTACAGCTGAATGACAACCTGAGGAGTTTTTTTAGCAAAATGCACAAAACCAGCGTTTTCGAGATGGATTTATTTTGCTCGCGAGATATTGTTTGCCAGATTGTAAATGCTGCGTGTTCGGGATCGCAAACTGTACAAAAATGCTTTATCGCGTGCGCGAACACGCATATTGAGAGCGCGAACATGCCGAAAACTGTAAGTCCGCGATGTCGCGCTGTGCAGAGTTACCGAACGTACGCGAGCTGAATCCCTAGGGTTACCTACTGGCTATAAAGCGCTATTTATTTAACACACACCCAAAAACTGCTATCCCACCCCAAAAAAACCTTTTGCAATAAAACCCAAAGCCATACACGGTGTGAAAAAAAAACTTCAACACAAAATGTAAATTTAAATAACGCACCAAAGATTTGAGGATGACTACCTCTGGGCGTACTGGCAGACTAGGCCACAAGCTAGGAACAGAATGGCAAAAGCAAGCACACTGCTTGGATGGCTCCACAAAATGGCAGCCACACACCCACAACAACAACAAGAAATGGAAGACAGTCAATGTACGCCTATGGCAAAAGCACAATGCCTGCCTTCCTAAAATGTCCTCCACACACATGCTCAGGCCAACCACCACAATAATAACCAAAAAGTGATTACAAAGGACAGGAACAGGAAGTTGTAGTGTCTGTGGAACTTACTTACTCTCATAAAAAATATTTTAAAAAAAATAAAAGCTTCTCCGTGCTCAAAAACTACAGGTGAATGACAACCTGAGGAGTTTTTTTAGCAAAATGCACAAAATCAGAGTTTTCCAGATGGATTTATGTTGCTCGCGAGATATTGTTTGCCAGATTGCAAATGCTGTGTGTTCGGGCTCGCGAACTGTACAAAAATGCTTTATCGTGTGCGCGAACACGCATATTGAGAGCGCGAACATGCCGAAAACTGTAAGTCCGCGTTGTCGCGCTGTGCAGAGTTACCGAAAGTACGCAAGCTGAATCCCTAGGGTTACCTACTGGCTGAAAGGCCCTATTTATTTAACACACACCCAAAAACTGCTATCCCACCCCAAAAAAAACTTTTTGCAATAAAACCCAAAGCCATACACGGTGTGAAAAAAAAATTCAACACAAAATGTAAATTTAAATAACGCACCAAAGATTTGAGGATGACTACCTCTGGGCGTACTGGCAGACTAGGCCACAAGCTAGGAACAGAATGGCAAAAGCAAGCACACTGCTTGGATGGCTCCACAAAATGGCCGCCACACACCCACAACAACAACAAGAAATGGAAGACAGTCAATGTACGCCTATGGCAAAAGCACAATGCCTGCCTTCCTAAAATGGCCTCCACACACATGCTCAGGCCAACCACCACAATAATAACCAAAAAGTGATTACAAAGGACAGGAACAGGAAGTTGTAGTGTCTGTGGAACTTACTTACTCTCATAAAAAATATTTTAAAAAAAATAAAAGCTTCTCCGTGCTCCAAAATTACAGCTGAATGACACGCTGAGGAGTTTTTTTAGCAAAATGCACAAAATCAGCGTTTTCGAGATGGATTTATGTTGCTCGCGAGATATTGTTTGCCAGATTGCAAATGCTGCTTGTTCGGGATCGCGAACTGTACAAAAATGCTTTATCGCGTGCGCGAACACGCATATTGAGAGCGCGAACATGCCGAAAACTGTAAGTCCGCGTTGTCGCGCTGTGCAGAGTTACCGAAAGTACGCGAGCTGAATCCCTAGGGTTACCTACTGGCTGAAAAGCCCTATTTATTTAACACACACCCAAAAACTGCTATCCCACCCCAAAAAATACCTTTTGCAATAAAACCCAAAGCCATACACGGTGTGAAAAAATAACTTCAACACAAAATGTAAATTTAAATAACGCACCAAAGATTTGAGGATGACTACCTCTGGGCGTACTGGCAGACTAGGCCACAAGTTAGGAACAGAATGGCAAAAGCAAGCACACAGCTTGGATGGCTCCACAAAATGGCCGCCACACACCCACAACAACAACAAGAAATGGAAGACAGTCAATGTACGCCTATGGCAAAAGCACAATGCCTGCCTTCCTAAAATGGCCGCCACACACATGCTCAGGCCAACCACCACAATAATAACCAAAAAGTGATTACAAAGCACAGGAACAGGAAGTTGTAGTGTCTGTGGAACTTACTTACTCTCATAAAAAATATTTTAAAAAAAATAAAAGCTTCTCCGTGCTCCAAAACTACAGCTGAATGACAACCTGAGGAGTTTTTTTAGCAAAATGCACAAAACCAGCGTTTTCGAGATGGATTTATTTTGCTCGCGAGATATTGTTTGCCAGATTGTAAATGCTGCGTGTTCGGGATCGCAAACTGTACAAAAATGTTTTATCGCGTGCGCGAACACGCATATTGAGAGCGCGAACATGCCGAAAACTGTAAGTCCGCGTTGTCGCGCTGTGCAGAGTTACCGAACGTACGCGAGCTGAATCCCTAGAGTTACCTACTGGCTATAAAGCGCTATTTATTTAACACACACCCAAAAACTGCTATCCCACCCCAAAAAAACCTTTTGCAATAAAACCCAAAGCCATACACGGTGTGAAAAAAAAACTTCAACACAAAATGTAAATTTAAATAACGCACCAAAGATTTGTGGATGACTACCTCTCGGCGTACTGGCAGACTAGGCCACAAGCTAGGAACAGAATGGCAAAAGCAAGCACACTGCTTGGATGGCTCCACAAAATGGCCGCCACACACCCACAACAACAACAAGAAATGGAAGACAGTCAATGTACGCCTATGGCAAAAGCACAATGGCTGCCTTCCTAAAATGGCCTCCACACACATGCTCAGGCCAACCACCACAATAATAACCAAAAAGTGAATACAAAGTACAGGAACAGAAAGTTGTAGTGTCTGTGGAACTTACTTACTCTCATAAAAACTATTTAAAAAAAAATAAAAGCTTCTCCGTGCTCCAAAACTACAGCTGAATGACAACCTGAGGAGTTTTTTAGCAAAAGGCACAAAATCGGCGTTTTCGAGATGGATTTATGTTGCTCGCGAGATATTGTTTGCCAGATCGCAAATGCTGCGTGTTCAGGATCGCGAACTGTACAAAAATGCTTTATCGCGTGCGCAAACACGCATATTGAGAGCGCGAACATGCCGAAAACTGTAAGTCCGCGTTGTCGCGCTGTGCAGAGTTACCGAAAGTACGCAAGCTGAATCCCTATGGTTACCTACTGGCTGAAAGGCCCTATTTATTTAACACACACCCAAAAACTGCTATCCCACCCCAAAAAAAACTTTTTGCAATAAAACCCAAAGCCATACACGGTGTGAAAAATCAAATTCAACACAAAATGTAAATTTAAATAACGCACCAAAGATTTGAGGATGACTACCTCTGGGCGTACTGGCAGACTAGGCCACAAGCTAGGAACAGAATGGCAAAAGCAAGCACACTGCTTGGATGGCTCCACAAAATGGCCGCCACACACCCACAACAACAACAAGAAATGGAAGACAGTCAATGTACGCCTATGGCAAAAGCACAATGCCTGCCTTCCTAAAATGGCCTCCACACACATGCTCAGGCCAACCACCACAATAATAACCAAAAAGTGATTACAAAGGACAGGAACAGGAAGTTGTAGTGTCTGTGGAACTTACTTACTCTCATAAAAAATATTTTTAAAAAAATAAAAGCTTCTCCGTGCTCCAAAACTACAGCTGAATGACACCCTGAGGAGTTTTTTTTAGCAAAATGCACAAAATCAGCGTTTTCGAGATGGATTTATGTTGCTCGCGAGATATTGTATGCCAGATTGCAAATGCTGCGTGTTCGGGATCGCGAACTGTACAAAAATGCTTTATCGCGTGCGCGAACACGCATATTGAGAGCGCGAACATGCCGAAAACTGTAAGTCCGCGTTGTCGCGCTGTGCAGAGTTACCGAAAGTACGCGAGCTGAATCGCTAGGGTTACCTACTGGCTGAAAAGCCCTATTTATTTAACACACACCCAAAAACTGCTATCCCACCCCAAAAAATACCTTTTGCAATAAAACCCAAAGCCATACACGGTGTGAAAAAAAAACTTCAAAACAAAATGTAAATTTAAATAACGCACCAAAGATTTGAGGATGACTACCTCTGGGCGTACTGGCAGACTAGGCCACAAGCTAGGAACAGAATGGCAAAAGCAAGCACACTGCTTGGATGGCTCCACAAAATGGCCGCCACACACCCACAACAACAACAAGAAATGGAAGACAGTCAATGTACGCCTATGGCAAAAGCACAATGCCTGCCTTCCTAAAATGGCCGCCACACACATGCTCAGGCCAACCACCACAATAATAACCAAAAAGTGAATACAAAGTACAGGAACAGAAAGTTGTAGTGTCTGTGGAACTTACTTACTCTCATAAAAACTATTTAAAAAAAAATAAAACCTTCTCCGTGCTCCAAAACTACAGCTGAATGACAACCTGAGGAGTTTTTTAGCAAAAGGCACAAAATCGGCGTTTTCGAGATGGATTTATGTTGCTCGCGAGATATTGTTTGCCAGATCGCAAATGCTGCGTGTTCGGGATCGCGAACTGTACAAAAATGCTTTATCGCGTGCGCAAACACGCATATTGAGAGCGCGAACATATCGAAAACTGTAAGTCCGCGTTGTCGCGCTGTGCAGAGTTACCGAAAGTACGCGAGCTGAATCCCTAGGGTTACCTACTGGCTGAAAAGCCCTATTTATTTAACACACACCCAAATACTGCTATCCCACCCCAAAAAAAACCTTTTGCAATAAAACCCAAAGCCATACACGGTGTGAAAAAATAATTCAACACAAAATGTAAATTTAAATAACGCACCAAAGATTTGAGGATGACTACCTCTGGGCGTACTGGCAGACTAGGCCACAAGCTAGGAACAGAATGGCAAAAGCAAGCACACTGCTTGGATGGCTCCACAAAATGGCCGCCACACACCCACAACAACAACAAGAAATGGAAGACAGTCAATGTACGCCTATGGCAAAAGCACAATGCCTGCCTTCCTAAAATGGCCGCCACACACATGCTCAGGCCAACCACCACAATAATAACCAAAAAGTGATTACAAAGCACAGGAACAGGAAGTTGTAGTGTCTGTGGAACTTACTTACTCTCACAAAAAAATTAAAAAAAAAAAATAAAAGCTTCTCCGTGCTTCAAAACTACAGCTGAATGACACCCTGAGGAGTTTTTTAGCAAAATGCACAAAATCAGCGTTTTCGAGATGGATTTATGTTGCTCGCGAGATATTGTTTGCCAGATTGCAAATGCTGCGTGTTCGGGATCGCGAACTGTACAAAAATGCTTTATCGCGTGCGCGAACACGCATATTGAGAGCGCGAACATGCCGAAAACTGTAAGTCCGCGTTGTCGCGCTGTGCAGAGTTACCGAAAGTACGCGAGCTGAATCCCTAGGGTTACCTACTGGCTGAAAAGCCCTATTTATTTAACACACACCCAAAAACTGCTATCCCACCCCAAAAAATACCTTTTGCAATAAAACCCAAAGCCATACACGGTGTGAAAAAAATCTTCAACACAAAATGTAAATTTAAATAACGCACCAAAGATTTGAGGATGACTACCTCTGGGCGTACTGGCAGACTAGGCCACAAGCTAGGAACATAATGGCAAAAGCAAGCACACTGCTTGGATGGCTCCACAAAATGGCCGCCACACACCCACAACAACAACAAGAAATGGAAGACAGTCAATGTACGCCTATGGAAAAGCACAATGCCTGCCTTCCTAAAATGGCCGCCACACACATGCTCAGGCCAACCACCACAATAATAACCAAAAAGTGATTACAAAGCACAGGAACAGGAAGTTGTAGTGTCTGTGGAACTTACTTACTCTCATAAAAAATATTTTAAAAAAAATAAAAGCTTCTCCGTGCTCCAAAACTACAGCTGAATGACAACCTGAGGAGTTTTTTTAGCAAAATGCACAAAACCAGCGTTTTCGAGATGGATTTATTTTGCTCGCGAGATATTGTTTGCCAGATTGTAAATGCTGCGTGTTCGGGATCACGAACTGTACAAAAATGCTTTATCGCGTGCGCGAACACGCATATTGAGAGCGCGAACATGCCGAAAACTGTAAGTCTGCGTTGTCGCGCTGTGCAGAGTTACCGAAAGTACGCGAGCTGAATCCCTAGGGTTACCTACTGGCTATAAAGCGCTATTTATTTAACACACACCCAAAAAGTGCTATCCCACCCCAAAAAAAAAACCTTTTGCTATAAAACCCAAAGCCATACACGGTGTGAAAAAATAATTGAACACAAAATGTAAATTTAAATAACGCACCAAAGATTTGAGGATTACTACCTCTGGGCGTACTGGCAGACTAGGCCACAAGCTAGGAACAGAATGGCAAATGCAAGCACACTGCTTGGATGGTGCCACAAAATGGCCGCCACACACCCACAACAACAACAAGAAATGGAAGACAGTCAATGTACGCCTATGGCAAAAGCACAATGCCTGCCTTCCTAAAATGGCCGCCACACACATGCTCAGGCCAACCACCACAATAATAACCAAAAAGTGAATACAAAGTACAGGAACAGAAAGTTGTAGTGTCTGTGGAACTTACTTACTCTCATAAAAACTATTTAAAAAAAAATAAAAGCTTCTCCGTGCTCCAAAACTACAGCTGAATGACAACCTGAGGAGTTTTTTAGCAAAAGGCACAAAATCGGCGTTTTCGAGATGGATTTATGTTGCTCGCGAGATATTGTTTGCCAGATCGCAAATGCTGCGTGTTCGGGATCGCGAACTGTACAAAAATGCTTTATCGCGTGCGCAAACACGCATATTGAGAGCGCGAACATATCGAAAACTGTAAGTCCGCGTTGTCGTGCTGTGCAGAGTTACCGAAAGTACGCGAGCTGAATCCCTAGGGTTACCTACTGGCTGAAAAGCCCTATTTATTTAACACACACCCAAATACTGCTATCCCACCCCAAAAAAAACCTTTTGCAATAAAACCCAAAGCCATACACGGTGTGAAAAAATAATTCAACACAAAATGTAAATTTAAATAACGCACCAAAGATTTGAGGATGACTACCTCTGGGCGTACTGGCAGACTAGGCCACAAGCTAGGAACAGAATGGCAAAAGCAAGCACACTGCTTGGATGGCTCCACAAAATGGCCGCCACACACCCACAACAACAACAAGAAATGGAAGACAGTCAATGTACGCCTATGGCAAAAGCACAATGCCTGCCTTCCTAAAATGGCCGCCACACACATGCTCAGGCCAACCACCACAATAATAACCAAAAAGTGATTACAAAGCACAGGAACAGGAAGTTGTAGTGTCTGTGGAACTTACTTACTCTCATAAAAAATATTTTAAAAAAAATAAAAGCTTCTCCGTGCTCCAAAACTACAGCTGAATGACAACCTGAGGAGTTTTTTTTAGCAAAATGCACAAAACCAGCGTTTTCGACATGGATTTATTTTGCTCGCGAGATATTGTTTGCCAGATTGTAAATGCTGCGTGTTCGGGATCGCCAACTGTACAAAAATGCTTTATCGCGTGCGCGAACACGCATATTGAGAGCGCGAACATGCCGAAAACTGTACGTCCGCGTTGTCGCGCTGTGTAGAGTTACCGAAAGTACGCGAGCTGAATCCCTAGGGTTACCTACTGGCTATAAAGCGCTATTTATTTAACACACACCCAAAAACTGCTATCCCACCCCAAAAAAACCTTTTGCAATAAAACCCAAAGCCATACACGGTGTGAAAAAAAAACTTCAACACAAAATGTAATTTTAAATAACGCACCAAAGATTTGAGGATGACTACCTCTCGGCGTACTGGCAGGCTAGGCCACAAGCTAGGAACAGAATGGCAAAAGCAAGCACACTGCTTGGATGGCTCCACAAAATGGCCGCCACACACCCACAACAACAACAAGAAATGGAAGACAGTCAATGTACGCCTATGGCAAAAGCACAATGCCTGCCTTCCTAAAATGGCCGCCACACACATGCTCAGGCCAACCACCACAATAATAACCAAAAAGTGAATACAAAGTACAGGAACAGAAAGTTGTAGTGTCTGTGGAACTTACTTACTCTCATAAAAACTATTTAAAAAAAAATAAAAGCTTCTCCGTGCTCCAAAACTACAGCTGAATGACAACCTGAGGAGTTTTTTAGCAAAAGGCACAAAATCGGCGTTTTCGAGATGGATTTATGTTGCTCGCGAGATATTGTTTGCCAGATCGCAAATGCTGCGTGTTCGGGATCGCAAACTGTACAAAAATGCTTTATCGCGTGCGCAAACACGCATATTGAGAGCGCGAACATATCGAAAACTGTAAGTCTGCGTTGTCACGCTGTGCAGAGTTACCGAAAGTACGCGAGCTGAATCCCTAGGGTTACGTACTGGCTGAAAAGCCCTATTTATTTAACACACACCCAAATACTGCTATCCCACCCCAAAAAAAACCTTTTGCAATAAAACCCAAAGCCATACACGGTGTGAAAAAATAATTCAACACAAAATGTAAATTTAAATAACGCACCAAAGATTTGAGGATGACTACCTCTGGGCGTACTGGCAGACTAGGCCACAAGCTAGGAACAGAATGGCAAAAGCAAGCACACTGCTTGGATGGCTCCACAAAATGGCCACCACACACCCACAACAACAAGAAATGGAAGACAGTCAATGTACGCCTATGGCAAAAGCACAATGCCTGCCTTCCTAAAATGGCCGCCACACACATGCTCAGGCCAACCAACACAATAATAACCAAAAAGTGATTACAAAGGACAGGAACAGGAAGTTGTAGTGTCTGTGGAACTTACTTACTCTCACAAAAAAATAAAAAAAAAAAAATAAAAGCTTCTCCGTGCTTCAAAACTACAGCTGAATGACACCCTGAGGAGTTTTTTAGCAAAATGCACAAAATCAGCGTTTTCGAGATGGATTTATGTTGCTCGCGAGATATTGTTTGCCAGATTGCAAATGCTGCGTGTTCGGGATCGCGAACTGTACAAAAATGCTTTATCGCGTGCGCGAACACGCATATTGAGAGCGCGAACATGCCGAAAACTGTAAGTCCGCGTTGTCGCGCTGTGCAGAGTTACCGAAAGTACGCGAGCTGAATCCCTAGGGTTACCTACTGGCTGAAAAGCCCTATTTATTTAACACACACCCAAAAACTGCTATCCCACCCCAAAAAATACCTTTTGCAATAAAACCCAAAGCCATACACGGTGTGAAAAAAATCTTCAACACAAAATGTAAATTTAAATAACGCACCAAAGATTTGAGGATGACTACCTCTGGGCGTACTGGCAGACTAGGCCACAAGCTAGGAACAGAATGGCAAAAGCAAGCACACTGCTTGGATGGCTCCACAAAATGGCCGCCACACACCCACAACAACAACAAGAAATGGAAGACAGTCAATGTACGCCTATGGAAAAGCACAATGCCTGCCTTCCTAAAATGGCCGCCACACACATGCTCAGGCCAACCACCACAATAATAACCAAAAAGTGATTACAAAGCACAGGAACAGGAAGTTGTAGTGTCTGTGGAACTTACTTACTCTCATAAAAAATATTTTAAAAAAAATAAAAGCTTCTCCGTGCTCCAAAACTACAGCTGAATGACAACCTGAGGAGTTTTTTTAGCAAAATGCACAAAACCAGCGTTTTCGAGATGGATTTATTTTGCTCGCGAGATATTGTTTGCCAGATTGTAAATGCTGCGTGTTCGGGATCGCGAACTGTACAAAAATGCTTTATCGCGTGCGCGAACACGCATATTGAGAGCGCGAACATGCCGAAAACTGTAAGTCTGCGTTGTCGCGCTGTGCAGAGTTACCGAAAGTACGCGAGCTGAATCCCTAGGGTTACCTACTGGCTATAAAGCGCTATTTATTTAACACACACCCAAAAAGTGCTATCCCACCCCAAAAAAAAAACCTTTTGCAATAAAACCCAAAGCCATACACGGTGTGAAAAAATAATTGAACACAAAATGTAAATTTAAATAACGCACCAAAGATTTGAGGATTACTACCTCTGGGCGTACTGGCAGACTAGGCCACAAGCTAGGAACAGAATGGCAAATGCAAGCACACTGCTTGGATGGTGCCACAAAATGGCCGCCACACACCCACAACAACAACAAGAAATGGAAGACAGTCAATGTACGCCTATGGCAAAAGCACAATGCCTGCCTTCCTAAAATGGCCGCCACACACATGCTCAGGCCAACCACCACAATAATAACCAAAAAGTGAATACAAAGTACAGGAACAGAAAGTTGTAGTGTCTGTGGAACTTACTTACTCTCATAAAAACTATTTAAAAAAAAATAAAAGCTTCTCCGTGCTCCAAAACTACAGCTGAATGACAACCTGAGGAGTTTTTTAGCAAAAGGCACAAAATCGGCGTTTTCGAGATGGATTTATGTTACTCGCGAGATATTGTTTGCCAGATCGCAAATGCTGCGTGTTCGGGATCGCGAACTGTACAAAAATGCTTTATCGCCTGCGCAAACACGCATATTGAGAGCGCGAACATATCGAAAACTGTAAGTCCGCGTTGTCGCGCTGTGCAGAGTTACCGAAAGTACGCGAGCTGAATCCCTAGGGTTACCTACTGGCTGAAAAGCCCTATTTATTTAACACACACCCAAATACTGCTATCCCACCCCAAAAAAAACCTTTTGCAATAAAACCCAAAGCCATACACGGTGTGAAAAAATAATTCAACACAAAATGTAAATTTAAATAACGCACCAAAGATTTGAGGATGACTACCTCTGGGCATACTGGCAGACTAGGCCACAAGCTAGGAACAGAATGGCAAAAGCAAGCACACTGCTTGGATGGCTCCACAAAATGGCCGCCACACACCCACAACAACAAGAAATGGAAGACAGTCAATGTACGCCTATGGCAAAAGCACAATGCCTGCCTTCCTAAAATGGCCGCCACACACATGCTCAGGCCAACCAACACAATAATAACCAAAAAGTGATTACAAAGGACAGGAACAGGAAGTTGTAGTGTCTGTGGAACTTACTTACTCTCATAAAAAATATTTAAAAAAAAATAAAAGCTTCTCCGTGCTTCAAAACTACAGCTGAATGACACCCTGAGGAGTTTTTTAGCAAAATGCACAAAATCAGCGTTTTCGAGATGGATTTATGTTGCTCGCGAGATATTGTTTGCCAGATTGCAAATGCTGCGTGTTCGGGATCGCGAACTGTACAAAAATGCTTTATCGCGTGCGCGAACACGCATATTGAGAGCGCAAACTTGCCGAAAACTGTAAGTCCGCGTTGTCGCGCTGTGCAGAGTTACCGAAAGTACGCGAGCTGAATCCCTAGGGTTACCTACTGGCTGAAAAGCCCTATTTATTTAACACACACCCAAAAACTGCTATCCCACCCCAAAAAATACCTTTTGCAATAAAACCCAAAGCCATACACGGTGTGAAAAAAAAACTTCAACACAAAATGTAAATTTAAATAACGCACCAAAGATTTGAGGATGAATACCTCTGGGCGTACTGGCAGACTAGGCCACAAGCTAGGAACAGAATGGCAAAAGCAAGCACACTGCTTGAATGGCTCCACAAAATGGCCGCCACACACCCACAACAACAACAAGAAATGGAAGACAGTCAATGTACGCCTATGGCAAAAGCACAATGCCTGCCTTCCTAAAATGGCCGCCACACACATGCTCAGGCCAACCACCACAATAATAACCAAAAAGTGATTACAAAGCACAGGAACAGGAAGTTGTAGTGTCTGTGGAACTTATTTACTCTCATAAAAAATATTTTTAAAAAAATGAAAGCTTCTCCGTGCTCCAAAACTACAGCTGAATGACAACCTGAGGAGTTTTTTTAGCAAAATGCTCAAAACCAGCGTTTTCGAGATGGATTTATTTTGCTCGCGAGATATTGTTTGCCAGATTGTAAATGCTGCGTGTTCGGGATCGCGAACTGTACAAAAATGCTTTATCGCGTGCGCGAACACGCATATTGAGAGCGCGAACATGCCGAAAACTGTAAGTCCGCGTTGTCGCGCTGTGCAGAGTTACCGAAAGTACGCGAGCTGAATCCCTAGGGTTACCTACTGGCTGAAAAGCCCTATTTATTTAACACACACCCAAAAACTGCTATCCCACCCCCAAAAAAAACCTTTTGCAATAAAACCCAAAGCCATACACGGTGTGAAAAAATAATTGAACACAAAATGTAAATTTAAATAACGCACCAAAGATTTGAGGATTACTACCTCTGGGCGTACTGGCAGACTAGGCCACAAGCTAGGAACAGAATGGCAAATGCAAGCACACTGCTTGGATGGTGCCACAAAATGGCCGCCACACACCCACAACAACAACAAGAAATGGAAGACAGTCAATGTACGCCTATGGCAAAAGCACAATGCCTGCCTTCCTAAAATGGCCGCCACACACATGCTCAGGCCAACCACCACAATAATAACCAAAAAGTGAATACAAAGTACAGGAACAGAAAGTTGTAGTGTCTGTGGAACTTACTTACTCTCATAAAAACTATTTAAAAAAAAATAAAAGCTTCTCCGTGCTCCAAAACTACAGCTGAATGACAACCTGAGGAGTTTTTTAGCAAAAGGCACAAAATCGGCGTTTTCGAGATGGATTTATGTTGCTCGCGAGATATTGTTTGCCAGATCGCAAATGCTGCGTGTTCGGGATCGCGAACTGTACAAAAATGCTTTATCGCGTGCGCAAACACGCATATTGAGAGCGCGAACATATCGAAAACTGTAAGTCCGCGTTGTCGTGCTGTGCAGAGTTACCGAAAGTACGCGAGCTGAATCCCTAGGGTTACCTACTGGCTGAAAAGCCCTATTTATTTAACACACACCCAAATACTGCTATCCCACCCCAAAAAAAACCTTTTGCAATAAAACCCAAAGCCATACACGGTGTGAAAAAATAATTCAACACAAAATGTAAATTTAAATAACGCACCAAAGATTTGAGGATGACTACCTCTGGGCGTACTGGCAGACTAGGCCACAAGCTAGGAACAGAATGGCAAAAGCAAGCACACTGCTTGGATGGCTCCACAAAATGGCCGCCACACACCCACAACAACAACAAGAAATGGAAGACAGTCAATGTACGCCTATGGCAAAAGCACAATGCCTGCCTTCCTAAAATGGCCGCCACACACATGCTCAGGCCAACCACCACAATAATAACCAAAAAGTGATTACAAAGCACAGGAACAGGAAGTTGTAGTGTCTGTGGAACTTACTTACTCTCATAAAAAATATTTTAAAAAAAATAAAAGCTTCTCCGTGCTCCAAAACTACAGCTGAATGACAACCTGAGGAGTTTTTTTTAGCAAAATGCACAAAACCAGCGTTTTCGACATGGATTTATTTTGCTCGCGAGATATTGTTTGCCAGATTGTAAATGCTGCGTGTTCGGGATCGCCAACTGTACAAAAATGCTTTATCGCGTGCGCGAACACGCATATTGAGAGCGCGAACATGCCGAAAACTGTACGTCCGCGTTGTCGCGCTGTGTAGAGTTACCGAAAGTACGCGAGCTGAATCCCTAGGGTTACCTACTGGCTATAAAGCGCTATTTATTTAACACACACCCAAAAACTGCTATCCCACCCCAAAAAAACCTTTTGCAATAAAACCCAAAGCCATACACGGTGTGAAAAAAAAACTTCAACACAAAATGTAATTTTAAATAACGCACCAAAGATTTGAGGATGACTACCTCTCGGCGTACTGGCAGGCTAGGCCACAAGCTAGGAACAGAATGGCAAAAGCAAGCACACTGCTTGGATGGCTCCACAAAATGGCCGCCACACACCCACAACAACAACAAGAAATGGAAGACAGTCAATGTACGCCTATGGCAAAAGCACAATGCCTGCCTTCCTAAAATGGCCGCCACACACATGCTCAGGCCAACCACCACAATAATAACCAAAAAGTGAATACAAAGTACAGGAACAGAAAGTTGTAGTGTCTGTGGAACTTACTTACTCTCATAAAAACTATTTAAAAAAAAATAAAAGCTTCTCCGTGCTCCAAAACTACAGCTGAATGACAACCTGAGGAGTTTTTTAGCAAAAGGCACAAAATCGGCGTTTTCGAGATGGATTTATGTTGCTCGCGAGATATTGTTTGCCAGATCGCAAATGCTGCGTGTTCGGGATCGCAAACTGTACAAAAATGCTTTATCGCGTGCGCAAACACGCATATTGAGAGCGCGAACATATCGAAAACTGTAAGTCTGCGTTGTCACGCTGTGCAGAGTTACCGAAAGTACGCGAGCTGAATCCCTAGGGTTACGTACTGGCTGAAAAGCCCTATTTATTTAACACACACCCAAATACTGCTATCCCACCCCAAAAAAAACCTTTTGCAATAAAACCCAAAGCCATACACGGTGTGAAAAAATAATTCAACACAAAATGTAAATTTAAATAACGCACCAAAGATTTGAGGATGACTACCTCTGGGCGTACTGGCAGACTAGGCCACAAGCTAGGAACAGAATGGCAAAAGCAAGCACACTGCTTGGATGGCTCCACAAAATGGCCACCACACACCCACAACAACAAGAAATGGAAGACAGTCAATGTACGCCTATGGCAAAAGCACAATGCCTGCCTTCCTAAAATGGCCGCCACACACATGCTCAGGCCAACCAACACAATAATAACCAAAAAGTGATTACAAAGGACAGGAACAGGAAGTTGTAGTGTCTGTGGAACTTACTTACTCTCACAAAAAAATAAAAAAAAAAAAATAAAAGCTTCTCCGTGCTTCAAAACTACAGCTGAATGACACCCTGAGGAGTTTTTTAGCAAAATGCACAAAATCAGCGTTTTCGAGATGGATTTATGTTGCTCGCGAGATATTGTTTGCCAGATTGCAAATGCTGCGTGTTCGGGATCGCGAACTGTACAAAAATGCTTTATCGCGTGCGCGAACACGCATATTGAGAGCGCGAACATGCCGAAAACTGTAAGTCCGCGTTGTCGCGCTGTGCAGAGTTACCGAAAGTACGCGAGCTGAATCCCTAGGGTTACCTACTGGCTGAAAAGCCCTATTTATTTAACACACACCCAAAAACTGCTATCCCACCCCAAAAAATACCTTTTGCAATAAAACCCAAAGCCATACACGGTGTGAAAAAAATCTTCAACACAAAATGTAAATTTAAATAACGCACCAAAGATTTGAGGATGACTACCTCTGGGCGTACTGGCAGACTAGGCCACAAGCTAGGAACAGAATGGCAAAAGCAAGCACACTGCTTGGATGGCTCCACAAAATGGCCGCCACACACCCACAACAACAACAAGAAATGGAAGACAGTCAATGTACGCCTATGGAAAAGCACAATGCCTGCCTTCCTAAAATGGCCGCCACACACATGCTCAGGCCAACCACCACAATAATAACCAAAAAGTGATTACAAAGCACAGGAACAGGAAGTTGTAGTGTCTGTGGAACTTACTTACTCTCATAAAAAATATTTTAAAAAAAATAAAAGCTTCTCCGTGCTCCAAAACTACAGCTGAATGACAACCTGAGGAGTTTTTTTAGCAAAATGCACAAAACCAGCGTTTTCGAGATGGATTTATTTTGCTCGCGAGATATTGTTTGCCAGATTGTAAATGCTGCGTGTTCGGGATCGCGAACTGTACAAAAATGCTTTATCGCGTGCGCGAACACGCATATTGAGAGCGCGAACATGCCGAAAACTGTAAGTCTGCGTTGTCGCGCTGTGCAGAGTTACCGAAAGTACGCGAGCTGAATCCCTAGGGTTACCTACTGGCTATAAAGCGCTATTTATTTAACACACACCCAAAAAGTGCTATCCCACCCCAAAAAAAAACCTTTTGCAATAAAACCCAAAGCCATACACGGTGTGAAAAAATAATTGAACACAAAATGTAAATTTAAATAACGCACCAAAGATTTGAGGATTACTACCTCTGGGCGTACTGGCAGACTAGGCCACAAGCTAGGAACAGAATGGCAAATGCAAGCACACTGCTTGGATGGTGCCACAAAATGGCCGCCACACACCCACAACAACAACAAGAAATGGAAGACAGTCAATGTACGCCTATGGCAAAAGCACAATGCCTGCCTTCCTAAAATGGCCGCCACACACATGCTCAGGCCAACCACCACAATAATAACCAAAAAGTGAATACAAAGTACAGGAACAGAAAGTTGTAGTGTCTGTGGAACTTACTTACTCTCATAAAAACTATTTAAAAAAAAATAAAAGCTTCTCCGTGCTCCAAAACTACAGCTGAATGACAACCTGAGGAGTTTTTTAGCAAAAGGCACAAAATCGGCGTTTTCGAGATGGATTTATGTTGCTCGCGAGATATTGTTTGCCAGATCGCAAATGCTGCGTGTTCGGGATCGCGAACTGTACAAAAATGCTTTATCGCCTGCGCAAACACGCATATTGAGAGCGCGAACATATCGAAAACTGTAAGTCCGCGTTGTCGCGCTGTGCAGAGTTACCGAAAGTACGCGAGCTGAATCCCTAGGGTTACCTACTGGCTGAAAAGCCCTATTTATTTAACACACACCCAAATACTGCTATCCCACCCCAAAAAAAACCTTTTGCAATAAAACCCAAAGCCATACACGGTGTGAAAAAATAATTCAACACAAAATGTAAATTTAAATAACGCACCAAAGATTTGAGGATGACTACCTCTGGGCATACTGGCAGACTAGGCCACAAGCTAGGAACAGAATGGCAAAAGCAAGCACACTGCTTGGATGGCTCCACAAAATGGCCGCCACACACCCACAACAACAAGAAATGGAAGACAGTCAATGTACGCCTATGGCAAAAGCACAATGCCTGCCTTCCTAAAATGGCCGCCACACACATGCTCAGGCCAACCAACACAATAATAACCAAAAAGTGATTACAAAGGACAGGAACAGGAAGTTGTAGTGTCTGTGGAACTTACTTACTCTCATAAAAAATATTTAAAAAAAAATAAAAGCTTCTCCGTGCTTCAAAACTACAGCTGAATGACACCCTGAGGAGTTTTTTAGCAAAATGCACAAAATCAGCGTTTTCGAGATGGATTTATGTTGCTCGCGAGATATTGTTTGCCAGATTGCAAATGCTGCGTGTTCGGGATCGCGAACTGTACAAAAATGCTTTATCGCGTGCGCGAACACGCATATTGAGAGCGCAAACTTGCCGAAAACTGTAAGTCCGCGTTGTCGCGCTGTGCAGAGTTACCGAAAGTACGCGAGCTGAATCCCTAGGGTTACCTACTGGCTGAAAAGCCCTATTTATTTAACACACACCCAAAAACTGCTATCCCACCCCAAAAAATACCTTTTGCAATAAAACCCAAAGCCATACACGGTGTGAAAAAAAAACTTCAACACAAAATGTAAATTTAAATAACGCACCAAAGATTTGAGGATGAATACCTCTGGGCGTACTGGCAGACTAGGCCACAAGCTAGGAACAGAATGGCAAAAGCAAGCACACTGCTTGAATGGCTCCACAAAATGGCCGCCACACACCCACAACAACAACAAGAAATGGAAGACAGTCAATGTACGCCTATGGCAAAAGCACAATGCCTGCCTTCCTAAAATGGCCGCCACACACATGCTCAGGCCAACCACCACAATAATAACCAAAAAGTGATTACAAAGCACAGGAACAGGAAGTTGTAGTGTCTGTGGAACTTATTTACTCTCATAAAAAATATTTTTAAAAAAATGAAAGCTTCTCCGTGCTCCAAAACTACAGCTGAATGACAACCTGAGGAGTTTTTTTAGCAAAATGCTCAAAACCAGCGTTTTCGAGATGGATTTATTTTGCTCGCGAGATATTGTTTGCCAGATTGTAAATGCTGCGTGTTCGGGATCGCGAACTGTACAAAAATGCTTTATCGCGTGCGCGAACACGCATATTGAGAGCGCGAACATGCCGAAAACTGTAAGTCCGCGTTGTCGCGCTGTGCAGAGTTACCGAAAGTACGCGAGCTGAATCCCTAGGGTTACCTACTGGCTGAAAAGCCCTATTTATTTAACACACACCCAAAAACTGCTATCCCACCCCCAAAAAAAACCTTTTGCAATAAAACCCAAAGCCATACACGGTGTGAAAAAATAATTGAACACAAAATGTAAATTTAAATAACGCACCAAAGATTTGAGGATTACTACCTCTGGGCGTACTGGCAGACTAGGCCACAAGCTAGGAACAGAATGGCAAAAGCAAGCACACTGCTTGGATGGCGCCACAAAATGGCCGCCACACACCCACAACAACAACAAGAAATGGAAGACAGTCAATGTACGCCTATGGCAAAAGCACAATGCCTGCCTTCCTAAAATGGCCGCCACACACATGCTCAGGCCAACCACCACAATAATAACCAAAAAGTGAATACAAAGTACAGGAACAGAAAGTTGTAGTGTCTGTGGAACTTACTTACTCTCATAAAAACTATTTAAAAAAAAATAAAAGCTTCTCCGTGCTCCAAAACTACAGCTGAATGACAACCTGAGGAGTTTTTTAGCAAAAGGCACAAAATCGGCGTTTTCGAGATGGATTTATGTTGCTTGCGAGATATTGTTTGCCAGATCGCAAATGCTGCGTGTTCGGGATCGCGAACTGTACAAAAATGCTTTATCGCGTGCGCAAACACGCATATTGAGAGCGCGAACATATAGAAAACTGTAAGTCTGCGTTGTCGCGCTGTGCAGAGTTACCGAAAGTACGCGAGCTGAATCCCTAGGGTTACCTACTGGCTGAAAAGCCCTATTTATTTAACACACACCCAAATACTGCTATCCCACCCCAAAAAAAACCTTTTGCAATAAAACCCGAAGCCATACACGGTGTGAAAAAATAATTCAACACAAAATGTAAATTTAAATAACGCACCAAAGATTTGAGGATGACTACCTCTGGGCATACTGGCAGACTAGGCCACAAGCTAGGAACAGAATGGCAAAAGCAAGCACACTGCTTGGATGGCTCCACAAAATTGCCACCACACACCCACAACAACAACAAGAAATGGAAGACAGTCAATGTACGCCTATGGCAAAAGCACAATGCCTGCCTTCCTAAAATGGCCGCCACACACATGCTCAGGCCAACCACCACAATAATAACCAAAAAGTGATTACAATGGACAGGAACAGGAAGTTTTAGTGTCTGTGGAACTTACTTACTCTCATAAAAAATATTTAAAAAAAAATAAAAGCTTCTCCGTGCTCCAAAACTACAGCTGAATGACAACCTGAGGAGTTTTTTTAGCAAAAGGCACAAAATCAGCGTTTTCGAGATGGATTTATGTTGCTCACGAGATATTGTTTGCCAGATTGCAAATGCTGCGTGTTCGGGATCGCGAACTGTACAAAAATGCTTTATCGCGTGCACGAACATGCATATTGAGAGCGCGAACATGCCGAAAACTGTAAGTCCGCGTTGTCGCGCTCTGCAGAGTTACCGAAAGTACGCGAGCTGAATCCCTAGGGATACCTACTGGCTGAAAAGCCCTATTTATATAACACACACCCCTAAAACTGCTATCCCACCCCAAAAAAAACCTTTTGCAATAAAACCCAAAGCCATACACGGTGTGCAAAAATAATTCAACACAAAATGTAAATTTAAATAACGCACCAAAGATTTGAGGATGACTACCTCTCGGCGTACTGGCAGACTAGGCCACAAGCTAGGAACAGAATGGCAAAAGCAAGCACACTGCTTGGATGGCTCCACAAAATGGCCGCCACACACCCACAACAACAACAAGAAATGGAAGACAGTCAATGTACGCCTATGGCAAAAGCACAATGCCTGCCTTCCTAAAATGGCCGCCACACACATGCTCAGGCCAACCACCACAATAATAACCAAAAAGTGAATACAAAGTACAGGAACAGAAAGTTGTAGTGTCTGTGGAACTTACTTACTCTCATAAAAACTATTTAAAAAAAAAATAAAAGCTTCTCCGTGCTCCAAAACTACAGCTGAATGACAACCTGAGGAGTTTTTTAGCAAAAGGCACAAAATCGGCGTTTTCGAGATGGATTTATGTTGCTCGCGAGATATTGTTTGCCAGATCGCAAATGCTGCGTGTTCGGGATCGCGAACTGTACAAAAATGCTTTATCGCGTGCGCAAACACGCATATTGAGAGCGCGAACATATCGAAAACTGTAAGTCCGCGTTGTCGCGCTGTGCAGAGTTACCGAAAGTACGCGAGCTGAATCCCTAGGGTTACCTACTGGCTGAAAAGCCCTATTTATTTAACACACACCCAAATACTGCTATCCCACCCCAAAAAAAACCTTTTGCAATAAAACCCAAAGCCATACACGGTGTGGAAAAATAATTCAACACAAAATGTAAATTTAAATAACGCACCAAAGATTTGAGGATGACTACCTCTGGGCGTACTGGCAGACTAGGCCACAAGCTAGGAACAGAATGGCAAAAGCAAGCACACTGCTTGGATGGCTCCACAAAATGGCCGCCACACACCCACAACAACAAGAAATGGAAGACAGTCAATGTACGCCTATGGCAAAAGCACAATGCCTGCCTTCCTAAAAAGGCCGCCACACACATGCTCAGGCCAACCAACACAATAATAACCAAAAAGTGATTACAAAGCACAGGAACAGGAAGTTGTAGTGTCTGTGGAACTTACTTACTCTCATAAAAAACTATTTTAAAAAAAATAAAAGCTTTTCCGTGCTCCAAAACTTCAGCTGAATGACAACCTGAGGAGTTTTTTTAGCAAAATGCACAAAATCAGAGTTTTCCAGATGAATTTATGTGGCTCGCGAGATATTGTTTGCCAGATTGCAAATGCTGTGTGTTCGGGCTCGCGAACTGTACAAAAATGCTTTATCGTGTGCGCGAACACGCATATTGAGAGCGCGAACATGCCGAAAACTGTAAGTCCGCGTTGTCGCGCTGTGCAGAGTTACCGAAAGTACGCAAGCTGAATCCCTAGGGTTACCTACTGGCTGAAAGGCCCTATTTATTTAACACACACCCAAAAACTGCTATCCCACCCCAAAAAAAACCTTTTGCAATAAAACCCAAAGCCATACACGGTGTGAAAAAAAAATTCAACACAAAATGTAAATTTAAATAACGCACCAAATTTTTGAGGATGACTACCTCTGGGCGTACTGGCAGACTAGGCCACAAGCTAGGAACAGAATGGCAAAAGCAAGCACACTGCTTGGATGGCTCCACAAAATGGCCGCCACACACCCACAACAACAACAAGAAATGGAAGACAGTCAATGTACGCCTATGGCAAAAGCACAATGCCTGCCTTCCTAAAATGGCCGCCACACACATGCTCAGGCCAATCACCACAATAATAACCAAAAAGTGATTATAAAGCACAGGAACAGTAAGTTGTAGTGTCTGTGGAACTTACTTACTCTCATAAAAAACTATTTTAAAAAAAATAAAAGCTTCTCCGTGCTCCAAAACTTCAGCTGAATGACAACCTGAGGAGTTTTTTTAGCAAAATGCACAAAATCAGCGTTTTCGAGATGGATTTATGTTGCTCGCGAGATATTGTTTGCCAGATCGCAAATGCTGCGTGTTCGGGATCGCGAACTGTACAAAAATGCTTTATCGCGTGCGCAAACACGCATATTGAGAGCGCGAAAATATCGAAAACTGTAAGTCCGCGTTGTCGCTCTGTGCAGAGTTACCGAAAGTACGCGAGCTGAATCCCTAGGGTTACCTACTGGCTGAAAAGCCCTATTTATTTAACACACACCCAAATACTGCTATCCCACCCCAAAAAAAACCTTTTGCAATAAAACCCAAAGCCATACACGGTGTGAAAAAATAATTCAACACAAAATGTAAATTTAAATAACGCACCAAAGATTTGAGGATGACTACCTCTGGGCATACTGGCAGACTAGGCCACAAGCTAGGAACAGAATGGCAAAAGCAAGCACACTGCTTGGGTGGCTCCACAAAATGGCCGCCACACACCCACAACAACAAGAAATGGAAGACAGTCAATGTACGCCTATGGCAAAAGCACAATGCCTGCCTTCCTAAAATGGCCGCCACACACATGCTCAGGCCAACCAACACAATAATAACCAAAAAGTGATTACAAAGGACAGGAACAGGAAGTTGTAGTGTCTGTGGAACTTACTTACTCTCATAAAAAATATTTAAAAAAAAAATAAAAGCTTCTCCGTGCTTCAAAACTACAGCTGAATGACACCCTGAGGAGTTTTTTAGCAAAATGCACTAAATCAGCATTTTCGAGATGGATTTATGTTGCTCGCGAGATATTGTTTGCCAGATTGCAAATGCTGCGTGTTCGGGATCGCGAACTGTACAAAAATGCTTTATCGCGTGCGCGAACACGCATATTGAGAGCGCAAACTTGCTGAAAACTGTAAGTCCGCGTTGTCGCGCTGTGCAGAGTTACCGAAAGTACGCGAGCTGAATCCCTAGGGTTACCTACTGGCTGAAAAGCCCTATTTATTTAACACACACCCAAAAACTGCTATCCCACCCCAAAAAATACCTTTTGCAATAAAACCCAAAGCCATACACGGTGTGAAAAAAAAACTTCAACACAAAATGTAAATTTAAATAACGCACCAAAGATTTGAGGATGACTACCTCTGGGCGTACTGGCAGACTAGGCCACAAGCTAGGAACAGAATGGCAAAAGCAAGCACACTGCTTGGATGGCTCCACAAAATGGCCGCCACACACCCACAACAACAACAAGAAATGGAAGACAGTCAATGTACGCCTATGGCAAAAGCACAATGCCTGCCTTCCTAAAATGGCCGCCACACACATGCTCAGGCCAACCACCACAATAATAATCAAAAAGTGATTACAAAGCACAGGAACAGGAAGTTGTAGTGTCTGTGGAACTTACTTACTCTCATAAAAAATATTTTTAAAAAAATGAAAGCTTCTCCGTGCTCCAAAACTACAGCTGAATGACAACCTGAGGAGTTTTTTTAGCAAAATGCACAAAACCAGCGTTTTCGAGATGGATTTATTTTGCTCGCGAGATATTGTTTGCCAGATTGTAAATTCTGCGTGTTCGGGATCGCGAACTGTACAAAAATGCTTTATCGCGTGCGCGAACACGCATATTGAGAGCGCGAACATGCCGAAAACTGTAAGTCCGCGTTGTCGCGCTGTGCAGAGTTACCGAAAGTACGCGAGCCGAATCCCTAGGGTTACCTACTGGCTGAAAAGTCCTATTTATTTAACACACACCCAAAAACTGCTATCCCACCCCAAAAAAAACCTTTTGCAATAAAACCCAAAGCCATACACGGTGTGAAAAAAAAACTTCAACACAAAATGTAAATTTAAATAACGCACCAAAGATTTGAGGATTACTACCTCTCGGCGTACTGGCAGACTAGGCCACAAGCTAGGAACAGAATGGCAAAAGCAAGCACACTGCTTGGATGGCTCCACAAAATGGCCGCCACACACCCACAACAACAACAAGAAATGGAAGACAGTCAATGTACGCCTATGGCAAAAGCACAATGCCTGCCTTCCTAAAATGGCCGCCACACACATGCTCAGGCCAACCACCACAATAATAACCAAAAAGTGAATACAAAGTACAGGAACAGAAAGTTGTAGTGTCTGTGGAACTTACTTACTCTCATGAAAACTATTTAAAAAAAAATAAAAGCTTCTCCGTGCTCCAAAACTACAGCTGAATGACAACCTGAGGAGTTTTTTAGCAAAAGGCACAAAATCGGCGTTTTCGAGATGGATTTATGTTGCTCGCGAGATATTGTTTGCCAGATCGCAAATGCTGCGTGTTCGGGATCGCGAACTGTACAAAAATGCTTTATCGCGTGCGCAAACATGCATATTGAGAGCGCGAACATATCGAAAACTGTAAGTCCGCGTTGTCGCGCTGTACAGAGTTACCGAAAGTACGCGAGCTGAATCCCTAGGGTTACCTACTGGCTGAAAAGCCCTATTTATTTAACACACACCCAAATACTGCTATCCCACCCCAAAAACAACCTTTTGCAATAAAACCCGAAGCCATACACGGTGTGAAAAAATAATTCAACACAAAATGTAAATTTAAATAACGCACCAAAGATTTGAGGATGACTACCTCTGGGCGTACTGGCAGACTAGGCCACAAGCTAGGAACAGAATGGCAAAAGCAAGCACACTGCTTGGATGGCTCCACAAAATGGCCGCCACACACCCACAACAACAAGAAATGGAAGACAGTCAATGTACGCCTATGGCAAAAGCACAATGCCTGCCTTCCTAAAATGGCCGCCACACACATGCTCAGGCCAACCACCACAATAATAACCAAAAAGTGATTACAAAGGACAGGAACAGGAAGTTGTAGTGTCTGTGGAACTAACTTACTCTCATAAAAAATATTTAAAAAAAAATAAAAGCTTCTCCGTGCTCCAAAACTACAGCTGAATGACAACCTGAGGAGTTTATTTAGCAAAATGCACAAAATCAGCGTTTTCGAGATGGATTTATGTTGCTCGCGAGATATTGTTTGCCAGATTGCAAATGCTGCGTGTTCGGGATCGCGAACTGTACAAAAATGCTTTATCGCGTGTGCGAACACGCATATTGAGAGCGCGAACATGCCGAAAACTGTAAGTCCGCGTTGTCGCGCTGTGCAGAGTTACCGAAAATACGCGAGCTGAATCTCTAGGGTTACCTACTGGCTGAAAAGCCCTATTTATTTAACACACACCCAAAAACTGCTATCCCACCCCAAAAAAAACCTTTTGCAATAAAACCCAAAGCCATACACGGTGTGAAAAAATAACTTCAACACAAAATGTAAATTTAAATAACGCACCAAAGATTTGAGGATGACTACCTCTGGGCGTACTGGCAGACTAGGCCACAAGCTAGGAACAGAATGGCAAAAGCAAGCACACTGCTTGGATGGCTCCACAAAATGGCCGCCACACACCCACAACAACAACAAGAAATGGAAGACAGTCAATGTACGCCTATGGCAAAAGCACAATGCCTGCCTTCCTAAAATGGCCGCCACACACATGCTCAGGCCAACCACCACAATAATAACCAAAAAGTGAATACAAAGTACAGGAACAGAAAGTTGTTGTGTCTGTGAAACTTACTTACTCTCATAAAAACTATTTCAAAAAAAATAAAAGCTTCTCCGTGCTCCAAAACTACAGCTGAATGACAACCTGAGGAGTTTTTTAGCAAAAGGCACAAAATCGGCGTTTTCGAGATGGATTTATGTTGCTCGCGAGATGTTGTTTGCCAGATCGCAAATGCTGCGTGTTCGGGATCGCGAACTGTACAAAAATGCTTTATCGCATGCGTGAACATGCATATTGAGAGCGCGAACATGCCGAAAACTGTAAGTCCGCGTTGTCGCGCTGTGCAGAGTTACCGAAAGTACGCGAGCTGAATCCCTAGGGTTACCTACTGGCTGAAAAGCCCTATTTATTTAACACACACCCAAAAACTGCTATCCCACCCCAAATAAAACCTTTTGCAATAAAACCCAAAGCCATACACGGTGTGAAAAAATAATTCAACACAAAATGTAAATTTAAATAACGCACCAAAGATTTGAGGATGACTACCTCTGGGCGTACTGGCAGACTAGGCCACAAGCTAGGAACAGAATGGCAAAAGCAAGCACACTGCTTGGATGGCTCCACAAAATGGCCGCCACACACCCACAACAACAACAAGAAATGGAAGACAGTCAATGTACGCCTATGGCAAAAGCACAATGCCTGCCTTCCTAAAATGGCCGCCACACACATGCTCAGGCCAACCACCACAATAATAACCAAAAAGTGATTACAAAGGACAGGAACAGGAAGTTGTAGTGTCTGTGGAACTTACTTACTCTCATAAAAAATATTTTTAAAAAAATAAAAGCTTCTCCGTGCTCCAAAACTACAGCTGAATGACAACCTGAGAAGTTTATTTAGCAAAATGCACAAAATCAGCGTTTTCGAGATGGATTTATGTTGCTCCCGAGATATTGTTTGCCAGATTGCAAATCCTGCGTGTTCGGGATCGCGAACTGTACAAAAATGCTTTATCGCGTGCGTGAACACGCATATTGAGAGCGCGAACATGCCGAAAACTGTAAGTCCGCGTTGTCGCGCTGTGCAGAGTTACCGAAAGTACGTGAGCTGAATCCCTAGGGTTACCTACTGGCTGAAAAGCCCTATTTATTTAACACACACCCAAAAACTGCTATCCCACCCCAAAAAAAACCTTTTGCAATAAAACCCGAAGCCATACACGGTGTGAAAAAATAATTCAACACAAAATGTAAATTTAAATAACGCACCAAAGATTTGAGGATGACTACCTCTGGGCATACTGGCAGACTAGGCCACAAGCTAGGAACAGAATGGCAAAAGCAAGCACACTGCTTGGATGGCTCCACAAAATTGCCACCACACACCCACAACAACAACAAGAAATGGAAGACAGTCAATGTACGCCTATGGCAAAAGCACAATGCCTGCCTTCCTAAAATGGCCGCCACACACATGCTCAGGCCAACCACCACAATAATAACCAAAAAGTGATTACAATGGACAGGAACAGGAAGTTTTAGTGTCTGTGGAACTTACTCTCATAAAAAATATTTTAAAAAAAATAAAAGCTTCTCCGTGCTCCAAAACTACAGCTGAATGACAACCTGAGGAGTTTTTTTAGCAAAAGGCACAAAATCAGCGTTTTCGAGATGGATTTATGTTGCTCACGAGATATTGTTTGCCAGATTGCAAATGCTGCGTGTTCGGGATCGCGAACTGTACAAAAATGCTTTATCGCGTGCACGAACATGCATATTGAGAGCGCGAACATGCCGAAAACTGTAAGTCCGCGTTGTCGCGCTCTGCAGAGTTACCGAAAGTACGCGAGCTGAATCCCTAGGGATACCTACTGGCTGAAAAGCCCTATTTATATAACACACACCCCTAAAACTGCTATCCCACCCCAAAAAAAACCTTTTGCAATAAAACCCAAAGCCATACACGGTGTGCAAAAATAATTCAACACAAAATGTAAATTTAAATAACGCACCAAAGATTTGAGGATGACTACCTCTCGGCGTACTGGCAGACTAGGCCACAAGCTAGGAACAGAATGGCAAAAGCAAGCACACTGCTTGGATGGCTCCACAAAATGGCCGCCACACACCCACAACAACAACAAGAAATGGAAGACAGTCAATGTACGCCTATGGCAAAAGCACAATGCCTGCCTTCCTAAAATGGCCGCCACACACATGCTCAGGCCAACCACCACAATAATAACCAAAAAGTGAATACAAAGTACAGGAACAGAAAGTTGTAGTGTCTGTGGAACTTACTTACTCTCATAAAAACTATTTAAAAAAAAAAATAAAAGCTTCTCCGTGCTCCAAAACTACAGCTGAATGACAACCTGAGGAGTTTTTTAGCAAAAGGCACAAAATCGGCGTTTTCGAGATGGATTTATGTTGCTCGCGAGATATTGTTTGCCAGATCGCAAATGCTGCGTGTTCGGGATCGCGAACTGTACAAAAATGCTTTATCGCGTGCGCAAACACGCATATTGAGAGCGCGAACATATCGAAAACTGTAAGTCCGCGTTGTCGCGCTGTGCAGAGTTACCGAAAGTACGCGAGCTGAATCCCTAGGGTTACCTACTGGCTGAAAAGCCCTATTTATTTAACACACACCCAAATACTGCTATCCCACCCCAAAAAAAACCTTTTGCAATAAAACCCAAAGCCATACACGGTGTGGAAAAATAATTCAACACAAAATGTAAATTTAAATAACGCACCAAAGATTTGAGGATGACTACCTCTGGGCGTACTGGCAGACTAGGCCACAAGCTAGGAACAGAATGGCAAAAGCAAGCACACTGCTTGGATGGCTCCACAAAATGGCCGCCACACACCCACAACAACAAGAAATGGAAGACAGTCAATGTACGCCTATGGCAAAAGCACAATGCCTGCCTTCCTAAAAAGGCCGCCACACACATGCTCAGGCCAACCAACACAATAATAACCAAAAAGTGATTACAAAGCACAGGAACAGGAAGTTGTAGTGTCTGTGGAACTTACTTACTCTCATAAAAAACTATTTTAAAAAAAATAAAAGCTTCTCCGTGCTCCAAAACTTCAGCTGAATGACAACCTGAGGAGTTTTTTTAGCAAAATGCACAAAATCAGAGTTTTCCAGATGGATTTATGTGGCTCGCGAGATATTGTTTGCCAGATTGCAAATGCTGTGTGTTCGGGCTCGCGAACTGTACAAAAATGCTTTATCGTGTGCGCGAACACGCATATTGAGAGCGCGAACATGCCGAAAACTGTAAGTCCGCGTTGTCGCGCTGTGCAGAGTTACCGAAAGTACGCAAGCTGAATCCCTAGGGTTACCTACTGGCT
Source organism: Triturus cristatus (assembly GCF_964204655.1). Taxonomy (NCBI): domain Eukaryota; kingdom Metazoa; phylum Chordata; class Amphibia; order Caudata; family Salamandridae; genus Triturus; species Triturus cristatus. Next base: position 607,522,338 of record NC_140587.1, read on the forward strand.
GAAAGGCCCTATTTATTTAACACACACCCAAAAACTGCTATCCCACCCCAAAAAAAACCTTTTGCAATAAAACCCAAAGCCATACACGGTGTGAAAAAAAAATTCAACACAAAATGTAAATTTAAATAACGCACCAAATTTTTGAGGATGACTACCTCTGGGCGTACTGGCAGACTAGGCCACAAGCTAGGAACAGAATGGCAAAAGCAAGCACACTGCTTGGATGGCTTCACAAAATGGCCGCCACACACCCACAACAACAACAAGAAATGGAAGACAGTCAATGTACGCCTATGGCAAAAGCACAATGCCTGCCTTCCTAAAATGGCCGCCACACACATGCTCAGGCCAACCACCACAATAATAACCAAAAAGTGATTACAAAGCACAGGAACAGTAAGTTGTAGTGTCTGTGGAACTTACTTACTCTCATAAAAAACTATTTTAAAAAAAATAAAAGCTTCTCCGTGCTCCAAAACTTCAGCTGAATGACAACCTGAGGAGTTTTTTTAGCAAAATGCACAAAATCAGCGTTTTCGAGATGGATTTATGTTGCTCGCGAGATATTGTTTGCCAGATCGCAAATGCTGCGTGTTCGGGATCGCGAACTGTACAAAAATGCTTTATCGCGTGAGCAAACACGCATATTGAGAGCGCGAAAATATCGAAAACTGTAAGTCCGCGTTGTCGCGCTGTGCAGAGTTACCGAAAGTACGCGAGCTGAATCCCTAGGGTTACCTACTGGCTGAAAAGCCCTATTTATTTAACACACACCCAAATACTGCTATCCCACCCCAAAAAAAACCTTTTGCAATAAAACCCAAAGCCATACACGGTGTGAAAAAATAATTCAACACAAAATGTAAATTTAAATAACGCACCAAAGATTTGAGGATGACTACCTCTGGGCATACTGGCAGACTAGGCCACAAGCTAGGAACAGAATGGCAAAAGCAAGCACACTGCTTGGGTGGCTCCACAAAATGGCCGCCACACACCCACAACAACAAGAAATGGAAGACAGTCAATGTACGCCTATGGCAAAAGCACAATGCCTGCCTTCCTAAAATGGCCGCCACACACATGCTCAGGCCAACCAACACAATAATAACCAAAAAGTGATTACAAAGGACAGGAACAGGAAGTTGTAGTGTCTGTGGAACTTACTTACTCTCATAAAAAATATTTAAAAAAAAATAAAAGCTTCTCCGTGCTTCAAAACTACAGCTGAATGACACCCTGAGGAGTTTTTTAGCAAAATGCACAAAATCAGCATTTTCGAGATGGATTTATGTTGCTCGCGAGATATTGTTTGCCAGATTGCAAATGCTGCGTGTTCGGGATCGCGAACTGTACAAAAATGCTTTATCGCGTGCGCGAACACGCATATTGAGAGCGCAAACTTGCCGAAAACTGTAAGTCCGCGTTGTCGCGCTGTGCAGAGTTACCGAAAGTACGCGAGCTGAATCCCTAGGGTTACCTACTGGCTGAAAAGCCCTATTTATTTAACACACACCCAAAAACTGCTATCCCACCCCAAAAAATACCTTTTGCAATAAAACCCAAAGCCATACACGGTGTGAAAAAAAAACTTCAACACAAAATGTAAATTTAAATAACGCACCAAAGATTTGAGGATGACTACCTCTGGGCGTACTGGCAGACTAGGCCACAAGCTAGGAACAGAATGGCAAAAGCAAGCACACTGCTTGGATGGCTCCACAAAATGGCCGCCACACACCCACAACAACAACAAGAAATGGAAGACAGTCAATGTACGCCTATGGCAAAAGCACAATGCCTGCCTTCCTAAAATGGCCGCCACACACATGCTCAGGCCAACCACCACAATAATAACCAAAAAGTGATTACAAAGCACAGGAACAGGAAGTTGTAGTGTCTGTGGAACTTACTTACTCTCATAAAAAATATTTTTAAAAAAATGAAAGCTTCTCCGTGCTCCAAAACTACAGCTGAATGACAACCTGAGGAGTTTTTTTAGCAAAATGCACAAAACCAGCGTTTTCGAGATGGATTTATTTTGCTCGCGAGATATTGTTTGCCAGATTGTAAATTCTGCGTGTTCGGGATCGCGAACTGTACAAAAATGCTTTATCGCGTGCGCGAACACGCATATTGAGAGCGCGAACATGCCGAAAACTGTAAGTCCGCGTTGTCGCGCTGTGCAGAGTTACCGAAAGTACGCGAGCCGAATCCCTAGGGTTACCTACTGGCTGAAAAGCCCTATTTATTTAACACACACCCAAAAACTGCTATCCCACCCCAAAAAAAAAACCTTTTGCAATAAAACCCAAAGCCATACACGGTGTGAAAAAATAATTGAACACAAAATGTAAATTTAAATAACGCACCAAAGATTTGAGGATTACTACCTCTGGGCGTACTGGCAGACTAGGCCACAAGCTAGGAACAGAATGGCAAAAGCAAGCACACTGCTTGGATGGCGCCACAAAATGGCCGCCACACACCCACAACAACAACAAGAAATGGAAGACAGTCAATGTACGCCTATGGCAAAAGCACAATGCCTGCCTTCCTAAAATGGCCGCCACACACATGCTCAGGCCAACCACCACAATAATAACCAAAAAGTGAATACAAAGTACAGGAACAGAAAGTTGTAGTGTCTGTGGAACTTACTTACTCTCATAAAAACTATTTAAAAAAAAATAAAAGCTTCTCCGTGCTCCAAAACTACAGCTGAATGACAACCTGAGGAGTTTTTTAGCAAAAGGCACAAAATCGGCGTTTTCGAGATGGATTTATGTTGCTCGCGAGATATTGTTTGCCAGATCGCAAATGCTGCGTGTTCGGGATCGCGAACTGTACAAAAATGCTTTATCGCGTGCGCAAACACGCATATTGAGAGCGCGAACATATCGAAAACTGTAAGTCTGCGTTGTCGCGCTGTGCAGAGTTACCGAAAGTACGCGAGCTGAATCCCTAGGGTTACCTACTGGCTGAAAAGCCCTATTTATTTAACACACACCCAAATACTGCTATCCCACCCCAAAAAAAACCTTTTGCAATAAAACCCGAAGCCATACACGGTGTGAAAAAATAATTCAACACAAAATGTAAATTTAAATAACGCACCAAAGATTTGAGGATGACTACCTCTGGGCGTACTGGCAGACTAGGCCACAAGCTAGGAACAGAATGGCAAAAGCAAGCACACTGCTTGGATGGCTCCACAAAATTGCCACCACACACCCACAACAACAACAAGAAATGGAAGACAGTCAATGTACGCCTATGGCAAAAGCACAATGCCTGCCTTCCTAAAATGGCCGCCACACACATGCTCAGGCCAACCACCACAATAATAACCAAAAAGTGATTACAATGGACAGGAACAGGAAGTTTTAGTGTCTGTGGAACTTACTTACTCTCATAAAAAATATTTTAAAAAAAATAAAAGCTTCTCCGTGCTCCAAAACTACAGCTGAATGACAACCTGAGGAGTTTTTTTAGCAAAAGGCACAAAATCAGCGTTTTCGAGATGGATTTATGTTGCTCACGAGATATTGTTTGCCAGATTGCAAATGCTGCTTGTTCGGGATCGCGAACTGTACAAAAATGCTTTATCGCGTGCACGAACATGCATATTGAGAGCGCGAACATGCCGAAAACTGTAAGTCCGCGTTGTCGCGCTCTGCAGAGTTACCGAAAGTACGCGAGCTGAATCCCTAGGGATACCTACTGGCTGAAAAGCCCTATTTATATAACACACACCCCTAAAACTGCTATCCCACCCCAAAAAAAACCTTTTGCAATAAAACCCAAAGCCATACACGGTGTGCAAAAATAATTCAACACAAAATGTAAATTTAAATAACGCACCAAAGATTTGAGGATGACTACCTCTGGGCGTACTGGCAGACTAGGCCACAAGCTAGGAACAGAATGGCAAAAGCAAGCACACTGCTTGGATGGCTCCACAAAATGGCCGCCACACACCCACAACAACAACAAGAAATGGAAGACAGTCAATGTACGCCTATGGCAAAAGCACAATGCCTGCCTTCCTAAAATGGCCGCCACACACATGCTCAGGCCAACCACCACAATAATAACCAAAAAGTGATTACAAAGGACAGGAACAGGAAGTTGTAGTGTCTGTGGAACTTACTTACTCTCATAAAAAATATTTTTAAAAAAATAAAAGCTTCTCCGTGCTCCAAAACTACAGCTGAATGACAACCTGAGGAGTTTATTCAGCAAAATGCACAAAATCAGCGTTTTCGAGATGGATTTATGTTGCTCCCGAGATATTGTTTGCCAGATTGCAAATCCTGCGTGTTCGGGATCGCGAACTGTACAAAAATCGCGTGCGCGAACACGCATATTGAGAGCGCGAACATGCCGAAAACTGTAAGTCCGCGTTGTCGCGCTGTGCAGAGTTACCGAAAGTACGTGAGCTGAATCCCTAGGGTTACCTACTGGCTGAAAAGCCCTATTTATTTAACACACACCCAAAAACTGCTATCCCACCCCAAAAAAAACCTTTTGCAATAAAACCCAAAGCCATACACGGTGTGAAAAAAAAACTTCAACACAAAATGTAAATTTAAATAACGCACCAAAGATTTGAGGATGACTACCTCTCGGCGTACTGGCAGACTAGGCCACAAGCTAGGAACAGAATGGCAAAAGCAAGCACACTGCTTGGATGGCTCCACAAAATGGCCGCCACACACCCACAACAACAACAAGAAATGGAAGACAGTCAATGTACGCCTATGGCAAAAGCACAATGCCTGCCTTCCTAAAATGGCCGCCACACACATGCTCAGGCCAACCACCACAATAATAACCAAAAAGTGAATACAAAGTACAGGAACAGAAAGTTGTAGTGTCTGTGGAACTTACTTACTCTCATGAAAACTATTTAAAAAAAAATAAAAGCTTCTCCGTGCTCCAAAACTACAGCTGAATGACAACCTGAGGAGTTTTTTAGCAAAAGGCACAAAATCGGCGTTTTCGAGATGGATTTATGTTGCTCGCGAGATATTGTTTGCCAGATCGCAAATGCTGCGTGTTCGGGATCGCGAACTGTACAAAAATGCTTTATCGCGTGCGCAAACACGCATATTGAGAGCGCGAACATATCGAAAACTGTAAGTCCGCGTTGTCGCGCTGTGCAGAGTTACCGAAAGTACGCGAGCTGAATCCCTAGGGTTACCTACTGGCTGAAAAGCCCTATTTATTTAACACACACCCAAATACTGCTATCCCACCCCAAAAAAAACCTTTTGCAATAAAACCCGAAGCCATACACGGTGTGAAAAAATAATTCAACACAAAATGTAAATTTAAATAACGCACCAAAGATTTGAGGATGACTACCTCTGGGCGTACTGGCAGACTAGGCCACAAGCTAGGAACAGAATGGCAAAAGCAAGCACACTGCTTGGATGGCTCCACAAAATGGCCGCCACACACCCACAACAACAACAAGAAATGGAAGACAGTCAATGTACGCCTATGGCAAAAGCACAATGCCTGCCTTCCTAAAATGGCCGCCACACACATGCTCAGGCCAACCACCACAATAATAACCAAAAAGTGAATACAAAGTACAGGAACATAAAGTTGTTGTGTCTGTGGAACTTACTTACTCTCATAAAAACTATTTCAAAAAAAATAAAAGCTTCTCCGTGCTCCAAAACTACAGCTGAATGGCACCCTGAGGAGTTTTTTAGCAAAATGCACAAAATCAGCGTTTTCGAGATGGATTTATGTTGCTCGCGAGATATTGTCTGCCAGATTGCAAATGCTGCGTGTTCGGGATCGCGAACTGTACAAAAATGCTTTATCGCGTGCGCGAACACGCATATTGAGAGCGCGAACATGCCGAAAACTGTAAGTCCGCGTTGTCGCGCTGTGCAGAGTTACCGAAAGTACGCGAGCTGAATCCCTAGGGTTACCTACTGGCTGAAAAGCCCTATTTATTTAACACACACCCAAAAACTGCTATCCCACCCCAAAAAAAACCTTTTGCAATAAAACCCAAAGCCATACACGGTGTGAAAAAAAAACTTCAACACAAAATGTAAATTTAAATAACGCACCAAAGATTTGAGGATGACTACCTCTGGGCGTACTGGCAGACTAGGCCACAAGCTAGGAACAGAATGGCAAAAGCAAGCACACTGCTTGGATGGCTCCACAAAATTGCCACCACACACCCACAACAACAACAAGAAATGGAAGACAGTCAATGTACGCCTATGGCAAAAGCACAATGCCTGCCTTCCTAAAATGGCCGCCACACACATGCTCAGGCCAACCACCACAATAATAACCAAAAAGTGAATACAAAGTACAGGAACAGAAAGTTGTAGTGTCTGTGGAACTTACTTACTCTCATAAAAAATATTAAAAAATAAATAAAAGCTTCTCCGTGCTCCAAAACTACAGCTGAATGACAACCTGAGGAGTTTTTTAGCAAAAGGCACAAAATCGGCGTTTTCGAGATGGATTTATGTTGCTCGCGAGATATTGTTTGCCAGATCGCAAATGCTGCGTGTTCGGGATCGCGAACTGTACAAAAATGCTTTATCGCGTGCGCAAACACGCATATTGAGAGCGCGAACATATCGAAAACTGTAAGTCCGCGTTGTCGCGCTGTGCAGAGTTACCGAAAGTACGCGAGCTGAATCCCTAGGGTTACCTACTGGCTGAAAAGCCCTATTTATTTAACACACATCTAAATACTGCTATCCCACCCCAAAAAAAACCTTTTGCAATAAAACCCGAAGCCATACACGGTGTGAAAAAATAATTCAACACAAAATGTAAATTTAAATAACGCACCAAAGATTTGAGGATGACTACCTCTGGGCGTACTGGCAGACTAGGCCACAAGCTAGGAACAGAATGGCAAAAGCAAGCACACTGCTTGGATGGCTCCACAAAATGGCCGCCACACACCCACAACAACAACAAGAAATGGAAGACAGTCAATGTACGCCTATGGCAAAAGCACAATGCCTGCCTTCCTAAAATGGCCGCCACACACATGCTCAGGCCAACCACCACAATAATAACCAAAAAGTGAATACAAAGTACAGGAACAGAAAGTTGTTGTGTCTGTGGAACTTACTTACTCTCATAAAAACTATTTAAAAAAAAATAAAAGCTTCTCCGTGCTCCAAAACTACAGCTGAATGACAACCTGAGGAGTTTTTTAGCAAAAGGCACAAAATCGGCGTTTTCGAGATGGATTTATGTTGCTCGCGAGATATTGTTTGCCAGATCGCAAATGCTGCGTGTTCGGGATCGCGAACTGTACAAAAATGCTTTATCGCGTGCGCAAACACGCATATTGAGAGCGCGAACATATCGAAAACTGTAAGTCTGCGTTGTCGCGCTGTGCAGAGTTACCGAAAGTACGCGAGCTGAATCCCTAGGGTTACCTACTGGCTGAAAAGCCCTATTTATTTAACACACACCCAAATACTGCTATCCCACCCCAAAAAAAACCTTTTGCAATAAAACCCGAAGCCATACACGGTGTGAAAAAATAATTCAACACAAAATGTAAATTTAAATAACGCACCAAAGATTTGAGGATGACTACCTCTGGGCGTACTGGCAGACTAGGCCACAAGCTAGGAACAGAATGGCAAAAGCAAGCACACTGCTTGGATGGCTCCACAAAATTGCCACCACACACCCACAACAACAACAAGAAATGGAAGACAGTCAATGTACGCCTATGGCAAAAGCACAATGCCTGCCTTCCTAAAATGGCCGCCACACACATGCTCAGGCCAACCACCACAATAATAACCAAAAAGTGATTACAATGGACAGGAACAGGAAGTTTTAGTGTCTGTGGAACTTACTTACTCTCATAAAAAATATTTTAAAAAAAATAAAAGCTTCTCCGTGCTCCAAAACTACAGCTGAATGACAACCTGAGGAGTTTTTTTAGCAAAAGGCACAAAATCAGCGTTTTCGAGATGGATTTATGTTGCTCACGAGATATTGTTTGCCAGATTGCAAATGCTGCGTGTTCGGGATCGCGAACTGTACAAAAATGCTTTATCGCGTGCACGAACATGCATATTGAGAGCGCGAACATGCCGAAAACTGTAAGTCCGCGTTGTCGCGCTCTGCAGAGTTACCGAAAGTACGCGAGCTGAATCCCTAGGGATACCTACTGGCTGAAAAGCCCTATTTATATAACACACACCCCTAAAACTGCTATCCCACCCCAAAAAAAACCTTTTGCAATAAAACCCAAAGCCATACACGGTGTGCAAAAATAATTCAACACAAAATGTAAATTTAAATAACGCACCAAAGATTTGAGGATGACTACCTCTGGGCGTACTGGCAGACTAGGCCACAAGCTAGGAACAGAATGGCAAAAGCAAGCACACTGCTTGGATGGCTCCACAAAATGGCCGCCACACACCCACAACAACAACAAGAAATGGAAGACAGTCAATGTACGCCTATGGCAAAAGCACAATGCCTGCCTTCCTAAAATGGCCGCCACACACATGCTCAGGCCAACCACCACAATAATAACCAAAAAGTGATTACAAAGGACAGGAACAGGAAGTTGTAGTGTCTGTGTAACTTACTTACTCTCATAAAAAATATTTTTAAAAAAATAAAAGCTTCTCCGTGCTCCAAAACTACAGCTGAATGACAACCTGAGGAGTTTATTCAGCAAAATGCACAAAATCAGCGTTTTCGAGATGGATTTATGTTGCTCCCGAGATATTGTTTGCCAGATTGCAAATCCTGCGTGTTCGGGATCGCGAACTGTACAAAAATCGCGTGCGCGAACACGCATATTGAGAGCGCGAACATGCCGAAAACTGTAAGTCCGCGTTGTCGCGCTGTGCAGAGTTACCGAAAGTACGTGAGCTGAATCCCTAGGGTTACCTACTGGCTGAAAAGCCCTATTTATTTAACACACACCCAAAAACTGCTATCCCACCCCAAAAAAAACCTTTTGCAATAAAACCCAAAGCCATACACGGTGTGAAAAAAAAACTTCAACACAAAATGTAAATTTAAATAACGCACCAAAGATTTGAGGATGACTACCTCTCGGCGTACTGGCAGACTAGGCCACAAGCTAGGAACAGAATGGCAAAAGCAAGCACACTGCTTGGATGGCTCCACAAAATGGCCGCCACACACCCACAACAACAACAAGAAATGGAAGACAGTCAATGTACGCCTATGGCAAAAGCACAATGCCTGCCTTCCTAAAATGGCCGCCACACACATGCTCAGGCCAACCACCACAATAATAACCAAAAAGTGAATACAAAGTACAGGAACAGAAAGTTGTAGTGTCTGTGGAACTTACTTACTCTCATGAAAACTATTTAAAAAAAATAAAAGCTTCTCCGTGCTCCAAAACTACAGCTGAATGACAACCTGAGGAGTTTTTTAGCAAAAGGCACAAAATCGGCGTTTTCGAGATGGATTTATGTTGCTCGCGAGATATTGTTTGCCAGATCGCAAATGCTGCGTGTTCGGGATCGCGAACTGTACAAAAATGCTTTATCGCGTGCGCAAACACGCATATTGAGAGCGCGAACATATCGAAAACTGTAAGTCCGCGTTGTCGCGCTGTGCAGAGTTACCGAAAGTACGCGAGCTGAATCCCTAGGGTTACCTACTGGCTGAAAAGCCCTATTTATTTAACACACACCCAAATACTGCTATCCCACCCCAAAAAAAACCTTTTGCAATAAAACCCGAAGCCATACACGGTGTGAAAAAATAATTCAACACAAAATGTAAATTTAAATAACGCACCAAAGATTTGAGGATGACTACCTCTGGGCGTACTGGCAGACTAGGCCACAAGCTAGGAACAGAATGGCAAAAGCAAGCACACTGCTTGGATGGCTCCACAAAATGGCCGCCACACACCCACAACAACAACAAGAAATGGAAGACAGTCAATGTACGCCTATGGCAAAAGCACAATGCCTGCCTTCCTAAAATGGCCGCCACACACATGCTCAGGCCAACCACCACAATAATAACCAAAAAGTGAATACAAAGTACAGGAACAGAAAGTTGTTGTGTCTGTGGAACTTACTTACTCTCATAAAAACTATTTCAAAAAAAATAAAAGCTTCTCCGTGCTCCAAAACTACAGCTGAATGGCACCCTGAGGAGTTTTTTAGCAAAATGCACAAAATCAGCGTTTTCGAGATGGATTTATGTTGCTCGCGAGATATTGTCTGCCAGATTGCAAATGCTGCGTGTTCGGGATCGTGAACTGTACAAAAATGCTTTATCGCGTGCGCGAACACGCATATTGAGAGCGCGAACATGCCGAAAACTGTAAGTCCGCGTTGTCGCGCTGTGCAGAGTTACCGAAAGTACGCGAGCTGAATCCCTAGGGTTACCTACTGGCTGAAAAGCCCTATTTATTTAACACACACCCAAAAACTGCTATCCCACCCCAAAAAAAACCTTTTGCAATAAAACCCAAAGCCATACACGGTGTGAAAAAAAAACTTCAACACAAAATGTAAATTTAAATAACGCACCAAAGATTTGAGGATGACTACCTCTGGGCGTACTGGCAGACTAGGCCACAAGCTAGGAACAGAATGGCAAAAGCAAGCACACTGCTTGGATGGCTCCACAAAATTGCCACCACACACCCACAACAACAACAAGAAATGGAAGACAGTCAATGTACGCCTATGGCAAAAGCACAATGCCTGCCTTCCTAAAATGGCCGCCACACACATGCTCAGGCCAACCACCACAATAATAACCAAAAAGTGAATACAAAGTACAGGAACAGAAAGTTGTAGTGTCTGTGGAACTTACTTACTCTCATAAAAAATATTAAAAAATAAATAAAAGCTTCTCCGTGCTCCAAAACTACAGCTGAATGACAACCTGAGGAGTTTTTTAGCAAAAGGCACAAAATCGGCGTTTTCGAGATGGATTTATGTTGCTCGCGAGATATTGTTTGCCAGATCGCAAATGCTGCGTGTTCGGGATCGCGAACTGTACAAAAATGCTTTATCGCGTGCGCAAACACGCATATTGAGAGCGCGAACATATCGAAAACTGTAAGTCCGCGTTGTCGCGCTGTGCAGAGTTACCGAAAGTACGCGAGCTGAATCCCTAGGGTTACCTACTGGCTGAAAAGCCCTATTTATTTAACACACATCCAAATACTGCTATCCCACCCCAAAAAAAACCTTTTGCAATAAAACCCGAAGCCATACACGGTGTGAAAAAATAATTCAACACAAAATGTAAATTTAAATAACGCACCAAAGATTTGAGGATGACTACCTCTGGGCGTACTGGCAGACTAGGCCACAAGCTAGGAACAGAATGGCAAAAGCAAGCACACTGCTTGGATGGCTCCACAAAATGGCCGCCACACACCCACAACAACAACAAGAAATGGAAGACAGTCAATGTACGCCTATGGCAAAAGCACAATGCCTGCCTTCCTAAAATGGCCGCCACACACATGCTCAGGCCAACCACCACAATAATAACCAAAAAGTGAATACAAAGTACAGGAACAGAAAGTTGTTGTGTCTGTGGAACTTACTTACTCTCATAAAAACTATTTCAAAAAAAATAAAAGCTTCTCCGTGCTCCAAAACATCACAGCTGAATGACACCCTGAGGAGTTTTTTAGCAAAATGCACAAAATCAGCGTTTTTGAGATGGATTTATGTTGCTCGCGAGATATTGTCTGCCAGATTGCAAATGCTGCGTGTTCGGGATCGCGAACTGTACAAAAATGCTTTATCGCGTGCGCGAACACGCATATTGAGAGCGCGAACATGCCGAAAACTGTAAGTCCGCGTTGTCGCGCTGTGCAGAGTTACCGAAAGTACGCGAGCTGAATCCCTAGGGTTACCTACTGGCTGAAAAGCCCTATTTATTTAACACACACCCAAAAACTGCTATCCCACCCCAAAAAAAACCTTTTGCAATAAAACCCAAAGCCATACACGGTGTGAAAAAAAAACTTCAACACAAAATGTAAATTTAAATAACGCACCAAAGATTTGAGGATGACTACCTCTGGGCGTACTGGCAGACTAGGCCACAAGCTAGGAACAGAATGGCAAAATCAAGCACACTGCTTGGATGGCTCCACAAAATTGCCACCACACACCCACAACAACAACAAGAAATGGAAGACAGTCAATGTACGCCTATGGCAAAAGCACAATGCCTGCCTTCCTAAAATGGCCGCCACACACATGCTCAGGCCAACCACCACAATAATAACCAAAAAGTGATTACAATGGACAGGAACAGGAAGTTGTAGTGTCTGTGGAACTTACTTACTCTCATAAAAAATATTTTAAAAAAAATAAAAGCTTCTCCGTGCTCCAAAACTACAGCTGAATGACAACCTGAGGAGTTTTTTTAGCAAAAGGCACAAAATCAGCGTTTTCGAGATGGATTTATGTTGCTCGCGAGATATTGTTTGCCAGATTGCAAATGCTGCGTGTTCGGGATCGCCAACTGTACAAAAATGCTTTATCGCGTGCGCGAACACGCATATTGAGAGCGCGAACATGCCGAAAACTGTAAGTCCGCGTTGTCGCGCTGTGCAGAGTTACCGAAAGTACGCGAGCTGAATCCCTAGGGTTACCTACTGGCTGAAAAGCCCTATTTATTTAACACACACCCAAAAACTGCTATCCCACCCCAAAAAATACCTTTTGCAATAAAACCCAAAGCCATACACGGTGTGAAAAAAATCTTCAACACAAAATGTAAATTTAAATAACGCACCAAAGATTTGAGGATGACTACCTCTGGGCGTACTGGCAGACTAGGCCACAAGCTAGGAACAGAATGGCAAAAGCAAGCACACTGCTTGGATGGCTCCACAAAATGGCCGCCACACACCCACAACAACAACAAGAAATGGAAGACAGTCAATGTACGCCTATGGCAAAAGCACAATGCCTGCCTTCCTAAAATGGCCGCCACACACATGCTCAGGCCAACCACCACAATAATAACCAAAAAGTGATTACAAAGCACAGGAACAGGAAGTTGTAGTGTCTGTGGAACTTACTTACTCTCATAAAAAATATTTTAAAAAAAATAAAAGCTTCTCCGTGCTCCAAAACTACAGCTGAATGACAACCTGAGGAGTTTTTTTAGCAAAATGCACAAAACCAGCGTTTTCGAGATGGATTTATTTTGCTCGCGAGATATTGTTTGCCAGATTGTAAATGCTGCGTGTTCGGGATCGCGAACTGTACAAAAATGCTTTATCGCGTGCGCGAACACGCATATTGAGAGCGCGAACATGCCGAAAACTGTAAGTCCGCGTTGTCGCGCTGTGCAGAGTTACCGAAAGTACGCGAGCTGAATCCCTAGGGTTACCTACTGGCTGAAAAGCGCTATTTATTTAACACACACCCAAAAACTGCTATCCCACCCCAAAAAAAAAACCTTTTGCAATAAAACCCAAAGCCATACACGGTGTGAAATAATAATTGAACACAAAATGTAAATTTAAATAACGCACCAAAGATTTGAGGATTACTACCTCTGGGCGTACTGGCAGACTAGGCCACAAGCTAGGAACAGAATGGCAAAAGCAAGCACACTGCTTGGATGGCTCCACAAAATGGCCGCCACACACCCACAACAACAACAAGAAATGGAAGACAGTCAATGTACGCCTATGGCAAAAGCACAATGCCTGCCTTCCTAAAATGGCCGCCACACACATGCTCAGGCCAACCACCACAATAATAACCAAAAAGTGAATACAAAGTACAGGAACAGAAAGTTGTTGTGTCTGTGGAACTTACTTACTCTCATAAAAACTATTTCAAAAAAAATAAATGCTTCTCCGTGCTCCAAAACTACAGCTGAATGACAACCTGAGGAGTTTTTTAGCAAAAGGCACAAAATCGGCGTTTTCGAGATGGATTTATGTTGCTCGCGAGATATTGTTTGCCAGATCGCAAATGCTGCGTGTTCGGGATCGCGAACTGTACAAAAATGCTTTATCGCATGCGTGAACATGCATATTGAGAGCGCGAACATGCCGAAAACTGTAAGTCCGCGTTGTCGCGCTCTGCAGAGTTACCGAAAGTACGCGAGCTGAATCCCTAGGGTTACCTACTGGCTGAAAAGCCCTATTTATTTAACACACACCCAAAAACTGCTATCCCACCCCAAAAAAAACCTTTTGCAATAAAACCCAAAGCCATACACGGTGTGAAAAAATAATTCAACACAAAATGTAAATTTAAATAACGCACCAAAGATTTGAGGATGACTACCTCTGGGCGTACTGGCAGACTAGGCCACAAGCTAGGAACAGAATGGCAAAAGCAAGCACACTGCTTGGATGGCTCCACAAAATGGCCGCCACACACCCACAACAACAACAAGAAATGGAAGACAGTCAATGTACGCCTATGGCAAAAGCACAATGCCTGCCTTCCTAAAATGGCCGCCACACACATGCTCAGGCCAACCACCACAATAATAACCAAAAAGTGATTACAAAGGACAGGAACAGGAAGTTGTAGTGTCTGTGGAACTTACTTACTCTCATAAAAAATATTTTTAAAAAAATAAAAGCTTCTCCGTGCTCCAAAACTACAGCTGAATGACAACCTGAGGAGTTTATTTAGCAAAATGCACAAAATCAGCGTTTTCGAGATGGATTTATGTTGCTCCCGAGATATTGTTTGCCAGATTGCAAATCCTGCGTGTTCGGGATCGCGAACTGTACAAAAATGCTTTATCGCGTGCGCGAACACGCATATTGAGAGCGCGAACATGCCGAAAACTGTAAGTCCGCGTTGTCGCGCTGTGCAGAGTTACCGAAAGTACGTGAGCTGAATCCCTAGGGTTACCTACTGGCTGAAAAGCCCTATTTATTTAACACACACCCAAAAACTGCTATCCCACCCCAAAAAAAACCTTTTGCAATAAAACCCAAAGCCATACACGGTGTGAAAAAAAAACTTCAACACAAAATGTAAATTTAAATAACGCACCAAAGATTTGAGGATGACTACCTCTCGGCGTACTGGCAGACTAGGCCACAAGCTAGGAACAGAATGGCAAAAGCAAGCACACTGCTTGGATGGCTCCACAAAATGGCCGCCACACACCCACAACAACAACAAGAAATGGAAGACAGTCAATGTACGCCTATGGCAAAAGCACAATGCCTGCCTTCCTAAAATGGCCGCCACACACATGCTCAGGCCAACCACCACAATAATAACCAAAAAGTGAATACAAAGTACAGGAACAGAAAGTTGTAGTGTCTGTGGAACTTACTTACTCTCATGAAAACTATTTAAAAAAAAATAAAAGCTTCTCCGTGCTCCAAAACTACAGCTGAATGACAACCTGAGGAGTTTTTTAGCAAAAGGCACAAAATCGGCGTTTTCGAGATGGATTTATGTTGCTCGCGAGATATTGTTTGCCAGATCGCAAATGCTGCGTGTTCGGGATCGCGAACTGTACAAAAATGCTTTATCGCGTGCGCAAACACGCATATTGAGAGCGCGAACATATCGAAAACTGTAAGTCCGCGTTGTCGCGCTGTGCAGAGTTACCGAAAGTACGCGAGCTGAATCCCTAGGGTTACCTACTGGCTGAAAAGCCCTATTTATTTAACACACACCCAAATACTGCTATCCCACCCCAAAAAAAACCTTTTGCAATAAAACCCGAAGCCATACACGGTGTGAAAAAATAATTCAACACAAAATGTAAATTTAAATAACGCACCAAAGATTTGAGGATGACTACCTCTGGGCGTACTGGCAGACTAGGCCACAAGCTAGGAACAGAATGGCAAAAGCAAGCACACTGTTTGGATGGCTCCACAAAATGGCCGCCACACACCCACAACAACAACAAGAAATGGAAGACAGTCAATGTACGCCTATGGCAAAAGCACAATGCCTGCCTTCCTAAAATGGCCGCCACACACATGCTCAGGCCAACCACCACAATAATAACCAAAAAGTGAATACAAAGTACAGGAACAGAAAGTTGTTGTGTCTGTGGAACTTACTTACTCTCATAAAAACTATTTCAAAAAAAATAAAAGCTTCTCCGTGCTCCAAAACTACAGCTGAATGACAACCTGAGGAGTTTTTTAGCAAAAGGCACAAAATCGGCGTTTTCGAGATGGATTTATGTTGCTCGCGAGATATTGTTTGCCAGATCGCAAATGCTGCGTGTTCGGGATCGCGAACTGTACAAAAATGCTTTATCGCATGCGTGAACATGCATATTGAGAGCGCGAACATGCCGAAAACTGTAAGTCCGCGTTGTCGCGCTGTGCAGAGTTACTGAAAGTACGCGAGCTGAATCCCTAGGGTTACCTACTGGCTGAAAAGCCCTATTTATTTAACACACACCCACAAACTGCTATCCCACCCCAAATAAAACCTTTTGCAATAAAACCCAAAGCCATACACGGTGTGAAAAAATAATTCAACACAAAATGTAAATTTAAATAACGCACCAAAGATTTGATGATGACTACCTCTGGGCGTACTGGCAGACTAGGCCACAAGCTAGGAACAGAATGGCAAAAGCAAGCACACTGCTTGGATGGCTCCACAAAATGGCCACCGCACACCCACAACAACAACAAGAAATGGAAGACAGTCAATGTACGCCTATGGAAAAAGCACAATGCCTGCCTTCCTAAAATGGCCGCCACACACATGCTCAGGCCAACCACCACAATAATAACCAAAAAGTGATTACAAAGCACAGGAACAGGAAGTTGTAGTGTCTGTGGAACTTACTTACTCTCATAAGAAACTATTTTAAAAAAAATAAAAGCTTCTCCGTGCTCCAAAACTTCAGCTGAATGACAACCTGAGGAGTTTTTTTAGCAAAATGCACAAAATCAGAGTTTTCCAGATGGATTTATGTTGCTCGCGAGATATTGTTTGCCAGATTGCAAATGCTGTGTGTTCGGGCTCGCGAACTGTACAAAAATGCTTTATCGCGTGCGCGAACACGCATATTGAGAGCGCGAACATGCCGAAAACTGTAAGTCCGCGTTGTCGCGCTGTGCAGAGTTACCGAAAGTACGCAAGCTGAATCCCTAGGGTTACCTACTGGCTGAAAGGCCCTATTTATTTAACACACACCCAAAAACTGCTATCACACCCCAAAATAAACCTTTTGCAATAAAACCCAAAGCCATACACGGTGTGAAAAAAAAATTCAACACAAAATGTAAATTTAAATAACGCACCAAAGATTTGAGGATGACTACCTCTGGGCGTACTGGCAGACTAGGCCACAAGCTAGGAACAGAATGGCAAAAGCAAGCACACTGCTTGGATGGCTTTACAAAATGGCCGCCACACACCCACAACAACAACAAGAAATGGAAGACAGTCAATGTACGCCTATGGCAAAAGCACAATGCCTGCCTTCCTAAAATGGCCGCCACACACATGCTCAGGCCAACCACCACAATAATAACCAAAATGTGATTACAAAGGACAGGAACAGGAAGTTGTAGTGTCTGTGGAACTTACTTACTCTCATAAAAAATATTTAAAAAAAAATAAAAGCTTCTCCGTACTCCAAAACTACAGCTGAATGACACCCTGAGGAGTTTTTTAGCAAAATGCACAAAATCAGCGTTTTCGAGATGGATTTATGTTGCTCGCGAGATATTGTCTGCCAGATTGCAAATGCTGCGTGTTCGGGATCGCGAACTGTACAAAAATGCTTTATCGTGTGCGCGAACACGCATATTGAGAGCGCGAACATGCCGAAAACTGTAAGTCCGCGTTGTCGCGCTGTGCAGAGTTACCGAAAGTACGCGAGCTGAATCCCTAGGGCTACCTACTGGCTGAAAAGCCCTATTTATTTAACACACACCCAAAAACTGCTATCCCACCCCAAAAAAAACCTTTTGCAATAAAACCCAAAGCCATACACGGTGTGCAAAAATAATTCAACACAAAATGTAAATTTAAATAACGCACCAAAGATTTGAGGATGACTACCTCTGGGCGTACTGGCAGACTAGGCCACAAGCTAGGAACAGAATGGCAAAAGCAAGCACACTGCTTGGATGGCTCCACAAAATTGCCACCACACACCCACAACAACAACAAGAAATGGAAGACAGTCAATGTACGCCTATGGCAAAAGCACAATGCCTGCCTTCCTAAAATGGCCGCCACACACATGCTCAGGCCAACCACCACAATAATAACCAAAAAGTGATTACAATGGACAGGAACAGGAAGTTGTAGTGTCTGTGGAACTTACTTACTCTAATAAAAAATATTTAAAAAAAAATAAAAGCTTCTCCGTGCTCCAAAACTACAGCTGAATGACAACCTGAGGAGTTTTTTTAGCAAAAGGCACAAAATCAGCGTTTTCGAGATGGATTTATGTTGCTCGCGAGATATTGTTTGCCAGATTGCAAATGCTGCGTGTTCGGGATCGCGAACTGTACAAAAATGCTTTATCGCGTGCACGAACATGCATATTGAGAGCGCGAACATGCCGAAAACTGTAAGTCCGCGTTGTCGCGCTGTGCAGAGTTACCGAAAGTACGCGAGCTGAATCCCTAGGGTTACCTACTGGCTGAAAAGCCCTATTTATTTAACACACACCCCTAAAACTGCTATCCCACCCCAAAAAAAACCTTTTGCAATAAAACCCAAAGGCATACACGGTGTGCAAAAATAATTCAACACAAAATGTAAATTTAAATAACGCACCAAAGATTTGAGGATGACTACCTCTGGGCGTACTGGCAGACTAGGCCACAAGCTAGGAACAGAATGGCAAAAGCAAGCACACTGCTTGGATGGCTCCACAAAATGGCAGCCACACACCCACAACAACAACAAGAAATGGAAGACAGTCAATGTACGCCTATGGCAAAAGCATAATGTCTGCCTTCCTAAAATGGCCGCCACACACATGCTCAGGCCAACCACCACAATAATAACCAAAAAGTGATTGCAAAGGACAGGAACAGGAAGTTGTAGTGTCTGTGGAACTTACTTACTCTCATAAAAAATATTTAAAAAAAAATAAAAGCTTCTCCGTGCTCCAAAACTACAGCTGAATGACAACCTAAAGAGTTTATTTAGCAAAATGCACAAAATCAGCGTTTTCGAGATGGATTTATGTTGCTCGCGAGATATTGTTTGCCAGATTGCAAATCCTGCTTGTTCGGGATCGCGAACTGTACAAAAATGCTTTATCGCGTGCGCGAACACGCATATTGAGAGCGCGAACATGCCGAAAACTGTAAGTCCGCGTTGTCGCGCTCTGCAGAGTTACCGAAAGTACGCGAGCTGAATCCCTAGGGTTACCTACTGGCTGAAAAGCCCTATTTATATAACACACACCCCTAAAACTGCTATCCCACCCCAAAAAAAACCTTTTGCAATAAAACCCAAAGCCATACACGGTGTGCAAAAATAATTCAACACAAAATGTAAATTTAAATAACGCACCAAAGATTTGAGGATGACTACCTCTCGGCATACTGGCAGACTAGGCCACAAGCTAGGAACAGAATGGCAAAAGCAAGCACACTGCTTGGATGGCTCCACAAAATGGCCGCCACACACCCACAACAACAACAAGAAATGGAAGACAGTCAATGTACGCCTATGGCAAAAGCACAATGCCTGCCTTCCTAAAATGGCCGCCACACACATGCTCAGGCCAACCACCACAATAATAACCAAAAAGTGAATACAAAGTACAGGAACAGAAAGTTGTAGTGTCTGTGGAACTTACTTACTCTCATAAAAACTATTTAAAAAAAAATAAAAGCTTCTCCGTGCTCCAAAACTACAGCTGAATGACAACCTGAGGAGTTTTTTAGCAAAAGGCACAAAATCGGCGTTTTCGAGATGGATTTATGTTGCTCGCGAGATATTGTTTGCCAGATCGCAAATGCTGCGTGTTCGGGATCGCGAACTGTACAAAAATGCTTTATCGCGTGCACGAACATGCATATTGAGAGCGCGAACATGCCGAAAACTGTAAGTCCGCGTTGTCGCGCTCTGCAGAGTTACCGAAAGTACGCGAGCTGAATCCCTAGGGTTACCTACTGGCTGAAAAGCCCTATTTATATAACACACACCCCTAAAACTGCTATCCCACCCCAAAAAAAACCTTTTGCAATAAAACCCAAAGCCATACACGGTGTGCAAAAATAATTCAACACAAAATGTAAATTTAAATAACGCACCAAAGATTTGAGGATGACTACCTCTGGGCGTACTGGCAGACTAGGCCACAAGCTAGGAACAGAATGGCAAAAGCAAGCACACTGCTTGGATGGCTCCACAAAATGGCCGCCACACACCCACAACAACAACAAGAAATGGAAGACAGTCAATGTACGCCTATGGCAAAAGCACAATGCCTGCCTTCCTAAAATGGCCGCCACACACATGCTCAGGCCAACCACCACAATAATAACCAAAAAGTGAATACAAAGTACAGGAACAGAAAGTTGTAGTGTCTGTGGAACTTACTTACTCTCATGAAAACTATTTAAAAAAAAATAAAAGCTTCTCCGTGCTCCAAAACTACAGCTGAATGACAACCTGAGGAGTTTTTTAGCAAAAGGCACAAAATCGGCGTTTTCGAGATGGATTTATGTTGCTCGCGAGATATTGTTTGCCAGATCGCAAATGCTGCGTGTTCGGGATCGCGAACTGTACAAAAATGCTTTATCGCGTGCGCAAACACGCATATTGAGAGCGCGAACATATCGAAAACTGTAAGTCCGCGTTGTCGCGCTGTGCAGAGTTACCGAAAGTACGCGAGCTGAATCCCTAGGGTTACCTACTGGCTGAAAAGCCCTATTTATTTAACACACACCCAAAAACTGCTATCCCACCCCAAATAAAACCTTTTGCAATAAAACCCAAAGCCATACACGGTGTGAAAAAATAATTCAACACAAAATGTAAATTTAAATAACGCACCAAATTTTTGAGGATGACTACCTCTGGGCGTACTGGCAGACTAGGCCACAAGCTAGGAACAGAATGGCAAAAGCAAGCACACTGCTTGGATGGCTCCACAAAATGGCCGCCACACACCCACAACAACAACAAGAAATGGAAGACAGTCAATGTACGCCTATGGCAAAAGCACAATGCCTGCCTTCCTAAAATGGCCGCCACACACATGCTCAGGCCAACCACCACAATAATAACCAAAAAGTGATTACAAAGCACAGGAACAGGAAGTTGTAGTGTCTGTGGAACTTACTTACTCTCATAAAAAACTATTTTTAAAAAAATAAAAGCTTCTCCGTGCTCCAAAACTTCAGCTGAATGACAACCTGAGGAGTTTTTTTAGCAAAATGCACAAAATCAGAGTTTTCCAGATGGATTTATGTTGCTCGCGAGATATTGTTTGCCAGATTGCAAATGCTGTGTGTTCGGGCTCGCGAACTGTACAAAAATGCTTTATCGCGTGTGCGAACACGCATATTGAGAGCGCGAACATGCCGAAAACTGTAAGTCCGCGTTGTCGCGCTGTGCAGAGTTACCGAAAGTACGCAAGCTGAATCCCTAGGGTTAACTACTGGCTGAAAAGCCCTATTTATTTAACACACACCCAAATACTGCTATCCCACCCCAAAAAAAACCTTTTGCAATAAAACCCAAAGCCATACACGGTGTGAAAAAAAAACTTCAACACAAAATGTAAATTTAAATAACGCACCAAAGATTTGAGGATGACTACCTCTGGGCATACTGGCAGACTAGGCCACAAGCTAGGAACAGAATGGCAAAAGCAAGCACACTGCTTGGATGGCTCCACAAAATGGCCGCCACACACCCACAACAACAACAAGAAATGGAAGACAGTCAATGTACGCCTATGGCAAAAGCACAATGCCTGCCTTCCTAAAATGGCCGCCACACACATGCTCAGGCCAACCACCACAATAATAACCAAAAAGTGAATACAAAGTACAGGAACAGAAAGTTGTAGTGTCTGTGGAACTTACTTACTCTCATAAAAACTATTTAAAAAAAATAAAAGCTTCTCCGTGCTCCAAAACTACAGCTGAATGACAACCTGAGGAGTTTTTTAGCAAAAGGCACAAAATCGGCGTTTTCGAGATGGATTTATGTTGCTCGCGAGATATTGTTTGCCAGATCGCAAATGCTGCGTGTTCGGGATCGCGAACTGTACAAAAATGCTTTATCGCATGCGTGAACACGCATATTGAGAGCGCGAACATGCCGAAAACTGTAAGTCTGCGTTGTCGCGCTGTGCAGTTACCGAAAGTACGCGAGCTGAATCCCTAGGGTTACCTACTGGCTGAAAAGCCCTATTTATTTAACACACACCCAAAAACTGCTATCCCACCCCAAATAAAACCTTTTGCAATAAAACCCAAAGCCATACACGGTGTGAAAAAATAATTCAACACAAAATGTAAATTTAAATAACGCACCAAAGATTTGAGGATGACTACCTCTGGGCGTACTGGCAGACTAGGCCACAAGCTAGGAACAGAATGGCAAAAGCAAGCACACTGCTTGGATGGCTCCACAAAATGGCCACCACACACCCACAACAACAACAAGAAATGGAAGACAGTCAATGTACGCCTATGGAAAAAGCACAATGCCTGCCTTCCTAAACTGGCCGCCACACAAATGCTCAGGCCAACCACCACAATAATAACCAAAAAGTGATTACAAAGCACAGGAACAGGAAGTTGTAGTGTCTGTGGAACTTACTTACTCTCATAAAAAACTATTTTAAAAAAAATAAAAGCTTCTCCGTGCTCCAAAACTTCAGCTGAATGACAACCTGAGGAGTTTTTTTAGCAAAATGCACAAAATCAGAGTTTTCCAGATGGATTTATGTTGCTCGCGAGATATTGCTTGCCAGATTGCAAATGCTGTGTGTTCGGGCTCGCGAACTGTACAAAAATGCTTTATCGCGTGCGCGAACACGCATATTGAGAGCGCGAACATGCCGAAAACTGTAAGTCCGCGTTGTCGCGCTGTGCAGAGTTACCGAAAGTACGCAAGCTGAATCCCTAGCGTTAACTACTGGCTGAAAGGCCCTATTTATTTAACACACACCCAAAAACTGCTATCCCACCCCAAAAAAAACCTTTTGCAATAAAACCCAAAACCATACACGGTGTGAAAAAAAAATTCAACACAAAATGTAAATTTAAATAACGCACCAAAGATTTGAGGATGACTACCTCTGGGCGTACTGGCAGACTAGGCCACAAGCTAGGAACAGAATGGCAAAAGCAAGCACACTGCTTGGATGGCTCCACAAAATGGCCGCCACACACCCACAACAACAACAAGAAATGGAAGACAGTCAATGTACGCCTATGGCAAAAGCACAATGCCTGCCTTCCTAAAATGGCCGCCACACACATGCTCAGGCCAACCACCACAATAATAACCAAAAAGTGATTACAAAGGACAGGAACAGGAAGTTGTAGTGTCTGTGGAACTTACTTACTCTCATAAAAAATATTTTTAAAAAAATAAAAGCTTCTCCGTGCTCCAAAACTACAGCTGAATGACACCCTGAGGAGTTTTTTAGCAAAATGCACAAAATCAGCGTTTTCGAGATGGATTTATGTTGCTCGCGAGATATTGTCTGCCAGATTGCAAATGCTGCGTGTTCGGGATCGCGAACTGTACAAAAATGCTTTATCGCGTGTGCGAACACGCATATTGAGAGCGCGAACATGCCGAAAACTGTAAGTCCGCGTTGTCGCGCTGTGCAGAGTTACCGAAAGTACGCGAGCTGAATCCCTAGGGTTACCTACTGGCTGAAAAGCCCTATTTATTTAACACACACCCAAAAACTGCTATCCCACCCCAAATAAAACCTTTTGCAATAAAACCCAAAGCCATACACGGTGTGAAAAAAAAACTTCAACACAAAATGTAAATTTAAATAACGCACCAAAGATTTGAGGATGACTACCTCTGGGCGTACTGGCAGACTAGGCCACAAGCTAGGAACAGAATGGCAAAAGCAAGCACACTGCTTGGATGGCTCCACAAAATTGCCGCCACACACCCACAACAACAACAAGAAATGGAAGACAGTCAATGTACGCCTATGGCAAAAGCACAATGCCTGCCTTCCTAAAATGGCCGCCACACACATGCTCAGGCCAACCACCACAATAATAACCAAAAAGTGATTACAAAGCACAGGAACAGGAAGTTGTAGTGTCTGTGGAACTTACTTACTCTCATAAAAAACTATTTTAAAAAAAATAAAAGCTTCTCCGTGCTCCAAAACTTCAGCTGAATGACAACCTGAGGAGTTTTTTTAGCAAAATGCACAAAATCAGAGTTTTCCAGATGGATTTATGTGGCTCGCGAGATATTGTTTGCCAGATTGCAAATGCTGTGTGTTCGGGCTCGCGAACTGTACAAAAATGCTTTATCGTGTGCGCGAACACGCATATTGAGAGCGCGAACATGCCGAAAACTGTAAGTCCGCGTTGTCGCGCTGTGCAGAGTTACCGAAAGTACGCAAGCTGAATCCCTAGGGTTACCTACTGGCTGAAAGGCCCTATTTATTTAACACACACCCAAAAACTGCTATCCCACCCCAAAAAAAACCTTTTGCAATAAAACCCAAAGCCATACACGGTGTGAAAAAAAAATTCAACACAAAATGTAAATTTAAATAACGCACCAAATTTTTGAGGATGACTACCTCTGGGCGTACTGGCAGACTAGGCCACAAGCTAGGAACAGAATGGCAAAAGCAAGCACACTGCTTGGATGGCTCCACAAAATGGCCGCCACACACCCACAACAACAACAAGAAATGGAAGACAGTCAATGTACGCCTATGGCAAAAGCACAATGCCTGCCTTCCTAAAATGGCCGCCACACACATGCTCAGGCCAACCACCACAATAATAACCAAAAAGTGATTACAAAGCACAGGAACAGGAAGTTGTAGTGTCTGTGGAACTTACTTACTCTCATAAAAAACTATTTTTAAAAAAATAAAAGCTTCTCCGTGCTCCAAAACTTCAGCTGAATGACAACCTGAGGAGTTTTTTTAGCAAAATGCACAAAATCAGAGTTTTCCAGATGGATTTATGTTGCTCGCGAGATATTGTTTGCCAGATTGCAAATGCTGTGTGTTCGGGCTCGCGAACTGTACAAAAATGCTTTATCGCGTGTGCGAACACGCATATTGAGAGCGCGAACATGCCGAAAACTGTAAGTCCGCGTTGTCGCGCTGTGCAGAGTTACCAAAAGTACGCGAGCTGAATCTCTAGGGTTACCTACTGGCTGAAAAGCCCTATTTATTTAACACACACCCAAAAACTGCTATCCCACCCCAAAAAAAACCTTTTGCAATAAAACCCAAAGCCATACACGGTGTGAAAAAATAACTTCAACACAAAATGTAAATTTAAATAACGCACCAAAGATTTGAGGATGACTACCTCTGGGCGTACTGGCAGACTAGGCCACAAGCTAGGAACAGAATGGCAAAAGCAAGCACACTGCTTGGATGGCTCCACAAAATGGCCGCCACACACCCACAACAACAACAAGAAATGGAAGACAGTCAATGTACGCCTATGGCAAAAGCACAATGCCTGCCTTCCTAAAATGGCCGCCACACACATGCTCAGGCCAACCACCACAATAATAACCAAAAAGTGAATACAAAGTACAGGAACAGAAAGTTGTAGTGTCTGTGGAACTTACTTACTCTCATAAAAACTATTTAAAAAAAAATAAAAGCTTCTCCGTGCTCCAAAACTACAGCTGAATGACAACCTGAGGAGTTTTTTAGCAAAAGGCACAAAATCGGCGTTTTCGAGATGGATTTATGTTGCTCGCGAGATATTGTTTGCCAGATCGCAAATGCTGCGTGTTCGGGTTCGCGAACTGTACAAAAATGCTTTATCGCATGCGTGAACACGCATATTGAGAGCGCGAACATGCCGAAAACTGTA
Source organism: Triturus cristatus (assembly GCF_964204655.1). Lineage (NCBI taxonomy): Eukaryota > Metazoa > Chordata > Amphibia > Caudata > Salamandridae > Triturus > Triturus cristatus. The sequence goes on from NC_140587.1 coordinate 607,548,364, forward strand.
AGTCCGCGTTGTCGCGCTGTGCAGTTACCGAAAGTACGCGAGCTGAATCCCTAGGGTTACCTACTGGCTGAAAAGCCCTATTTATTTAACACACACCCAAAAACTGCTATCCCACCCCAAATAAAACCTTTTGCAATAAAACCCAAAGCCATACACGGTGTGAAAAAATAATTCAACACAAAATGTAAATTTAAATAACGCACCAAAGATTTGAGGATGACTACCTCTGGGCGTACTGGCAGACTAGGCCACAAGCTAGGAACAGAATGGCAAAAACAAGCACACTGCTTGGATGGCTCCACAAAATGGCCACCACACACCCACAACAACAACAAGAAATGGAAGACAGTCAATGTACGCCTATGGAAAAAGCACAATGCCTGCCTTCCTAAACTGGCCGCCACACAAATGCTCAGGCCAACCACCACAATAATAACCAAAAAGTGATTACAAAGCACAGGAACAGGAAGTTGTAGTGTCTGTGGAACTTACTTACTCTCATAAAAAACTATTTTAAAAAAAATAAAAGCTTCTCCGTGCTCCAAAACTTCAGCTGAATGACAACCTGAGGAGTTTTTTTAGCAAAATGCACAAAATCAGAGTTTTCCAGATGGATTTATGTTGCTCGCGAGATATTGCTTGCCAGATTGCAAATGCTGTGTGTTCGGGCTCGCGAACTGTACAAAAATGCTTTATCGCGTGCGCGAACACGCATATTGAGAGCGCGAACATGCCGAAAACTGTAAGTCCGCGTTGTCGCGCTGTGCAGAGTTACCGAAAGTACGCAAGCTGAATCCCTAGGGTTAACTACTGGCTGAAAGGCCCTATTTATTTAACACACACCCAAAAACTGCTATCCCACCCCAAAAAAAACCTTTTGCAATAAAACCCAAAACCATACACGGTGTGAAAAAAAAATTCAACACAAAATGTAAATTTAAATAACGCACCAAAGATTTGAGGATGACTACCTCTGGGCGTACTGGCAGACTAGGCCACAAGCTAGGAACAGAATGGCAAAAGCAAGCACACTGCTTGGATGGCTCCACAAAATGGCCGCCACACACCCACAACAACAACAAGAAATGGAAGACAGTCAATGTACGCCTATGGCAAAAGCACAATGCCTGCCTTCCTAAAATGGCCGCCACACACATGCTCAGGCCAACCACCACAATAATAACCAAAAAGTGATTACAAAGGACAGGAACAGGAAGTTGTAGTGTCTGTGGAACTTACTTACTCTCATAAAAAATATTTTAAAAAAAATAAAAGCTTCTCCGTGCTCCAAAACTACAGCTGAATGACACCCTGAGGAGTTTTTTAGCAAAATGCACAAAATCAGCGTTTTCGAGATGGATTTATGTTGCTCGCGAGATATTGTCTGCCAGATTGCAAATGCTGCGTGTTCGGGATCGCGAACTGTACAAAAATGCTTTATCGCGTGTGCGAACACGCATATTGAGAGCGCGAACATGCCGAAAACTGTAAGTCCGCGTTGTCGCGCTGTGCAGAGTTACCGAAAGTACGCGAGCTGAATCCCTAGGGTTACCTACTGGCTGAAAAGCCCTATTTATTTAACACACACCCAAAAACTGCTATCCCACCCCAAAAAAAACCTTTTGCAATAAAACCCAAAGCCATACACGGTGTGAAAAAAAAACTTCAACACAAAATGTAAATTTAAATAACGCACCAAAGATTTGAGGATGACTACCTCTGGGTGTACTGGCAGACTAGGCCACAAGCTAGGAACAGAATAGCAAAAGCAAGCACACTGCTTGGATGGCTCCACAAAATTGCCGCCACACACCCACAACAACAACAAGAAATGGAAGACAGTCAATGTACGCCTATGGCAAAAGCACAATGCCTGCCTTCCTAAAATGGCCGCCACACACATGCTCAGGCCAACCACCACAATAATAACCAAAAAGTGATTACAAAGCACAGGAACAGGAAGTTGTAGTGTCTGTGGAACTTACTTACTCTCATAAAAAACTATTTTAAAAAAAATAAAAGCTTCTCCGTGCTCCAAAACTTCAGCTGAATGACAACCTGAGGAGTTTTTTTAGCAAAATGCACAAAATCAGAGTTTTCCAGATGGATTTATGTGGCTCGCGAGATATTGTTTGCCAGATTGCAAATGCTGTGTGTTCGGGCTCGCGAACTGTACAAAAATGCTTTATCGTGTGCGCGAACACGCATATTGAGAGCGCGAACATGCCGAAAACTGTAAGTCCGCGTTGTCGCGCTGTGCAGAGTTACCGAAAGTACGCAAGCTGAATCCCTAGGGTTACCTACTGGCTGAAAGGCCCTATTTATTTAACACACACCCAAAAACTGCTATCCCACCCCAAAAAAAAACCTTTTGCAATAAAACCCAAAGCCATACACGGTGTGAAAAAAAAATTCAACACAAAATGTAAATTTAAATAACGCACCAAATTTTTGAGGATGACTACCTCTGGGCGTACTGGCAGACTAGGCCACAAGCTAGGAACAGAATGGCAAAAGCAAGCACACTGCTTGGATGGCTCCACAAAATGGCCGCCACACACCCACAACAACAACAAGAAATGGAAGACAGTCAATGTACGCCTATGGCAAAAGCACAATGCCTGCCTTCCTAAAATGGCCGCCACACACATGCTCAGGCCAACCACCACAATAATAACCAAAAAGTGATTACAAAGCACAGGAACAGGAAGTTGTAGTGTCTGTGGAACTTACTTACTCTCATGAAAACTATTAAAAAAAAAATAAAAGCTTCTCCGTGCTCCAAAACTACAGCTGAATGACAACCTGAGGAGTTTTTTAGCAAAATGCACAAAATCAGCGTTTTCGAGATGGATTTATGTTGCTCGCGAGATATTGTCTGCCAGATTGCAAATGCTGCGTGTTCGGGATCGCGAACTGTACAAAAATGCTTTATCGCGTGTGCGAACACGCATATTGAGAGCGCGAACATGCCGAAAACTGTAAGTCCGCGTTGTCGCGCTGTGCAGAGTTACCGAAAGTACTCGAGCTGAATCCCTAGGGTTACCTACTGGCTGAAAAGCCCTATTTATATAACACACACCCCTAAAACTGCTATCCCACCCCAAAAAAAACCTTTTGCAATAAAACCCAAAGCCATACACGGTGTGCAAAAATAATTCAACACAAAATGTAAATTTAAATAACGCACCAAAGATTTGAGGATGACTACCTCTCGGCGTACTGGCAGACTAGGCCACAAGCTAGGAACAGAATGGCAAAAGCAAGCACACTGCTTGGATGGCTCCACAAAATGGCCGCCACACACCCACAACAACAACAAGAAATGGAAGACAGTCAATGTACGCCTATGGCAAAAGCACAATGCCTGCCTTCCTAAAATGGCCGCCACACACATGCTCAGGCCAACCACCACAATAATAACCAAAAAGTGAATACAAAGTACAGGAACAGAAAGTTGTAGTGTCTGTGGAACTTACTTACTCTCATAAAAACTATTTAAAAAAAAATAAAAGCTTCTCCGTGCTCCAAAACTACAGCTGAATGACAACCTGAGGAGTTTTTTAGCAAAAGGCACAAAATCGGCGTTTTCGAGATGGATTTATGTTGCTCGCGAGATATTGTTTGCCAGATCGCAAATGCTGCGTGTTCGGGATCGCGAACTGTACAAAAATGCTTTATCGCGTGCACGAACATGCATATTGAGAGCGCGAACATGCCGAAAACTGTAAGTCCGCGTTGTCGCGCTCTGCAGAGTTACCGAAAGTACGCGAGCTGAATCCCTAGGGTTACCTACTGGCTGAAAAGCCCTATTTATATAACACACACCCCTAAAACTGCTATCCCACCCCAAAAAAAACCTTTTGCAATAAAACCCAAAGCCATACACGGTGTGCAAAAATAATTCAACACAAAATGTAAATTTAAATAACGCACCAAAGATTTGAGGATGACTACCTCTGGGCGTACTGGCAGACTAGGCCACAAGCTAGGAACAGAATGGCAAAAGCAAGCACACTGCTTGGATGGCTCCACAAAATGGCCGCCACACACCCACAACAACAACAAGAAATGGAAGACAGTCAATGTACGCCTATGGCAAAAGCACAATGCCTGCCTTCCTAAAATGGCCGCCACACACATGCTCAGGCCAACCACCACAATAATAACCAAAAAGTGAATACAAAGTACAGGAACAGAAAGTTGTAGTGTCTGTGGAACTTACTTACTCTCATGAAAACTATTTAAAAAAAAATAAAAGCTTCTCCGTGCTCCAAAACTACAGCTGAATGACAACCTGAGGAGTTTTTTAGCAAAAGGCACAAAATCGGCGTTTTCGAGATGGATTTATGTTGCTCGCGAGATATTGTTTGCCAGATCGCAAATGCTGCGTGTTCGGGATCGCGAACTGTACAAAAATGCTTTATCGCGTGCGCAAACACGCATATTGAGAGCGCGAACATATCGAAAACTGTAAGTCCGCGTTGTCGCGCTGTGCAGAGTTACCGAAAGTACGCGAGCTGAATCCCTAGGGTTACCTACTGGATGAAAAGCCCTATTTATTTAACACACACCCAAAAACTGCTATCCCACCCCAAATAAAACCTTTTGCAATAAAACCCAAAGCCATACACGGTGTGAAAAAATAATTCAACACAAAATGTAAATTTAAATAACGCACCAAATTTTTGAGGATGACTACCTCTGGGCGTACTGGCAGACTAGGCCACAAGCTAGGAACAGAATGGCAAAAGCAAGCACACTGCTTGGATGGCTCCACAAAATGGCCGCCACACACCCACAACAACAACAAGAAATGGAAGACAGTCAATGTACGCCTATGGCAAAAGCACAATGCCTGCCTTCCTAAAATGGCCGCCACACACATGCTCAGGCCAACCACCACAATAATAACCAAAAAGTGATTACAAAGCACAGGAACAGGAAGTTGTAGTGTCTGTGGAACTTACTTACTCTCATAAAAAACTATTTTTAAAAAAATAAAAGCTTCTCCGTGCTCCAAAACTTCAGCTGAATGACAACCTGAGGAGTTTTTTTAGCAAAATGCACAAAATCAGAGTTTTCCAGATGGATTTATGTTGCTCGCGAGATATTGTTTGCCAGATTGCAAATGCTGTGTGTTCGGGCTCGCGAACTGTACAAAAATGCATTATCGCGTGTGCGAACACGCATATTGAGAGCGCGAACATGCCGAAAACTGTAAGTCCGCGTTGTCGCGCTGTGCAGAGTTACCGAAAGTACGCAAGCTGAATCCCTAGGGTTAACTACTGGCTGAAAAGCCCTATTTATTTAACACACACCCAAATACTGCTATCCCACCCCAAAAAAAACCTTTTGCAATAAAACCCAAAGCCATACACGGTGTGAAAAAAAAACTTCAACACAAAATGTAAATTTAAATAACGCACCAAAGATTTGAGGATGACTACCTCTGGGCATACTGGCAGACTAGGCCACAAGCTAGGAACAGAATGGCAAAAGCAAGCACACTGCTTGGATGGCTCCACAAAATGGCCGCCACACACCCACAACAACAACAAGAAATGGAAGACAGTCAATGTACGCCTATGGCAAAAGCACAATGCCTGCCTTCCTAAAATGGCCGCCACACACATGCTCAGGCCAACCACCACAATAATAACCAAAAAGTGAATACAAAGTACAGGAACAGAAAGTTGTAGTGTCTGTGGAACTTACTTACTCTCATAAAAACTATTTAAAAAAAATAAAAGCTTCTCCGTGCTCCAAAACTACAGCTGAATGACAACCTGAGGAGTTTTTTAGCAAAAGGCACAACATCGGCGTTTTCGAGATGGATTTATGTTGCTCGCGAGATATTGTTTGCCAGATCGCAAATGCTGCGTGTTCGGGATCGCGAACTGTACAAAAATGCTTTATCGCATGCGTGAACACGCATATTGAGAGCGCGAACATGCCGAAAACTGTAAGTCTGCGTTGTCGCGCTGTGCAGTTACCGAAAGTACGCGAGCTGAATCCCTAGGGTTAACTACTGGCTGAAAAGCCCTATTTATTTAACACACACCCAAAAACTGCTATCCCACCCCAAATAAAACCTTTTGCAATAAAACCCAAAGCCATACACGGTGTGAAAAAATAATTCAACACAAAATGTAAATTTAAATAACGCACCAAAGATTTGAGGATGACTACCTCTGGGCGTACTGGCAGACTAGGCCACAAGCTAGGAACAGAATGGCAAAAGCAAGCACACTGCTTGGATGGCTCCACAAAATGGCCGCCACACTCCCACAACAACAACAAGAAATGGAAGACAGTCAATGTACGCCTATGGCAAAAGCACAATGCCTGCCTTCCTAAACTGGCCGCCACACAAATGCTCAGGCCAACCACCACAATAATAACCAAAAAGTGATTACAAAGCACAGGAACAGGAAGTTGTAGTGTCTGTGGAACTTACTTACTCTCATAAAAAACTATTTTAAAAAAAATAAAAGCTTCTCCGTGCTCCAAAACTTCAGCTGAATGACAACCTGAGGAGTTTTTTTAGCAAAATGCACAAAATCAGAGTTTTCCAGATGGATTTATGTTGCTCGCGAGATATTGCTTGCCAGATTGCAAATGCTGTGTGTTCGGGCTCGCGAACTGTACAAAAATGCTTTATCGCGTGCGCGAACACGCATATTGAGAGCGCGAACATGCCGAAAACTGTAAGTCCGCGTTGTCGCGCTGTGCAGAGTTACCGAAAGTACGCAAGCTGAATCCCTAGGGTTAACTACTGGCTGAAAGGCCCTATTTATTTAACACACACCCAAAAACTGCTATCCCACCCCAAAAAAAACCTTTTGCAATAAAACCCAAAACCATACACGGTGTGAAAAAAAAATTCAACACAAAATGTAAATTTAAATAACGCACCAAAGATTTGAGGATGACTACCTCTGGGCGTACTGGCAGACTAGGCCACAAGCTAGGAACAGAATGGCAAAAGCAAGCACACTGCTTGGATGGCTCCACAAAATGGCCGCCACACACCCACAACAACAACAAGAAATGGAAGACAGTCAATGTACGCCTATGGCAAAAGCACAATGCCTGCCTTCCTAAAATGGCCGCCACACACATGCTCAGGCCAACCACCACAATAATAACCAAAAAGTGATTACAAAGGACAGGAACAGGAAGTTGTAGTGTCTGTGGAACTTACTTACTCTCATAAAAAATATTTTTAAAAAAATAAAAGCTTCTCCGTGCTCCAAAACTACAGCTGAATGACACCCTGAGGAGTTTTTTAGCAAAATGCACAAAATCAGCGTTTTCGAGATGGATTTATGTTGCTCGCGAGATATTGTCTGCCAGATTGCAAATGCTGCGTGTTCGGGATCGCGAACTGTACAAAAATGCTTTATCGCGTGTGCGAACACGCATATTGAGAGCGCGAACATGCCGAAAACTGTAAGTCCGCGTTGTCGCGCTGTGCAGAGTTACCGAAAGTACGCGAGCTGAATCCCTAGGGTTACCTACTGGCTGAAAAGCCCTATTTATTTAACACACACCCAAAAACTGCTATCCCACCCCAAATAAAACCTTTTGCAATAAAACCCAAAGCCATACACGGTGTGAAAAAAAAACTTCAACACAAAATGTAAATTTAAATAACGCACCAAAGATTTGAGGATGACTACCTCTGGGCGTACTGGCAGACTAGGCCACAAGCTAGGAACAGAATGGCAAAAGCAAGCACACTGCTTGGATGGCTCCACAAAATTGCCGCCACACACCCACAACAACAACAAGAAATGGAAGACAGTCAATGTACGCCTATGGCAAAAGCACAATGCCTGCCTTCCTAAAATGGCCGCCACACACATGCTCAGGCCAACCACCACAATAATAACCAAAAAGTGATTACAAAGCACAGGAACAGGAAGTTGTAGTGTCTGTGGAACTTACTTACTCTCATAAAAAACTATTTTAAAAAAAATAAAAGCTTCTCCGTGCTCCAAAACTTCAGCTGAATGACAACCTGAGGAGTTTTTTTAGCAAAATGCACAAAATCAGAGTTTTCCAGATGGATTTATGTGGCTCGCGAGATATTGTTTGCCAGATTGCAAATGCTGTGTGTTCGGGCTCGCGAACTGTACAAAAATGCTTTATCGTGTGCGCGAACACGCATATTGAGAGCGCGAACATGCCGAAAACTGTAAGTCCGCGTTGTCGCGCTGTGCAGAGTTACCGAAAGTACGCAAGCTGAATCCCTAGGGTTACCTACTGGCTGAAAGGCCCTATTCATTTAACACACACCCAAAAACTGCTATCCCACCCCAAAAAAAACCTTTTGCAATAAAACCCAAAGCCATACACGGTGTGAAAAAAAAATTCAACACAAAATGTAAATTTAAATAACGCACCAAATTTTTGAGGATGACTACCTCTGGGCGTACTGGCAGACTAGGCCACAAGCTAGGAACAGAATGGCAAAAGCAAGCACACTGCTTGGATGGCTCCACAAAATGGCCGCCACACACCCACAACAACAACAAGAAATGGAAGACAGTCAATGTACGCCTATGGCAAAAGCACAATGCCTGCCTTCCTAAAATGGCCGCCACACACATGCTCAGGCCAACCACCACAATAATAACCAAAAAGTGATTACAAAGCACAGGAACAGGAAGTTGTAGTGTCTGTGGAACTTACTTACTCTCATAAAAAACTATTTTTAAAAAAATAAAAGCTTCTCCGTGCTCCAAAACTTCAGCTGAATGACAACCTGAGGAGTTTTTTTAGCAAAATGCACAAAATCAGAGTTTTCCAGATGGATTTATGTTGCTCGCGAGATATTGTTTGCCAGATTGCAAATGCTGTGTGTTCGGGCTCGCGAACTGTACAAAAATGCTTTATCGCGTGTGCGAACACGCATATTGAGAGCGCGAACATGCCGAAAACTGTAAGTCCGCGTTGTCGCGCTGTGCAGAGTTACCAAAAGTACGCGAGCTGAATCTCTAGGGTTACCTACTGGCTGAAAAGCCCTATTTATTTAACACACACCCAAAAACTGCTATCCCACCCCAAAAAAAACCTTTTGCAATAAAACCCAAAGCCATACACGGTGTGAAAAAATAACTTCAACACAAAATGTAAATTTAAATAACGCACCAAAGATTTGAGGATGACTACCTCTGGGCGTACTGGCAGACTAGGCCACAAGCTAGGAACAGAATGGCAAAAGCAAGCACACTGCTTGGATGGCTCCACAAAATGGCCGCCACACACCCACAACAACAACAAGAAATGGAAGACAGTCAATGTACGCCTATGGCAAAAGCACAATGCCTGCCTTCCTAAAATGGCCGCCACACACATGCTCAGGCCAACCACCACAATAATAACCAAAAAGTGAATACAAAGTACAGGAACAGAAAGTTGTAGTGTCTGTGGAACTTACTTACTCTCATAAAAACTATTTAAAAAAAAATAAAAGCTTCTCCGTGCTCCAAAACTACAGCTGAATGACAACCTGAGGAGTTTTTTAGCAAAAGGCACAAAATCGGCGTTTTCGAGATGGATTTATGTTGCTCGCGAGATATTGTTTGCCAGATCGCAAATGCTGCGTGTTCGGGATCGCGAACTGTACAAAAATGCTTTATCGCATGCGTGAACACGCATATTGAGAGCGCGAACATGCCGAAAACTGTAAGTCCGCGTTGTCGCGCTGTGCAGTTACCGAAAGTACGCGAGCTGAATCCCTAGGGTTACCTACTGGCTGAAAAGCCCTATTTATTTAACACACACCCAAAAACTGCTATCCCACCCCAAATAAAACCTTTTGCAATAAAACACAAAGCCATACACGGTGTGAAAAAATAATTCAACACAAAATGTAAATTTAAATAACGCACCAAAGATTTGAGGATGACTACCTCTGGGCGTACTGGCAGACTAGGCCACAAGCTAGGAACAGAATGGCAAAAGCAAGCACACTGCTTGGATGGCTCCACAAAATGGCCACCACACACCCACAACAACAACAAGAAATGGAAGACAGTCAATGTACGCCTATGGAAAAAGCACAATGCCTGCCTTCCTAAACTGGCCGCCACACAAATGCTCAGGCCAACCACCACAATAATAACCAAAAAGTGATTACAAAGCACAGGAACAGGAAGTTGTAGTGTCTGTGGAACTTACTTACTCTCATAAAAAACTATTTTAAAAAAAATAAAAGCTTCTCCGTGCTCCAAAACTTCAGCTGAATGACAACCTGAGGAGTTTTTTTAGCAAAATGCACAAAATCAGAGTTTTCCAGATGGATTTATGTTGCTCGCGAGATATTGCTTGCCAGATTGCAAATGCTGTGTGTTCGGGCTCGCGAACTGTACAAAAATGCTTTATCGCGTGCGCGAACACGCATATTGAGAGCGCGAACATGCCGAAAACTGTAAGTCCGCGTTGTCGCGCTGTGCAGAGTTACCGAAAGTACGCAAGCTGAATCCCTAGGGTTACCTACTGGCTGAAAGGCCCTATTTATTTAACACACACCCAAAAACTGCTATCCCACCCCAAAAAAAACCTTTTGCAATAAAACCCAAAGCCATACACGGTGTGAAAAAAAAATTCAACACAAAATGTAAATTTAAATAACGCACCAAATTTTTGAGGATGACTACCTCTGGGCGTACTGGCAGACTAGGCCACAAGCTAGGAACAGAATGGCAAAAGCAAGCACACTGCTTGGATGGCTCCACAAAATGGCCGCCACACACCCACAACAACAACAAGAAATGGAAGACAGTCAATGTACGCCTATGGCAAAAGCACAATGCCTGCCTTCCTAAAATGGCCGCCACACACATGCTCAGGCCAACCACCACAATAATAACCAAAAAGTGATTACAAAGCACAGGAACAGGAAGTTGTAGTGTCTGTGGAACTTACTTACTCTCATAAAAAACTATTTTTAAAAAAATAAAAGCTTCTCCGTGCTCCAAAACTTCAGCTGAATGACAACCTGAGGAGTTTTTTTAGCAAAATGCACAAAATCAGAGTTTTCCAGATGGATTTATGTTGCTCGCGAGATATTGTTTGCCAGATTGCAAATGCTGTGTGTTCGGGCTCGCGAACTGTACAAAAATGCTTTATCGCGTGTGCGAACACGCATATTGAGAGCGCGAACATGCCGAAAACTGTAAGTCCGCGTTGTCGCGCTGTGCAGAGTTACCAAAAGTACGCGAGCTGAATCTCTAGGGATACCTACTGGCTGAAAAGCCCTATTTATTTAACACACACCCAAAAACTGCTATCCCACCCCAAAAAAAACCTTTTGCAATAAAACCCAAAGCCATACACGGTGTGAAAAAATAACTTCAACACAAAATGTAAATTTAAATAACGCACCAAAGATTTGAGGATGACTACCTCTGGGCGTACTGGCAGACTAGGCCACAAGCTAGGAACAGAATGGCAAAAGCAAGCACACTGCTTGGATGGCTCCACAAAATGGCCGCCACACACCCACAACAACAACAAGAAATGGAAGACAGTCAATGTACGCCTATGGCAAAAGCACAATGCCTGCCTTCCTAAAATGGCCGCCACACACATGCTCAGGCCAACCACCACAATAATAACCAAAAAGTGAATACAAAGTACAGGAACAGAAAGTTGTAGTGTCTGTGGAACTTACTTACTCTCATAAAAACTATTTAAAAAAAAATAAAAGCTTCTCCGTGCTCCAAAACTACAGCTGAATGACAACCTGAGGAGTTTTTTAGCAAAAGGCACAAAATCGGCGTTTTCGAGATGGATTTATGTTGCTCGCGAGATATTGTTTGCCAGATCGCAAATGCTGCGTGTTCGGGATCGCGAACTGTACAAAAATGCTTTATCGCATGCGTGAACACGCATATTGAGAGCGCGAACATGCCGAAAACTGTAAGTCCGCGTTGTCGCGCTGTGCAGTTACCGAAAGTACGCGAGCTGAATCCCTAGGGTTACCTACTGGCTGAAAAGCCCTATTTATTTAACACACACCCAAAAACTGCTATCCCACCCCAAATAAAACCTTTTGCAATAAAACCCAAAGCCATACACGGTGTGAAAAAATAATTCAACACAAAATGTAAATTTAAATAACGCACCAAAGATTTGAGGATGACTACCTCTGGGCGTACTGGCAGACTAGGCCACAAGCTAGGAACAGAATGGCAAAAGCAAGCACACTGCTTGGATGGCTCCACAAAATGGCCACCACACACCCACAACAACAACAAGAAATGGAAGACAGTCAATGTACGCCTATGGAAAAAGCACAATGCCTGCCTTCCTAAACTGGCCGCCACACAAATGCTCAGGCCAACCACCACAATAATAACCAAAAAGTGATTACAAAGCACAGGAACAGGAAGTTGTAGTGTCTGTGGAACTTACTTACTCTCATAAAAAACTATTTTAAAAAAAATAAAAGCTTCTCCGTGCTCCAAAACTTCAGCTGAATGACAACCTGAGGAGTTTTTTTAGCAAAATGCACAAAATCAGAGTTTTCCAGATGGATTTATGTTGCTCGCGAGATATTGCTTGCCAGATTGCAAATGCTGTGTGTTCGGGCTCGCGAACTGTACAAAAATGCTTTATCGCGTGCGCGAACACGCATATTGAGAGCGCGAACATGCCGAAAACTGTAAGTCCGCGTTGTCGCGCTGTGCAGAGTTACCGAAAGTACGCAAGCTGAATCCTTAGGGTTACCTACTGGCTGAAAGGCCCTATTTATTTAACACACACCCAAAAACTGGTATCCCACCCCAAAAAAAACCTTTTGCAATAAAACCCAAAACCATACACGGTGTGAAAAAAAAATTCAACACAAAATGTAAATTTAAATAACGCACCAAAGATTTGAGGATGACTACCTCTGGGCGTACTGGCAGACTAGGCCACAAGCTAGGAACAGAATGGCAAAAGCAAGCACACTGCTTGGATGGCTCCACAAAATGGCCGCCACACACCCACAACAACAACAAGAAATGGAAGACAGTCAATGTACGCCTATGGCAAAAGCACAATGCCTGCCTTCCTAAAATGGCCGCCACACACATGCTCAGGCCAACCACCACAATAATAACCAAAAAGTGATTACAAAGGACAGGAACAGGAAGTTGTAGTGTCTGTGGAACTTACTTACTCTCATAAAAAATATTTTAAAAAAAATAAAAGCTTCTCCGTGCTCCAAAACTACAGCTGAATGACACCCTGAGGAGTTTTTTAGCAAAATGCACAAAATCAGCGTTTTCGAGATGGATTTATGTTGCTCGCGAGATATTGTCTGCCAGATTGCAAATGCTGCGTGTTCGGGATCGCGAACTGTACAAAAATGCTTTATCGCGTGTGCGCACACGCATATTGAGAGCGCGAACATGCCGAAAACTGTAAGTCCGCGTTGTCGCGCTGTGCAGAGTTACCGAAAGTACGCGAGCTGAATCCCTAGGGTTACCTACTGGCTGAAAAGCCCTATTTATTTAACACACACCCAAAAACTGCTATCCCACCCCAAAAAAAACCTTTTGCAATAAAACCCAAAGCCATACACGGTGTGAAAAAAAAACTTCAACACAAAATGTAAATTTAAATAACGCACCAAAGATTTGAGGATGACTACCTCTGGGTGTACTGGCAGACTAGGCCACAAGCTAGGAACAGAATGGCAAAAGCAAGCACACTGCTTGGATGGCTCCACAAAATTGCCGCCACACACCCACAACAACAACAAGAAATGGAAGACAGTCAATGTACGCCTATGGCAAAAGCACAATGCCTGCCTTCCTAAAATGGCCGCCACACACATGCTCAGGCCAACCACCACAATAATAACCAAAAAGTGATTACAAAGCACAGGAACAGGAAGTTGTAGTGTCTGTGGAACTTACTTACTCTCATAAAAAACTATTTTAAAAAAAATAAAAGCTTCTCCGTGCTCCAAAACTTCAGCTGAATGACAACCTGAGGAGTTTTTTTAGCAAAATGCACAAAATCAGAGTTTTCCAGATGGATTTATGTGGCTCGCGAGATATTGTTTGCCAGATTGCAAATGCTGTGTGTTCGGGCTCGCGAACTGTACAAAAATGCTTTATCGTGTGCGCGAACACGCATATTGAGAGCGCGAACATGCCGAAAACTGTAAGTCCGCGTTGTCGCGCTGTGCAGAGTTACCGAAAGTACGCAAGCTGAATCCCTAGGGTTACCTACTGGCTGAAAGGCCCTATTTATTTAACACACACCCAAAAACTGCTATCCCACCCCAAAAAAAACCTTTTGCAATAAAACCCAAAGCCATACACGGTGTGAAAAAAAAATTCAACACAAAATGTAAATTTAAATAACGCACCAAATTTTTGAGGATGACTACCTCTGGGCGTACTGGCAGACTAGGCCACAAGCTAGGAACAGAATGGCAAAAGCAAGCATACTGCTTGGATGGCTCCACAAAATGGCCGCCACACACCCACAACAACAACAAGAAATGGAAGACAGTCAATGTACGCCTATGGCAAAAGCACAATGCCTGCCTTCCTAAAATGGCCGCCACACACATGCTCAGGCCAACCACCACAATAATAACCAAAAAGTGATTACAAAGCACAGGAACAGGAAGTTGTAGTGTCTGTGGAACTTACTTACTCTCATGAAAACTATTTAAAAAAAATAAAAGCTTCTCCGTGCTCCAAAACTACAGCTGAATGACAACCTGAGGAGTTTTTTAGCAAAATGCACAAAATCAGCGTTTTCGAGATGGATTTATGTTGCTCGCGAGATATTGTCTGCCAGATTGCAAATGCTGCGTGTTCGGGATCGCGAACTGTACAAAAATGCTTTATCGCGTGTGCGAACACGCATGTTGAGAGCGCGAACATGCCGAAAACTGTAAGTCCGCGTTGTCGCGCTGTGCAGAGTTACCGAAAGTACGCGAGCTGAATCCCTAGGGTTACCTACTGGCTGAAAAGCCCTATTTATATAACACACACCCCTAAAACTGCTATCCCACCCCAAAAAAAACCTTTTGCAATAAAACCCAAAGCCATACACGGTGTGCAAAAATAATTCAACACAAAATGTAAATTTAAATAACGCACCAAAGATTTGAGGATGACTACCTCTCGGCGTACTGGCAGACTAGGCCACAAGCTAGGAACAGAATGGCAAAAGCAAGCACACTGCTTGGATGGCTCCACAAAATGGCCGCCACACACCCACAACAACAACAAGAAATGGAAGACAGTCAATGTACGCCTATGGCAAAAGCACAATGCCTGCCTTCCTAAAATGGCCGCCACACACATGCTCAGGCCAACCACCACAATAATAACCAAAAAGTGAATACAAAGTACAGGAACAGAAAGTTGTAGTGTCTGTGGAACTTACTTACTCTCATAAAAACTATTTAAAAAAAAATAAAAGCTTCTCCGTGCTCCAAAACTACAGCTGAATGACAACCTGAGGAGTTTTTTAGCAAAAGGCACAAAATCGGCGTTTTCGAGATGGATTTATGTTGCTCGCGAGATATTGTTTGCCAGATCGCAAATGCTGCGTGTTCGGGATCGCGAACTGTACAAAAATGCTTTATCGCGTGCACGAACATGCATATTGAGAGCGCGAACATGCCGAAAACTGTAAGTCCGCGTTGTCGCGCTCTGCAGAGTTACCGAAAGTACGCGAGCTGAATCCCTAGGGTTACCTACTGGCTGAAAAGCCCTATTTATATAACACACACCCCTAAAACTGCTATCCCACCCCAAAAAAAACCTTTTGCAATAAAACCCAAAGCCATACACGGTGTGCAAAAATAATTCAACACAAAATGTAAATTTAAATAACGCACCAAAGATTTGAGGATGACTACCTCTGGGCGTACTGGCAGACTAGGCCACAAGCTAGGAACAGAATGGCAAAAGCAAGCACACTGCTTGGATGGCTCCACAAAATGGCCGCCACACACCCACAACAACAACAAGAAATGGAAGACAGTCAATGTACGCCTATGGCAAAAGCACAATGCCTGCCTTCCTAAAATGGCCGCCACACACATGCTCAGGCCAACCACCACAATAATAACCAAAAAGTGAATACAAAGTACAGGAACAGAAAGTTGTAGTGTCTGTGGAACTTACTTACTCTCATGAAAACTATTTAAAAAAAAATAAAAGCTTCTCCGTGCTCCAAAACTACAGCTGAATGACAACCTGAGGAGTTTTTTAGCAAAAGGCACAAAATCGGCGTTTTCGAGATGGATTTATGTTGCTCGCGAGATATTGTTTGCCAGATCGCAAATGCTGCGTGTTCGGGATCGCGAACTGTACAAAAATGCTTTATCGCGTGCGCAAACACGCATATTGAGAGCGCGAACATATCGAAAACTGTAAGTCCGCGTTGTCGCGCTGTGCAGAGTTACCGAAAGTACGCGAGCTGAATCCCTAGGGTTACCTACTGGCTGAAAAGCCCTATTTATTTAACACACACCCAAAAACTGCTATCCCACCCCAAATAAAACCTTTTGCAATAAAACCCAAAGCCATACACGGTGTGAAAAAATAATTCAACACAAAATGTAAATTTAAATAACGCACCAAATTTTTGAGGATGACTACCTCTGGGCGTACTGGCAGACTAGGCCACAAGCTAGGAACAGAATGGCAAAAGCAAGAACACTGCTTGGATGGCTCCACAAAATGGCCGCCACACACCCACAACAACAATAAGAAATGGAAGACAGTCAATGTACGCCTATGGCAAAAGCACAATGCCTGCCTTCCTAAAATGGCCGCCACACACATGCTCAGGCCAACCACCACAATAATAACCAAAAAGTGATTACAAAGCACAGGAACAGGAAGTTGTAGTGTCTGTGGAACTTACTTACTCTCATAAAAAACTATTTTTAAAAAAATAAAAGCTTCTCCGTGCTCCAAAACTTCAGCTGAATGACAACCTGAGGAGTTTTTTTAGCAAAATGCACAAAATCAGAGTTTTCCAGATGGATTTATGTTGCTCGCGAGATATTGTTTGCCAGATTGCAAATGCTGTGTGTTCGGGCTCGCGAACTGTACAAAAATGCATTATCGCGTGTGCGAACACGCATATTGAGAGCGCGAACATGCCGAAAACTGTAAGTCCGCGTTGTCGCGCTGTGCAGAGTTACCGAAAGTACGCAAGCTGAATCCCTAGGGTTAACTACTGGCTGAAAAGCCCTATTTATTTAACACACACCCAAATACTGCTATCCCACCCCAAAAAAAACCTTTTGCAATAAAACCCAAAGCCATACACGGTGTGAAAAAAAAACTTCAACACAAAATGTAAATTTAAATAACGCACCAAAGATTTGAGGATGACTACCTCTGGGCATACTGGCAGACTAGGCCACAAGCTAGGAACAGAATGGCAAAAGCAAGCACACTGCTTGGATGGCTCCACAAAATGGCCGCCACACACCCACAACAACAACAAGAAATGGAAGACAGTCAATGTACGCCTATGGCAAAAGCACAATGCCTGCCTTCCTAAAATGGCCGCCACACACATGCTCAGGCCAACCACCACAATAATAACCAAAAAGTGAATACAAAGTACAGGAACAGAAAGTTGTAGTGTCTGTGGAACTTACTTACTCTCATAAAAACTATTTAAAAAAAATAAAAGCTTCTCCGTGCTCCAAAACTACAGCTGAATGACAACCTGAGGAGTTTTTTAGCAAAAGGCACAACATCGGCGTTTTCGAGATGGATTTATGTTGCTCGCGAGATATTGTTTGCCAGATCGCAAATGCTGCGTGTTCGGGATCGCGAACTGTACAAAAATGCTTTATCGCATGCGTGAACACGCATATTGAGAGCGCGAACATGCCGAAAACTGTAAGTCTGCGTTGTCGCGCTGTGCAGTTACCGAAAGTACGCAAGCTGAATCCCTAGGGTTACCTACTGGCTGAAAAGCCCTATTTATTTAACACACACCCAAAAACTGCTATCCCACCCCAAATAAAACCTTTTGCAATAAAACCCAAAGCCATACACGGTGTGAAAAAATAATTCAACACAAAATGTAAATTTAAATAACGCACCAAAGATTTGAGGATGACTACCTCTGGGCGTACTGGCAGACTAGGCCACAAGCTAGGAACAGAATGGCAAAAGCAAGCACACTGCTTGGATGGCTCCACAAAATGGCCACCACACACCCACAACAACAACAAGAAATGGAAGACAGTCAATGTACGCCTATGGAAAAAGCACAATGCCTGCCTTCCTAAACTGGCCGCCACACAAATGCTCAGGCCAACCACCACAATAATAACCAAAAAGTGATTACAAAGCACAGGAACAGGAAGTTGTAGTGTCTGTGGAACTTACTTACTCTCATAAAAAACTATTTTAAAAAAAATAAAAGCTTCTCCGTGCTCCAAAACTTCAGCTGAATGACAACCTGAGGAGTTTTTTTAGCAAAATGCACAAAATCAGAGTTTTCCAGATGGATTTAT
Source organism: Triturus cristatus (assembly GCF_964204655.1). NCBI lineage: Eukaryota > Metazoa > Chordata > Amphibia > Caudata > Salamandridae > Triturus > Triturus cristatus. Next base: position 607,566,887 of record NC_140587.1, read on the forward strand.
GTTGCTCGCGAGATATTGCTTGCCAGATTGCAAATGCTGTGTGTTCGGGCTCGCGAACTGTACAAAAATGCTTTATCGCGTGCGCGAACACGCATATTGAGAGCGCGAACATGCCGAAAACTGTAAGTCCGCGTTGTCGCGCTGTGCAGAGTTACCGAAAGTACGCAAGCTGAATCCCTAGGGTTAACTACTGGCTGAAAGGCCCTATTTATTTAACACACACCCAAAAACTGCTATCCCACCCCAAAAAAAACCTTTTGCAATAAAACCCAAAACCATACACGGTGTGAAAAAAAAATTCAACACAAAATGTAAATTTAAATAACGCACCAAAGATTTGAGGATGACTACCTCTGGGCGTACTGGCAGACTAGGCCACAAGCTAGGAACAGAATGGCAAAAGCAAGCACACTGCTTGGATGGCTCCACAAAATGGCCGCCACACACCCACAACAACAACAAGAAATGGAAGACAGTCAATGTACGCCTATGGCAAAAGCACAATGCCTGCCTTCCTAAAATGGCCGCCACACACATGCTCAGGCCAACCACCACAATAATAACCAAAAAGTGATTACAAAGGACAGGAACAGGAAGTTGTAGTGTCTGTGGAACTTACTTACTCTCATAAAAAATATTTTTAAAAAAATAAAAGCTTCTCCGTGCTCCAAAACTACAGCTGAATGACACCCTGAGGAGTTTTTTAGCAAAATGCACAAAATCAGCGTTTTCGAGATGGATTTATGTTGCTCGCGAGATATTGTCTGCCAGATTGCAAATGCTGCGTGTTCGGGATCGCGAACTGTACAAAAATGCTTTATCGCGTGTGCGAACACGCATATTGAGAGCGCGAACATGCCGAAAACTGTAAGTCCGCGTTGTCGCGCTGTGCAGAGTTACCGAAAGTACGCGAGCTGAATCCCTAGGGTTACCTACTGGCTGAAAAGCCCTATTTATTTAACACACACCCAAAAACTGCTATCCCACCCCAAATAAAACCTTTTGCAATAAAACCCAAAGCCATACACGGTGTGAAAAAAAAACTTCAACACAAAATGTAAATTTAAATAACGCACCAAAGATTTGAGGATGACTACCTCTGGGCGTATTGGCAGACTAGGCCACAAGCTAGGAACAGAATGGCAAAAGCAAGCACACTGCTTGGATGGCTCCACAAAATTGCCGCCACACACCCACAACAACAACAAGAAATGGAAGACAGTCAATGTACGCCTATTGCAAAAGCACAATGCCTGCCTTCCTAAAATGGCCGCCACACACATGCTCAGGCCAACCACCACAATAATAACCAAAAAGTGATTACAAAGCACAGGAACAGGAAGTTGTAGTGTCTGTGGAACTTACTTACTCTCATAAAAAACTATTTTAAAAAAAATAAAAGCTTCTCCGTGCTCCAAAACTTCAGCTGAATGACAACCTGAGGAGTTTTTTTAGCAAAATGCACAAAATCAGAGTTTTCCAGATGGATTTATGTGGCTCGCGAGATATTGTTTGCCAGATTGCAAATGCTGTGTGTTCGGGCTCGCGAACTGTACAAAAATGCTTTATCGTGTGCGCGAACACGCATATTGAGAGCGCGAACATGCCGAAAACTGTAAGTCCGCGTTGTCGCGCTGTGCAGAGTTACCGAAAGTACGCAAGCTGAATCCCTAGGGTTACCTACTGGCTGAAAGGCCCTATTTATTTAACACACACCCAAAAACTGCTATCCCACCCCAAAAAAAACCTTTTGCAATAAAACCCAAAGCCATACACGGTGTGAAAAAAAAATTCAACACAAAATGTAAATTTAAATAACGCACCAAAGATTTGAGGATGACTACCTCTGGGCGTACTGGCAGACTAGGCCACAAGCTAGGAACAGAATGGCAAAAGCAAGCACACTGCTTGGATGGCTCCACAAAATGGCCACCACACACCCACAACAACAACAAGAAATGGAAGACAGTCAATGTACGCCTATGGAAAAAGCACAATGCCTGCCTTCCTAAACTGGCCGCCACACAAATGCTCAGGCCAACCACCACAATAATAACCAAAAAGTGATTACAAAGCACAGGAACAGGAAGTTGTAGTGTCTGTGGAACTTACTTACTCTCATAAAAAACTATTTTAAAAAAAATAAAAGCTTCTCCGTGCTCCAAAACTTCAGCTGAATGACAACCTGAGGAGTTTTTTTAGCAAAATGCACAAAATCAGAGTTTTCCAGATGGATTTATGTTGCTCGCGAGATATTGCTTGCCAGATTGCAAATGCTGTGTGTTCGGGCTCGCGAACTGTACAAAAATGCTTTATCGCGTGCGCGAACACGCATATTGAGAGCGCGAACATGCCGAAAACTGTAAGTCCGCGTTGTCGCGCTGTGCAGAGTTACCGAAAGTACGCAAGCTGAATCCCTAGGGTTAACTACTGGCTGAAAGGCCCTATTTATTTAACACACACCCAAAAACTGCTATCCCACCCCAAAAAAAACCTTTTGCAATAAAACCCAAAACCATACACGGTGTGAAAAAAAAATTCAACACAAAATGTAAATTTAAATAACGCACCAAAGATTTGAGGATGACTACCTCTGGGCGTACTGGCAGACTAGGCCACAAGCTAGGAACAGAATGGCAAAAGCAAGCACACTGCTTGGATGGCTCCACAAAATGGCCGCCACACACCCACAACAACAACAAGAAATGGAAGACAGTCAATGTACGCCTATGGCAAAAGCACAATGCCTGCCTTCCTAAAATGGCCGCCACACACATGCTCAGGCCAACCACCACAATAATAACCAAAAAGTGATTACAAAGGACAGGAACAGGAAGTTGTAGTGTCTGTGGAACTTACTTACTCTCATAAAAAATATTTTAAAAAAAATAAAAGCTTCTCCGTGCTCCAAAACTACAGCTGAATGACACCCTGAGGAGTTTTTTAGCAAAATGCACAAAATCAGCGTTTTCGAGATGGATTTATGTTGCTCGCGAGATATTGTCTGCCAGATTGCAAATGCTGCGTGTTCGGGATCGCGAACTGTACAAAAATGCTTTATCGCGTGTGCGAACACGCATATTGAGAGCGCGAACATGCCGAAAACTGTAAGTCCGCGTTGTCGCGCTGTGCAGAGTTACCGAAAGTACGCGAGCTGAATCCCTAGGGTTACCTACTGGCTGAAAAGCCCTATTTATTTAACACACACCCAAAAACTGCTATCCCACCCCAAAAAAAACCTTTTGCAATAAAACCCAAAGCCATACACGGTGTGAAAAAAAAACTTCAACACAAAATGTAAATTTAAATAACGCACCAAAGATTTGAGGATGACTACCTCTGGGTGTACTGGCAGACTAGGCCACAAGCTAGGAACAGAATGGCAAAAGCAAGCACACTGCTTGGATGGCTCCACAAAATTGCCGCCACACACCCACAACAACAACAAGAAATGGAAGACAGTCAATGTACGCCTATGGCAAAAGCACAATGCCTGCCTTCCTAAAATGGCCGCCACACACATGCTCAGGCCAACCACCACAATAATAACCAAAAAGTGATTACAAAGCACAGGAACAGGAAGTTGTAGTGTCTGTGGAACTTACTTACTCTCATAAAAAACTATTTAAAAAAAAATAAAAGCTTCTCCGTGCTCCAAAACTTCAGCTGAATGACAACCTGAGGAGTTTTTTTAGCAAAATGCACAAAATCAGAGTTTTCCAGATGGATTTATGTGGCTCGCGAGATATTGTTTGCCAGATTGCAAATGCTGTGTGTTCGGGCTCGCGAACTGTACAAAAATGCTTTATCGTGTGCGCGAACACGCATATTGAGAGCGCGAACATGCCGAAAACTGTAAGTCCGCGTTGTCGCGCTGTGCAGAGTTACCGAAAGTACGCAAGCTGAATCCCTAGGGTTACCTACTGGCTGAAAGGCCCTATTTATTTAACACACACCCAAAAACTGCTATCCCACCCCAAAAAAAACCTTTTGCAATAAAACCCAAAGCCATACACGGTGTGAAAAAAAAATTCAACACAAAATGTAAATTTAAATAACGCACCAAATTTTTGAGGATGACTACCTCTGGGCGTACTGGCAGACTAGGCCACAAGCTAGGAACAGAATGGCAAAAGCAAGCACACTGCTTGGATGGCTCCACAAAATGGCCGCCACACACCCACAACAACAACAAGAAATGGAAGACAGTCAATGTACGCCTATGGCAAAAGCACAATGCCTGCCTTCCTAAAATGGCCGCCACACACATGCTCAGGCCAACCACCACAATAATAACCAAAAAGTGATTACAAAGCACAGGAACAGGAAGTTGTAGTGTCTGTGGAACTTACTTACTCTCATAAAAAACTATTTAAAAAAAAATAAAAGCTTCTCCGTGCTCCAAAACTTCAGCTGAATGACAACCTGAGGAGTTTTTTTAGCAAAATGCACAAAATCAGAGTTTTCCAGATGGATTTATGTGGCTCGCGAGATATTGTTTGCCAGATTGCAAATGCTGTGTGTTCGGGCTCGCGAACTGTACAAAAATGCTTTATCGCGTGTGCGAACACGCATATTGAGAGCGCGAACATGCCGAAAACTGTAAGTCCGCGTTGTCGCGCTGTGCAGAGTTACCAAAAGTACGCGAGATGAATCTCTAGGGTTACCTACTGGCTGAAAAGCCCTATTTATTTAACACACACCCAAAAACTGCTATCCCACCCCAAATAAAACCTTTTGCAATAAAACCCAAAGCCATACACGGTGTGAAAAAATAATTCAACACAAAATGTAAATTTAAATAACGCACCAAAGATTTGAGGATGACTACCTCTGGGCGTACTGGCAGACTAGGCCACAAGCTAGGAACAGAATGGCAAAAGCAAGCACACTGCTTGGATGGCTCCACAAAATGGCCACCACACACCCACAACAACAACAAGAAATGGAAGACAGTCAATGTACGCCTATGGAAAAAGCACAATGCCTGCCTTCCTAAACTGGCCGCCACACAAATGCTCAGGCCAACCACCACAATAATAACCAAAAAGTGATTACAAAGCACAGGAACAGGAAGTTGTAGTGTCTGTGGAACTTACTTACTCTCATAAAAAACTATTTTAAAAAAAATAAAAGCTTCTCCGTGCTCCAAAACTTCAGCTGAATGACAACCTGAGGAGTTTTTTTAGCAAAATGCACAAAATCAGAGTTTTCCAGATGGATTTATGTTGCTCGCGAGATATTGCTTGCCAGATTGCAAATGCTGTGTGTTCGGGCTCGCGAACTGTACAAAAATGCTTTATCGCGTGCGCGAACACGCATATGGAGAGCGCGAACATGCCGAAAACTGTAAGTCCGCGTTGTCGCGCTGTGCAGAGTTACCGAAAGTACGCAAGCTGAATCCCTAGGGTTAACTACTGGCTGAAAGGCCCTATTTATTTAACACACACCCAAAAACTGCTATCCAAACCCAAAAAAAACCTTTTGCAATAAAACCCAAAACCATACACAGTGTGAAAAAATAATTCAACACAAAATGTAAATTTAAATAACGCACCAAAGATTTGAGGATGACTACCTCTGGGCGTACTGGCACACTAGGCCACAAGCTAGGAACAGAATGGCAAAAGCAAGCACACTGCTTGGATGGCTCCACAAAATGGCCACCACACACCCACAACAACAACAAGAAATGGAAGACAGTCAATGTACGCCTATGGAAAAAGCACAATGCCTGCCTTCCTAAACTGGCCGCCACACAAATGCTCAGGCCAACCACCACAATAATAACCAAAAAGTGATTACAAAGCACAGGAACAGGAAGTTGTAGTGTCTGTGGAACTTACTTACTCTCATAAAAAACTATTTTAAAAAAAAGAAAAGCTTCTCCGTGCTCCAAAACTTCAGCTGAATGACAACCTGAGGAGTTTTTTTAGCAAAATGCACAAAATCAGAGTTTTCCAGATGGATTTATGTTGCTCGCGAGATATTGTTTGCCAGATTGCAAATGCTGTGTGTTCGGGCTCGCGAACTGTACAAAAATGCTTTATCGTGTGCGCGAACACGCATATTGAGAGCACGAACATGCCGAAAACTGTAAGTCCGCGTTGTCGCGCTGTGCAGTTACCGAAAGTACGCGAGCTGAATCCCTAGGGTTACCTACTGGCTGAAAAGCCCTATTTATTTAACACACACCCAAAAACTGCTATCCCACCCCAAATAAAACCTTTTGCAATAAAACCCAAAGCCATACACGGTGTGAAAAAATAATTCAACACAAAATGTAAATTTAAATAACGCACCAAAGATTTGAGGATGACTACCTCTGGGCGTACTGGCAGACTAGGCCACAAGCTAGGAACAGAATGGCAAAAGCAAGCACACTGCTTGGATGGCTCCACAAAATGGCCACCACACACCCACAACAACAACAAGAAATGGAAGACAGTCAATGTACGCCTATGGAAAAAGCACAATGCCTGCCTTCCTAAACTGGCCGCCACACAAATGCTCAGGCCAACCACCACAATAATAACCAAAAAGTGATTACAAAGCACAGGAACAGGAAGTTGTAGTGTCTGTGGAACTTACTTACTCTCATAAAAAACTATTTTAAAAAAAATAAAAGCTTCTCCGTGCTCCAAAACTTCAGCTGAATGACAACCTGAGGAGTTTTTTTAGCAAAATGCACAAAATCAGAGTTTTCCAGATGGATTTATGTTGCTCGCGAGATATTGCTTGCCAGATTGCAAATGCTGTGTGTTCGGGCTCGCGAACTGTACAAAAATGCTTTATCGCGTGCGCGAACACGCATATTGAGAGCGCGAACATGCCGAAAACTGTAAGTCCGCGTTGTCGCGCTGTGCAGAGTTACCGAAAGTACGCAAGCTGAATCCCTAGGGTTAACTACTGGCTGAAAGGCCCTATTTATTTAACACACACCCAAAAACTGCTATCCCACCCCAAAAAAAACCTTTTGCAATAAAACTCAAAACCATACACGGTGTGAAAAAAAAATTCAACACAAAATGTAAATTTAAATAACGCACCAAAGATTTGAGGATGACTACCTCTGGGCGTACTGGCAGACTAGGCCACAAGCTAGGAACAGAATGGCAAAAGCAAGCACACTGCTTGGATGGCTCCACAAAATGGCCGCCACACACCCACAACAACAACAAGAAATGGAAGACAGTCAATGTACGCCTATGGCAAAAGCACAATGCCTGCCTTCCTAAAATGGCCGCCACACACATGCTCAGGCCAACCACCACAATAATAACCAAAAAGTGATTACAAAGGACAGGAACAGGAAGTTGTAGTGTCTGTGGAACTTACTTACTCTCATAAAAAATATTTAAAAAAAAATAAAAGCTTCTCCGTGCTCCAAAACTACAGCTGAATGACACCCTGAGGAGATTTTTAGCAAAATGCACAAAATCAGCGTTTTCGAGATGGATTTATGTTGCTCGCGAGATATTGTCTGCCAGATTGCAAATGCTGCGTGTTCGGGATCGCGAACTGTACAAAAATGCTTTATCGCGTGTGCGAACACGCATATTGAGAGCGCGAACATGCCGAAAACTGTAAGTCCGCGTTGTCGCGCTGTGCAGAGTTACCGAAAGTACGCGAGCTGAATCCCTAGGGTTACCTACTGGCTGAAAAGCCCTATTTATTTACCACACACCCAAAAACTGCTATCCCACCCCAGAAAAAACCTTTTGCAATAAAACCCAAAGCCATACACGGTGTGAAAAAAAAACTTCAACACAAAATGTAAATTTAAATAACGCACCAAAGATTTGAGGATGACTACCTCTGGGCGTACTGGCAGACTAGGCCACAAGCTAGGAACAGAATGGCAAAAGCAAGCACACTGCTTGGATGGCTCCACAAAATTGCCGCCACACACCCACAACAACAACAAGAAATGGAAGACAGTCAATGTACGCCTATGGCAAAAGCACAATGCCTGCCTTCCTAAAATGGCCGCCACACACATGCTCAGGCCAACCACCACAATAATAACCAAAAAGTGATTACAAAGCACAGGAACAGGAAGTTGTAGTGTCTGTGGAACTTACTTACTCTCATAAAAAACTATTTTAAAAAAAATAAAAGCTTCTCCGTGCTCCAAAACTTCAGCTGAATGACAACCTGAGGAGGTTTTTTAGCAAAATGCTAGGCCTGGGCGAAGCACTACGCTACGCTCGCGTAGTTTGCGAAGTTCGCGCTACTTCGCGCTACGCGAACTGCACGTAGCACAGTGCGAACACGCGTAGCGTAGTGTTGCGTAGTGCTGCGGTCATTTTTTGCTTGCTCGCGGTCCTCAACGTCAAGTTGGCGACCGCGAGCAAGCAAAATGACATCCTGGCGAGACTTTTTCCTTGTTCGCGATCGCGAGCATGGAAAATAAACCTCCCGGCGAGATTCCCAACGCGAGAAGGTCAGGTTTCTCATTGCGAGGGGTCGCGTATGCTCGCGACCGCTCGCGATGAGAAACTACCAGTTCGCGTTGAGAAAGCTGCAGCTCGAGTAAAAATCTACTCGAGCAGCAGAAAACTACAGCTCGCACTGTGCAAGATGCCATTTTCAATGATTGCACAGTGCCGGTTGCTTGTCCGCACTGTGCAATCATTGAAAACAACATCTTGCACAGTGCGAACATGTTACTTCGCAGTTCGCGAAGTGCTACGCGTAGCTCGCGTAGTGCGAACTTCACTTTGCGTAGCTTCGCGAAGTGCTACTTCGCGAACTACGCCCACCCTTACAAAATGCACAAAATCAGAGTTTTCCAGATGGATTTATGTGGCTCGCGAGATATTGTTTGCCAGATTGCAAATGCTGTGTGTTCGGGCTCGCGAACTGTACAAAAATGCTTTATCGTGTGCGCGAACACGCATATTGAGAGCGCGAACATGCCGAAAACTGTAAGTCCGCGTTGTCGCGCTGTGCAGAGTTACCGAAAGTACGCAAGCTGAATCCCTAGGGTTACCTACTGGCTGAAAGGCCCTATTTATTTAACACACACCCAAAAACTGCTATCCCACCCCAAAAAAAACCTTTTGCAATAAAACCCAAAGCCATACACGGTGTGAAAAAAAAATTCAACACAAAATGTAAATTTAAATAACGCACCAAATTTTTGAGGATGACTACCTCTGGGCGTACTGGCAGACTAGGCCACAAGCTAGGAACAGAATGGCAAAAGCAAGCACACTGCTTGGATGGCTCCACAAAATGGCCGCCACACACCCACAACAACAACAAGAAATGGAAGACAGTCAATGTACGCCTATGGCAAAAGCACAATGCCTGCCTTCCTAAAATGGCCGCCACACACATGCTCAGGCCAACCACCACAATAATAACCAAAAAGTGATTACAAAGCACAGGAACAGGAAGTTGTAGTGTCTGTGGAACTTACTTACTCTCATAAAAAACTATTTTAAAAAAAATAAAAGCTTCTCCGTGCTCCAAAACTTCAGCTGAATGACAACCTGAGGAGGTTTTTTAGCAAAATGCTAGGCCTGGGCGAAGCACTACGCTACGCTCGCGTAGTTTGCGAAGTTCGCGCTACTTCGCGCTACGCGAACTGCACGTAGCACAGTGCGAACACGCGTAGCGTAGTGTTGCGTAGTGCTGCGGTCATTTTTTGCTTGCTCGCGGTCCTCAACGTCAAGTTGGCGACCGCGAGCAAGCAAAATGACATCCTGGCGAGACTTTTTCCTTGTTCGCGATCGCGAGCATGGAAAATAAACCTCCCGGCGAGATTCCCAACGCGAGAAGGTCAGGTTTCTCATTGCGAGGGGTCGCGTATGCTCGCGACCGCTCGCGATGAGAAACTACCAGTTCGCGTTGAGAAAGCTGCAGCTCGAGTAAAAATCTACTCGAGCAGCAGAAAACTACAGCTCGCACTGTGCAAGATGCCATTTTCAATGATTGCACAGTGCCGGTTGCTTGTCCGCACTGTGCAATCATTGAAAACAACATCTTGCACAGTGCGAACATGTTACTTCGCAGTTCGCGAAGTGCTACGCGTAGCTCGCGTAGTGCGAACTTCACTTTGCGTAGCTTCGCGAAGTGCTACTTCGCGAACTACGCCCACCCTTACAAAATGCACAAAATCAGAGTTTTCCAGATGGATTTATGTGGCTCGCGAGATATTGTTTGCCAGATTGCAAATGCTGTGTGTTCGGGCTCGCGAACTGTACAAAAATGCTTTATCGTGTGCGCGAACACGCATATTGAGAGCGCGAACATGCCGAAAACTGTAAGTCCGCGTTGTCGCGCTGTGCAGAGTTACCGAAAGTACGCAAGCTGAATCCCTAGGGTTACCTACTGGCTGAAAGGCCCTATTTATTTAACACACACCCAAAAACTGCTATCCCACCCCAAAAAAAACCTTTTGCAATAAAACCCAAAGCCATACACGGTGTGAAAAAAAAATTCAACACAAAATGTAAATTTAAATAACGCACCAAATTTTTGAGGATGACTACCTCTGGGCGTACTGGCAGACTAGGCCACAAGCTAGGAACAGAATGGCAAAAGCAAGCACACTGCTTGGATGGCTCCACAAAATGGCCGCCACACACCCACAACAACAACAAGAAATGGAAGACAGTCAATGTACGCCTATGGCAAAAGCACAATGCCTGCCTTCCTAAAATGGCCGCCACACACATGCTCAGGCCAACCACCACAATAATAACCAAAAAGTGATTACAAAGCACAGGAACAGGAAGTTGTAGTGTCTGTGGAACTTACTTACTCTCATAAAAAACTATTTTAAAAAAAATAAAAGCTTCTCCGTGCTCCAAAACTTCAGCTGAATGACAACCTGAGGAGTTTTTTTAGCAAAATGCACAAAATCAGAGTTTTCCAGATGGATTTATGTTGCTCGCGAGATATTGTTTGCCAGATTGCAAATGCTGTGTGTTCGGGCACGCGAACTGTACAAAAATGCTTTATCGTGTGCGCGAACACGCATATTGAGAGCACGAACATGCCGAAAACTGTAAGTCCGCGTTGTCGCGCTGTGCAGAGTTACCGAAAGTACGCAAGCTGAATCCCTAGGGTTACCTACTGGCTGAAAGGCCCTATTTATTTAACACACACCCAAAAACTGCTATCCCACCCCAAAAAAAACCTTTTGCAATAAAACCCAAAGCCATACACGGTGTGAAAAAAAATTTCAACACAAAATGTAAATTTAAATAACGCACCAAAGATTTGAGGATGACTACCTCTGGGCGTACTGGCAGACTAGGCCACAAGCTAGGAACAGAATGGCAAAAGCAAGCACACTGCTTGGATGGCTCCACAAAATGGCCGCCACACACCCACAACAACAACAAGAAATGGAATACAGTCAATGTACGCCTATGGCAAAAGCACAATGCCTGCCTTCCTAAAATGGCCGCCACACACATGCTCAGGCCAACCACCACAATAATAACCAAAAAGTGATCACAAAGCACAGGAACAGGAAGTTGTAGTGTCTGTGGAACTTACTTACTCTCATAAAAAATATTTTAAAAAAAATAAAAGCTTCTCCGTGCTCCAAAACTACAGCTGAATGACAACCTGAGGAGTTTTTTAGCAAAATGCACAAAATCAGCGTTTTCGAGATGGATTTATGTTGCTTCCGAGATATTGTTTGCCAGATTGCAAATCCTGCGTGTTCGGGATCGCGAACTGTACAAAAATGCTTTATCGCATGCGCGAACACGCATATTGAGAGCGCGAACATGCCGAAAACTGTAAGTCCGCGTTGTCGCGCTGTGCAGAGTTACCGAAAGTACGTGAGCTGAATCCCTAGGGTTACCTACTGGCTGAAAAGCCCTATTTATTTAACACACACCCAAAAACTGCTATCCCACCCCAAAAAAAACCTTTTGCAATAAAACCCAAAGCCATACACGGTGTGAAAAAAAAACTTCAACACAAAATGTAAATTTAAATAACGCACCAAAGATTTGAGGATGACTACCTCTTGGCGTACTGGCAGACTAGGCCACAAGCTAGGAACAGAATGGCAAAAGCAAGCACACTGCTTGGATGGCTCCACAAAATGGCCGCCACACACCCACAACAACAACAAGAAATGGAAGACAGTCAATGTACGCCTATGGCAAAAGCACAATGCCTGCCTTCCTAAAATGGCCGCCACACACATGCTCAGGCCAACCACCACAATAATAACCAAAAAGTGATCACAAAGCACAGGAACAGGAAGTTGTAGTGTCTGTGGAACTTACTTACTCTCATAAAAAATATTTTAAAAAAAATAAAAGCTTCTCCGTGCTCCAAAACTACAGCTGAATGACAACCTGAGGAGTTTTTTAGCAAAAGGCACAAAATCGGCGTTTTCGAGATGGATTTATGTTGCTCGCGAGATATTGTTTGCCAGATCGCAAATGCTGCGTGTTCGGGATCGCAAACTGTACAAAAATGCTTTATCGCGTGCGCAAACACGCATATTGAGAGCGCGAACATATCGAAAACTGTAAGTCTGCGTTGTCGCGCTGTGCAGAGTTACCGAAAGTACGCGAGCTGAATCCCTAGGGTTACCTACTGGCTGAAAAGCCCCATTTATTTAACACACACACAAATACTGCTATCCCACCCCAAAAAAAACCTTTTGCAATAAAACCCGAAGCCATACACGGTGTGAAAAAATAATTCAACACAAAATGTAAATTTAAATAACGCACCAAAGATTTGAGGATGACTACCTCTGGGCGTACTGGCAGACTAGGCCACAAGCTAGGAACAGAATGGCAAAAGCAAGCACACTGCTTGGATGGCTCCACAAAATTGCCACCACACACCCACAACAACAACAAGAAATGGAAGACAGTCAATGTACGCCTATGGCAAAAGCACAATGCCTGCCTTCCTAAAATGGCTGCCACACACATGCTCAGGCCAACCACCACAATAATAACCAAAAAGTGATTACAATGGACAGGAACAGGAAGTTGTAGTGTCTGTGGAACTTACTTACTCTCATAAAAAATATTTTAAAAAAAATAAAAGCTTCTCCGTGCTCCAAAACTACAGCTGAATGACAACCTGAGGAGTTTTTTTAGCAAAAGGCACAAAATCAGCGTTTTCGAGATGGATTTATGTTGCTCGCGAGATATTGTTTGCCAGATTGCAAATGCTGCGTGTTCGGGATCGCGAACTGTACAAAAATGCTTTATCGCGTGCACGAACATGCATATTGAGAGCGCGAACATGCCGAAAACTGTAAGTCCGCGTTGTCGCGCTCTGCAGAGTTACCGAAAGTACGCGAGCTGAATCCCTAGGGTTACCTACTGGCTGAAAAGCCCTATTTATATACCACACACCCCTAAAACTGCTATCCCACCCCAAAAAAAACCTTTTGCAATAAAACCCAAAGCCATACACGGTGTGCAAAAATAATTCAACACAAAATGTAAATTTAAATAACGCACCAAAGATTTGAGGATGACTACCTCTGGGCGTACTGGCAGACTAGGCCACAAGCTGGGAACAGAATGGCAAAAGCAAGCACACTGCTTGGATGGCTCCACAAAATGGCCGCCACACACCCACAACAACAACAAGAAATGGAAGACAGTCAATGTACGCCTATGGCAAAAGCACAATGCCTGCCTTCCTAAAATGGCCGCCACACACATGCTCAGGCCAACCACCCCAATAATAACCAAAAAGTGATTACAAAGGACAGGAACAGGAAGTTGTAGTGTCTGTGGAACTTACTTACTCTCATAAAAAATATTTTAAAAAAAATAAAAGCTTCTCCGTGCTCCAAAACTACAGCTGAATGACAACCTGAGGAGTTTATTTAGCAAAATGCACAAAATCAGCGTTTTCGAGATGGATTTATGTTGCTTCCGAGATATTGTTTGCCAGATTGCAAATCCTGCGTGTTCGGGATCGCGAACTGTACAAAAATGCTTTATCGCATGCGCGAACACGCATATTGAGAGCGCGAACATGCCGAAAACTGTAAGTCCGCGTTGTCGCGCTGTGCAGAGTTACCGAAAGTACGTGAGCTGAATCCCTAGGGTTACCTACTGGCTGAAAAGCCCTATTTATTTAACACACACCCAAAAACTGCTATCCCACCCCAAAAAAAACCTTTTGCAATAAAACCCAAAGCCATACACGGTGTGAAAAAAAAACTTCAACACAAAATGTAAATTTAAATAACGCACCAAAGATTTGAGGATGACTACCTCTTGGCGTACTGGCAGACTAGGCCACAAGCTAGGAACAGAATGGCAAAAGCAAGCACACTGCTTGGATGGCTCCACAAAATGGCCGCCACACACCCACAACAACAACAAGAAATGGAAGACAGTCAATGTACGCCTATGGCAAAAGCACAATGCCTGCCTTCCTAAAATGGCCGCCACACACATGCTCAGGCCAACCACCACAATAATAACCAAAAAGTGAATACAAAGTACAGGAACAGAAAGTTGTAGTGTCTGTGGAACTTACTTACTCTCATGAAAACTATTTAAAAAAAAATAAAAGCTTCTCCGTGCTCCAAAACTACAGCTGAATGACAACCTGAGGAGTTTTTTAGCAAAAGGCACAAAATCGGCGTTTTCGAGATGGATTTATGTTGCTCGCGAGATATTGTTTGCCAGATCGCAAATGCTGCGTGTTCGGGATCGCGAACTGTACAAAAATGCTTTATCGCGTGCGCAAACACGCATATTGAGAGCGCGAACATATCGAAAACTGTAAGTCCGCGTTGTCGCGCTGTGCAGAGTTACCGAAAGTACGCGAGCTGAATCCCAAGGGTTACCTACTGGCTGAAAAGCCCTATTTATTTAACACACACCCAAATACTGCTATCCCACCCCAAAAAAAACCTTTTGCAATAAAACCCGAAGCCATACACGGTGTGAAAAAATAATTCAACACAAAATGTAAATTTAAATAACGCACCAAAGATTTGAGGATGACTACCTCTGGGCGTACTGGCAGACTAGGCCACAAGCTAGGAACAGAATGGCAAAAGCAAGCACACTGCTTGGATGGCTCCACAAAATGGCCGCCACACACCCACAACAACAACAAGAAATGGAAGACAGTCAATGTACGCCTATGGAAAAAGCACAATGCCTGCCTTCCTAAAATGGCCGCCACACACATGCTCAGGCCAACCACCACAATAATAACCAAAAAGTGATTACAAAGCACAGGAACAGGAAGTTGTAGTGTCTGTGGAACTTACTTACTCTCATAAAAAACTATTTTAAAAAAAATAAAAGCTTCTCCGTGCTCCAAAACTTCAGCTGAATGACAACCTGAGGAGTTTTTTTAGCAAAATGCACAAAATCAGAGTTTTCCAGATGGATTTATGTTGCTCGCGAGATATTGTTTGCCAGATTGCAAATGCTGTGTGTTCGGGCTCGCGAACTGTACAAAAATGCTTTATCGCGTGCGCGAACACGCATATTGAGAGCGCGAACATGCCGAAAACTGTAAGTCCGCGTTGTCGCGCTGTGCAGAGTTACCGAAAGTACGCAAGCTGAATCCCTAGGGTTACCTACTGGCTGAAAGGCCCTATTTATTTAACACACACCCAAAAACTGCTATCCCACCCCCAAAAAAACCTTTTGCAATAAAACCCAAAGCCATACACGGTGTGAAAAAAAAATTCAACACAAAATGTAAATTTAAATAACGCACCAAAGATTTGAGGATGACTACCTCTGGGCGTACTGGCAGACTAGGCCACAAGCTAGGAACAGAATGGCAAAATCAAGCACACTGCTTGGATGGCTCCACAAAATGGCCGCCACACACCCACAACAACAACAAGAAATGGAAGACAGTCAATGTACGCCTATGGCAAAAGCACAATGCCTGCCTTCCTAAAATGGCCGCCACACACATGCTCAGGCCAACCACCACAATAATAACCAAAAAGTGATTACAAAGGACAGGAACAGGAAGTTGTAGTGTCTGTGGAACTTACTTACTCTCATAAAAAATATTTTAAAAAAAATAAAAGCTTCTCCGTGCTCCAAAACTACAGCTGAATGACACCCTGAGGAGTTTTTTAGCAAAATGCACAAAATCAGCGTTTTCAAGATGGATTTATGTTGCTCGCGAGATATTGTCTGCCAGATTGCAAATGCTGCGTGTTCGGGATCGCGAACTGTACAAAAATGCTTTATCGCGTGCGCGAACACGCATATTGAGAGCGCGAACATGCCGAAAACTGTAAGTCCGCGTTGTCGCGCTGTGCAGAGTTACCGAAAGTACGCGAGCTGAATCCCCAGGGTTACCTACTGGCTGAAAAGCCCTATTTATTTAACACACACCCAAAAACTGCTATCCCACCCCAAAAAAAACCTTTTGCAATAAAACCCAAAAGCCATACACGGTGTGAAAAAAAAACTTCAACACAAAATGTAAATTTAAATAACGCACCAAAGATTTGAGGATGACTACCTCTGGGCGTACTGGCAGACTAGGCCACAAGCTAGGAACAGAATGGCAAAAGCAAGCACACTGCTTGGATGGCTCCACAAAATGGCCACCACACACCCACAACAACAACAAGAAATGGAAGACAGTCAATGTACGCCTATGGCAAAAGCCCAATGCCTGCCTTCCTAAAATGGCTGCCACACACATGCTCAGGCCAACCACCACAATAATAACCAAAAAGTGATTACAAAGGACAGGAACAGGAAGTTGTAGTGTCTGTGGAACTTACTTACTCTCATAAAAAATATTTTTTTAAAAATAAAAGCTTCTCCGTGCTCCAAAACTACAGCTGAATGACAACCTGAGGAGTTTTTTTAGCAAAATGCACAAAATCAGCGTTTTCGAGATGGATTTATGTTGCTCGCGAGATATTGTTTGCCAGATTGCAAATGCTGCGTGTTCGGGATCGCGAACTGTACAAAAATGCTTTCTCGCGTGCGCGAACACGCATATTGAGAGCGCGAACATGCCGAAAACTGTAAGTCCGCGTTGTCGCGCTGTGCAGAGTTACCGAAAGTACGCAAGCTGAATCCCTAGGGTTACCTACTGGCTGAAAAGCCCTATTTATTTAACACACACCCATAAACTGCTATCCCACCCCAAAAAAAACCTTTTGCAATAAAACCCAAAGCCATACACGGTGTGAAAAAATAACTTCAACACAAAATGTAAATTTAAATAACGCACCAAAGATTTGAGGATGACTACCTCTGGGCGTACTGGCAGACTAGGCCACAAGCTAGGAACAGAATGGCAAAAGCAAGCACACTGCTTGGATGGCTCCACAAAATGGCCGCCACACACCCACAACAACAACAAGAAATGGAAGACAGTCAATGTACGCCTATGGCAAAAGCACAATGCCTGCCTTCCTAAAATGGCCGCCACACACATGCTCAGGCCGACCACCACAATAATAACCAAAAAGTGATTACAAAGCACAGGAACAGGAAGTTGTAGTGTCTGTGGAACTTACTTACTCTCATAAAAAATACTTTTAAAAAAATAAAAGCTTCTCCGTGCTCCAAAACTACAGCTGAATGACAACCTGAGGAGTTTTTTTAGCAAAATGCACAAAACCAGCGTTTTCGAGATGGATTTATTTTGCTCGCGAGATATTGTTTGCCAGATTGTAAATGCTGCGTGTTCGGGATCGCGAACTGTACAAAAATGCTTTATCGCGTGCGCGAACACGCATATTGAGAGCGCGAACATGCCGAAAACTGTAAGTCCGCATTGTCGCGCTGTGCAGAGTTACCGAAAGTACGCGAGCTGAATCCCCAGGGTTACCTACTGGCTGAAAAGCCCTATTTATTTAACACACACCCAAAAACTGCTATCCCACCCCAAAAAAAACCTTTTGCAATAAAACCCAAAGCCATACACGGTGTGAAAAAAAAACTTCAACACAAAATGTAAATTTAAATAACGCACCAAAGATTTGAGGATGACTACCTCTGGGCGTACTGGCAGACTAGGCCACAAGCTAGGAACAGAATGGCAAAAGCAAGCACACTGCTTGGATGGCTCCACAAAATGGCCGCCACACACCCACAACAACAACAAGAAATGGAAGACAGTCAATGTACGCCTATGGCAAAAGCACAATGCCTGCCTTCCTAAAATTGCCGCCACACACATGCTCAGGCCAACCACCACAATAATAACAAAAAAGTGATTACAAAGGACAGGAACAGGAAGTTGTAGTGTCTGTGGAACTTACTTACTCTCATAAAAAATATTTTAAAAAAAATAAAAGCTTCTCCGTGCTCCAAAACTACAGCTGAATGACACCCTGAGGAGTTTTTTTAGCAAAATGCACAAAATCAGCGTTTTCGAGATGGATTTATGTTGCTCGCGAGATATTGTCTGCCAGATTGCAAATGCTGCGTGTTCGGGATCGCGAACTGTACAAAAATGCTTTATCGCATGCGCAAACACGCATATTGAGAGCGCGAACATGCCGAAAACTGTAAGTCCGCGTTGTCGCGCTGTGCAGAGTTACCGAAAGTACACGAGCTGAATCCCTAGGGTTACCTACTGGCTGAAAAGCCCTATTTATTTAACACACACCCAAAAACTGCTATCCCACCCCAAAAAAAACCTTTTGCAATAAAACCCAAAGCCATACACGGTGTGAAAATAAACACTTCAACACAAAATGTAAATTTAAATAACGCAGCAAAGATTTGAGGATGACTACCTCTGGGCGTACTGGCAGACTAGGCCACAAGCTAGGAACAGAATGGCAAAAGCAAGCACACTGCTTGGATGGCTCCACAAAATGGCCGCCACACACCCACAACAACAACAAGAAATGGAAGACAGTCAATGTACGCCTATGTCAAAAGCACAATGCCTGCCTTCCTAAAATGGCCGCCACACACATGCTCAGGCCAACCACCACAATAATAACCAAAAAGTGATCACAAAGCACAGGAACAGGAAGTTGTAGTGTCTGTGGAACTTACTTACTCTCATAAAAAATATTTAAAAAAAAAAAAAGCTTCTCCGTGCTCCAAAACTACAGCTGAATGACAACCTGAGGAGTTTTTTTAGCAAAATGCACAAAACCAGCGTTTTCGAGATGGATTTATTTTGCTCGCGAGATATTGTTTGCCAGATTGTAAATGCTGCGTGTTCGGGATCGCAAACTGTACAAAAATGCTTTATCGCGTGCGCGAACACACATATTGAGAGCGCGAACATGCCGAAAACTGTAAGTCCGCGTTGTCGCGCTGTGCAGAGTTACCGAAAGTACGCGAGCTGAATCCCTAGGGTTACCTACAGGCTATAAAGCGCTATTTATTTAACACACCCAAAAACTGCTATCCCACCCCAAAAAAAAACTTTTTGCAATAAAACCCAAAGCCATACACGGTGTGAAAAAATAATTGAACACAAAATGTAAATTTAAATAACGCACCAAAGATTTGAGGATTACTACCTCTGGACGTACTGGCAGACTAGGCCACAAGCTAGGAACAGAATGGCAAAAGCAAGCACACTGCTTGGATGGCGCCACAAAATGGCCGCCACACACCCACAACAACAACAAGAAATGGAAGACAGTCAATGTACGCCTATGGCAAAATTCACAATGCCTGCCTTCCTAAAATGGCTGCCACACACATGCTCAGGCCAACCACCACAATAATAACCAAAAAGTGATTACAAAGGACAGGAACAGGAAGTTGTAGTGTCTGTGGAACTTGCTTACTCTCATAAAAAACATTTTTTTTAAAATAAAAGCTTCTCCGTGCTCCAAAACTACAGCTGAATGACAACCTGAGGAGTTTTTTTAGCAAAATGCACAAAATCAGCGTTTTTGAGATGGATTTATGTTGCTCGCGAGATATTGTTTGCCAGATTGCAAATGCCGCGTGTTCGGGATCGCGAACTGTACAAAAATGCTTTATCGCGTGCACGAACACGCATATTGAGAGCGCGAACATGCCAAAAACTGTAAGTCCGCGTTGTCGCGCTGTGCAGAGTTACCGAAAGTACGTGAGCTGAATCCCTAGGGTTACCTACTGGCTGAAAAGCCCTATTTATTTAACACACACCCAAAAACTGCTATCCCACCCCAAAAAAAACCTTTTGCAATAAAACCCAAAGCCATACACGGTGTGAAAAAATAACTTCAACACAAAATGTAAATTTAAATAACGCACCAAAGATTTGAGGATGACTACCTCTGGGCGTACTGGCAGACTAGGCCACAAGCTAGGAACAGAATGGCAAAAGCAAGCACACTGCTTGGATGGCTCCACAAAATGGCCGCCACACACCCACAACAACAACAAGAAATGGAAGACAGTCAATGTACGCCTATGGCAAAAGCACAATGCCTGCCTTCCTAAAATGGCCGCCACACACATGCTCACGCCAACCACCACAATAATAACCAAAAAGTGATTACAAAGCACAGGAACAGGAAGTTGTAGTGTCTGTGGAACTTACTTACTCTCATAAAAAATATTTTTAAAAAAATAAAAGCTTCTCCGTGTTCCAAAACTACAGCTGAATGACAACCTGAGGAGTTTATTTAGCAAAATGCACAAAATCAGCGTTTTCGAGATGGATTTATGTTGCTCGCGAGATATTGTTTGCCAGATTGCAAATTCTGCATGTTCGGGATCGCGAACTGTACAAAAATGCTTTATCGCGTGCGCGAACACGCATATTGAGAGCACGGACATGCCGAAAACTGTAAGTCCGCGTTGTCGCGCTGTGCAGAGTTACCGAAAGTACGCAAGCTAAATCCCTAGGGTTACCTACTGGCTGAAAAGCTCTATTTATTTACCACACACCCAAAAACTGCTATCCCACCCCAAAAAAAACCTTTTGCAATAAAACCCAAAGCCATACATGGTGTGAAAAAATAATTCAACACAAAGGTGCCGATTCCGATCCTGGAGAAACCGGGTACGAACCGTCGGACGGAGCATTTTCTCCGTCCGACTCGTACCCGGCAAAAAAACATTACAAAAATGCAAGTACGATTCACATGGAAACACCATTTCCGTGCGAATCGAACAAAACACCGACCGACGAAAATATACATACAAATATGATTCGGGAAAGCGCCGACGTGACGTCAGGACGCATTCTGGCTGTGTTTCATGAACCAGGAAGTACGATCCGCACCGACGTCACCTCGCACGTATTATATTCTCCGGCTGCTAAAAACTGCCGGGAAATCAGGACGACGCGCACAAGGAGCACCTGTACGCGACGGACAGCCATGGACCCCAACCTACGCGTCATCCCGGCCCTCATAGCAGTCCACCTGCTCTACAGGAACCGACGCAGACGCCGCAGAAGGTCAGAACAACACCCAGGGGCTAAGGGGGGGGCAGGGGCAGGAAACATAACCCCCACCCAAGTCCCAAATCAGACATGCCCTGGACATACCTGACCTGCAGGACCTGGTCACCTCGAGGGGGTGGGGGCGAGTCCAGCAACGCAAGCATCTGCCACAATGGAAGTGGATGTTGACGTGAACCGGCAACACAATTCCGGTACGTACCGTACCCACACCTTAAGAGCGTGGGTACGGGTCGTACCACGCCCACCCCACGTCACCCCAACAATGGCGGTACGGCCCATACCCAAGTTCCAAAGGCATGGGTATGGGCCGTACCAGCATCGTTGGGGTGATGTAGGGGTACGCGTGGTATGACCCGTAACCACCCTCCGAAGGCCTGGGTACGGTGCGTACCCCTACGGCACCCCATTGGGGGTCCGCACCCTACCCAGGCCTTAAGAGCGTGGGTAGGGTGTAGGGGAACGCGTGGTACGGGTCGTACCACACATACCCCTATGGCACCCCAACAATGCTGGTACGCACCGTACCCACGTTCCAAAGGCATGGGTATGGCCCATACCCAGGCCTGCAGATCGTGGGTACGGGAATGTATGGAGCGTACCCCCACCGGTGTATGAATGGAGCATACCCACACCCCACCAGTGTATGTATGGAGCGTACCCCCACCAGTGTATGAATGGAGCATATCAGCACCCCACCAGTGTATGTACGGAGTGTACCCCCACCCGTGTATCAAAAGAGCGTACCCAAACCCCACCAGTGTATGTACAGAGCGTACCCACACCCGTGTATCAATGGAGCGTACCCACACCCCACCAGTGTATGTACAGAGCATACTCCCACCCGTGTATGAATGGAGCATACCAACACCCCACCAGTGTCTGTACGGAGCGTACCCCACCCGTGTATCAATGGAGCGTACCCACACCCCACCAGTGTATGTACGGAGCGTACCCACACCCGTGTATGAATGGAGCGTACCCACACCCCACCAGTGTATGTACGGAGCGTACCCACACCCGTGTATAAATGGAGCATACCAACACCCATGTATGTGCCGAGCGTACATGCCCAGACACAGGAGGGGTGGGTGCAGAGTCCTCCCAACAGTGCCCAGACACGGGAGGGGTGGGTGCAGAGTCCTCCCAGCAGTGCCCAGACACAGGAGGGGTGGGTTCCCATCACTCCCAGCAGTGCCCAGACACAGGAGGGGTGGGTGCAGAGTCCTCCCAGCAGTGCCCAGACACGGGAGGGGTGGGTGCAGAGACCTCCGAGCAGTGCCCAGACACAGGAGAGGTGGGTTCCCATCACTCCCAGCAGTGCCAAGACACGGGAGGGGTGGGTGCAGAGTCCTCCCAGCAGTGCCCAGACACAGGAGGGGTGGGTTCCCATCACTCTCAGCAGTGCCCAGACACGGGAGGGGTGGGTGCAGAGTCCTCCCAGCAGTGCCCAGACACAGGAGGGGTGGGTGCAGAGTCCTCCCAGCAGTGCTCAGACACGGGAGGGGTGGGTGCAGAGTCCTCCCAGCAGTGCCCAGACACAGGAGGGGTGGGTTCCCATCACTCCCAGCAGTGCCCAGAAATGGGAGGGGTGGGTGCAGACTCCTCCCAGCAGTGCCCAGACACGGGAGGGGTGGGTGCAGAGTCCTTCCAGCAGTGCCCAGACACAGGAGGGGTGGGTTCCCATCACTCCCAGCAGTGCCCAGACACGGGAGGAATGGGTGCAGAGTGCTCCCAGCAGTGCCCAGACACAGGAGGGGTGGGTTCCCATCACTCCCAGCAGTGCCCAGACACAGGAGGGGTGGGTGCAGAGTCCTCCCAGCAGTGCCCAGACACAGAAGGGGTGGGTGCAGAGTCCTCCCAGCAGTGCCCAGACACAGGAGGGGTGGGTTCCCATCACTCCCAGCAGTGCCCAGACACGGGAGGGGTGGGTGCAGAGTCCTCCCAGCAGTGCCCAGACACGGGAGGGGTGGGTGCAGAGTCCTCCCAGCAGTGCCCAGACACAGGAGGGGTGGGTTCCCATCACTCCCAGCAGTGCCCAGACACGGGAGGGGTGGGTGCAGAGTCCTCCCAGCAGTGCCCAGACACAGGAGGGGTGGGTTCCCATCACTCCCAGCAGTGCCCAGACACGGGAGGGGTGGGTGCAGAGTCCTCCCAGCAGTGCCCAGACACAGGAGGGGTGGGTTCCCATCACTCCCAGCAGTGCCCAGACATGGGAGGGGTGGGTGCAGAGTCCTCCCAGCAGTGCCCAGACACAGGAGGGGTGGGTGCAGAGTCCTCCCAGCAGTGCCCAGACACAGGAGGGGTGGGTGCAGAGTCCTCCCAGCAGTGCCCAGACACAGGAGGGGTGGGTTCCCATCACTCCCAGTAGTGCCCAGACACGGGAGGGGTGGGTGCAGACTCGTCCTCCCAGCAGTGCCCAGACACAGGAGGGGTGGGTGCAGAGTCCTCCCAGCAGTGCCCATGGAAAGAAAAGGGTGCAGTACACACAGATACAATGGCCACAATTGTCAGTCAGGTGCTCAAAGACCCTGCAGAACACGTAACACATGTGTGCGAGGCTGGGAGTTCACACATGCATAGTGTGTAAAAGGGAACATGTCCACATGAAGTCATGTCAATATACTCCATACACAAGTACAGTGACCACCAAGGATGCCACTAATGATGCAGGTGGAGACATTGCCCAGCATGCATGGGCAAAGTTGAACGGATCCGTCACACACCCAGGATATGTAGACACAGCCCAGCACAACATTAATGAAACACCCTGCAGGGAAGATGTCAGGGGCCACAGAGGAAGGAACACACCTTGGGACAATGTCACCATGCAGTAAGAGCTGACATGAACAAAGACATTTGGCAAATACCTTGTGATGGCTCACAGATACCAGGGTCCACCCCATGAGCAGCACACCACAACATTTCCCAGACACCTAACACATTATCACCACCCCAAATCATGGAGCAGCACCAACAACAGCAATACCAGAAAAGCAGTAGTGTTCAAAGGAAAAAAAACATTGCTTTAATCAGAATGAAAAAAAATATGGGTATTAAAAGTTCAATATGTAAAAGGCTCATAGGGCAGTCCATAGTCCAATTCCTGGTGGGGGACACATAGGGACGCGTGTCCCCTAGCTTGCCTGCACAGTTCATACCTCCTTAGCTTCCACAGGGGGGGGGGCATCATGTGGGGGGGAAGGACCAGGCACCGCAGGGACAGGAGGGGCAAGAGTAGGTGTTGTGGGTGCAGGGACGGAGGACTCCACCACAGGGGGTGGGGCAGCGCCAAAGGTGGTGGTGAGAATGGCACTGCACACGGTTGCAAGGTCCCCCAGCGTCTCCCCTGCACCCGAAGGAACCACAGGCCCCAAGGAGGGGGGGGTCGGAGGGATGGGTCACAGCGCTACTGGGGGAGAGTGTGGACAGGGGGGGGACTCAACTACCCTGACCGGGGACTCCTTTGACCGCTTGCGGGGTGGTGACACACTGGGGCTCAGGGACAGAGCAGCCATGAAGGAATCTTTTTTTGTATCTTGGCCAGGAGAGCTGAGGGGAGTGGATTTGGAGGGAGTGGGTTGTGAGGAATGTGGACTCCCACTGTGGCTGCGTGTCTTCCATTTGCCCCCCGACCCAGTGGGTGTGCCTACTTCACCCTGTGTGTGCGTGACAGGAGGTGTGCGCTTGGCCTTCCCTGGTGGTGTGCTGCCTGTGTCTGGTGGGGTGTGTGCATGGGGACGTCTGGGTGTGCTTGGGACAGGCATGGGAGTGGGAAGTGTGGATGGTGCAGGGGTAGGGGGGACACAGCGCTGCAGGAGACCCACTGCTGCAGTCAGTGTCGAGTCTATGGACCTCAGCAACTGGCGTTGGTCAGACTGCGCAGCTGATATGCAATCCATGTATGCCTCCATCTGGGTGAGCACACGGGTGTGGCCATGGAGGACATTAAGCATCACAGTCTGACCAACCTGCAACTGGCGCAGGATGTCCACAGACTCGGCATTCGCGGCAGCAGTGGAGACAGGGGCAGGGGGTGCGGTGCCTGGCAAGAAGGAGACACGTGGTGACCTAGCACGGCGGGAAGGGACCCGAGCAAGTGGGAGGCCGGTGATGGTAATGAAGGGGGCGGGCAGAGATTGAGTGCTGCTTTCAGCTGTGGGAGCTGCCTCCGCCCCCTCTGGGAGCTCAGCCTCGGACCCGTCAGCGTCATAGTCGGTGGTGGGACTGGACAGGTCCTCCGCCGTACTCCCCTCGGCCTCCGTGCCACTTGATTCGCCAGACAAGACAGCACTGGTGCTCGATCCCTCCTCACGGTCCGTGCCAGTGTCTCCCTCGGAGTCCCCCACGATGCTGTGGGCAAGGTGAAGAGACGGGAAAGAATCAGACACCTGGACACATATGTCATATGAGTCAAATCTACATAGGTCACAGTGCATAGCCTGAAAAGCAACATGAGTAACATCTACAATACAAGGTACATATGTAGGCCCTGCAACACACGGTTGGTTGACCCACCATGCCACTGAGAAACAATGGAGAGCATGACACAACAGCAAATTACTTGATATCAAATTGGACAGAGGAGCCAGGCTCTGGGGACAATCGTGCACAGCATCTGCACCACACAGCGTTGCCAAAAAAGGGATGAGCAGGAACCATGTCTATTAACTTTATGCACATGCTGCAAAGCTAATACATTAAACCATGCCCAACATGACTGGGTCACTGCACCTTGAGTGTATGTCCAGACAAACATCACACACAGGCCAGACCTACCAAGAAGGCTTCAGATTTTTACATGTAGGTCTTGCCCGCACAAACCACCTCCTACCTTAGACAATGTGATTGAGAAGAGGAAGTACTTACACCTCTTACTCTGGGATAAAAACACATGGCCTGCACTAAATCCTGATTGTACACAAACTACCCCTGGTGCGCCTGTCCACATATATCATTGACAATAAACCATCATCAGATTGTCGTACCAAGACACACAGGCACTCCCCACTGTGAGTATGCACAAGCAAACTTGGGTCACACAGTACAGTGGACACATGTAGCACAGTTTACGTAAATACAGATGAGGCCAGGGTACAATGCCACAGATCCCAACCTATGCCGAAGACACAGAGAATGTCCACATTGTTGTATGAGACACATGATACCTAGGAAAAGGTGCCCCAGGGCACGGTAGTGGCCACACTCCTCCATTGTCCTGGATGGATATGACTGCAACTGAAGCAACCGTCCCTGCACTATGCATTACTCCCACTCATGCACATCATGTCAGAGGGCACAACATTGGACATGCATGCTGTAAGGCAGTACACTTGTAAGACACACTCCTATGTCGGGACTCACCATCAGTGCCAACTGACATGGACCCCACAATGACTGAACTTGCCAGGGCACAGGCAAGGTCCCAAAACCTGTTACACACCACCCCCACACATGATGCTGCAAGCATTGGGCACTTGGATTAACTGCCAGCCTAGATAACCTTGTGCAAGAGTGACAACACACAGACCAGGGAACACATGGCAAGGAGGGGAAGGGAGTAAGAACAGCACCGGTGTACTTTGGGGAACAGGTCATGCACTGCACATTTAAACCCTGGCAGTGTATCCATGCAACAGCACACTTCCAAAAGCTGGTGACACACAACAAACACACATGTACCTACCCCCTTCCTGCTGCTGCTTCTCCAGTAAGCGCCTATCCAAGTCGGGGAAGACCACCGCCAGCACACGCTTATGGATGTGGGTCAGACGCCGGCACCCACGGTTCTTGTGGCTCTCAGGTGAGTCCCCCAGCAGGACCCGTGCGATCCTCCTCTTCCAGCACCGGATATCCTGCCAGTGTTTCCTCACCTGGGCTAGGCGCCGCTTCCGACCCTCCGTCTTCCTCACAGCACTGACGGCTTGCTTCCATATCTCCCCCTTGGCATGGACGCCTACCTGTGAGGATGCAAAAGTGAGAATACTTTAATACACCTGAGCAATGACACAGAGACACACATATTAATAACTTGTCTTGTTTGAACAGGCCATGGTATGCAGGCAACTCATTGCACCTTTGTCATAGGGACATTAGCCTCTGGGGAAGGCCAAATGCACTACGTGGCATGGAACGTACACAGGTAGCATGAGGGGTGCCAAACAATCAATGATCCTGGATCACACTGTGCATCACAAGCTACACCAGGATAATGTACAGCACCTCAAAGCAGTCACATGCCCCAGCCCACTGACGCAACCTCAGCAGAGTACACAGAAACACACAGGCACAGGACAATCACCTGCCATTGGCAACTGCGGGTACAAACCTCACTCTGCCCATGTGCCACTAGACTGGGGGGTGTCACAGGTGTGGGGCTGGCTCAGCACGGCAGTCACACAGCACTGCTCCCTGCTCACATCAGATGGGCAGGGTATATCCATCCCTCATGCAGCTGGTGTGCAACACTCCCCATATGCACTCACCCACATGACAGGGGACTTACACACACACACACCAATGTCCAGGGGACGAACACATCATTTGCACACTCACAGCACAGGTACACTAAACAAACACACATCTATGGGTACTGTCAACTGTCACACTGGGGGGACCACAGAATCACATCAGGACTGTAGAAACAACATTCGCAGGAGGAGTAGCCAGGCAGAATGTGGCATGCACCATGCATTGATTGTCACAGTAAGTACTATGCAAGTGAGGAGTGCACACAGGAACTACAGCATGCTCTGCATGGGAGACATGAGGCCTTCCCCACCCTGGGACCCTCTCTAAACAACATTGCATGTCTGTCACACATGGACACAATGGCAGATGTCACAGTCACAAAAAGGGGCACAGTCTAAGCTAGTGGAGTCTGCACTCACCTGCTCCCCTGGTCGACCATACAGCATGGTGTACTGTGGGAGGATCACATCCACCAACGCCAAATTCTCCTCAATGGTGAATGGCTGGGCCCTCTCCACAGACCTGGACATGGTGCCAGAGGAATCACAAGCAGCAGCAGTGTTGTGGAATGAAAGGATATGCAGGCAAGTGCTCTCTCATGGGACCTGGCTGCCTTATATCTGCCTTGCTGGCCTGTTTCATTTACAGGAGTACAGAGTGATTGGTCAGTCACATTAGCATCCTACGTTTCCTCCAATCCCTTTAAACCTACCCCAGTAAGTGTCTTTGCATGGTTTAAAAATTGAGCATGATGTCAAGTCAACAACCACTTTGCAACAAAGTATATTGTTTCCAACCGACTTCTGCTGGCCACATGATGGAAAAATTCAAACTTTAAACTCGGTCTCCATGACAACCAGCATGCATTTAGGCCCTTATACTTGTCCCCCATGTGTCCCCTATGTTGTTCCAATATTCACACACAGGTAGGGTGCGTTCCACGGCCCTAGGGCACCCCAAATGCAGTGAAACTGACCGTACACGCGTGTGTAGGGTCCCTATCACCATGGGAGTGCTCGCGTATGCGTACGCCATAGTAATACGGACCGTACACGCGTGTGTAGGGTCCCTATCACCATGGGAGTGTTCGCATATGCGTACGCCATAGTAATACGGACCATACACGCGTGTGTAGGGTCCCTATCACTATGGGAGTGCTCGCGTATGCGTACGCCATAGTAATACGGACCGTACACGCCTGTGTGTAGGGTCCCTATCACTATGGGAGTGCTCGCGTATGCCATAGTAATACGGACCGTACACGCGTGTGTAGGGTCCCTATCACTATGGGAGTGATTGCGTACACCATAGTAATACCGACCCTACACACGCGGGTACGGACCGTATCACCATGGCGTACGCCTAGGGCTGCCCAACCATGGTGGTACAGACCCTACACACGCGGGTATGGACCGTATCACCATGGCGTACGCCTAGGGCTGCACAACCATGGTGGTACGGACCCTACTCACGCGGGTACGGACCGTATCACCATGGCGTACGCCTAGGGCTGCACAACCATGGTGGTACGGACCCTACACACACGGGTACGGACCGTATCACCATGGCGTACGCATACGCCAGCACTCCCATTGTGATAGGAACCCTACACACGCCATCAGTGCGTATGTACGGTGCGTTTCACACCTGACAGTGGTGACAGGCGGCACACAGACAGGAATAGTGCTGTCATACTTGGCCAAGGCTGGACATCAAGGCATTGTCTGTGCAGTACTACATGTGTCGGGCACAGGTGTGTCAGGCTGTGATGTGGCACATTACTCCTGAGGTGTGAAGCAAATGACTGTATGATGAGCTGTGTACACATTTCATGTGTGATGGTGCACTATGTGCCACACATCCCCTTCACTCCTTTGACATGTGTGCATGTAGTACAGACTTGTTGAGCCATGCGTCACTGGCATGGCACAGTCACCGACACCCGCAACTGTCCCATGATGCCAGGTACACGGAATGTTACACCTGAGATGTGAATGCCCGCGTTGCACGCTGTGACTATGTCATGTGTGTGTCATGTGTTCCCATGAGTTTTCCGTAGGTGTTTGGTCAAATGCATCTGCAGTTGACACAACCAACATGTGTCTGTGTGTAGATGGGCATGGCACACTGTTACGCACACCAGCCCACATGTGTAATCCGACATAAGGTGTGTATGTATGCATCGACACGGAGTTCCAAAACAAGGACATATCTGCATACTCTCAATGTATGTGTGATCAGTCTTGACATGTACCCCTTGATGGCAAGGTGTGTGGTCTGTCCTTTTTACATTACATGTGACCTGTGCCTCTAGTGTTCCGCAACCTGTCTGTATGATTGACATATTTATTCTGCCCATATGCGGATGTCTGGCACTCCTGTGATGCGTCTGCCTGTTCATTCACACTGGCCCACCGCTAGTTTAATGCCATGTCATGTTGAGCCTGAGAATCCACGTTTGTGGCTGGCTCTTGGTAGGAGTGTCACCTGCCTGGCATACGTGTCCAGGACATATTGCACAGACCTGACTCTGTATGTAGCATATGTGTATTGCCTGTTGAACATGTGCTCAGTACATTGACATTGGTGGTGTACTGTACTCACTCTTCGTTGTCCCTTCAAATTCACTGCAGGGCTCCGCCTCTCCTTCGACCAATTCCGGACTTGGCTGACCTGAGGGAACGTGACTGTATACGCCGCTACCGCTTCCCCCAACAGTTGATTGAGGACTTGACGACACGGCTGGCACCACACCTCCAACCGCTACACAGGTATCCTACTGCACTGACTCCCAAGATGAAGGTGATGGCAGCCCTACATTTCTTTGCCACGGGTACCTTTCAATATACCATTGCTCATGTTGGGGGCATGTCCCAAACCATGTTCAGCCGTGTTCTGCATGATTTTTTAGAGGCCATGTTGTGAGAAAGTGGCTCTGTATATACTGTTCCCTAATAGGTACAGGGTGTACAGAGTCCACAGTCCCCCAGGGGCTGATAGAGGTTAAAGTTAGGTATGACCTTACTCTCTAAGGTGGTAGCTTGGTCGAGCAGTAAGGCAGTACCAGAGGACAGTGTAAAGCATTTGTTGTACACACTCAGTCAGCAAATGGTCTCACACACTCAATAACTGAACTCTAGGCCAATGGTTTATATATATAAAATATATGCTTGTTTTATTTTTAGAACCACAAAGGGGATAAAAATATACTTTCTCAGAATGAGAGGTTGAATATAACTACTTTTGCAATAAGCAGTGGATTTTTGTAAACAGTCACAGTTGGTTGCAATAAACAATCCTATTTCCTAAACATAACAATGCATTGAGCTCAATGGTAAATTCAAGTTATTTGTAATAAATTACTTTTCAGATTACTTTTGGAATTCCAGGTCTGGTTCCTAGATCCAGCCCTGGGACAATATTCAGAATCAAGTGGTGAAAGTCGACTTAATTACTGTAATGATTTTTAAATAATATTTAGCTATTTCAAAAGTTAACACTTGGAAAATATTTCAAAGAAAACATTCAATGGGTCTCTATGGCAAGAAATTCAAATTGCAGGTAGAGTACTTTATCGTTACTTTAGTAATCCAGGACTGGGTACCTAGACTCAGGACTGGGGTCTTTATCAAAAACAGGTAAGTAATTACGTTTGCAGAAATGGTACGATTTTAAAAGAATATTTCAAGATTGCAGAAATCGACACTTAGAAGAAATTTCACAGAAAAGCAGTCAATGGTTTCCTATGGAAGAAAAATTAGTTAGAGGTAAGTATAGTTGTGGACACTTTTCAGGGTCAGGGCTGGGCACCAAGATCCAGCACTGGGAGCTCACCTAAGAGCAGGTGAGTAAATTCGTTTTTGTCACTCGGCTGATTTTTGGTGAATATTTGCAGTTTTGAAAAGTTCACACTTAGAAGAATTTTCAAGAAAAAGCCAGTCAATGTTACCCTATGAGGAAAATGAAGTTAGCGGTTTAAGGGTAAGTACTCGACTGGCAGAGTTGAAGTTCTGGGCATAGACTCAGGGGTCCCCCAGTGTCAGGTAGGTATAGTTAGTTCACCCTCAGCGGTTTCAGGACGGCCGGGTGCAGAGAGAGTTAGGCCCAATCTTATCCAATGAGGGATAGGGGGGCCTTGGTTGGTGGCTGCTGTCTGGCAAGCCACGCGGCTGTGGGAGCTGGGCTCCTGGTCACTTACTCAGGGCAAGTGGGGAAGTAGACTAGTGTAGAGATTGCACTGCCAGGGCCACTCGGGCGGCTGGGTGCAGGGTGCTTTTGGGCCTTCGGGCGCTCAATGGAAATCAATGGGAATGCTCCGGTTAGGAAAAAGGCTGCAAGCTCGGGGACGAGGATGCTTCAGGTGCCACCACCACTTCGAGAGGTAAGTTGGATAGTTGTAGGTTAGGTGGGTACCCCGGGATTGGGCACAGGGGGCCGCAGGGCGCCGCGTGCAGGGGTGCCTTTTGGTGTCGGGAAATCTTACCCTCTGTTGATCGCGGTTGGGGGGGCACCTGGTTCTGAGGCTGCAGGCTTCTTCTGGAGTGTCGAGGGGGGTCCTTGGGGGCCGGACTCGGGGTCACAGTCGCCGTGGGGTCGTCCTCAGGGTCTTTGTTCACCCCGGCACTGGCCAGGCTTGGCTGGTGCAGAGTGTGCTGGGTTCGCGGTTCCGGGCTGCTGCCAGGGGTTAGAAATAGGTTTTGGAGTAGATCCTCTACTCATGGGAGTCCCAGGGGCTCAGAGCCAAAAGGTAGCCAGGTCCTCCGGGGTTGGTGAGGTTGCTGGCCACGAGAGATGCCGCGCTGGAGAAGGTTCGAGAGTCGACAGACCGGTAGGGCTGGGGCCAAAGCAGTTGGTGTCTTCCTCTCTTTTTAGCAGCTGCAGGGCAGGTCTGTGTTCTTCTTGCTCTTCTTGTAGTTTGGAATCTGGAATCTGGGGAAGGAAGGTTCAGGGTGCCCCTAAATACTAGATTTAGGGGCGTTACAGGTAGGTGAAGGCCAGGGACCAATGGGTCCTTGTCCTGGGGTGGGTACACCCTCTATCCTGCCTCTCTCCTGTGGGAGGGGGGCAGTAGCCTAATCCTGATAGGGTAGGGCCTCCAATCTTCAAGATGGTGAGAGCCCGGAGATGTGTTTCACCTCGCCTCCCCCACCTGAGGGGTGGGGTGGGCAGGCTGGCACATCCCCTGTCCTTGTATGGGGTTTCCGGCCAAGCTTCCCGCCAGAGTGGGGGGTTGCAGTGGCCTGGGGAAACTCCAAATGGCGGCATGCCTTTGAAGCTTCCCTTTGCTCATCCTGGGGGAGGAGATTTCTCACCTCACCCAGGATGTGCATTGTTGCAGGCCCGGGAGAGCAGGGGCTCTCCCACCCAGGGGTCCAGCAACGTGTCTGCTGTGTGGCAGCCTGGCCAGCCTCAGAGCAGACGTGGATTGTAGGTTAGCTGTAAGGGGGCATCTCTAAGATGCCCTCTGGGGTGCTTAGTACATTAAATCCCACACTGGCATCAGTGTGGGTTTAATGTGCTGAGAAGTTTGATACCAAACTTCCCAGTCTTCAGTGTTGCCATTATGGTGCTGTGGAGCTTGTGTTTGACGAGCTCTCAGCACCATGTACTCTTAAATGGCAGCACTGCACTTACAGTGCCCAGGAATGGACCCGGGTACTGTAGGGGCACAGGGCTCCTGCTCCTGTGCCCACACCATAGGCGTAAGGCACCCAGCCAGAGGGGTGACTGACATATGCCTTGCCAGTGTAGGCGATGGGCATGGCACACAGAGATGTGTGCCATGTCGACTCTTTGTTTTGTCCTGCACCCAGACACTCAGCCTGCAAAGGCAGTGTGTGTGTGTAAGGGTACAGGGCCTCTAAGGGTGGCACAATGAGTGCTGCAGCCCTTAGAGGCCTTCCCTGGCCACAAGGCCCTGGGTACCTAGGGTACCATTTACCAGGGGCTGACATTTGGCTAGGTTTTGCCAATTTGGAGTTTGTGTGTTTTAAGGAAGGAACATAGGCCCTGGGCACCTGATTGGCAGGAGTCCAGGGTACACTTAATCAAAGTACATTCAGCAATTTAGCAAAAAAAATGGGGGCATACCATGCAAGAAAGATGGCACTTTCTCACATAACCCCCCCCCCCCCCCAAATGAAAGGTGATGAGACTAACCTTGTCCTATGGAGTCTTCATTGTCTAAGTGGAAGAACGTGGAAAGTCCATCTGCATTGGCATGGGCAGTCCCTGGTCTGTGTTCCACTTCAAAGTCCATTCCCTGTAGGGAGATGGACCACCTTAGTAGTTTTGGATTTTCCCCTTTCATCTGCATTAGCCATCTGAGAGGTCTGTGGTCAGTTTGAACTAGGAAGTGAGTGCCAAACAAGTATGGCCTCAGCTTCTTCAGGGACCAAACCACAGCAAAGGCCTCCCTCTCAATGTCACTCCAACGCTGCTCTCTGGGGAGTAGCCTCCTGCTTATAAAAGCAACAGGTTGGTCTTGGCCTTCATCATTGGTCTGGGATAGGACCGCTCCTATCCCTAGCTCAGAGGCATCAGTCTGCACTATGAACTGCTTGGCATAATCTGGAGCTTTTAGAATTGGTGCTGAGCACATTGCTTCTTTTAGGGTGTCAAAACCCTTTTGACAACTAACTGTCCAGTTAACTTTCTTGGGCATTTTCTTGGAGGTGAGTTCTGTGAGGGGGGTCACAATGGACCCATACCCCTTCACAAACCTCCTGTAGTACCCAGTCAAGCCAAGGAATGCCCTGACTTGGGTCTGGGTTGTTGGAGCTATCCAGTCCATGATGGCCTGGATCTTGGGTTGTAGGGGCTGTACCTGGTTTCCACCTACAAGGTGGCCCAAGTACACCACAGTGCCCTGCCCTATCTGGCATTTGGATGCCTTGATAGTGAGACCTGCATTTTGCAGAGCCTCTAAAACCTTCTCAAGGTGGATCAGGTGATCCTGCCATGTGGAGCTAAAGACAGCAATATCATCAAGATAAGCTGCACTAAAGGACTCCAACCCAGCTAGGACATGGTTCACCAACCTCTGGAAGGTGGCAGGGGCATTCTTTAACCCAAAGGGCATCACAGTAAACTGATAATGCCCATCAGGGGTGGAGAATGCTGTCTTTTCTTTTGCTCCTGGGGCCATGCCAATCTGCCAGTACCCTGCAGTTAAGTCAAAGGTACTGAGGAATTTGGCAGCCCCCAATTTATCTATCAGTTCATCTGCTCTTGGGATAGGGTGAGCATCTGTCTTGGTGACAGAGTTGAGCCCTCTATATTCCACACAGAACCTCATCTCTCTCTTTTCACCCTGTTGATGAGGTTTGGGGACCAGAACCACTGGGCTAGCCCAGGGGCTCTCAGAAGGCTCAATGACCCCTAACTCCAGCATCTTGCTGACCTCAGCTTTGATGTTTTCCTTGACTTGATCTGACTGTCGATAGATTTTGTTTTTGACAGGTGCACTGTCACCAGTGTCCACATCATGGGTACACCAGTTTGTCAGACCAGGGGTCAGGGAAAAGAGGCTAGCATATTGTTGCAAGACTTGCTTGCAGTCAGTCTGCTGTTGGGCAGAGAGGGTGTCTGAGAAACTCACACCATCTACTGACCCATCTTTTGGGCTGTGGGATAGGAGATCAGGGAGTGGTTCACTCTCTGCTTCCTGTTCTTCATCAGTCACCATCAGCATGGTGATGTCAGCCCTATCATTGTAGAGTTTAAGGCGGTTCACATGGATGACCCTTTTGGGTGTCCTGCTAGTGCCCAGGTCAACTAAATAGGTGACCTCACTCTTTCTCTCTAGGATAGGGTAAGGGCCACTCCATTTATCTTGGAGAGCCCTTGGTGCCACTGGCTCCAAAACCCACACCTGTTGCCCTGGTTGAAATTCAACCAGTGCAGCTTTTTGGTCATACCAGTGCTTCTGGAGCTCCTGGCTGGCCTCAAGGTTCTTGGATGCCTTTTCCATGTACTCAGCTATTATGGACCTTAGGCCAAGCACATAGTCCACTATGTCCTGTTTGGGTTCTTGAAGAGGCCTCTCCCAGACCTCTTTTACAAGACACAGTGGTCCCCTTACAGGATGACCAAACAGAAGTTCAAAGGGTGAGAAACCTACTCCCTTCTGTGGCACTTCCCTGTTAGCGAAAAGAAGGCATGGTAACAGGACATCGCATCTCCTTTTGAGTTTCTCAGGGAGTCCCATGATCATACCTTTCAATGTCTTGTTGAATTTCTCAACAAGGCCATTGGTTTGTGGGTGGTAGGGTGTAGTAAACTTGTACTGCACTCCACACTCTTTCCACATGTGTGTTAGGTAAGCAGACATGAAGTTGGAACCTCTGTCTGAAACCACCTCCTTGGGAAAACCCACCCTGGTGAAGACACCCAGGAGGGCCTTGGCTACTGCAGGAGCTGTAGTAGTCCTAAGTGGAATTGCTTCAGGGTACATAGTAGCATGATCCACTACTACTAGAATAAATTTGTTCCATGAGGCTGTGGGAGGTTCAAGTGGACCCACAATGTCCACACCTACCCTTTCAAAGGGGACCCCCACCAATGGTAGTGGGATAAGGGGGGCCTTTGGGTGGCCACCTGTCTTGCCACTGGCCTGACAGGTAACACAGGAGCTGACAAACTCCTTCACCTTTTGGTGCATCTGGGGCCAGTAAAAGTGACTCACTAACCTTTCCCAAGTTTTGGATTGCCCCAGATGTCCAGCTAGGGGGATGTCATGAGCCAAAGTTAGGAGGAACTCCCTGTACTTCTGTGGCACTACCACCCTCCTGGTGGCTCCAGGAGTAGGGTCCCTTGCCTCAGCATACAGTAATCCCTCTTCCCAATAAGCTCTGTGGGTACCACTGACATCTCCCCTGGCTTCTGAAGCAGCGTGTTGTCTCAGGCTTTCAAGAGTGGGACAGTCTCGCTGACCCTGGCACAGCTCTTCCCTAGAGGGTCCCCCTGGGCCCAAGAGTTCAACCTGGTGAGGGTCAAGCTCCATGGACTCAGTTCCCTCAGAGGTATCCAAATCCTCTCCTGGGGGAGAAGGGTTCTGAGTGTTGG
This sequence comes from Triturus cristatus, assembly GCF_964204655.1. NCBI lineage: Eukaryota > Metazoa > Chordata > Amphibia > Caudata > Salamandridae > Triturus > Triturus cristatus. Next base: position 607,603,766 of record NC_140587.1, read on the forward strand.
GCTGTACAGAAGCTGGTTCCCCAGTCTTCTTGCCTTTTCTCTTGGTTGGTTGGGCCATTATTTCAGGCTCCAAACCTACTTTTTCACCCTTCCTCTTGCTCTGTGCTCTGGTTTGCACACACACCAATTCAGGGATGCCCACCATGGCTGCATGGGCCTTTAACTCAACTTCAGCCCAGGCTGAGGTTTCCAGATCATTTCCAAGCAGACATGCAGCTGGCAACTTTGGAGAGACCACTACCTGTTTCAGGCCAATAACCCCCCCCCAGCCTAATGTTACCATGGCCATGGGATGACTAGTGGTGACACTGTCAGCGTTGGTGACTGGGTAAGACTTCCCAATCAAGTATTGCTCAGGGGAAACCAGTGTGTCTTTCACCATAGTGACACTGGCACCTGTATCCCTCAGAGCTTCTACCCTAGTTCCATTCACCCAGGGGTACTGTAAGTATTTCTTTAAGTTGGGGGGCCACACAGCTACAGTGGCAAACTCCACTTCTCCCAAGGAGACTAAACTTGCTTCAGTGTGTTCCCAGATTTGCTCAGGGTACACCTCTGATCCCATTTGTATGCTTGCTGCCCCAGGAGTAGCTGTACTGGGTGCCTTAGGGCCTTTGTTTTGGGGGCAAGCTACAGTTAGGTGTCCCTGCTTTTTACAGGTATTACACCAGGCCTTTAAGGGATCAAAGTTCTTCCCCCTATATGGTTGGGGCACATAGGGAGTAGTTTGGGTCCCACCCACCTGAACAGGTTTTTGGGGCCCTTTGGAAGACTCAGACTTTTTATCTTGGGGATTCTCACCACCTTTCCCCTGGGGAGGTTTTGTGACCACTTTGTTTTGGTCACCCCCAGTGGTTGTCTTGGTCACCCTAGTCTTGACCCAGTGGTCTGCCTTCTTTCCCAATTCTTGGGGAGAAATTAGACCTAGGTCTACCAAATGCTGATGCAACTTTTCATTTGTGCAGTTACTCAAAATATGTTCCTTCATGAATAAATTGTACAATCCAGTAAAATCCTGCACACCATGTCCAGCTAACCAACCATCCAGTGTCTTCACTGAGAAATCTACAAAATCAATCCAGGACTGGGTCTGGGTTTTGTGAGCCCCCCTGAATCTAATTCTATACTCCTCAGTGGTGAATCCAAATCCCTCAATCAGAGCTTTCTTCATGAGGTCATAGGATCCTGCTTCTGGCCCAGAGAGGGTCAGAAGCCTGTCTCTGCAGTTACCAGAGAACAGTTCCCACAGGAGTGCCCCCCAGAGAGGTTTCTTTACTTTTCTGATATCACAAGCCCTCTCAAAGGCTGTGAACCATTTGGTGATATCATCACCTTCCTCAAATTTAGGGACAATCCCTTTGGGGATTTTAAGGTCAGAAGTTTCCTCCCTATCCTTGTTTTTATTATTGCTGCCACCATTGATGGGTGCCAAACCCATCTCTCTCCTTTCTTTGTCTAGAGCCAGGAGCCTGGACTCTAGCTCTTATCTTTTGGCCAGCCTCACAAGGCTGTCCTCTTCACTGGGGGGTCCCCCAGTGTTGTCTCTGGGACCAGAGCCACCTGTGTAGTCTCTAGGTGCCCAGATGCTAATTCTTGGGTTGGAGGGTATGGGTGCCATCTCCTCCCTAGGGAATAGCATGGGGGGGTTGTTGTCAACCTCCTCTGCTTCCCTTTCCTCATCTGACTGGCCATCACCATGCTCAGATGGGTGGTCCTTAGCATACTCAGCCAGGAGCTCCTGGAGCCCTTGTTTGGTTGGATGCAGACCCTTTTGTAAATTCTTAAGTTTACATAAGGACCTCAATTCCTTGAAAGACAAGTGTAAGTAAGGTGTGAGGTCGAGCTTCTCCACCAGGTCCATGTTATTATTATCACTAATAGCTGGGTTTGTTTGAGACATTCTAACCTGACAGTTCTAACCCTCTACCCTGACTATAGTGACTTTTATTGTTCTAAAATTCTAATGGGACTTAAGCAAGGCCCTAGCAAGACTTTTAGTAATTTTGGAAAGACCAATCAGAATTCTAAAGGCAATTTTTAAGAGTTCTGTCGTGTGATCAGATGGTAACCAAGTAGTCCAACAAATGCAAGTTTGTATCCCACCGCTGATCCACCAATGTGAGAAAGTGGCTCTGTATATACTGTTCCCTAATAGGTACAGGGTGTACAGAGTCCACAGTCCCCCAGGGGCTGATAGAGGTTAAAGTTAGGTATGACCTTAATCTCTAAGGTGGTAGCTTGGTCGAGCAGTAAGGCAGTACCAGAGGACAGTGTAAAGCATTTGTTGTACACTCTCAGTCAGCAAATGGTCTCACACACTCAATAACTGAACTCTAGGCCAATGGTTTATATATATAAAATATATGCTTGTTTTATTTTTAGATCCACAAAGGGAATAAAAATATACTTTCTCAGAATGAGAGGTTGAATATAACTACTTTTGCAATAAGCAATGGATTTTTGTAAACAGTCACAGTTGGTTGCAATAAACAATCCTATTTCCTAAACATAACAATGCATTGAGCTCAATGGTAAATTCAGGTTATTTGTAATAAATTACTTTTCAGATTACTTTTGGAATTCCAGGTCTGGTTCCTAAATCTAGCCCTGGGACAATATTCAGAATCAAGTGGTGAAAGTCGACTTAATTACTGTAATGATTTTTAAATAATATTTAGCTATTTCAAAAGTTAACACTTAGAAAATATTTCAAAGAAAACATTCAATGGGTCTCTATGGCAAGAAATTCAAATTGCAGATAGAGTACTTTATCGTTACTTTAGTAATCCTGGACTGGGTACCTAGACTCAGGACTGAGGTCTTTATCAAAAACAGGTAAGTAATTACGTTTGCAGAAATGGTACGATTTTAAAAGAATATTTCAAGATTGCAGAAATCGACACTTAGAAGAAATTTCACAGAAAAGCAGTCAATGGTTTCCTATGGAAGAAAAATGAGTTAGAGGAAAGTATAGTTGTGGACACTTTTCAGAGTCAGGGCTGGGCACCAAGATCCAGCACTGGGAGCTCACCTAAGAGCAGGTGAGTAAATTCGTTTTTGTCACTCGGCTGATTTTTGGTGAATATTTGCAGTTTTGAAAAGTTCACACAGAAGAATTTTCGAGAAAAAGCCAGTCAATGTTACCCTATGAGGAAAATGAAGTTAGCGGTTTAAGGGTAAGTACTCGACTGGCAGAGTTGAAGTTCTGGGCATAGACTCAGGGGTCCCCCAGTGTCAGGTAGGTATAGTTAGTTCACCCTCAGCGGTTTCAGGACGGCCGGGTGCAGAGAGAGTTAGGCCCAATGTTATCCTATGAGGGATAGGGGGGCCTTGGTTGGTGGCTGCTGTCTGGCAAGCCACGCGGCTGTGGGAGCTGGGCTCCTGGTCACTTATTCAGGGCAAGTGGGGAAGTAGACTAGTGTAGAGATTGCACTGCCAGGGCAACTCGGGCGGCTGGGTGCAGGGTGCTTTTGAGCCTTCGGGCGCTCAATGGAAATCAATGGGAATGCTCCGGTTAGGAAAAAGGCTGCAAGCTCGGGGACGAGGATGCTTCAGGTGCCACCACCACTTCGAGAGGTAAGTTGGATAGTTGTAGGTTAGGTGGGTACCCCGGGATTGGGCACAGGGGGCCGCAGGGCGCCGCGTGCAGGGGTGCCTTGTGGTGTCGGGAAATCTTACCCTCTGTTGATCGCGGTTGGGGGGGGCACCTGGTTCTGAGGCTGCAGGCTTCTTCTGGAGTGTCGAGGGGGGTCCTTGGGGGCCGGACTCGGGGTCACAGTCGCCATGGGGTCGTCCTCAGGGTCTTTGTTCACTCCGGCACTAGCCAGGCTTGGCTGGTGCAGAGTGTGCTGGGTTCGCGGTTCCGGGCTGCTGCCAGGGGTTAGAAATAGGTTTTGGAGTAGATCCTCTACTCATGGGAGTCCCAGGGGCTTAGAGCCAAAAGGTAGCGAGGTCCTCCGGGGTTGGTGAGGTTGCTGGCCACGAGAGATGCCACGCTGGAGAAGGTTCGAGAGTCGACAGACCGGCAGGGCTGGGGCCAAAGCAGTTGGTGTCTTCCTCTCTTTTTAGCAGCTGCAGGGCAGGACTGTGTTCTTCTTGCTCTTCTTGTAGTTTGGAATCTGGAATCTGGGGAAGGAAGGTTCAGGGTGCCCCTAAATACTAGATTTAGGGGCGTTACAGGTAGGTGAAGGCCAGGGACCAATGGGTCCTTGTCCTGGGGTGGGTACACCCCCTATCCTGCCTCTCTCCTGTGGGAGGGGGGCAGTAGCCTAATCCTGATAGGGTAGGGCCTCCCATCTTCAAGATGGCGAGAGCCCGGAGATGTGTTTCACCTCGCCTCCCCCACCTGAGGGGTGGGGTGGGCAGGCTGGCACATCCCCTGTCCTTGTATGGGGTTTCCGGCCAAGCTTCCCGCCAGAGTGGGGGGTTGCAGTGGCCTGGGGAAACTCCAAATGGCGGCATGCCTTTGAAGCTTCCCTTTGCTCATCCTGGGGGAGGAGATTTCTCACCTCACCCAGGATGTGCATTGTTGCAGGCCCGGGAGAGCAGGGGCTCTCCCACCCAGGGGTCCAGCAACGTGTCTGCTGTGTGGCAGCCTGGTCAGCCTCAGAGCAGACGTGGATTGTAGGTTAGCTGTAAGGGGGCATCTCTAAGATGCCCTCTGGGGTGCTTAGTACATTAAATCCCACACTGGCATCAGTGTGGGTTTAATGTGCTGAGAAGTTTGATACCAAACTTCGCAGTCTTCAGTGTTGCCATTATGGTGCTGTGGAGCTTGTGTTTGACGAGCTCTCAGCACCATGTACTCTTAAATGGCAGCACTGCACTTACAGTGCCCAGGAATGGACCCGGGTATTGTAGGGGCACAGGGCTCCTGCTCCTGTGCCCACACCATAGGCGTAAGGCACCCAGCCAGAGGGGTGACTGACATATGCCTTGGCAGTGTAGGTGATGGGCATGGCACACAGAGATGTGTGCCATGTCGACTCTTTGTTTTGTCCTGCACCCAGACACTCAGCCTGCAAAGGCAGTGTGTGTGTGTAAGGGTACAGGGCCTCTAAGGGTGGCACAATGAGTGCTGCAGCCCTTAGAGGCCTTCCCTGGCCACAAGGCCCTGGGTACCTAGGGTACCATTTACCAGGGGCTGACATGTGGCTAGGTTTTGCCAATTTGGAGTTTGTGTGTTTTAAGGAAGGAACATAGGCCCTGGGCACCTGATTGGCAGGAGTCCAGGGTACACTTAATCAAAGTACATTCAGCAATTTAGCAAAAAAAATGGAGGCATACCATGCAAGAAAGATGGCACTTTCTCACACAACCCCCCCCCCCAAATGAAAGGTGATGAGACTAACCTTGTCCTATGGAGTCTTCATTGTCTAAGTGGAAGAACCTGGAAAGTCCATCTGCATTGGCATGGGCAGTCCCTGGTCTGTGTTCCACTTCAAAGTCCATTCCCTGTAGGGAGATGGACCACCTTAGTAGTTTTGGATTTTCCCCTTTCATCTGCATTAGCCATCTGAGAGGTCTGTGGTCAGTTTGAACTAGGAAGTGAGTGCCAAACAAGTATGGCCTCAGCTTCTTCAGGGACCAAACCACAGCAAAGGTCTCCCTCTCAATGGCACTCCAACGCTGCTCTCTGGGGAGTAGCTTCCTGCTTATAAAAGCAACAGGTTGGTCTTGGCCTTCATCATTGGTCTGGGATAGGACCGCTCCTATCCCTAGCTCAGAGGCATCAGTCTGCACTATGAACTGCTTGGCATAATCTGGAGCTTTTAGAATTGGTGCTGAGCACATTGCTTCTTTTAGGGTGTCAAAAGCCTTTTGACAACTAACTGTCCAGTTAACTTTCTTGGGCATTTTCTTGGAGGTGAGTTCTGTGAGGGGGGGTCACAATGGACCCATACCCCTTCACAAACCTCCTGTAGTACCCAGTCAAGCCAAGGAATGCCCTGACTTGGGTCTGGGTTGTTGGAGCTATCCAGTCCATGATGGCCTGGATCTTGGGTTGTAAGGGCTGTACCTGGCCTCCACCTACAAGGTGGCCCAAGTACACCACAGTGCCCTGCCCTATCTGGCATTTGGATGCCTTGATAGTGAGACCTGCATTTTGCAGAGCCTCTAAAACCTTCTCAAGGTGGATCAGGTGATCCTGCCAGGTGGAGCTAAAGACAGCAATATCATCAAGATAAGCTGCACTAAAGGACTCCAACCCAGCTAGGACATGGTTCACCAACCTCTGGAAGGTGGCAGGGGCATTCTTTAACCCAAAGGGCATCACAGTAAACTGATAATGCCCATCAGGGGTGGAGAATGCTGTCTTTTCTTTTGCTCCTGGGGCCATGCCAATCTGCCAGTACCCTGCAGTTAAGTCAAAGGTACTGAGGAATTTGGCAGCCCCCAATTTATCTATCAGTTCATCTGCTCTTGGGATAGGGTGAGCATCTGTCTTGGTGACAGAGTTGAGCCCTCTATAATCCACACAGAACCTCATCTCTCTCTTTTCACCCTGTTGATGAGGTTTGGGGACCAGAACCACTGGGCTAGCCCAGGGGCTCTCAGAAGGCTCAATGACCCCTAACTCCAGCATCTTGCGGACCTCAGCTTTGATGTTTTCCTTGACTTCATATGACTGTCGATAGATTTTGTTTTTGACAGGTGCACTGTCACCAGTGTCCACATCATGGGTACACCAGTATGTCAGACCAGGGGTCAGGGAAAAGAGGCTAGCATATTGTTGCAAGACTTGCTTGCAGTCAGTCTGCCGTTGGGCAGAGAGGGTGTCTGAGAAACTCACACCATCTACTGACCCATCTTTTGGGCTGTAGGATAGGAGATCAGGGAGTGGTTCACTCTCTGCTTCCTGTTCTTCATCAGTCACCATCAGCATGGTGATGTCAGCCCTCTCATTGTAGAGTTTAAGGCGGTTCACATAGATGACCCTTTTGGGTGTCCTGCTAGTGCCCAGGTCAACTAAATAGGTGACCTCACTCTTTCTCTTTAGGATAGGGTAAGGGCCACTCCCTTTATCTTGGAGAGCCCTTGGTGCCACTGGCTCCAAAACCCACACCTGTTGCCCTGGTTGAAATTCAACCAGTGCAGCTTTTTGGTCATACCAGTGCTTCTGGAGCTCCTGGCTGGCCTCAAGGTTCTTGGATGCCTTTTCCATGTACTCAGCCATTATGGACCTTAGGCCAAGCACATAGTCCACTATGTCCTGTTTGGGTTCTTGAAAAGGCCTCTCCCAGACCTCTTTTACAAGACACAGTGGTCCCCTTACAGGATGACCAAACAGAAGTTCAAAGGGTGAGAAACCTACTCCCTTCTGTGGCACTTCCCTGTTAGCGAAAAGCAGGCATGGTAACAGGACATCCCATCTCCTTTTGAGTTTCTCAGGGAGTTCCATGATCATACCTTTCAATGTCTTGTTGAATCTCTCAACAAGGCCATTGGTTTGTGGGTGGTAGGGTGTAGTAAACTTGTACTGCACTCCACACTCTTTCCACATGTGTGTTAGGTAAGCAGACATGAAGTTGGAACCTCTGTCTGAAACCACCTCCTTGGGAAAACCCACCCTGGTGAAGACACCCAGGAGGGCCTTGGCTACTGCAGGAGCTGTAGTAGTCCTAAGTGGAATTGCTTCAGGGTACCTAGTAGCATGATCCACTACTACTAGAATAAATTTGTTCCATGAGGCTGTGGGAGGTTCAAGTGGACCCACAATGTCCACACCTACCCTTTCAAAGGGGACCCCCACCAATGGTAGTGGGATAAGGGGGGCCTTTGGGTGGCCACCTGTCTTGCCACTGGCCTGACAGGTAACACAGGAGCTGACAAACTCCTTCACCTTTTGGTGCATCTGGGGCCAGTAAAAGTGACTCACTAACCTTTCCCAAGTTTTGGATTGCCCCAGATGTCCAGCTAGGGGGATGTCATGAGCCAAAGTTAGGAGGAACTCCCTGTACTTCTGTGGCACTACCACCCTCCTGGTGGCTCCAGGAGTGGGGTCTCTTGCCTCAGCATACAGTTATCCCTCTTCCTAATAACCTCTGTGGGTACCACTGACATCTCCCCTGGCTTCTGAAGCAGCTTGTTGTCTCAGGCTTTCAAGAGTGGGACAGTCTCGCTGACCCTGGCACAGCTCTTCCCTAGAGGGTCCCCCTGGGCCCAAGAGTTCAACCTGGTAAGGGTCAAGCTCCATGGACTCAGTTCCCTCAGAGGTATCCAAATCCTCTCCTGGGGGAGAAGGGTTCTGAGTGTTGGGCTGTACAGAAGCTGGTTCCCCAGTCTTCTTGCCTTTTCTCTTGGTTGGTTGGGCCATTATTTCAGGCTCCAAACCTACTTTTTCACCCTTCCTCTTGCTCTGTGCTCTGGTTTGCACACACACCAATTCAGGGATGCCCATCATGGCTGCATGGGCCTTTAACTCAACTTCAGCCCAGGCTGAGGTTTCCAGATCATTTCCAAGCAGACATGCAGCTGGCAACTTCGGAGAGACCACTACCTGTTTCAGGCCAGTAACCCCCCCCCCAGCCTAATGTTACCATGGCCATGGGATGACTAGTGGTGACACTGTCAGCGTTGGTGACTGGGTAAGACTTCCCAATCAAGTATTGCTCAGGGGAAACCAGTGTGTCTTTCACCATAGTGACACTGGCACCTGTATCCCTCAGTGCTTCTATCCTAGTTCCATTCACCCAGGGGCACTGTAAGTATTTCTTTAAGTTGGGGGGCCACACAGCTACAGTGGCAAACTCCACTTCTTCCAAGGAGACTAAACTTGCTTCAGTGTGTTCCCAGATTTCCTCAGGGTACACCTCTGATCCCATTTGTATGCTTGCTGCCCCAGGAGTAGCTGTACTGGGTGCCTTAGGGCCTTTGTTTTGGGGGCAAGCTACAGTTAGGTGTCCCTGCTTTTTACAGGTATTACACCAGGCCTTTAAGGGATCAAAGTTCTTCCCCCTATATGGTTGGGGCACATAGGGAGTAGTTTGGGTCCCACCCACCTGAACAGGTTTTTGGGGCCCTTTGGAAGACTCAGACTTTTTATCTTGGGGATTCTCACCACCTTTCCCCTGGGGAGGTTTTGTGACCACTTTCTTTTGGTCACCCCCAGTGGTTGTCTTGGTCACCCTAGTCTTGACCCAGTGGTCTGCCTTCTTTCCCAATTCTTGGGGAGAAATTAGACCTAGGTCTACCAAATGCTGATGCAACTTTTCATTTGTGCAGTTACTCAAAATATGTTCCTTCATGAATAAATTGTACAATCCAGTAAAATCCTGCACACCATGTCCAGCTAACCAACCATCCAGTGTCTTCACTGAGAAATCTACAAAATCAATCCAGGACTGGGTCTGGGTTTTGTGAGCCCCCCTGAATCTAATTCTATACTCCTCAGTGGTGAATCCAAATCCCTCAATCAGAGCTTTCTTCATGAGGTCATAGGATCCTGCTTCTGGCCCAGAGAGGGTCAGAAGCCTGTCTCTGCAGTCACCAGAGAACAGTTCCCACAGGAGTGCCCCCCAGAGAGGTTTCTTTACTTTTCTGATATCACAAGCCCTCTCAAAGGCTGTGAACCATTTGGTGATATCATCACCTTCCTCAAATTTAGGGACAATCCCTTTGGGTATTTTAAGGTCAGAAGTTTCCTCCCTATCCTTGTTTTTATTATTGTTGCCACCATTGATGGGTGCTAAACCCATCTCTCTCCTTTCTTTTTCTAGAGCCAGGAGCCTGGACTCTAGCTCTAATCTTTTGGCCAGCCTCACAAGGCTGTCCTCTTCACTGGGGGGTCCCCCAGTGTTGTCTCTGGGACCAGAGCCACCTGTGTAGTCTCTAGGTGCCCAGATGCTAATTCTTGGGTTGGAGGGTATGGGTGCCATCTCCTCCCTAGGGAATAGCATGGGGGGGTTGTTGTCAACCTCCTCTGCTTCCCTTTCCTCATCTGACTGGCCATCACCATGTTCAGATGGGTGGTCCTTAGCATACTCAGCCAGGAGCTCCTGGAGCCCTTGTTTGGTTGGATGCAGACCCATTTGTAAATTTGTAAGTTTAAATAAGGACCTCAATTCCTTGAAAGACAAGTGTAAGTAAGTTGTGAGGTCGAGCTCCTCCACCAGGTCCATGTTATTATTATCACTAATAGCTGGGTTTGTTTGAGACATTCTAACCTGACAGTTCTAACCCTCTACCCTGACTATATTGACTTTTATTGTTCTAAAATTCTAATGGGACTTAAGCAAGGCCCTAGCAAGACTTTTAGTAATTTTGGAAAGACCAATCAGAATTCTAAAGGCAATTTTTAAGAGTTCTGTCGTGTGATCAGATGGTAACCCAGTAGTCCAACAAATGCAAGTTTGTATCCCACCGCTGATCCACCAATGTGAGAAAGTGGCTCTGTATATACTGTTCCCTAATAGGTACAGGGTGTACAGAGTCCACAGTCCCCCAGGGGCTGATAGAGGTTAAAGTTAGGTATGACCTTACTCTCTAAAGTGGTAGCTTGGTCGAGCAGTAAGGCAGTACCAGAGGACAGTGTAAAGCATTTGTTGTACACACTCAGTCAGCAAATGGTCTCACACACTCAATAACTGAACTCTAGGCCAATGGTTTATAGATATAAAATATATGCTTGTTTTATTTTTAGAACCACAAAGGGAATAAAAATATACTTTCTCAGAATGAGAGGTTGAATATAACTACTTTTGCAATAAGCAATGGATTTTTGTAAACAGTCACAGTTGGTTGCAATAAACAATCCTATTTCCTAAACATAACAATGCATTGAGCTCAATGGTAAATTCAGGTTATTTGTAATAAATTACTTTTCAGATTACTTTTGGAATTCCAGGTCTGGTTCCTAAATCTAGCCCTGGGACAATATTCAGAATCAAGTGGTGAAAGTCGACTTAATTACTGTAATGATTTTTAAATAATATTTAGCTATTTCAAAAGTTAACACTTAGAAAATATTTCAAAGAAAACATTCAATGGGTCTCTATGGCAAGAAATTCAAATTGCAGGTAGAGTGCTTTATCGTTACTTTAGTAATCCAGGACTGGGTACCTAGACTCAGGACTGAGGTCTTTATCAAAAACAGGTAAGTAATTACGTTTGCAGAAATGGTACGATTTTAAAAGAATATTTCAAGATTGCAGAAATCGACACTTAGAAGAAATTTCACAGAAAAGCAGTCAATGGTTTCCTATGGAAGAAAAATGAGTTAGAGGTAAGTATAGTTGTGGACACTTTTCAGAGTCAGGGCTGGGCACCAAGATCCAGCACTGGGAGCTCACCTAAGAGCAGGTGAGTAAATTCGTTTTTGTCACTCGGCTGATTTTTGGTGAATATTTGCAGTTTTGAAAAGTTCACACAGAAGAATTTTCGAGAAAAAGCCAGTCAATGTTACCCTATGAGGAAAATGAAGTTAGCGGTTTAAGGGTAAGTACTCGACTGGCAGAGTTGAAGTTCTGGGCATAGACTCAGGGGTCCCCCAGTTTCAGGTAGGTATAGTTAGTTCACCCTCAGCAGTTTCAGGACGGCCGGGTGCAGAGAGAGTTAGGCCCAATGTTATCCTATGAGGGATAGGGGGGCCTTGGTTGGTGGCTGCTGTCTGGCAAGCCACGCGGCTGTGGGAGCTGGGCTCCTGGTCACTTACTCAGGGCAAGTGGGGAAGTAGACTAGTGTAGAGATTGCACTGCCAGGGCCACTCGGGCGGCTGGGTGCAGGGTGCTTTTGAGCCTTCGGGCGCTCAATGGAAATCAATGGGAATGCTCCGGTTAGGAAAAAGGCTGCAAGCTCGGGGACGAGGATGCTTCAGGTGCCACCACCACTTCGAGAGGTAAGTTGGATAGTTGTAGGTTAGGTGGGTACCCCGGGATTAGGCACAGGGGGCCGCAGGGCGCCGCGTGCAGGGGTGCCTTTTAGTGTCGGGAAATCTTACCCTCTGTTGATCGCGGTTGGGGGGGCACCTGGTTCTGAGGCTGCAGACTTCTTCTGGAGTGTCGAGGGGGGTCCTTGGGGGCCGGACTCGGGGTCACAGTCGCCGTGGGGTTGTCCTCAGGGTCTTTGTTCACTCCGGCACTAGCCAGGCTTGGCTGGTGCAGAGTGTGCTGGGTTCGCGGTTCCGGGCTGCTGCCAGGGGTTAGAAATAGGTTTTGGAGTAGATCCTCTACTCATGGGAGTCCCAGGGGCTTAGAGCCAAAAGGTAGCCAGGTCCTCCAGGGTTGGTGAGGTTGCTGGCCACGAGAGATGCCGCGCTGGAGAAGGTTTGAAAGTCGACAGACCGTTAGGGCTGGGGCCAAAGCAGTTGGTGTCTTCCTCTCTTTTTAGCAGCTGCAGGGCAGGTCTGTGTTCTTCTTTCTCTTCTTGTAGTTTGGAATCTGGAATCTGGGGAAGGAAGGTTCAGGGTGCCCCTAAATACTAGATTTAGGGGCGTTACAGGTAGGTGAACGCCAGGGACCAATGGGTCCTTGTCCTGGGGTGGGTACACCCCCTATCCTGCCTCTCTCCTGTGGGAGGGGGGCAGTAGCCTAATCCTTATAGGGTAGGGCCTCCCATCTTCAAGATGGCGAGAGCCCGGAGATGTGTTTCACCTTGCCTCCCCCACATGAGGGGTGGGGTGGGCAGGCTGGCACATCCCCTGTCCTTGTATGAAGTTTCCGGCCAAGCTTCCAGCCAGAGTGGGGGGTTGCAGTGGCCTGGGGAAACTCCAAATGGCGGCATGCCTTTGAAGCTTCCCTTTGCTCATCCTGGGGGAGGAGATTTCTCACCTCACCCAGGATGTGCATTGTTGCAGGCCCGGGAGAGCAGGGGCTCTCCCACCCAAGGGTCCAGCAATGTGTCTGCTGTGTGGCAGCCTGGGCAGCCTCAGAGCAGACGTGGATTGTAGGTTAGCTGTAAGGGGGCATCTCTAAGATGCCCTCTGGGGTGCTTAGTACATTAAATCCCACACTGGCATCAGTGTGGGTTTAATGTGCTGAGAAGTTTGATACCAAACTTCCCAGTCTTCAGTGTTGCCATTATGGTGCTGTGGAGCTCGTGTTTGACGAGCTCTCAGCACCATGTACTCTTAAATGGCAGCACTGCACTTACAGTGCCCAGGAATGGACCCGGGTACTGTAGGGGCACAGGGCTCCTGTTCCTGTGCCCACACCATAGGCGTAAGGCACCCAGCCAGAGGGGTGACTGACATATGCCTTGGCAGTGTAGGTGATGGGCATGGCACACAGAGATGTGTGCCATGTCGACTCTTTTTTTTGTCCTGCACCCAGACACTCAGCCTGCAAAGGCAGTGTGTGTGTGTAAGGGTACAGGGCCTCTAAGGGTGGCACAATGAGTGCTGCAGCCCTTAGAGGCCTTCCCTGGCCACAAGGCCCTGGGTACCTAGGGTACCATTTACCAGGGGCTGACATGTGGCTAGGGTTTGCCATTTTGGAGTTTGTGTGTTTTAAGGAAGGAACATAGGCCCTGGGCACCTGATTGGCAGGAGTCCAGGGTACACTTAATCAAAGTACATTCAGCAATTTAGCAAAAAAATGGGGGCATACCATGCAAGAAAGATGGCACTTTCTCACACATGTTGGATCACCTGGATGAGTTCATTAAATTCCCAACTCCTGAGCAGTTGACAGGTGTCAAGCGTGAGTTCTATGCCCTGGGAGGGATGCCGCATGTCATTGGGTCCATAGATGGAACACATGTGGCTTTGGTACCACCACAGGCACAGGAGGTAGCATATAGGAACCGCAAGCATTACCACTCCATTAATGCCCTTGTGGTGTGTCTTGCCAACATGGTGATTTCACATGTCTGTGCTCGTTTTCCAGGATCAGCACATGATGCTTACATCATGAGGCGTAGCAGGGTGCCTGAAATGATGCTGCAGCTGCGCAACGAACGAGCATGTGTTGTTGGTGGGTATACTCTGGCAGTCCTGTATTTAACGTCATCTTCCTGTCTTACTGCTTCTCCTGACCCACTCTTGTCCATGATGTTTCCATGTAGGGGACGCTGGCTATCCCAACATGCCATGGCTGATCACGCCTCTCCGCAACCCCAGCACGGCTGCCCAGCAGCGCTACAACAACGCCCATGAGCGGACCAGGCGAGTGATAGAGAGGACGTTTGGCCTCCTGAAGAGCCGATTCCGTTGCCTCCACAAGACCGGTGGCGCACTCCCATATGCACCGGTGAAGGTCTGCAAGATCTTCCTCGTGTGCTGCATGCTGCACAACATGGCAGTGGAGAAAGCTGTGCCACTCATCCTGGATCCGGATGAGCAGGACCATCCACCCGTGGAGGATGAAGGGCTTGGTCATGAGCCAAGTGATGTGGAGGAGGAGGAGGAGGAGGCGGTAGAGGACATCCGGAGCCGGCTCATACGCAACTTCTTTGCTTAGTGGTGAGTTCCAGTCTCTGAGTGTGCACGCATTTGGCCGTGTGTGGCATGTGTTGCGATGTGTGTTTCCATCTGCATGTCTGCCAAGTGAGTCAGAGGTGTGTTTGGATGTGTCACTCGAGTGATGGTGCAATGGAAGAATGTTTTTCCAGAGACATCATTGTCACCTAGCATGTTGACAACCTTATACGTGTCGAGTACATGCACATGCATGCGGATGTGCTTCTTTTGGCTGACTTCTGGTGTGTCTCTCATCCACAGGTACTTGCGAGTGCTGTCTGCTGGTGGCATTGTTGTGCTCCTGCTATTCCTCATAAACACAGCAACATGTGCTGAATCAGCGTTACATGCACGGACAAGTTTGAAAATCTCCTTAGGGTAAGGGATGCAGCACGGCTTTTTGGGTGTGGTATTTGTTTGGAATGTGTGTGCACTGCTCCTGTTCATGTTTGGATACTTTACATACATGTAGAATCACCATGGGGCACATGACATGGAGCTGAATTCACCTGAATTGATGGTCAGACTTGGTGACAGTCATCTGTAATGGGATTGTGGATTGTAATGAAGCCATCAATGTGTGTAACACTGCCCTCGGAAACATACGGGTTGCACCGGGTTGACATGGTGTGTGAATTCCCTATTAGAGGCTCAATGGTGTATAGCAGCCTCTCCGTGAGCAGCAGGGGGTGTTTAGCTGTAACCCGTCACTTGTGTGGCAGTTCTATGGATTTACAGCATCTGTGGTGCACAGGGGGGTGCCAGTGTTGGTCCCACGTGTTCATCCACATGACCTGTGTATGTGTTGACAGAGTTGCATTAGCATTCCGACACACATGACTAATAAAGGTGTCCCTCTGCCTCCAAGGTGCCTCATCTCTGTCAATGGTGGTCTGTTGCCACTGTGCATGCGGCATGTCTGGCATAGTTCTCAGAGATGGTGCATATGAGTCTATGTGTAGAGTAGCAAGATGCAAGCTGTTTGTCAGGGATTAGAATCTGTATTGTGCATGATGTCCATGGCTGTGTAGGTATTGTGGCATGTCAGTCTCCACGACAGCCACTGTGCTGCATGTGCATCCATTGTGTGTGTGTGTGCCATGTTGAACCAGACAGTCCTTCCTTGACATACACCCTTTGCATGGTTCCTTCCTGAGATCCTTGTCTTTGTGTGCTACTTGTGGCATTGTTTTCTTGACATGGCGCATGCTGCTGCAGGCCCTGCAGCAAGGGCACCCAGTGTCCACACAAACGAGCTGGTGTTCATCATGGATTGCTTGCTGACATGTGCTATGCAGATCAGCAGCATCTGTGCCTCATGCTGCTGCACACTCTGGATTATGCACAAGATCCCCAGTTCCATCCACCTCAAGGCAAGAGGGACCATCCAACAGGTCAACTACGACATCCGTGTCTAATCTTACCCTGCACTCTACGGACGTGTGCGTTACAACTCCCATGATACTTGTCCACATCCAGGGTGCATCTGCACAGCTCTGCTTCTACATCCGGCGACCAGGCCACATCAACGTCCAACAGAGATGGGGGGGAATGAATCACTGCCAGCTGCAAGATGACCTTCTCAATCCACGCACACACTCAGGATGCAGCCCACAACCACAACCCAACCTTGTGGCACTGTGATCCAACACCCCATTGTGCCATCTCCATGCATCCAACGTTGGCCGGCCCACCATTCTCCACATCCACCTGACTCAAGCATGCAGGACATGGTTCTGCCACGTGTCTTCACATACCTGGGAGTAGCACCCCAGGACACTCCACATGATCCCTGACCTCTGCGCATGACTGTTGCTCTTCTACATAGGTCTGTAGGCACAGTTGTGCGGGCACCCCCTCAGCTGGTTGGGCCCATCACGGGTGAGTATGGTGCTCCATGTCTGTATTGGATGGTACATTGTGACCCATGTGTGTCCTGTGCCAGACTCAGACCCCAGGGTATGGATGTTTGGAGTTACTTCTGAAATCAGGCATGGTTTGACTTTACAACACACACATGTAGTGGAATAATGCAAAATGACGGCATCATCTTGTGATTGTGATGAATTTTATTAGTGCTGGGGTATGTGTTTGGGGGGTGACAAGAGGTGCTTGGCGGGAGTGTAGAATCCAAAGTTCTCAGGGGGAGTTGGTATCCTTGCCATTGAAAGTCATCAGAGTCTGTGCCACAGTCTTTGTCAACATTGTTCAGACAGTGACCAGCAAGGCCATGTGGCAGAGAATGTCATTTGCTGCTGTGCTGCTGTTGGGCCAGAGGGCCAGGTGCCAGGCCAGGTGACCTGGGAAATGGTGATGTTCCGCTGACTCTCACGGTCTTTTGCATGGACGACCCACCTTCCTGCGGGGACCCTCAGAAGCAGGCCTTGACGATGCTAGGGACGCTCCGTCAGATGAATCCTCCTCCTCCTCCCTCCCTGTGTCTGTTGCTGGTCTACGCCTGGTGGCACAGGGAGGGTTTGCCAGGCTTTGGGCAATCTGAAGGAGTGATTGGCTCACGTCCCTGTGCACCGCCAGGAGCTCAGCCAGTCTTGCCTCCATCCGTCCATGGTGTTGTAGATGACTGGCATGATGCTCGACCTGCATGTTCTTGATCTCATTGAGGGTCTCCACTACCTGGTTGATGCCTCTGGCGTCACGCCAGTATGTGTCCAGGATGTTGTGGACGTGTGACATAACCGGGTTCTGAGCTGGTTGGTCAGGCTCGCGCCTCTGCCGTCCTCCACTCCCACCACCCCTGCCCACTTGAGCCCGGCCTGCCGTTGTGGGCACGTCGGGTCTCCGGGACCCCTGAGGGATGGCATTTGCGGTGTCGCCTGCCTCCTCCTGGGTGCCCGGAGAACCTTGTCCCTCCTGGACAGACTGGCTGTGTTGTTGTGTGTGGGCAGGGCTCCTGGATGTCTCCTGGGATATGGCAGGAATGGGGGTGGTGGTTGGCACAGTTGTACCTGACGAAGGTGCTGCAGGTGGTTGGACACCAGAGGGGCCAGGTTGGTCTGGGTCATCCACGGAGTGGTGAGAGTCGTCGCTGCCGGTGGGGTCCTCTTCACGCAGAGCCTTGTCCTGTGAGTCTTCCCCCCCAGTGTTGGGGGGAGATGGACGACGTTGACCTGTGTGTGAGAGAGACAATGTTAATTGTGTTACATGCGACATCCATGTTGAATTCATTTTGAGTTGCCACAGTTCCTCTGTGTGGTTGGATTTGGCTTTCATTCCTCTCACAGTGCACTCGTGCATGGGTATGTCCCTTGGCCACAGCTTTCGACACTTGACCTATGTGTGACACAATCTTAGTTGATGCATCTTTTTGGAACGCAGTCAGCAGTGTAGTGAGCGGGCGTACTCCTGCACAGATTGACACATGGCCCAGTGTTTATCAAAGGTTGAAGGGGGGGTTCACGCACTGCCAAACCTTGTCTACATGCACACAGTCCACCTGCTGACGAGCTGACATGGCCACAACACCCAAGGGTGATTTGGTCTCCCTCTGTCTCCCTTTCTCCCTCCCTCTGTCAGCCTCCTCCCTCTGTCCATCTCCCTCTGTCACCCTCCTCCCTCTGTCCGTCTCCCTCTGTCTCCCTTTCTCCCTCCCTCTGTCAACCTCCTCCCTCTGTCCGTCTCCCTCTGTCTCCCTTTCTCCCTCCTTCTGTCAGCCTCCTCCCTCTGTCCGTCTCCCTCTGTCAACCTCCTCCCTCTGGCCGTCTCCCTCTGTCACCCTCCTCCCTCTGTCCGTCTCCCTGTTTCCCTTTCTCCCTCCCTCTGTCAACCTCCTCCCTCTGTCCGTCTCCCTCTGTCACCCTCCTCCCTCTGTCCGTCTCCCTCTGTCTCCCTTTCTCCCTCCCTCTGTCACCCTCCTCCCTCCCTCTGTCTGTCTCCCTGTGTCCACCTCTGTATCCCTCCCTTCCTCTCTCTCCCCCTCTCCCTCCCTCTGTGTGTCACCCTCTGTCACCTCAGCCCAGCTTCCTGGGCACACACAGTTTGCAGGTCTTTCAAAGGCCATTGGCTTGTTCATGTGGGTTTGTTGCTTATCTCCGGGCACCCATTGGGTGGAGTGTGTGAGTCTGTGCTGCTGCTGTGGCGGTGTGTGCTGTCACTCTTTCAGAGTGAAGCGTCTTCATTAGCTGCTGTTATGTGCAAATTGTGCCTTCATACCCATGTCATCCTGCAACGCGGCCACCATTTGCAGGCAACACAGTACTGTGTGGGGACACACTGTTTGTATGGCTGTGCCCTAGGCCATATGGGCTGAGGGCATTGTTGTGTGCTTCAGAGTTGCTCTATGTTAGTTTTGAGGGCCACCCTCCCGGCATCGGAGACATCCTGTCTTGTGTTGGTGTTTTGTGTGGCCTGTGACTTGGCCTGGCCTTGCTTGGGGCATGGAGGCGCTAGTGGCATGTGTGTGTTTTTGGAGTGTGGTTTAGTCCGGTGCTGGCTTTGGGGGGGGTTGCGTGCATGATTGGTATTTTGGTTGTGTATGGCGTTCCCCCCATGTGAGGTGAGTTGTTTGTGTACTCACCAGGCTCTCGGACTCCTTCTACTCCGTCTACTCCCACCGGCGGCAGCGTGGCCATCACCTTCTCCTCCCAGGGATGGTAGTGTACCGGTCTGCGGGGCGGCCCTCCTCCAGTGATGTTGGCCTGGTTGTGGTCGTCCGTCATTTTTCGGCGAACCGTCCTCCGCAGATCGTACCACCTGGCTTGGCACTCATGCCTGGTCCTTCTGGTGGACCCAACAGCATTCACAGCATTGACAATCCTCTCCCACATGGCAGATTTTTCAGATATGCTGGTCCGTCTGACCAATGTTCCAAAGAGCTGTGGCTCGACTCTGACGATTTCGTCGACAAGGACCTCCAGCTCCTCCTTTGTGAACTTTGGATTCTTGTTAGTGGGCATGGTGTGGGGTGTGGGTGTGGATGTTTGTGGGGGTGTTGGTGTGGATGGTTGTGTGTTTGTGAGTGTAGTTGTGAAGGTGTGTGTATGTGAATGTGATGAGGGGGTGTGTGTGATGGTGGTTGTGTGAAGGAGTGCAAGTGTAAGGTATATTGAGGGTTGAAGTATGGTGCAATGCATTGTCTCTGGGGTCTGGCAGCAGTGGATCTGTTGCAAAGGATCATGGTTTGTGTGTGTTGGGCCTTTTTATTGGTCCATTTGTGGTTGTGGCTGTGTTTGAACTTTGGGTGGGTGTGTTATAAGGAGTGGTTGTGTTTTGGGCCTCTGTTTAGCTGCTTGGCAGTTGCAGGTTAGTGTATAGGATGTATTTGGGCTTGTTGGAAATGTTTTGTGGTATTGTGTGCATCGAATTGACTCTCCTTGTGTTGTTTTTGTTTGTCCTGGTTCAGTACGAGTGTTTTTGGCGTCTGTACGGTGCGTACATGGGCCATGTTGTTGTACAGTGCTGTCCTTTGCTATGGCTTAGTACGACTCGTACATGCGTGATGTTGGGTGAGGGTGCTGGTGTGGGGGCATGGGGTAGGGTACGTACAGACACGGGCAGGGTGTTGGTCTGCACCGTCCATCGGTGGTGGTGTTTCGCATCGTACATACAGGGGGGGCTGGGTGTACGCTCCGTACATACACGGGTGGGGGTACGCTCCATAAATACACTGGTGGGGTGTGGGTACCTCCATGCATACAAGGGTGGGGTTACGCTCCGTACATACACGGGTGGGTGTACGCTCCGTACATACACGGGTGGGGGTACGCTCCGTACATACACTGGTGGGGTGTTGGTACGCTCCATTCATTCACAGGTGGGGGTACGCTGCGTACATACACGGGTGGGGGTACGCTCCGTCCATACACTGGTGGGGTGTGGGTACGCTCCATACATACACGGGTGGGAGTACGCTCCGTACATACACGGGTGGGGGTACGCTCCGTATATACACTGGTGGGGTGTTGGTACGCTCCATTCATTCATGGGTGGGGGTACGCTCCGTACATACACGGGTGGGGTGTTGGTACGCTCCATTCATTCACGGGTGGGGGTACGCTCCGTGCATACACGGGTGGGGGTACGCTCTGTCCATACACTGGTGGGGTGTGGGTACGCTCCATACATACACGGGTGGGGGTACGCTCCGTACATACACAGGTGGGGGTACGCTCCGTCCATACACTGGTGGGGTGTTGGTACGCTCCATTCATTCACGGGTGGGGGTATGCTCCGTACATACACGGGTGGGGGTACGCTCCTTACATACACTGGTGGGGTGTTGGTACGCTCCATTCATTCACGGGTGGGGGTACGCTCCGTACATACACGGGTGGGGGTACGCTCCGTACATACACTGGTGGGGTGTTGGTACGCTCCATTCATTCACGGGTGGGGGTACGCTCCATTCATATACGGGTGTTGGTACGCTCCATTCATACACGGGTGGGGGTTCGGCACGTACATCCGCGGATGGGGGGCGTTTGGAGCGTACATGCGGGGGCTGGGGGGGTGTTCGGCGCGTACATACGAGGGCTGGGGGGTGTTCTGCGCGTACATACGGGGTCTGGGGTGGGGTGTTCCTCGCGTATGCGGGCACATGTCTCCATGGTTGCTATAGGAGTTCGGTCCGTACGGTGTTTTTTCCATACGGTTGTGAAATCTAAAGGACGGGACTGATCGTACTTGCGCGGTCGGACTTCATTTTTCCGATTCGTACGGTAAATCGTCCGGGGATGTGTCGGTCACATTTTCCGACCCGAGGACGTGTGGGGAAATTTTCCCACTGCGATTCGTATGGACTTTTTCCCATGCGAATCGTACTTGGCAGTTTGTACGCTACTTGTACGATTCGTACGGTAAAAAATCCGGATACGATTCGTACGGGGAATATTTTTCCAGGATCGGAATCGGCCCCAAAATTTAAATTTAAATAACGCACCAAAGATTTGAGGATGACTACCTCTGGGCGTACTGGCAGACTAGGCCACAAGCTCGGAACAGAATGGCAAAAGCAAGCACACTGCTTGGATGGCTCCACAAAATGGCCGCCACACACCCACAACAACAACAAGAAATGGAAGACAGTCAATGTACGCCTATGGCAAAAGCACAATGCCTGCCTTCCTAACACACATGCTCAGGCCAACCACCACAATAATAACCAAAAAGTGATTACAAAGGACAGGAACAGGAAGTTGTAGTGTCTGTGGAACTTACTTACTCTCATAAAAAGTATTTTAAAAAAAAATAAAAGCTTCTCCGTGCTCCAAAACTACAGCTGAATGACAACCTGAGGAGTTTTTTTAGCAAAATGCACAAAATCAGCGTTTTCGAGATGGATCTATGTTGCTCGCGAGATATTGTTTGCCAGATTGCAAATACTGCGTGTTCGGGATCGCGAACTGTACAAAAATGCTTTATCGCGTGCGCGAACACGCATATTGAGAGCGCGAACATGCCGAAAACTGTAAGTCCGCGTTTTCGCGCTGTGCAGAGTTACCGAAAGTACGCAAGCTGAATCCCTAGGGTTACCTACTGGCTGAAAAGCCCTATTTATTTAACACACTCCCAAAAACTGCTATCCCACCCCAAAAAAAACCTTTTGCAATAAAACCCAAAGCCATACACGGTGTGAAAAAATAATTCAACACAAAATGTAAATTTAAATAACGCACCACAGATTTGAGGATGACTACCTCTGGGCGTACTGGCAGACTAGGCCACAAGCTAGGAACAGAATGGCAAAAGCAAGCACACTGCTTGGATGGCTCCACAAAATGGCCGCCACACACCCACAACAACAACAAGAAATGGAAGAATCAATGTACGCCTATGGCAAAAGCACAATGCCTGCCTTCCTAAAATGGCCGCCACACACATGCTCAGGCCAACCACCACAATAATAACCAAAAAGTGATTACAAAGGACAGGAACAGGAAGTTGTAGTGTCTGTGGAACTTACTTACTCTCATTAAAAGTATTTTAAAAAATTAAAAGCTTCTCCGTGCTCCAAAACTACAGCTGAATGACAACCTGAGGAGTTTTTTTAGCAAAATGCACAAAATCAGCGTTTTCGAGACGGATTTATGTTGCTCGCGAGATATTGTTTGCCAGATTGCAAATACTGCGTGTTCGGGATCGCGAACTGTACAAAAATGCTTTATCGCGTGCGCGAACACGCATATTGAGAGCGCGAACATGCCGAAAACTGTAAGTCCGCGTTGTCGCGCTGTGCAGAGTTACCGAAAGTACGCGAGCTGAATCCCTAGGGTTACCTACTGGCTGAAAAGCCCTATTTATTTAACACACACCCAAAAACTGCTATCCTACCCCAAAAAAACCTTTTGCAATAAAATCCAAAGCCATCCATGGTGTAAAAAAAGAAATATACAGACAACACAAACTGTAAATTTAAATAACGCACCAAAGATTTGAGGCTGACTACCTCTGGGCCTACTGCCAGACTAGGCCACAAGCTTGGAACAGTCAATGTAAGCCTATGGCAAAAGCACAATGCCTGCCTTCACAAAATGGCCGCCACACACATGGCCAGGAGGACACAACAACAACAAGCATAAGCCAAGGGGAACAAAGAAAAGAAATGCAGGCCTTTATGGAAAAAGAAGCACACACTACTAAACTACCACCACAAAATTGCCACAAGCCACATGGACACTCACAGTCACAACAGGCCATGGAAAACAATGAACTGAAGCAGGCCTATAATATATGACCGGACAAAAGAGGCCTGCTAATGCTAAACAACACAGCTTTAATACAGAAATGAAAATCAACAGGGCTACAAAAGGATTGGAAAGAAGTGTCAAGTTCTGCGTATCTTGTGCCTTTTCCACAGGAGCCGATGCTTGATCTCCACTCCCCCACTCCGCTACCACGAGCTCGAAGGCTCGCGAGCAGCAGTGAGGGGGAAAGGGGAATTGGACAGAAAAGAGAGACAACACTGCGTCTTCTTCCTGGACTGGACTCGGGATTTTCTTCTTCCGAATTCCTGAAACAAGAATTACTCAACAACAATTCTAATACTCTCTACGCTCATATGACCCTTGTTTCACCCAACTATACCTGTCCTGACACAGTGGTTGCCGCTCTCTGTTCTCACTTAGTAGATACCTTCTAATGGGTGTGATGTGGAGTTGAAGGTGAGTTCGCTCCTGCAAATAGAAACACATGTAATCCTAGTCTTCAGGGAAATCCCTCTACCACCCCAATAGTTCCTTCGTTACCTGGATTCCACCCAGAAGGTCATATATATATTTTCATTAAGTTCACCAGAACATATGCTGACAATTCTTTCTTCAATCTTTAGAGCTGTACTGAGGAATGTCGTTGGGTAGTTCTAACATATATGTATATATATATATATTATATATGCACAGCTGCAACTGTAGCGAAGTCTCATGTAATCCTTAGTCTACTCTGATGTCTTCTCTCTCTCAAGTTCTTCTTCTGCCATAAATACTACTCTAGGTATAGTCTTGCAATAGCGAGTCACTACCTCTTTCGCTATTACTTCACCACTGAATTATAACTCTTTCTTCTTCTTTTCTTTATTTCTTTCAAGCAATTGTCTCTGTATGCTTACAGCGGAAAATTCAGTCTTTAACGAGATTACTGGAAAAGATTTGCAGCACTTACTTCTTGGTGGAGCAAGTTCCAAATCGGTTTCTAACTTACTCCTTTTCGTTGAGACACTGAAGAAACGAGAGGGGGTTGACTTTCCTCACCACCTGATAACTCTGGAACTGGAACAGACTTCTGAGGAGAGTGGCGAGGAGAAGGTGAATGTTGGACCCCCAAAGTACAAGGACTGGAACGGAGCCTAAGGGAAGAGCGAGGCTCTCTTCCGTAATGACTAACCCAAACTAAACAGAAGTTTTCCTGAGGAAACACGGAGCTCTAGAAACTCCGACTCGTCACCTCAAAGTTTGACGGTTGAAGTGCGTCGAGCTGAGGACGCGCTCGCGCACTTCAACTCGGGAAAAGACTACACCGCAGCAATAGTTGAGGTCAGAGGAACCTACCAGCGGCCATCTTGGGAGGGGGGAAAGAACCTAATACCTAAGCGCTAAGGGATCGTATGAAGGCAGTGAGCGATCTAACTGAAACCTGTCTTCGCTTCCCTGCCTGAACCCTCGGGTGTATGTTGAGTCTCGGAAAACCAGCTTCACCTGCAACAGTCCTGACAGTACCTCCCACCAAAACCCCCTCCCTAACCCCCTTGGGCTTAGTGGGGTGTGCACGGTGAAAATCTCTCAACAAACGTGGAGCATGGATATGGGATTGGGGCTCCCAAGATCTCTCTTCAGGAACGCAACCCTTCCAGTCCACAAGGTAGTACATTTTCCCTCTTTGAAATCTAGAATCTAGTATTCTCTTCACCTCAAATTCCTCCTGCCCCTGCACCAAGACTGGGAAAGGTGAATTTCTGGACCTGAACCCTCTTGGACTACGCTGAAGCAGGGAAACATGAAAAACTGGATGTAACCTCAACCGAGGAGGAAGACAAACCTTCACACTGACTGGATTCACCATTCTGTCTACCTGAAAGGGACCTATGTACTTCGGTTGAAACTTTCTGTTCCCCTTCAAGCGTAAATTTCTAGTAGACAACCAGACTTGATCTCCTTTTTCATAAACTGGGTTGGGACGCCTCCTTTTGTCGGCCTGCTTCTTGTAGGAAATTTTAGCCTTAGACAGATTTCTGGAAGCTAATTGATAAGCCTTATGTAAATCCTGAACCACTGACTCCACTGCAGGAACATCGCTGGTCTCTTTCTCTACCCAAGCGTTAGGATGACGGCCAGAATTTAAATAGAACGGGGAGTAACCTGTGGAAGCATGCTGAGCATTGTTATAAGCGAACTCTGCCGCCCAAATCAAATCTGGCCAATCTCCTTCCTGGTCCATCAGGAACAAGCGCAGGAACTGCTCCAGCTCCTGATTCACCCTCTCCGTCTGTCCATCCGTCTCTGGATGGAAACTGGTAGACAGACGGGAGTCAACACCCAATCTTTTCAAAAAAGATCTCCAAAAGCGAGAGACAAACTGGGGACCCCTATCTGAGATTACAACCTTTGGAATCCCATGGGCCTTTACAATGTGCTGTGTGAATAGTTTGGACAGCTGTGTAGCATTAGGAAGGGCCTTTAAAGGAATAAAATGGCTCATTTTGGAAAAATGGTCCACCACCACCCAAATGACAGAAAGACCCTCACTGGACGGAAGATCCACTATGAAATCCATTGAAATGGTATGCCACGGATACGGGGCTGGGGGCAAAGGCTGCAACAACCCCTGAGGAGCCCTTCTAAGTGTCTTCCCCTTGATACATGACTCGCAAGTGGCTACATACTGCCGCACCTGAGCTTCCATTGCAGGCCACCAAAACTCTCTTCGGATCAGTTCTGTAGTCTTCTTCACACCCTTGTGTCCGGCCAGCAAATTGTCATGAAAGTGTTCGATGATTTGTTCTTGCAACCTCTGACTTGGCACGAACCATTTGTCTTGGTAGACGGGTCTTCCATCCTTGACTTGATAGTCTTCCCCCTTTGCCGTCCATTCTCGAACTTCTTCTTGAGACCGCAAGAAGGGTAACTCCTTTTCTAAATCGGAGTAGGAGAGTGTTCCGATTATCCGATCTACTGGAATTATGACCCCTTTTTCTGAAGTCTTGAGGTCGGAACTCACGTTGAGTCGAGATAAGGCATCTGCTTTTCCATTTGCTGATCCAGGTTTATAAGTTAGAACAAAATCGTAATCTGCAAAAAATAAGGACCATCTCAATTGGCGTGGGGTAAGAGTTCGGGCGGATTTCAAAAACTGAAGATTCCGATGGTCGGTAAATACTGTCACCACATGTCTTGCTCCTAGCAAATAATGTCTCCATTCAGAGAAGGCATCCTTTACTGCCAACAGTTCCTTATCCGCAATGGAATAATTAATTTCCGCAGCAGATAACTTCCTAGAGCGAAAAGCTACAGGATGTAGCTGACCAGTCCGCTTATGGCGCTGAGACAAAACCCCTCCGATGGCCAAATCGGAGGCATCAGCCTCCACAAAAAACGGTTCTCCCGGATCCGGATGGAGCAAGACTGGCGAAGATACAAAAATTCTCTTGAGCTCGTTGAATGCAAGTTCCGTTTCCGCATTCCACTCAAATTTGGTTTTCTTTCTCAATAATCTCGTGAGTGGACAAACTCGCTCAGAAAAGTTGATGATAAATCGCCTATAGAAATTGGCGAAGCCAAGGAAACTCTGTACTTCCTTTACTGAACGCGGAGAGGGCCACTCCTTAATTGCTCGCACCTTGGATTCATCCATCGAGACTCCATCTGATGACAAAACGAATCCCAGAAACTCCACTCGTGTCGTATGAAAAACACACTTCTCCAGCTTGACAAAAAGTTGATTTTCAAGCAATTTCTTCAAAATGGATCTAACATGCTGGACATGTTCTTCCTCGCTGGCTGAGAATATGAGGATGTCATCAATGTAAACCACTGCGAAACGATCTAAAAATTCACACAGAACGTCGTTTACAAAGTGCTGGAAAGCTGCCGGAGCATTGCATAAGCCAAATGGCATGACTTGGTACTCGAACAAACCAAAACGGGTACGAAAGGCAGTCTTCCATTCTTCGCCTTCAGCCATGCGTACCAAATGGTAAGCTCCTCTCAAATCCAACTTGGAATAAATCTTCGCTCCCTTTACCTGGTCCAACAGCTCCGAAATCAAAGGTAGAGGATAACGATTCTTCTTGGTGACCAAGTTAAGGGCGCGGTAGTCGATGCAAGTTCTTAATTGACCATCTTTCTTGGGAATAAAAAAGAGTGGAGACGAGACAGGTGACTGAGAGGGTCGTATAAACCCGTTAGCCAAGTATCTGTTCAGATATTCCTTGAGATGGACATTTTCCGCTTCAGACAGCGCATAAATTCGACTACAAGGGAGGGAGGCTCCCGGCTCCAACTCAATTCGACAGTCATACTCTCGATGAGGAGGTAAACGTTCTGCTTCTCCCTCATCGAACACCGAGGCAAGATCTTCGTATTCTTGAGGAATTTCTTGAGTGTCTAAAGCACAAATTGTCTTAGGGAAGCTTGCTAAGTATTGGGACTGTGAAGCTTCTGGTGGATCAGGATCCTCATGAAAACAATGATGTAGACAGTACTCCGAGTTCATGCAAATCGATCGTCTGGCCCAGTTGATTAACGGATTATGCTCGGTGAGCCAAGGCAGACCTAAGATCAGCTGAAATTGTGGTGCATCGATCAAACTAAATTGCAATGAACTACGATGTTGACCTGGTCCGAACAATTGGATTTCCTCAGAATCGAAAACTATTGGTCCCGAGGACAGGCTCGTCCCGTCCACTGCGCGGACAGGCTCAGGCCTTTCCTTCTTCACAAAGGCAATTCCCAGTGTCTTGGCAAATCCAATGTCGCAAAAATTTCCTGTAGCCCCAGAGTCAATCATGACAGAAATTCCATCCTTGATCCGACCTCCAAATCTTATTTGAACAGATAGAATCAAATGTGGCGCCGACGATTGCAGAGTATTCGCCACGAGTTTTGGTTCTGGAGTTGACTGTTCCTTCGCTTCCACCAGGGCAACCCCTTCTACTGGTGGAGCCGATCTTTTACCACAAAGTTGCTCTTGGGCTTCTTAGTACATTCCCGCACAAAGTGACCAGAGTTCCCACAGTACATACACAGCTTGCCCACACGTCTCTTCTCCCGTTCTTCCTTCGTCAGAGGCCCTCTTACAGAACCAATTTGCATTGGCTCATCCTCTGACGCTGCTTCCTTTTGCCGAGATCCTTCCGATCTTATTCTGTCAAATCGAGGCGGAATGCTCCTAAATTCCTTGCATCTCTCATTCTTTCTTTCACTTTGTCGCCGGTCAATCTGTAGTACTAAGTCAATTAATTCAGACACTTCCGTGGGACGCCTTGGGATCTGAGATAGGCCATCCTTAAGTTCATCCTTCAGACCACGATAGAAAATTGCAGCTCGTTTTGCCTCTGGCCAACTTGTCTCCACAATCAGTTTGTTGAATTGGGCTAAATATGCCACTAATTCGCGATTCCCCTGCTTTAGGTCTAACAACTCATTGTCCGTGGACTGGGAGATGGATCTTCTGTCAAATATCCGCAAAAATTCTCTCTTGAATCCTTCAAAATCATACAGAATGGGATCGTTATTGTTCACCAAAGGCATGGACCAGGCAGCTGCATCTCCACTCTGGTACGACAGCATGAACGCCACCTTAGACTGGTCTTCCTTGAAAATGATGGGCCTACATAAGTAGTGTAATGAACATTGTGTGAGAAAAATTTGGGCCTTATGTGGATCCCCACTAAATCTTTCAGGAGCTGCCAATGGAATCGTAGGGGAGATTGCATGAATGACCTGTGTAGTGAGTTCTGCAGCTGACGGGGCAGGAGCAAAAGAGGAAGGCTTATCTTCCTTTACTGAGGAATGAGGACCCCCAGAGAACTCATCAAAACGCTGGCGCAAATAGCTAGCTTCTCGAGCCGACTTCCTAACCTCATCTCTAAGGGACTTGTTATCTTCCAAGGTATCACTGAGCTGTTTCTGGATGCTATCTAACACCGTAGCTAGGGCCTTTACATCAATTCCCTCAGCCATCGTGCTCGGGTGGAAATAATTAGCGGGCACTTCAATCTGTCAAGTTCTGCGTATCTTGTGCCTTTTCCACAGGAGCCGATGCTTGATCTCCACTCCCCCACTCCGCTACCACGAGCTCGAAGGCTCGCGAGCAGCAGTGAGGGGGAAAGGGGAATTGGACAGAAAAGAGAGACAACACTGCGTCTTCTTCCTGGACTGGACTCGGGATTTTCTTCTTCCGAATTCCTGAAACAAGAATTACTCAACAACAATTCTAATACTCTCTACGCTCATATGACCCTTGTTTCACCCAACTATACCTGTCCTGACACAGTGGTTGCCGCTCTCTGTTCTCACTTAGTAGATACCTTCTAATGGGTGTGATGTGGAGTTGAAGGTGAGTTCGCTCCTGCAAATAGAAACACATGTAATCCTAGTCTTCAGGGAAATCCCTCTACCACCCCAATAGTTCCTTCGTTACCTGGATTCCACCCAGAAGGTCATATATATATTTTCATTAAGTTCACCAGAACATATGCTGACAATTCTTTCTTCAACCTTTAGAGCTGTACTGAGGAATGTCGTTGGGTAGTTCTAACATATATGTATATATATATATATTATATATGCACAGCTGCAACTGTAGCGAAGTCTCATGTAATCCTTAGTCTACTCTGATGTCTTCTCTCTCTCAAGTTCTTCTTCTGCCATAAATACTACTCTAGGTATAGTCTTGCAATAGCGAGTCACTACCTCTTTCGCTATTACTTCACAACTGAAGTATAACTCTTTCTTCTTCTTTTCTTTATTTCTTTCAAGCAATTGTCTCTGTATGCTTACAGCGGAAAATTCAGTCTTTAACGAGATTACTGGAAAAGATTTGCAGCACTTACTTCTTGGTGGAGCAAGTTCCAAATCGGTTTCTAACTTACTCCTTTTCGTTGAGACACTGAAGAAACGAGAGGGGGTTGACTTTCCTCACCACCTGATAACTCTGGAACTGGAACAGACTTCTGAGGAGAGTGGCGAGGAGAAGGTGAATGTTGGACCCCCAAAGTACAAGGACTGGAACGGAGCCTAAGGGAAGAGCGAGGCTCTCTTCTGTAATGACTAACCCAAACTAAACAGAAGTTTTCCTGAGGAAACACGGAGCTCTAGAAACTCCGACTCGTCACCTCAAAGTTTGACGGTTGAAGTGCGTCGAGCTGAGGACGCGCTCGCGCACTTCAACTCGGGAAAAGACTACACCGCAGCAATAGTTGAGGTCAGAGGAACCTACCAGCGGCCATCTTGGGAGGGGGGAAAGAACCTAATACCTAAGCGCTAAGGGATCGTATGAAGGCAGTGAGCGATCTAACTGAAACCTGTCTTCGCTTCCCTGCCTGAACCCTCGGGTGTATGTTGAGTCTCGGAAAACCAGCTTCACCTGCAACAGTCCTGACAAGAAGTTACACATCAAGCACACACATCCAACAAAAGGTATTTCACACACACAGACACACACCAACAGTGAAATACACCACAGCCCCATTTAGCATTTCAAATAATCCTATGCCATCCATGCCCTACATGATGTTGAAAATTCTACAGACACCACGAAACATGGACCCATGGGTACCCTACTGGCTGAAATTGCAGAGAAAAACAACTAGGCCACTATTGAAAGCACAGGCCACCCGCCACAACAATAATTTAAAAAAACAATGAAAAACCCAGAAAAAGTAGGTTATACAAGCCCCAAAGAAACAAACACACCAATTCTCCAACTTACTTGTAGTAAATTAAATCTCAAATCAAAAAGTCCTCAAATAAATCCAATCCAATGGTATGATGCAGCAGACAGACACAAAAAGTGATCCTTCCAGCTTTAAATCCAAATGAAAGTGAACAGCACATGCACAAAGCACTGGGAGGAGCCTGCTGGACAGGAACAGGAAGTTGTAGACTCAGGGGCACTTCCTTCCTCTTGAAAAAAAGAGTTAAAAAAATTAAAGGACTCCTCCTTACACAAAAGACTACAGCAATATCACAATCTGAGGAGTTTTTCTGAGCAAAATGATCATTTTAGAGAAGGTTTTATGAAGATCGCGAGATATTCTTCGCCAGATTGTAGTTTTTGCATGTTCGGGATCGCGATCTTACCAAGACAGCCGCCGGAAGTCAGATTGCGCGCCCGAATGACGTGTTCGCGTTCGCACACTCTCGCGGGCTTGGGCAGCCATATTACAAATCTCGTGGCGCTCGCGAACGGACAGAAAAGCAAGCTGGCGATCGCAGAATCACGGTAAGATGTTACCATGCGCGCGAGAATGAATATTGAGCATGCGAGGAAGCAAAACTACTACGCTACGCGCTAGATCGCGCAGCAATCTGCAACTTTGCGCTCTGCGTGAATCGCGAAGTTGCCTAAACTTCGCAATCTCCGCGAACGGAGCGTAGTTCAACGCCCAGGCTTAGTTTAGATGCTTTGGGCACTGTGCCACTGCCATTCAGTGGCACAGTTCAAGTGCTCCCTATGTTAAATTGATGTATTGATTAGTGACTCCATGATTGGGTTATTTGATTTACTTGTCAGACCCTAGTACAGTGCACCATGTGTGCCCAGGGCTGGTAAATCAAATGTTGCTGTTGGGCTTGCAGCACTGGTTGTGCCACCCACAGAAGCAGCTTGTAAAGGGTGTCTTAGGCCTGCCATTGCAGAGCCTATGTGCAGTCTGGTACTGCCATGCTGACTGACCAAGTGCACTCACTTGTCAGTCCCTAAACCTTCCCTTATCTTCATATCAGACACCCCTATGGTAGGCCAAAGGGCAGGGTGCATTATAAGTATAAGATAGGACATGCCCTGGTATGTGTGGCATGTCCTAATAGTGAATTACAGTCATTTTCTTTTTTCACTATTGCAAGGCTACCTGTTCCCCCTAGGCCAGAATGGGCAGTTTGACTATTACATCTTATAATCCTAACTGACTCAGAGAACATGGAAGAAATTCGAATTTAGTATGCCTGAACTCAGAATGATAAAATACATCTTTTAGTGAAGTTGATTTTAACATTCTGTGTATGAAAATACCACTTTTAGAAAGTAGGTATTTTCTTGCTTAACTGTCCGAGCCTGCCTCTGCTAGGTTGTGTATTCCTTGTCTGGAGTTTGAGTGACAGACCTGGGGAATTCCAGGAGACAGGGTGAGGCAGCCCAGTGGTGAATAGAGAGATCTGCATCTAGATGGGAGGGAGGAGTTGCACCTGGGAACTGAATAGGGCTGTGCCTTCCCTCCACAATGCTCGCTCCACCTCCTGTGGTGTGTCTGATGTCTCTGCCCTGCACTCTGAAAGGAAAGAAGGCGTCAGGTAAACAAAGTGCTCCAGGACTGACCAGAACTAGGCAAATACCTCTCTGCCTTCAGAGAACAAAGAGAAAAGTAGTATAAATATGGGGACCCAGTCCCCAAGACTTTAGATCACTTCTGGAACAACAAGAAGAAACCTCTGCCAAGGAGAAGAACCAAAGGAAGCTGTAGGAGTTGGCCTGCCCCCTGCTAGTATGCTGTGTTGTTGGGTTGGCCTGCAGTGGTGACTTCATTGCCAAGGAGAGGAGAAGGAACTTTTATAGAACTTTCATCATCTTGCAGAATATTACTCCAAGGGTTTGAACTTGTACTTGCCTCCTGCTGAAGTTTCAGGGACAACAGACTTCACCACCACCTCCCCTCTGAATTTCCTTGCTGGGAATTCTATCTGCAGAAGCCTACGTGTCGCTGGGAGCTGGAAGCGCGTCGCAAGGAGAAGAAGCGTCTTGCTGCCGCAGATGTAGTCATCGCATCGCCGCAGAAGCGTGCCGCCGCCGCCACTTCCAGAAGCGTGCCTTCGTCGCATCTGTCTGCTGTCACATCACCGCAGAAGCGCGTCTCAACCGCAAGGGTCGCCGTCGCATCATCTGAGAAGCGTGTCGCAGGGTCTGTCATGTTTCCAAAGTACGAGAGTCATCGCAAGGTTGCCAGGGCGTGTCTCAACGTTGTCACATCAAGGGCGCCATCTTATCGCATCGCACCGCATTGTCGCATCCCATCGAGGCTCCATCTTGCCACATCGCAACCAGGCTGCAGCATGAGAATCTACGCATCACCTCTTCTCCAGTAAGGATCAAGACGCATCGCCTACTCTGCGCAAGCATTGAGGCGCGATGCATCGTCTCCCCCGAAGCAAGGAACCGACGCATCTCCAACGCTGCAAGCCTTTTGTTTATTTTGCGTTACGCATCCAGGTACTTTTGTGAGAACTGTGTCGCATTTACCAACAGCTTGAACTAAGCTAATTCTACCATCTTGAAACCAATTTAAAAAGTACAGTATTGTGGATTTTTGTCATTTGTGGTCTTGTGTTAAGTCTATATAAAGAATACTTATTTTTATTAAACCTGTGTGGTGTCCATCTATAGTGTTTTCACTGTATTACTGTATGTGTTCACAAATGCTTAACACACTGCCTCTGAGATAAGCCTGTCTGCTCGTGCCAAGCTACCAATGGGGTGAGCAGGGGTTATCCAGTAGTGTATTCCCCTTTCCCTGACTTAGAAGCAAAGGTCCCTATGTGGTCAAAGGTACCTACCTTTGTCAGCTAGAGACCCTCAGTTCTAACATTGGTGGTCAGCTATTGAGGATTTGAACCTGTATTTGTGACTCATATACAGTGATTGGTGTACACTACTAGTGAGCGCAGACCTAACACGACCACATACTTTTTTGGTAGAATTTGTTTTCCTTGGACTGTTATTTTTTCCTGAGAACTGCCAATTCTTACTGTCATGAGTAGACTAGCATCTGTTGCATCTATGGATCTAGATTTTGAGGAAGATAGATTGGAAACCTACACTTTGAAACAGCTCAAGCATCACTGCAAGAAGTTAAAAGTTGCTACACCAGGCATTTCTTAAAAGGATGCCTACCAAAAGGCGCTGAGGGCCTGGGTAGAAGCAAGAAATGCCCCTGAGTCAATGGTGGAGCCAGCTGGGGATGCAGATGGGCAACTGGATAGGCCAGAGTTTCTAGTCAGGGGAGGGGTGCCATACCCACCTGCCAGTAATGTCTCTTCCAAAGACCTGTCCCCCAGAGAGTTGGGAGAGAAGGAGAGAAAGAGGGCACACAAGCTGGAGATGGCTAAGCTTAAGATGGAGGGTCAGAGGGAAATGGAGAATAACAAGTTGTCCTTGGAGAGAGAGAGAATGAGAATAGAGCATGAGAGGATGTTGAAGGAGTTAGAGATCAAGGCAAAGGGCTTAGAGATCAATCCATCTGGTGGCAGCGCACCATCTGTGCCTTTGGAAAGCAGAGTGTATATTCCCAAGGATGTCATCAAAGATTTCCACAAGCATTAGGATATTGGGCTGTGGTTTGCAGCCTATGAGATAGCA
The DNA here is from genome assembly GCF_964204655.1 of Triturus cristatus. Lineage (NCBI taxonomy): Eukaryota > Metazoa > Chordata > Amphibia > Caudata > Salamandridae > Triturus > Triturus cristatus. The sequence goes on from NC_140587.1 coordinate 607,638,177, forward strand.
ATGTTGGCCCACAGGGTCCCTGAGAAGGACTGCGGAGCAGGGTTGTGGGGCCGCGTTGTGAGTGAGGGGAGGGATACTTTGTTAGACCTGCCCAGTGAACATAGGATGTCTTATGCCCACATGAAGGAAGCCCTGAATACAAGGTATGGTTTGACCCCAGAACTCTATAGACAGAGATTCAGAAATTGTAAGAAACTGGAGGGAACCACTTGGGTAGAATATGTGTCGTTCTTTTGCAGAGCTATGGATGGTTGGGTGACGGGTAGCAAAGTGGATACTTTTGAAGCGCTCTATGATTTGTTTGCCAGGGAGCACTTGTCTGCTAATTGTTTTCCAGAGCTACGCCTGCTCCTTATTGATAGCAAGTTAACTAACCCTAGGAAGCTTGCTGAGGAGGCTGACCGCTGGGTCAGTACCAGGGTCCACAAGGGTCATGTGGGAGATTCTGCCAAAGGTGGGCAGGGTCCCCAGCAGAAAAATGGGGGGGACAAGGGTAAACAGACGGAGTTCCATAAAAGGCCCCAAAATAATCCCCAAGGAAACCAGCCTCCCCCTGAGAAGAAGTCAGAGCCCCCGACAGGTAAACCTGTTCATAGGGGGCCAGTTACCTGCTTTCAGTGTAAACAGGTGGGACACCATTAGTATGATCCCCAGTGTCCCCAAAAGGGTCAGTATGTGCCACCCCGTGCAAACCCCGTCAGATGGCCAGTGTAGCACTGGGAGTGGAGGAGAAGGGTGCCCAAGGTGGGTGTGGTCCCGCAGAAATGTCCATTGTCTCATTAGGCGTCTTTGAGATGGTCCCTCAAGCTCAGCTGCCTGGTAACACTAAGAAATACAGGCAGTGGGTGACCATCAATGGCCATAGAGTGGAGGCTCTTAGAGACACAGGAGCCAGTGTGACAACTGGCAAGTGTCACCTGGTGTTTCAAGAGCAGGTTGTCCCCAATGCCTTTTACCCAGTTGTTGCTGCTGACAACACAGAGAGCCACTGCAAAGTTCCCTTTGAGTGGGGTGGGGTCTCTGGTACTCTTCGGGTAGCTGTGAGGCCAGTAATGCCTGTGGATTGTCTGTTGGGCAATGATTTGGAGAGTTCCCCTTGGGCTAAGGTGGAGAAAAAGGCTCATTTGAAGATGTTGGGTCTGCCTCAGTGGGCGTGTGTTGCCACTCGGTCTATGGCAGCCAGTAAGGGTGTTGAAGAGGTCCTGGAGCCTGAAAGTACGGCCCAGGAACCTGCCTTAAAGAAAAGAGGTAAGGGGCACAGGAAACCAGCACCCATTGTTCCCACAGTCCAGGAGAAGGCAGACATTGAGGGGGATGCCCTGGAACCTACAGGTGAGCAAGTTGCTGAACTGGGGGGCCTGCCTGAACTGACCCATTGGCTGCAAGAAGGAGGACCCTCCAGGGAGGAATTTTGTGCAGAACAGAAGAAGTGCCCTTCTCTTGTGGGTTTGTGGCCACAGGCCACAAACCAGACAGCAGATGATCAGTCTGGATCACATTGGATCTACTTTGAGAACGACCTCCTGTATACAGAGCCTAAGCTTGCTGAGCCTGGGTCAGCGAATGTGCTGGTGGTACCCCAGCGTTTCAGAGCCTTCCTACAGGCTTGTCACCCACTTTTATTGTCTCCAGATGTGGAAGGGTTCAGGTCCCAACCTGTCAAACTTGCCAGGCAAGTGGGAAAAGTGGTAGGAAGCTAAAAGCTCCTCTCCAACCTTTCCCTGTAGTCAGTACCCCTTTTGAATGGGTGGGAATTGACATTGTGGGGCCACTGGACACCAAGACAGCCATGGGCAACAGGTTTATCCTGGTCTTGGTCGACCATGCTACCCGGAAGCCATCCCACTCAGGTCAGTGACGGCTCCCGTGGTCGGATGTGCACTAATGGGGATTTTTTCCCGTGTGGGGTTCCCCTGAGAGGTGGTGTCAGACCGTGATACCAATTTCATATCTAGTTATATGAAGTCCCTGTGGAAGTAGTGTGGTGTTACCTACAAGTTCACCACTCCTTACCACCCCCAAGGTAATGGGCTGGTTGAAAGATTCAACCGGACCCTTAAAGGCATGATCATGGGTCTTGAAGAACCAATGAGGCATAAGTGGGACGTCCTCTTGCCATGCCTTCTGTTTGCTTACCGTGAGGTGCCACAAAAATCCCTAGGGTTCAGCCCCTTTGAACTTTTGTATGGACACCCAGTAAGAGGACCTTTGAGTCTGGTCAAGGAAGGCTGGGTGCAATCTCCCAGGAAACATCCCCAGATTATATATAGTTACATGCTGGCCTTCAGGAACCAGACTCAGCGATTCAGAGAGCTCGCTCAGGCGAATCTGGAAGCCAGCCAGGAAGAGATGAAGCGGTGGTACGATCCGAATGCCACTCTGATGTGAGCTTCAGCCTGGACAGAAAGTTTGGGTCATGGCCCCTGTAGAGCCTTGTGCGCTCCAGGACAGGTGGACTGGTCCATTTGAGGTGGTGGAGAGCAAGAGTGATGTCACCTATCTGGTGAACTTGCGGTCTCCAAGGAACCCTTTGCGGGTCCTACATGTTAACTGCCTGAAGCCCCACTTAGAAAGGTCCAAAGTGGGCATGCTCCTAGCGACAGATGACACAGAGCCTCTTCCTGACCTCTTGTCTGCAACAGAGCAAGATGGGTCAGTGGATGGTGTCAGCCTCTCTGCCAGACTGACCCCTGATCAGCAGCAAGACTGTCGCCAACTGTTGGGACAATTCTCTGATTTGTTTTTCTTGGTTCCTGGTGTCACTGAGTGGTGCGTCCATGATGTGGACACTGGGGGGGACAGTCCTCCTGTGAAGCACAAGGCTTACAGAGTGACTGACAAGGTCAGGACCTACATCAAGGAGGAAGTCTCCAAGATGTTTGCCTTAGGGGTGATTGAGTCCTCCAACAGTCCTTGGGCCAGCCCAGTGGTCTTGGTCCCAAAGGCTGCCTCGCCTGGTGCCGCACCTGAACTCAGGTTCTGTGTGGACTACCGAGGACTTAATTCAGTCACCAGGACTGACGCGCACCCCATCCCCAGAGCTGATGAACTTATTGATCGGTTAGGGGCTGCACGGTACCTCAGCACGTTTGATTTGACATCTGGGTACTGGCAGATCACCTTAACTGATGGGGCCAAAGACAGGTCAGCATTCTCCACACCAAATGGGCACTATCAATTCCGGGTTATGCCCTTTGGGATGAAGAATGCCCCTGCCACCTTTCAGAGGTTGGTCAACCAGGTGTTGGCTGGACTGGAAGATTTTAGTGCAGCCTACCTGGATGACATTGCAGTGTTCAGCGCCAGTTGGGAGGAACATCTGCGCCACCTCTGGGAAGTGTTGATGGCACTGCACAAGGCAGGCATCACGATAAAAGGCGAGTAAGTGCCAGATCGGGCAGGGTTCCGTGGTGTACTTGGGGCACCAGGTAAGGAGCGGCCAGGTGGCGACCCTATAATCCAAGATTGATACCATCCTGGCATAGGAACCCCCAAAGACTCAGACACAGGTGAGAGTCTTTTTAGGACTCACGGGGTACTAAAGGAGGTTTGTCAAGGGTTATGGCAACATTGTTGCACCCTTGACTGAGCTGACTTCCAGGAAGCAGCCCAAGAAAGTGAACTGGACTGACACCTGTCAGAAGGCTTTTGACGCCCTGAAGACTTCCATGTGCACAGCACCCGTGCTTCAGGCACCCAACTTCTCAAAAGAATTAATTGTTCAAACGGACACTTCAGAGCATGGTGTGGGGGCTGTTCTATCACAGATTAATGAAGAGGGCCTAGACCAACCTGTAGCCTTCATCAGTAGGAGGTTACTTCCACTGGAACAGAGGTGGAGTGCAATTGAGCATGAGGCATTTGCTGTGGTCTGGGCACTGAAGAAGTTGAGACCATACCTGTTTGGGACCCACTTCTGGGTTCAGATAGACCACAGGCCCCTCAGATGGTTGATGCAGATGAGGGGTGAGAACCCACAGTTGTTAAGGTGGTCCATTTCCCTACAGGGGATGGACTTTATGATGGAACACCGCCCTGGTACAGAACACGCCAACGCTGATGGTCTGTCCAGATTTTTCCGCCTTAGTGAAGAGAACTCCCAAGGGGAAGGGTAGTTCTCCCCACATTTCAGCTGGAGGTGGCATGTGTTAGACCTGGAACCATTGGTGTGAGTCTCCCTCCCATTTTTTACTGATTGTCTCCTCTGTGTTGATATGTTTTGCTGGTTTAGATGCTTTGGGCACTGTCCCACTGCCATTCAGTGCCACAGTGCAAGTGCTCCCTATGTTAAATTGATGTATTGATTAGTGACTCCATGATTGGGTTATTTGATTTACTTGTCAGACCCTAGTACAGTGTACCATGTGTGCCCAGGGCTGGTAAATCAAATGCTGCTGGTGGGCTTGCAGCACTGGTTGTGCCACCCACAGAAGCAGCTTGCAAAGGGCGTCTCAGGTCTGCCATTGCAGAGCCTTTTTACAGTCTGGTACTGCCATGCTGACTTACCAAGTGCACCCACCTGCCAGTCCCTAAACCTTCCCTTATCTTCATATCAGACACCCCTATGGTAGGCCCAAAGGCAGGGTGCATTATAAGTATAAGGTAGGACATGCCCTGGTGTGTGTGGCATGTCCTAATAGTGAATTACATCCATTTTCGTTTTTCACTATTGCAAGGCTAACTGTTCTCCATAGGCCAGAATGGGCAGTTTGACTATTACATCTTATAAGCCTAACTGACTCAGGGGAAATGGAAGAAATTCGAATTTAGTATGCCTGAACTCAGAATGATAAAATACATATTTTAGTGAAGTTGGTTTTAACATTCTGGTGCCGATCACGATCCGGCAAAAACCGGGTACGAACCGTCGGACGGAGCATAATCTCCGTCCGACGCGTACCCGGTCGTCAATTTTTACAAACAAGGAATTACGATTCGCACGGGTACACCAGTACCGTACGAATCGTAAAAAAGCCCGACCGACCAAAAAAAACCTACCAATGCGATCCGGAAAAGCGCCGACCTGACGTCGGGACGCTCGCAGCCAGCCATTCACGACCCAGGAATCACGATTCGCACCGACGTCACCCCGCACGGTGAATATTTTGCGGCAGCCAAAAACTGCCGGGAAATCAGGACGACGCGAACAAGGACCACCAGTACGCGACGGACAGACGACGACGCGAACAAGGAGGACCAGTATGCGACGGACACACAGGACCACGCGACCAAGGAGGACCCGTACGCGACAGGACGACGCGATCAAGGAGGACCCGTACGCGACAGGACGACGCGATCAAGGAGTACCAGTACGCGACGGACAGACATGGACCCGAACCTACGAGTCATCCCTGCCCTCATAGCAGTCCACCTCCTCTACAGGTTACGACGCAGACGCCGCAGAAGGTCAGAATAACTAAGGGAGGGGGGAAAGTGGGGTGGGGTGGGGGTGGCAGGACCAGGGCAGGCCACAAAACAACCACATAAGTCACACACCACACATGGCCTGGACATACCTGACTCCCATGCCCTGGTCACCACGAGGGGGTGGGGGCATGTCCTGATAAGCCAGCGACCGCCACAACGGAAGTCCGTCACCACGCGAACCGGCAACACAACCAGACAGGTACGTCCCGTACCCATGCCTGAAGAGCGTGGGTACGAGTCGTGCCACGCCCACACACGTCACCCCAACAATGGCGGGACGGATCGCACCCACGTGGCAAAGGCCTGGGTACGGGCCGCACAAGCATCACATAGCGTGGGGACGTATATGTACGGACCCTACCCCCACCCCGTATGCAAGGAGCGCACCCCCCACCCCAACAGTGAAAGTACGACCCGTACCCCCACCCGCGTATGCATGGAGCGTACCCCCACCCCAACAGTGTAAGTACGACCCGTACCCTCACCCGCGTATGCATGGAGCGTACCCCCCACCCCAACAGTGTAAGTACGACCCGTACCCTCACCCGCGTATGCAAGGAGCGTACCCCCCACCCCAACAGTGTAAGTACGACCCGTACCCCCACCCGCGTATGCATGAAGCGTACCCCCCAGCCCAACAGTGTAAGTACGACCCGTACCCCCACCCGCGTATGCATGGAGCGTACCCCCCATGCCAACAGTGTAAGTACGACCCGTACCCCCACCCGCGTATGCATGGAGCGTACCCCCCATGCCAACAGTGTAAGTACGACCCGTACCCCCACCCGCGTATGCATGGAGCGTACCCCCCATGCCAACAGTGTAAGTACGACCCGTACCCCCACCCGCGTATGCATGGAGCGTACCCCCCATGCCAACAGTGTAAGTACGACTCGAACCCTCACCCGTGGACGTACGGACCGTACCCCCACCCCCACCAGTGTAAGTACGACCCGTACCCTCACCCGCGTATGCAAGGAGCGTACCCCCCACCCCAACAGTGTAAGTACGACCCGTACCCTCACCCGCGTATGCAAGGAGCGTACCCCACACCCCAACAGTGTAAGTACGACCCGTACCCTCACCCGCGTATGCATGGAGCGTACCCCCACCACACCAGTGTAAGTAGACTCGTACCCTCACCTCGAATGCATTGAGCGTACCCCCACCGTGTATGTTCCAAGCGTACATATCCTGAAATCGGAGGTGTGTGTGCAGAGTCCACCCAGCAGTGCCCTGAGACAGGAGGGGTGGGTGTGGAGTCCTCCCAGCAGTGCCCTGAGACAGGAGGGGTGGGTGCCTATCACTAACAGCAGTGCCCTGAGACAGGAGGGGTGGGTGCCTATCACTCCCAGCAGTGCCCTGAGCCAGGAGGGGTGGGTGTGGAGTCCTCCCAGCAGTGCCCTGAGCCAGGAGGGGTGTGTGCAGAGTCCACCCAGCAGTGCCCTGAGACAGGAGGGGTGGGTGCCTATCACTCCCAGCAGTGCCCTGAGCCAGGAGGGGTGGGTGTGGAGTCCTCCCAGCAGTGCCCTGAGACAGGAGGGTTGGGTGCCTATCACTAACAGCAGTGCCCAGAGACAGGAGGGGTGTGTGCAGAGTCCTCCCAGCAGTGCCCAGAGCCAGGAGGGGTGGGTGTGGAGTCCTCCCAGCAGTGCCCTGAGACAGGAGGGGTGGGTGCCTATCACTAACAGCAGTGCCCTGAGACAGGAGGGGTGGGTGCCTATCACTCCCAGCAGTGCCCTGAGACAGGAGGGGTGGGTGCCTATCACTCCCAGCAGTGCCCTGAGACAGGAGGGGTGTGTGCAGAGTCCTCCCAGCAGTGCCCAGAGACAGGAGGGGTGGGTGCCTATCACTCCCAGCAGTGCCCTGAGCCAGGAGGGGTGGGTGTGGAGTCCTCCCAGCAGTGCCCTGAGACAGGAGGGGTGGGTGTGGAGTCCTCCCAACAGTGCCCTGAGACAGGAGGGGTGGGTGCCTATCACTCCCAGCAGTGCCCTGAGCCAGGAGGGGTGGGTGTGGAGTCCTCCCAGCAGTGCCCTGAGACAGGAGGGGTGGGTGTGGAGTCCTCCCAGCAGTGCCCTGAGACAGGAGGGGTGGGTGCCTATCACTAACAGCAGTGCCCTGAGACAGGAGGGGTGGGTGCCTATCACTCCCAGCAGTGCCCTGAGACAGGAGGGGTGGGTGTGGAGTCCTCCCAGCAGTGCCCTGAGACAGGAGGGGTGGGTGTGGAGTCCTCCCAGCAGTGCCCTGAGCCAGGAGGGGTATGTGCAGAGTCCGCCCAGCAGTGCCCTGAGACAGGAGGGGTGGGTGCCTATCACTCCCAGCAGTGCCCTGAGCCAGGAGGGGTGGGTGTGGAGTCCTCCCAGCAGTGCCCTGAGACAGGAGGGTTGGGTGCCTATCACTAACAGCAGTGCCCAGAGACAGGAGGGGTGTGTGCAGAGTCCTCCCAGCAGTGCCCTGAGCCAGGAGGAGTGGGTGTGGAGTCCTCCCAGCAGTGCCCTGAGACAGGAGGGGTGGGTGTGGAGTCCTCCCAGCAGTGCCCTGAGGCAGGAGGGGTGGGTGCCTATCACTCCCAGCAGTGCCCTGAGACAGGAGGGGTGTAACACATGTGTGTGAGGCCAGAATTATCCACATGCATACTGCCTACAAGGGAACATGTCCCCATGAACTCATGTCAACAGACTCCACACACAAGTACAGTGATCACCAAGGATGCCACGATTGTTGCAGGTGGAGACATGGCCCTGCATGCATGGCCAAAGTAGAAGGGCTCCGTCACACACACAGCTCATGTAGACACAGCTCTGCGCTAAACATTGGGAACACCCTGCAGGGAAGAAAGCTGGGTACACAGAGGAAGGAATACACCCTGGGACAAGTGCACCATGCAGTAACTGCTTACATGAACAAAGAAAGTTAGCCAACACCTTGTGATGGCACACAGATCCCAGGGTCCCACCAATGAGCAGCACACTACTACATATCCCACACACCCAAACCCTTAAACACCACCCAAAACCATGTAGCAGCCCCACCAACACCAATACCAGCATAGCAGTAGTGTGATAATGAAAACAAAATTAAGCTTTATTCAGCATGAGCACAATGTCCGTGGATCTCAGGCAGTTCAATATTCACAAAGCCCATAGGGCAGTCAATGATTCTCAGCTGGATGGGGGACACAGTGGGATGCGTGTCCCCTACCTTGCCTGCACAGTCAAATGGCATCGTCTTCCACACTGGTGAGGGCATCAGGGGGGGGGAAGCAACAGGCACCGCAGGGACATCAGGGCAAAGGGGCGGCGTTGTGGGTGCAGGGATGAAGGACTTCACCACAGGGGGTGGGTCAGTGCCAAAGGCGGAGGCCAGGATGGCACTACACACCTTTGCAAGGTCCTCCAGGGAGTCCCCTGCACCCGAAGGGACCTCAGGCCCCAAGGAGGGGGGGGGGGTCAGAGGGATGGGTCGCAGCGCCACTGGGGGAGGGTGGAGACAGGGGGGGAGACTCAACCACCCTGACCGGGGACCTCCTTGACCGCTTGCGTGGTGGTGTAACTGTGGGGCTCAGGGACAGAGCGGCCATGAAGGAGTCCTTGGGGGAGATGTGGCCAGGAGAGCTGAGGGGAGGGGATTTGGAGGGAGTGGACTGGGTGGAATGCGGACTCCCACTATGGCTGCGTGTCACACGTTTGCCCCCCGACCCAGTGGGTGTGCCTACCTCACCCTGTGTGTGCGTGTCAGGAGGAGTGCGGTGGACCTTCCCTGCTGGTGTGGTGCCCGTGTCCGTTGATGTGGGTGCATGCCGACGTCTGGGTGTACGTGGGACAGGCATGGGAGTGGGAAGTGTGGATGGGGCAGGGGTAGGTGGGGGGAGGTCGCACTGCAGGAGACCCACTGCTGCAGTCAGTGTGGAGTCTATGGACCTCAGCAAGTTGCGTTGGTCAGCCTGCGATGAATGAATTCCCTCCAAGAATGCCTCGATGTTGGTGAGGGTTTTGCCGTGGGCATGGAGGACACTAAGGATCGCAGCCTGACCAACCTGCAGTTGCCGCTGGATGTCCACAGACTCTGCATTGGCGGCAGCAGTGGAGACAGGGGCAGGGGGTGCGGTGCCTGGCAGGAAGGAGACATGCTGTGACCGGGCACGCTGGGAAGGGACACGAGCAAGTGGGAGGTGGCTGATGGGAACTGAGGGGGCGGTGCGAGGTGTTGTTCCGCTGTCAGCTGCTGGTGCAGCCACCGCCCACTCGGAGACATCCTCCTCGGACCTGTCAGCTTTGTATTCTGACGTGCCAGTCGACAGGTCCTCGGCCGCACTATCCTCCACCTCTGTCCCACTCGATGTGCCAGCCCCGATGTCACGGCTGGCACTGGTGCTCGGTCCCTCCGCCTTGCCTGTGTCCATGTCTCCCGCTGTGTCCCCCGACGATGCTGTGGGCAGGGTGGAGAGACAGAAATTAATCAGACAGCTGTACACATCAGTCACATGAGTCCAATCGACATAGGTAACACTGCATAGCCTGAAAAGGAAGATCCCTAACATCTACTAAACAAGGTACCGATGTAGGGCATGAAACACACAGTTGGTTGAGCCACCATGCCACTGAAATACCATGGAGAGCATGAGACAATAGCTAAACACAGGAAACGGAGTCTGACATAGCACCCAGGCCCTGGGGACAATCCAGCACTGCATCTGCACCACACAGCGTTGGCGAAAATACCGATGACCAGGGACCATATCCATGAACTTGAGACACATGCTGCATAGGTAATGCTGAAAACATGCCCAACATGACTCGGTCACTGCACATTGCGTGTGTGTCCAGAAACATCACACACTGCCCAGACCCAGCAAGTAGAAATCAGGATTTGACACATAGGCATTGCCCGCCCCAACAAAACCCTACACGAGGCAAATTGTTGAGACACAGGTGGCACCAACATCTCATAGTCTGGGTGATAAACACAGGGGCAGGCAAAATGCAAGATTGGACGCCAAACAGCCAAGGTGCGCCTGTACAAATAATGAGGTACCAGTGCCCATCCTCAGATGAGTATAACAAGACACACAGGCACTGGCAACTGTGAGTATGAAGAAGGACAATCAGGTCAGGCTGCACAGTGGACACCTGTACAAAATAGCACGTCTACATACATGGTGACAGGGGACAATGGCACAGAGCACAACCTACGCTGTAGACACTGAGAGTGTCCACGTTTATGATGACACATACACCACTGAGGAAAAGGTGCCCCAGGGGACAGTAGTGGGCACGCAACTACATGCTACTGAATGGTAATGACTGCAACACACGTCACCATCCCTGCACTATGCGTATCGCACACTCATGCACATCATGTCACAGGCCACTACATAGGACATGCGCGCTGTAAGGCATGACACATGAGAGACCAACTCCCATGTCTGGAGTCAGCATCAGTGCCAACTGACATGGAACCCACATGCAGTGAACTTGACAGTGCACAGGCAAGGTCCCACAACCTGTTACACACCACCCCCACACATGATGCTACAGTCATTGTTCTCATGGACAAAGCGCCAGCCTACATTACCTTGTGAAGGAGTGACTACACACAGACCAGGGAACACATTGCAAGGAGGGGAAGGGTGGCAGGGGCGCAGCGCTATACTGGGGCAAACAGGATCTGCACAGCACCTTTAAACCCTGCCAGTGAATTCATGCTACTGTGCCCTTACAAATGCCGGTGACACACAACAAACACACATGTACCTACCCCCTTCCGGCATATTTGTCATCAGTTGGAGGGGTGAGTACCCACCTCAGATTATAACCACAACCCTTGTCAGGGGGATTCCTCAAAGTCACTAAATGAACCTGAGCTTAACTCCCTGGTAGTTTTGACCTGGCTTGGCAGTTCGGGCTGGACTATTCCCATAAGGAACAGGGTCAAGACTGATTTGCATATGGCTGGGTCTGAACTGGGGTGGCAAAGTGAGATAAAGAATGATGATGGAATCAACCCAGATCTGTGACTGGAGGTGAGTGTCTGATAATGATACGTTTCAGCACTCCGTCCATCATCTCCTTGTGTTTGCTATGTTAAGGATACTCCAGGGTTTGCCAGGCAGCTGGTGAAATAGATGCTGCGGATGGAAAATTGCAAAGTGGCATTGTGTGGGTTACAGACCTCACGTCTCATGGTGATGGCCTGGCTACTAGATAATGACATGTCTCATACCATAGCAAGAAAATATGTGGCTTTTCAACCTGAGATCACCAGGCCATGGGACATATGGGATTTGTTCAGGCATCATCTTCATACAGAGGTAGGTTCTTGACTTATCATCTCAGAAGTGGATGGCTAGAGGGGTGCAGATTCATGAAGGTATTACAAGACATCCCTGAGCCATGGGTTCATATAGATTAGTACATATTACAGTATGGACCCCTATGCCTACACTACAGAGATTAATATGGCTGTGTCTAGTTCATTGCTATGATACCTGTTAACATAATGACTCAAATATCCTTTAACAAAGTCCAATACCGATGGTAATAAGACCATTAGCTTATGTGGTACATTAGCATGCATTGGTTGTTACTCTTAACCCGAAACACAATAAAAAGGATAATGAATAGGAGACAAAATTAGTAATAAACATAAGTGATTTAGATAGTAAAAGTTAAATCAAGGAAGATACTAGAGGAAAGAAAACATCAGGGGGATCATTTAAAAAGCAGAAATAGGAGATGCATGGATAAATGAGAAAGATTAGGAAACAGATAAGGCAAGAGGGAAGTTAGACAAATTAAAAGAAAGAGGCAAATTGAGAAAAGGAGAAGACCAAGCAAGCATGATGAAGGCAAGAAAACTATTACAACTGTTGCAGAAAGGCGGGCGTTCATTCTTTCCCCGGCCAGAGAAATTTGTGTCTTACCTCTGCTTCCATCCAAGTTTTATGAGTGGGAAAATACTTGTAGTACACAGAGGACCTTATCGACCATCCTTCTGGGAAGCTGGCTTGTCCTGTTAGATTAATTGATATCATTCAAAGCATGTTTTTCTGTCACAAACTGACTTTCAATTCATTCTAAAAACTGCACAGTCGTTAGTTTAAAAGATGTGGATAAGACTGTTACTTGGATTGAGAGGAGGTACTTGCATACAATCAAACAACATTTTAGAAAGGAGTTACTATATGTAGTTTACAAGCATCATTCACTTGACAGTCATAGCCTCACTGCACTTGTGGGTTTCTCGGTATGCAAACAGACATCTGCTCATTGCGGGCTTCATAAAGGAGTGGGTTGTGTCACTTTTTCATCAAGCCCATGTGAGTGTGCTCCATAGGTTTGTATTTTATTTACAGTTTGTAGTGTGTGTGTGTGTGTGTGAGTGTGTGTGTGTGTGTATGTGTTTGTGTGTCATTGTCTCCCTCACTCAGTGAACAAGTCGAATGTTTATTCTTTTCTTGGTACCAGTGTACTGATTATCCTAGCAACAATGGGACAGACGTACAAAGCCATTTTGCTATTGCAAACGTTGGGTTTCTCAAAGTCACATTGTTTGCTATAAATCTCATTTTGCAAGTTGGAAAAGTGTTTTTGACTTTCATAACTGGTTCACTGGCAGATACCGAATTGTAATTAGGAGGCGGCACGAAAAGGGAAGGTTCCCTCCTAATTGCGAAATTGTATGATATGTCAGTAGTTTGATATTGGAATTGTGGTCGTGAACTACTGACCTCAAAGATGGTGTTAATTGATTCACACACTGGAAGGAATCCACTGGGTCTGGGACAGCTTAACCTTTGTTACTGGTGTTGCCAGCCTCTGAGGGCATATGCAATGGTCCAGAGCACCACGCTTTACTGCGCCTCAATAATTTCCCAAACAGGAAGCCGTTTTTGTTTTTTTAGGTCTCGCTGAGTCAGCGCGCATGCGCTGCTCGGAGAGACTTTAGTATGTGAGTTTTCAAAGTGGTACCCCAATGGTTTTTCTGGCTACAAGCTTGAGTGCACGATGGCGTGCAAGTGCACAGCTGCTCCCTGCATTCCCCCTCCCTTCTCGCCCAGCCCGTTGATGCTCTGCTCACATCTCCCTCCTCACTTTTCGTTACTTTCATTCTGGATCCTTTTCGTCAGTTTCATTGTGGCTCCGCTGCTCCTCGCATTCCCCTCTGCTCCTCGCATTCCCCCCCCTCCCTTCTTGGCCAGCCCTTTGATGCTTATAACATTGTATTTCATTTAGGGCATTAAACATAAAGGAACGCTGGCAACGCTGATAAAATGGATTTAATTTTGAGTAGTGACTAAAACTTTAACCACACACACACAACCACACACACAAGCACACACACACTACAACAAGCACACACACACAACCACACACACACACAACCACACACAATAACACACACACAACCACACACAAGAACACACACACACCTACACACACAACCACAACGTACAACCACGAGCACACACACAACCACAACCACACACACAACCACAACCACTCTGAACCACATACACACACACACAACCACACACAACCACAACCACACACACACACACAAATAGACACACACACACAACCACACACAACCACACACACACACCACACACACAACCACAAGCACACACACACAAGCACACACACACAACCACACACACACAACCACACCCACAACCACACACACACACACACAACCACACCCACAACCACACCCACACCTACACCCACACCCACACAACCACACACACAACCACAACCACACACACAACCACAACCACACACACAACCACAACCTCACACACAACCACACACACAACCACACACACACACCCACAACCACACACACACCCCCAACCACACACACCCCCCCACAACCACACCCACACTCACACCCACGCAACCGCAACCACACACACACAACCACACAGACACACGACCACACAAACACACAACCACACACACAACCACACACACAATACCACACAACCACACACACAACCACAACTACACACAACCACACACAACCACAACCACACACACAACCACACACAAATCCACAATCACACACACAACCACACACACAACCACACACAAACAACCACACACAACCACACAAACACACAACCATACACAAACAACCACAACCACACACACACACACACGGCTACACACACAACCACACACACAACCACAAGCACACACACCCACACACACAATCACACATAACTACAATCACACACAACCGTAACCACACACAACCACATACAACCAGAACCACACACACAGAACCACACCCCCCACACATACACAAACACACATCCACACACACACAACCACACACACCCCCATACACACAACCACACACACACCCCACACACACACCCCACACACACACAACCACACATACACAACCACACACACAACCACACCTACACACAACCACAAACACACACACAACCACAACCAAACACACACACAACCACACACAGCCACAAACACACACACAAAACCACAACCACTCACACAACCACACACAACCACAACCACACACAACCACAGCCACACACAACCACAGCCACACACCCACAAACATCCACACACACACAAACACACACACACAACCACATCCACACACATCCACAAACACACAACTACAGCACACAACCACAGATACACCAACACACACACAACCACACACACACAACCACACATACCCAATAACATACACACACAACCACAACTACACACACAACCACAACAACACACAACCACACAACACACAACCACAACCAAAACCACACACACAACCACACACACACACAACCACACACAC
Source organism: Triturus cristatus (assembly GCF_964204655.1). NCBI lineage: Eukaryota > Metazoa > Chordata > Amphibia > Caudata > Salamandridae > Triturus > Triturus cristatus. The sequence goes on from NC_140587.1 coordinate 607,653,438, forward strand.
AGACCCACACACACAACCACACACACAACCACGCACACAACCACAACCACACACAACCACACAACCACAACCACACACAACCACACCCACACAACCACACACAACCACACCCATACCCACACACACACACACAACCACAACTACAAATACAACCACACACACACAACCACAACTACAAACACAACCACACACACAACCACACACATACCCCCCACACACACCCACACACACACGAGCACAACCACATACGCAACCACAATCATACACAATCACACACAACTACAACTACACACACAACCACAGCTACACACAGCCACAAACACACACACACACAATCACAACCACACACACACACAACCACAAACACAACCACAAACAAAAAACCACAAACAAAACCACAACCACTCACTGTTGGAAGGCGGACCTCGGGGAGTCGGAGAGACCACCCAGGGGGGCCCCCACACTGTACAAAGTAGCCGAGCGCTGCTGAGAAGCCTCCTAGGAGAGGTCCTTCTCCTATACCGTACTAGCACAGTAACACCACCACACAGGACTCGAGGATGTTTATCAAGACGAGCAATTCTTTATCAGCATTTAGGAAGTTACGGTTATCGATATATACAAGGGGGGATCGAGGGATCCGCAAGAGTCTCAAAGTCTTTGGTAGGGACGGGGTAGCGGGACAGTCTTTGTACCAGCCTGGTACGGGGAAGCTCTGCGCCAGACCCTGCGTTAGGCCGAAGGTGGCTCCGGGGATCGGAGCGGCAGGTGCTGGTCTAAAAGCAGCTCGGACGTGGAGAGCCGCGACGGTGTCTGCAGGGCTCAGGTGGTAGTTCCGCTTGGGTCGAGCCGCGACACAGTCAGCAGGGCTCCGGTGGTAGGTCCGCTTCGGTCGAGCCGCGACGAGGTCAGCAGGGCTCTGATGGCAAGTTCAACAAGGTCGGGCCGCGACAGTGTCAGCAGGGCCCCAAAGGTTCGTGAAGGTCTTTAAGCACGGTGGAGCCGCAATGTAGTCAGCAGGGCTCAGAGTGTGGTTCCAGGATGAGTCTTTCTCCGTAGGGTCAGCCGCGATCCGATCAGCAGGTGTTGGAAAGGCGTTCGCCGGAGGGGGGTTCGATACCCGTCTTGCCCACCCCTTTGACCCACCTCTTCCAAGTAGGCCGAACCAGGCGCGCACACCCTGAGCTTACACTACAAACAGAGTGACACCACACGTATTCTTTGCAGGACGATAGGTTCTTTTATCAATGGTTTCAAGGGATCTTTATGATCCAAGGTGCAAGCAGTACAGCAGCGGTACAAGGTACTACAAATCGGTAATTGGGGAATGGGGGCAGCGGGACAGTCTTTGAAGGTAGTGTCTCTGCGAAGTACCCTGTGGATAGCTCACAATCCTCGAGCTGGAGGGTGTTGTGTCTCTGGGCGATCTCTTGCCGAGTCGTCCTCTAAGGGAGCGCCGCGAGTCACTCAGCAGGCACAGGTAGTCGGAGTTCGGGAGCCGCGACCTCGTCAGCAGGGCTCAGATGGTTCAATAGCGAGAGGCCGCGAGTCACTCAGCAGGCCCAGGTGACTTCAGCGTTCAGGAGCCGCGACAGCGTCAGCAGGCTCGGATGGTTCCAGGTCTTCTCTGCCATTCGTTCCCCCGGCACCCCTTATTATACTCCCCCTGCCCTTTGAAGTCCGGAGTCCTCGCAGAGAGGGGCCTTGGGTGACGGAGGGGGTTCGGCGGGATTTCCTGCCGCTCATTTCTTTGGTCTTTTCAGGTGGGTCTGGGAGGGACCCCAGACGCTCGGCAGGGGAGGCGCCTGCTCCCCAGGGGCCTGGTGGCCGATAGAGTCCTCCCGGGGGAAGGCGACCCGAGGTGTGACTGGGCTGGCGCCTCTTGGTCTGGCTCGGGGGTTCCCGCTCCCTCGGTCGGACATGCGTGGTAGGGTGTCGAGTCTGTAGGGGCTCTGGCCGGCCCTCGGATCTGTGTGGCTGGGGCGGCCGGAGTCGGAGATGCCGTGTCTTGGGGGTGGTTGCAGGTTGGCTGGATGATCGGGAGGGCAACACCGTGAGGCCGGTCTCACAGCAGGGCTCTTGACTCCGGGATACAACTACTGTCCCATTGCGGGGTTGCCCCAGATATAGGTCTGGAGCCCTTTGATGTCCGGACCCTTGCGCCTGGGGGGCGGAGAGGCCGGGCTGGGAGAGGCCAGACGCCCAGCGGGAGAGGCGCCAGGCCCGGGGAGGCCGGAGGATGATCGCACCTAGGTGTTGAGGGACGGTGGGGGTCCCATCAAAACTCTCCTCCTCCGGGAGTGGTGAAATGGCCATGCGGTGCCCCCTGGCCAGATCTTGGTGCCTCGATGTCGGGGCTTCGCTGGAGCCGAGGCCGGAGGGAGCCGGGCTGCGTGGGCTGGTGCGTGGAGCAAGCATGGGGGGGACCCCGAAGGGATGAGGGGTCCCTGTGCGGCCTGGAAAAGGGGGCCGCTGAGGCAGGTGTAGGAAAACGGGTACAATCCAAAGGGGGCCTCGAAGGGAGGAGGGGTCCCTGGCGGCCTGAAAGGGCGGCCCGTGTAGGCCGGTGCGGGGGACGAGCACAATCCAAGAGGGTTAAGACCACGCCACGAGGCCGGGTCCAACAGGAGTCCCCCCCAGCCGAAGGCAGGGAGAGTCCCCCATTTCCTTGGGGGTTCTCCTCGTCGAGGCGGAAGAAGCGGGACAGGCCGTCGGCGTTGGCGTGGTCATTGCCGGGCCGGTGTTCAACAGAGAAGTCCATCCCTTGCAGCGAGATGGACCATCGCAGCAGCTTGGGGTTCTCGCCCCTCATTTGCATTAACCACCGCAAGGGCCGGTGGTCGGTCTGGACCCGGAAGTGGGTGCCGAAGAGATGGGGCCGGAGCTTTTTGAGGGCCCACACTACAGCGAAGGCCTCCCGCTCGATGGTGCTCCACCGCTACTCCCGGGGCAGCAGCCGTCGGCTGATGAAGGCCACGGGCCTGTCGAGTCCCTCCGAATCTACCTGGGACAGGACGGCCCCAATTCCATATTCGGAGGCGCCCGTCTGCACCACGAACTCCTTGCTGTAGTCAGGGGCCTGTAGCACGGGGGCAGTGCACATCGCTGTTTTGAGAGTCTCGAAGGCCGTCTGGCAGCGGGGGGTCCAGTGTACCTTCTTGGGCTGCTTTTTTGACGTGAGCTCTGTGAGGGGGCCGACAATGCTCCCATAGTCTCTGATGAATCGCCGGTAGTACCCGGTGAGGCCCAGGAAGGCCCGGACAGCTGTCTGGGTGGTGGGGGGTTCCCACGCCTGGATGGCATCAACTTTCGGTTGGAGGGGAGCCACCTGACCACTCCCTACTTGATGGCCCAGATAGGTCACCGATCCTTGGCCTATCTGGCATTTGCTGGCCTTGATCTTGAGCCCGACCCCTTGGAGGGCGGCCAGGACTGCTTTGAGGTGCCCCAGGTGCTCAGCCCAGGGGCTGCTGTATACGGCAAGGTCCTCTAAATAAGCCGCGCTAAAGGCCTCTAGCCCGGCCAGGACCTTGTTCACTAGTCTCTGGAAGGTGGCCGGGGCGTTCTTCATGCCGAAGGGCATCACCCGAAAGTGGCAGGGCCCATCAGGGGTGGAGAAAGCGGATCTCTCTTGGGCACCGGGGGTGAGCTGGATCTGCCAGTACCCGGCGGTGAGGTCAAAAGGGCTCAGGTAGCAGGCTGCCCCTAAGCGGTCGATGAGCTCGTTGGCCCGGGGAAGAGGATGGGCATCGGTCTTGGTAACAGCGTTCAGGGCCCGGTAGTCCACACAAAATCGTAGCTCCGGGGGGGTGCCTGGTGCGGCGGCCTTTGGCACCAGGACGACGGGACTGGCCCACGGGCTGTCGGAGGGCTTGATGACCCCGAGGGCCAGCATCTTCGCCACCTCAGCCTGGATGCAGGCCCGCACCCGGTCGGGTACTCTGTAGGCTCTGTGTCGCACGGGGGGACGGTTCCCAGTGTCGACATCGTGGACACACCATGGAGTCACCCCCGGAGTGAGGGAGAAGAGGGCCGCAAAGGGCTGCAACAGTTGCTGACAGTCATGGTGCTGTTCCGGGGTCAGGGAGGAGGCGAGTTGGACGCCTTTGATGGTCCCGTCGTGGTCGCTGGTCCGCAGGAGGTCGGGTAGGGGCTCGGAGTCGCCTTCGCCCCCGTCGTCGGTCGCTAGCAGTAGGCTTAGTTCGGTCCGGGCAAAGTGGGGTTTGAGACGGTTAGCGTGTAGAACCCGGAGGGGGTTCCGGGGAGACTCCATGTCGATCAGGTAGGTGACAGGGCTCTTCTTTTCCACCACCTTGAAGGGCCCGGTCCATTTGTCCTGGAGGGCGCAGGGGTCAACCGGTGACATGACCCAGACTTGCTGGCCCGGCTCAAACTCGATGGTAGAGGCGTTTTGATCGTACCATCTTTTCATGTCCTCTTGGCTGGCCTCGAGGTTGGCTTTGACCCGTCCTCCCGTCTTGCCGCTGGCTTGGCAGGTCTGTCAGGACCGGCAGTGGTTGTCCACGTCCCTCCGCATCCGGGGCCAGTGGAAGTGGATCACCAGGCGGCTGTAGGTTTTGTCCTGCCCCAGGCGCCCGGCGAGGGGCACATCGTGTGCCAGGTTAAGGAGGAACTCCCGGAATCGGAGGGGGACCACCAGCACTCGACTGGCCCCCAGTTCTGCAATCTTCTGCTCGCTGTACAGTAGTCCTTCGGCCCAATAGACCCAGTGGGTTCCGGTCTGGTCACCGTTGGCCTGCGAGGCCGCTTGCTGCCGGACTCCTTCAAGGGAGGGGCAGGTCTTCTGTTCCTGCAAGAACTGTTCTCTGGTGGGGCCCCCGACGTGGCACCATTGGGCAAGCTCTGGGAGGGTGCCGAGAGAGGCGATCTCGTCCAGGGGTGGCACCGTGGATCTGGCATTGGTGTCCGCTTCTTCCTCGCTGGAGGCAGGTGGTGGCACGGGCCCCTCGGGCTCGACGGTGTCGGCGGCCATGGAAGAACGGGGGGCCTGGGCGGCCATGGACCGGGTGGTGGCGCAGGCCCATTCGGGTAGTCCTAGCATTCGGAGATGCTCTCGCCGCTCCACTTGAGCCCAGGGGGAACTCTCGAGGTCGTTCCCCAGGAGGCAGTCCACCGAAGCGTCGTCGCGGACAGTCACCTTCAGCATGCCCGTCACCCCTCCCCATTCGAAGGGAATCTGGGCCATCTGGCACATGCTCTCGCTGTTGTCGGCCGTCCGGACGGGGCATAGCACATTCGGCAGGATCTGTTCGGGGGCCACCAGGTGGCAGCGGACAGCGGTGACACTGGCTCCGGTGTCACGGAGGGCTTCGGCCCGTCGTCCATTGATAGTGACCCACTGTTGGTAATTCTGGGTGTTGCTCGGGATGGGTGTTCGGGGCACCATTTCTCTGCTGCCCAGGCAGACCAGGGACATGGCCGCCGGCTCACACTCAGTGGACCCCCCGTCGAGGGGTTCTTCCTCTTCCTCCCCTTCTCCCAGGGCGGCAGCCGCTAGTTGTCGGGGCGGGGGCCCGCTGGTCCCACTTCATCGGTTCAGGGGGCAGGCAGGGTCGCTGGCATAGTGTCCTGTTTGTTGGCAGCCGTAGCAGGTTATCGTGGGCCGGGGTCCGGTTTTGGCTGGCGTCGTCCCCCTTCGGGCTAGGTTCGGGGAGGTGTGTTGCTGAGGCGGCCCCCGAGGCAGACTCCGGGGCGGCCCGGCTGGGATGTCCCAATTCCTGTTCGACCCTCCTCCCCCGCTGCGCTGGCGGGGGGGTCCGGTGGGGTTTCGCTGGTACTCCCCTATCGAGCTCCGGGGGACTCAGGTGTTGACCCATCGATCGGCCTCGGCGGCAAGCTTCCGCGGCTCGGTCAGCCTGCTTTCGAGGAGGTGTTGTCTTAGCTCAACGAAGCAGTTGTTGGAGAGGTGTTCCCAAATAATGAGGTCGACCAGCTGCCCGTAGGTGGTGACCTTGCTCCCCTTGATCCAACCTTCTAGGGCCCTGCTGAAAAAGTCAACATACTCTACTCACGTGGTACCGGGGATTTTCTTGCAGTCTCTGAAACGCTGGCGGTACATTTCCGCGGTTAGTCCATAGCGGGTGAGCAGGGCCTCCTTCATATGGTCGTAGGAAGTCATCACCTCTTCCGGGAGCTGGAGTAGGGTGTCTCGGCCCTCGCTAAGGAACCGACCCCATAGGCCGGCACCCCAATCCTTCCGGGGTACCCGATGGGAGGTCATGGCCACCTCGTACGCCTTAAACCACTGCTGGATGTCGTCGTTTTTATAGTACTCCTTGACGACATCTTTGGGAATATGGACCTTGGCTTCGGTGGGCGGCAGAGCGTCTCTATTGCTGGGGGTGCCGGTCTCCCCCTTCTGGGCCTTGAGCTCGAGTTCTTTGAGGCCCCGCTCGTGTTCGAGGGTCAGCCTTTTCTCCTCCAGCTCTCGATGCCGCTTCTTCTCCTCTATCTCCTCTTGTAGCCGTAGCTGTTCCATGGCCAATTTCTTTTCGGCCAGCAGGAGTTCTCCGTCCAGCCGAAGTTGTGCGAGCTCTAGCTCATGGGTCCGGACCTTCTCCCGCTCTCATATTTCTTCCGCGGAGAGGCCGGTTTCCAGGCTGTTTCTCCCTCCGTTCGCTGGGGTCGGTGCTGGTGGCGTGGCTGCATTCAGGGGCAGGGGACCTTCACTCTGGGAGGGACCCGCCTCAGACTCTATCCAGGTTCTCAGGGCTTTCTGCATCTCTTCCTTGGTACCTAGGCCGGTGGTCGCAATGCCCTTGTCCTTGCAGAACTGTTTTAACTCTTTGTGCGTGTACTCTTCCAATCGTTCTGGTTGGAACTCCATGGTCGCGGTGGTTTCCTGGTTGCTCATGGTCTCTGTTCGTCTGGATGGATAGCGAGTGGGTTACTTGCTTGTACGATCTGCGTTCGGCTCGGATCCCGTCGCTGGCCACCAAATGTTGGAAGGCGGACCTCGGGGGAGTCGGAGAGACCACCCAGGGGGGCCCCCACACTGTACGAAGTAGCCGAGTGCTGCTGAGAAGCCTCCTAGGAGAGGTCCTTCTCCTATACCGTACTAGCACAGTAACACCACCACACAGGACTCGAGGATGTTTATCAAGACGAGCAATTCTTTATCAGCATTTAGGAAGTTACGGTTATCGATATATACAAGGGGGGATCGAGGGATCCGCAAGAGTCTCAAAGTCTTTGGTAGGGACGGGGTAGCGGGACAGTCTTTGTACCAGCCTGGTACGGGGAAGCTCTGCGCCAGACCCTGCGTTAGGCCGAAGGTGGCTCCGGGGATCGGAGCGGCAGGTGCTGGTCTAAAAGCAGCTCGGACGTGGAGAGCCGCGATGGTGTCTGCAGGGCTCGGGTGGTAGTTCCGCTTGGGTCGAGCCGCGACACAGTCAGCAGGGCTCCGGTGGTAGGTCCGCTTCGGTCGAGCCGCGACGAGGTCAGCAGGGCTCTGATGGCAAGTTCAACAAGGTCGGGCCGCGACAGCGTCAGCAGGGCCCCAAAGGTTCGTGAAGGTTTTTAGTGCTTAACGTAGTCAGCAGGGCTCAGAGCGTGGTTCCAGGATGAGTCTTTCTCCTTAGGGTCAGCCACGATCTGATCAGCAGGGCTCTTGACTCCGGGATACAACTACTGTCCTATTGCGGGGTTGCCCCAGATATAGGTCTGGAGCCCTTTGATGTCCGGACCCTTGCGCCTGGGGGGGCGGAGAGGCCGGGCTGGGAAAGGCCAGACGCCCAGCGGGAGAGGCGCCAGGCCCGGGAAGGCCGGAGGACGATCGCACCTAGGTGTTGAGGGACGGTGGGGGTCCCATCGAAACTCTCCTCCTCCGGGAGTGGTGAAGTGGCCATGCGGTGCCCCCTGGCCAGATCTTGGTGCCTCGATGTCGGGGCTTCGCTGGGGCCAAGGCCGGAGGGAGCCGGGCTGCGTGGGCTGGTGCGTGGAGCAAGCATGGGGGGGACCCCGAAGGGATGAGGGGTCCCAGTGCTGCCTGGAAAAGGGGGCCGCTGAGGCGGGTGTAGGAAAACGGGTACAATCCAAAGGGGGCCTCGAAGGAAGGAGGGGTCCCTGGCGGCCTGAAAGGGTGGCCCGTGTAGGCCAGTGCGGGGGACGAACACAATCCAAGAGGGTTAAGACCACGCCACGAGGCCGGGTCCAACACTCACACACACAACCACAGCCACACACACACCCACACACAACCACACCCACACACAACCACACACAACCACAAGCACACAACACACACACACCAACACAAACACAACCACACACAACCACACACACACAATAACACACACACAATCACAACTACACACACAACCACAACTACACACAACTACAACAACACACAACCACAACAACACACAACCACAACACACAACCACAGCACACAACCACAACCACACAACCACACACACACAGAGAACCACACACACAAAACCACACACAAACAACCACAACCACACACAACCACAACCACACACACACAACCACACACACACCCACAACCATACACCTAACCACACCCATACCAACACACAACCACACACAACCATAAGCACACACAACCACACACACACAACCCCAACTACACACACAACCACAAACACACACACAACCACACACACACACAACCACACACACACCCACACACAACCACAACCACACACACAAGCACAAGCACACACACACACAACCACAACCACACACAACCACACCCACACAACCACACACAACCACACCCATACCCACACACAACCACACACACAACCACAACCACACACATAACCACACACACACACACAAGCACAACTACAAACACAACCACACACACACAACCACAACTACAAACACAACCACAAACACACACACAACCACATACACACACACAACCACACACATACCCCCCACACACACACCCACACACACACGCACAACCACACACACAACCACAATCACACACAATCACACACAACTACACACACAACCACAACTACACACAGCCACAAACACACACACAATCACAACCACACACAACCACAAACACAACCACAAACACAAAACCACAAACAAAACCACAACTACTCACACACACAACCACACACAACCACAGCCACACACACACCCACACACAACCACACCCACACACAACCACAAGCACACAACAACACACACACACACCAATACAAACACAACCACACACACACACACACAATAACACACACACAATCACAACTACACACACAACCACAAATACACACACAACCAAAACAACACACAACCACAACAACACACAACCACAACACACAACCTCAACCACACAACCACACACACACAGAACCACACACACAAAACCACACACAAACAACCACAACCACACACAACCACAACCACAAACACACAACCACACACACACCCATAACCATACACCTAACCACACCCATACCCACACACAACCACACACAACCACAAGCACACACAACCACACATACAACCCCACGCACACACACAACCACAAACACAACCACAAACACACACACAACCACACACACACAACCACACACACACCCACACACAACCACAACCACACACACAAGCACAAGCACACACACAACCACACACACAACCACACACACAATCACACACACAGCCACACACAATAACACACACACAAACACAACCACACACACATACTACCCCACACACACAACCACACACACACACACAACCACAATCACACACATAACCACAACCACACACAAACAACCACACTCAACCACACAAACACACACAACCACACACACAATCGCACACAAACAACCACACACATAACCACACACAAACAACACACACAACCACACACACAACACACACACAACCACACAACACACAACCACAACCACACACACAACCACAACCACTCACAACCACAACCACACACAACCACAAACACAACCACAAACACACACACAACCACATACACACACACAACCACACACACACCCACACACACACACCCACACACACACGCACAACCACACACACAACCACAATCACACACAATCACACACAACTACACACACAACCACAACTACACACAGCCACAAACACACACACAATCACAACCACACACAACCACAAACACAACCACAAACACAAAACCACAAACAAAACCACAACCACTCACACACACAACCACACACAACCACAGCCACACACACACCCACACACAACCACACCCACACACAACCACAAGCACACAACAACACACACACACACCAATACAAACACAACCACACACACACACACACACAATGACACACACACAATCACAACTACACACACAACCACAACTACACACACAACCAAAACAACACACAACCACAACAACACACAACCACAACACACAACCTCAACCACACAACCACACACACACAGAACCACACACACAAAACCACACACAAACAACCACAACCACACACAACCACAACCACAAACACACAACCACACACACACCCATAACCATACACCTAACCACACCCATACCCACACACAACCACAAGCACACACAACCACACATACAACCCCACGCACACACACAACCACAAACACAACCACAAACACACACACAACCACACACACACAACCACACACACACCCACACACAACCACAACCACACACACAAGCACAAGCACACACACACAACCACACACACAACCACACACACAATCACACACACAGCCACACACAATAACACACACACAAACACAACCACACACACATACTACCCCACACACACAACCACACACACACACACAACCACAATCACACACATAACCACAACCACACACAAACAACCACACTCAACCACACAAACACACACAACCACACACACAATCGCACACAAACAACCACACACACAACCACACACAAACAACACACACAACCACACACACAACACACACACAACCATACAACACACAACCACAACCACACACACAACCACAACCACTCACAACCACAACCACACACAACCACAAACACAACCACAAACACACACACAACCACACACACACACAACCACACAACCACACACACAAGCACAAGCACACACACACACAACCACATACACAACCACACACACAATCACACACACACAGCCACACACAATAACACACACACACACAACCACACCCACACATACACCCCCACACACACAACCACACACACACACAACCACAATCACACCCACAACCACACACAAACAACCACACTCAACCACACACAAACACACACGACCACACACACACCCACAACCACACACACACACACACACAACCACAACCACACACACAACCACACACACAAAATAACACACACACAAACACACACAACCACAACCACACACACACACAACAGTTGCATAAATAAATACTTATAAGGTCCCAAAAGCGAGACCTATTGGCTATGCCAAAGCTGGTTATAAAAAGCAGTAGCGGTTCCTTTGAGGAACAGAGGCTGCTTTAGAAAAGGTTTTCCGTTTGAGAATGCAAACAATAGGATGACAGTCTGCTCTGCTCTTTGCATGCCACTAGCCTTGTCTTTGCATGCCAATCACACAGGGATACAGATAGCTATTTCAGTGTTGTTGTAATAGTTGTTATATCAGTAGTGTTAGTTAATGTAGCGCTTTAGCCCATAATGGCCATATAATGAATAAGAAGGGGTTTGAAAAGAAATCTGTGGTGTTGGCATTCAGGTGTTCCTATACTTTTCTTCAACTCTTAAGTCAGAGGCTCTGCCAAGGTGGCAGCCATAGTGAAATTAGAACTAACAGCAGCCTGCGAATGACCAACAACTCTAACCCTATCCCCCCAGGGGCCTGTTTGGTATAACTTTGGCTGATTCCATTTGAGTGGGAGGCAGACTATGAGACGTGGATTATGGGCCATTGATTATATGTGACTGAGCTCAATTAAGGACAGTTTCAAGACATTACGTGCTGTAAGAGTCTCTTCCTTGCATTACAGATCAGTTTTGTGGGTCTGGATGTATTTAATAGCTTGTAGTGCGATGAATTGAGCTCCTCTTCATCAGTATGAACAAGTGCATTACCAGAAAGTGGCCATTATACCTCTAGTCTCATTAAGTGGAATGAGGGTGCCATGATATGGACTAGTAATATTTTGTCTCCCTATACACCTAAAAATCTGGGGGATATAATGAAAGAATTCTTTGGAAACGTATAGAAAATATTTTAAAATTCAGTAGAGACCACATAAATGTGGAGAAAGTTCCCTGTTTTAATCAGTGATTCAAGCATATATTAAATGTTATTAGAAAATAGGACTTAAAATATCAAGCAAGTTTCATGATCAAATCTATGTTTCAAGGGTTAATAGTACAAAATGAGTTACGTCTACCACAAGTATTGTGGTGAGGCAGTGCACAGGTGAGTAGAATAAGTAATTCCTATATATTATGATTGCAGTGAGCTGATCGTCAGCTAAATCTATCATATCCCATAAATACTATGGGCCATATTTATCAAGGTTTTGTGCTGCCCTTGCACCTTGCAGGGGGGGCAGAAGGGCGACGCAAATCCTAAGTGAGATGTATTTTGTGCGGCCCTGCATGGCTTCATAAATCTCGAGTAACACAAGGCAGCGAAATTTGCTGTCTTGCGTTACTCCGCCCTAAGGTGGAGTTTCATGGGTGGGGGGTGGGTCTTCCCACTGATGTATGACAGAACATGCATGCCATTACCACGCATGCTTTTACCACATGTCCATTACCACGCATATGCCTTTCTCATGCATGCCTTTACCGTGCAACGTTTTGCCACACATATACCTTTACACACATGCCTTCACAACGAAAATGTAAGTATTTCACAGGTAAGTGTAAAACCTTTATTTAAACCTAGATAGATAGATAGATAGATAGATAGATAGATAGATAGATAGATAGATAGATAGATAGATAGATAGATAGATAGATAGATAGATAGATAGATAGATAGATAGATAGATAGATAGATAGATAGATAGATAGATAGATAGATAGATGAAAATACTTTATTTGATTTAAAAAAATATAGGGGCAAATGTATCAACATCACCATTTGCGATTCTCAAATAGCGATTTTTAAAGAATCGCTATTTGAGAATTGCAAAACGGGATGTATTTAAAAATCGCAAAACTTTTGCGATTTCTTAAAATTCCTTAATTGGGATTAGCAAATTGCGAAATCGCAATTAAGGAATACCTGCCCATTCATTCCTATGGGCCAGGAGACCCATAGGAATGAATGGGAAGTAATTCTCGAATAGCGATTCGCAATTTGCTAATCGCTATTTGAGATTAATTTCTAAGGTGCAAGGGTGTCATGATGACACCCTGAGGCACCCCTGAAATGAGCATGTGTGCGCATATGGCGCACATACATGCCCTAAGGGCATGTATATGCGCCACGTGGCACTTTGTAAAATTAAAAAAGTGCATTTTGAAAGGAAATCGCAAATTACCACCAACTAGAAGTTGGTGGTAATTTGCGATTTCTTAAGGATAATTCACACGACTTGGGTGCGTGTTACATATCATTTAAGAAATCGCAATTTGCGATTTCTTAAATGCTTACGCAAAATTAAGAAATCGCTAAATTAGCAATTCCTTAATTTTGCGATGGGATATTGGCTCATACATCCCGATTAGCGATTTTTTAATCGCAAACGCTGTTATTTTGCGAATCGCAGCGTTTGCGATTAAAAAATCGTTTGATACATATGCCCCATAATCATAAAAGCAGAACATACACACCACACATGTACAAAAAAGATAATTAAAATGGGCAAGAATTTTTAAAATGTATAGCGGCAGGGTGTTAATAATGTGACAAAGAAATTAGTGTTATTGTCAAAGGCTAAGATGGGAGCCTGAAGTTATAAGAAAACCCAGAGGAAGTAAGCGTTTCATTAAAACAGTCATCGGGTAGCAGTGTCGATAAAAATCATCGAGGTCGCATACCCTGATATTGCAGGTGTTGAGAGCACAGGAGAGACCAGAATGAAGTCTTGTGGGTCTACAGTTTTTGTTTTAGACATCTGTGACTCTTTTTAAAGTTGCTGCCGGGCCTGCAATTTGCTGATTACATTTACGATATGCATGATGAATAAAAATAGTAAAACTTATGTTTAAAACTGTATTCTCTGGGTTCAAAGCCACAATGATTGCCTGCCTACAGGTCCGAGCTCCCAGTCTGTTCCATTCTGGCCTCAATTTTAGTCTACACTGAGTCAGGAGAGCGGGGCAGTGGCATGTAACATGCTCCATAGATTCCACCGAGGCCCCACAACCCCTACACTGTTGGTTAATTGACAAGCAACGCCAGATAGGTAAATGTTTCAGCAGGTGCCATTCCCCCAGTCTAAGTGCCATAAATCGTAATTTTAAATACAAAGAGTATGTGCAGGGCAGATATGATGACGGTGATGCCAACTGATAGGAGTTGATGACTGCCCAAGCATGCTTGCGTTTGGCAAAAGAGGCTTTGTCGGTGGTGTGGGACAGAATGCGAATACGCTTCTTAATGCTCGTTTTAAAAGCTGTTTGACTGGGGTTTAGGTTCCAGAGATCAACTGCTGAAAGTTGCTGAAAACATTCATTAAAGAGTTTACTATAGGACCCACTTGGATTATTAGTGCCAATATCATACCACAGCAAAGACTCACGAGAACCGGCTTAGCCCGCCTTAGCTTGTGGCACAGATTTAAATAGGCACCTGCGCTGGAAATTTCATAATTTTGGAGGCCCAGTTCTAATCTAATCTGTGCAGCGGAGGCAGATTTCGGCATGTGAAAAACACTTTTATAGATCTTAGTCACATGTTGATTCAATGCTGTGCTGATTTTGCCCCTGAAAATTTCAAGACCGTATGACAACGTGGGGCCGACGTTAGCTTTCATAACTTCCATCATTGGGGCCAAACTCGGACCCATCAGTTTTTTTGAAAGTTTTGAAAAATTCAATCGGAGAGCTCTGGCTTTCAATGAAATGTCACTACGATGCTTGGCAAAGGTACCCCTAGAGTCAAAGGTAACCCCCAGGTATTTATAGGTTTTTCCTACGACCAGACTGGAGTTGTTGTATGACCAGCCACCACCTCCATAGCGTTTTCTACCGAATATAACCACTTGGGTTTTCTTTAAGTTGACCTCTAAGTTATTCTTAACGGTATAACTGTGTAGTTTGTTTAACAAACGTTGCAGCCCTACTCGGGTATGGCTGAAGAGGACAAGATCATCGGCATACAGAAGGTTACTTAACTGCACCCCGCCGATCTTGTGGGGATGACTATTTGTCTTGTCCAGGTCAGCTGAGAGGTCGGCAATAAACAAGTTGAAAAGCAATGGGGCTAGCACACACCCCTGTTTCACTCCTCGTGTTGTTAGAATTTTTCGAGACAGGTGTGTGCCAGTGCCAAGCTTAACTTGAATCCAGGTGCTGGAGTATAGTTGAACAATGGCCTCCAGTAGTTTGACCGGGATCCCCCATTTCATTAGCTTTGCCCAAAGTGCCTCCCTAGGGACCCGGTCAAAGGCAGCTTTAAAATCAACAAAACAACAGAAGACCAGCTTTAATGAAATAAGCAATTTGTCGATAAGTACTGATAACGCCAATAAATTAGACGAAGTGCCTGAATTTGCAGGAAAGCCCGTTTGATTTTTTGGAATCAAGCCTTTTTGGTTCGCCCAGGCACTCAATTCTTCAAGCAAAATGCTCGCGAAGAACTTTGCCTCATTGTCCAGTAAGGCTATCAAACTATAGTTGTTAGGGGACGAATGGGCGCCGGACTTATATATTGGGTGAATTACTGCCCCTCGCCATGAGTCTGGTATAATTGAACAACTCAGCACAGATCTAAAGAGGGTTGCTAATTGTTGTGCCCAATAGGGAACATTTGCCTTGAACAGGGCCTGTGGCAGGCCATTTGGGCCTGGTGCTCCATCCGCTCTCGCTTTTGATAATATTTTGCCCAGTCTTGCCTGGGTAACGGGAATCAACTCACATTGGGGCTGCGTCAGCTCTTGGGTGTTATCCTGGTTCTCCAAAGACCCATCTTTAGATGTGAAGGAGGTGTTTGTTACTGAAAAGTCTGAACCTTCATTGGCCTTAAAGTGGTCTGTTGGACCCGGCCTCGTGGCGTGGTCCCGAACCCTCCTACCAGACTTAACAGGGGCTACCCGAACCCTTCAGGGTCCCCCTGGACTGTACGCCGCTACCCTCCAGCTGCCGCGACGCGACCCGGCCCCGGCCTCGGTCCCTGCGAAGCCCTGACCTCAAGGCACCCAGACCTGACCAGGGGGTCGAGTGGCCACTCCACAGATTCCGGAGGAGGAGATTTTCGATGGGGCCTCCAGCCGTCCCCCGACGCCTGGTTGCGATCGCCCCCCAGCCTCCCTGGGCGCTGGCTCCACCCCCCGCTGGGTGTCTGGACGCTCCTCTCCCGGCCCCTCCGACCTCCCCAGGCACGAAGGTCCGGACATCAAAGGGCTCCAGACCTATATCTGGGGCAGCCCAAAACCAGGACAGTAGTTGTATCCTGGAGTCGAGAGCCCTGCTGATCGGATCGCGGCCGACCCTACGGAGAGAGACTCCTTGCCTGAAACGTGGAACTCGAGCCCTGCTGACTGTGTCGCGGCTCCCCCTTGCTGAGAAGAAGACCCTCACGGAACATCGGAGCCCTGCTGACCTCGTCGCGGCTCGACCTCGCAGAAGTAACCATCGGAGCCCTGCGGATCTCATCGCGGCTCGACCTCATCGAGGCAACCCTCCGAGCCTGGCGGACGGCGCCCCGGCTCCCGGAAACCCCCCAGCTCGAGGATTGAGAGCTAGGCGCAGGGTGTTCCCGTACCAGGCTGGTACTGAGACTGTCCCGCTACCCCGTCCCTGAACGCCCCTGAGACTCTTTGGGATCCCTCGATCCACCTGTAAATATTGCCACAGAAACCTGCCTTGGAGATACCGATAAAGACTTGTGAGAATTTGATACCCTTGTTGTGTCCCTTTGTGGTGGTGGGGTTGCTTGGCTGGTACGATCATAGGAGAAGGACCTCGCCCCGGAGGCTTCTCAGCGGCGCTCGGCTACTTTCCTACGGAACGGTGGCTCTCGGGGTGGTCAGTGCGACACCCTCGGACTCCCCAGAGAGCGCCTTTCTAACATTGGTGGCCAGCGGTGCGATCCGAGCCCGACGCAGATCGTACAGCGAGAAACTCACCCACGACCTACCCAGACACAGAGTAACCATGAGCAACCAAGAGACCACCCCAACCGCGGAGTTCCAACAAGAACGGTTGGAGGAATATACCCATAAGGAGCTAAAACAGTTTTGTAAAGACAAAGGCATCGCGACCACCGGGTTAAACACAAAAGAGGACCTGCAAAAAGCCCTAAAGGCCTGGGTAGAGTCCGAAGCGGCCTCCCCCAAATCGAAGAAAACCCGGTGCCAACCGTGCACCGGCAACCAACCACAGCTCCGACAGATGAGAGAAGAACCAGCATGGAGACCGGCCTCTCCCCGGAGGAGATACGAGAACGGGAGAGGGTCAGGACCCACGAGTTGGAGCTCGCACGACTCCGCCTGGACGGTGAACTCCTACTAGCCGAAAAGAAATTGGCCCTTGAGCAACTACGGCTGCAAGAAGAAATAGAGGAGAAAAAGCGGCACCGAGAATTGGAAGAGAGGAGGCTAACCCTCGAGCATGAGCGGGGCCTTAAAGAACTTGAAATTAAATCCAAGAAGGGGGAGACCGGCACCCCCGGAAACAGGGACACCCCCCCGCCGGCCAAGACCAAAGTACATATCCCCAAGGATGTCGTCAAAGAGTACTACAAAAACGACGACATCCAACAATGGTTCAAGGCCTACGAGGTCACCATGACCGCCCATCGGGTACCCCAAAAAGATTGGGGTGCCGGCCTATGGGGGGGGTTCCTCAGCGAAGGAAGAGACACCCTGCTACAGCTCCCCGGTGCGGTGATGACCTCTTATGACCATATGAAGGAGGCCCTGCTCACCCGCTACGGTCTCACCCCAGAGATGTACCGCCAGCGCTTCCGGGACTGCAAAAAGCTCCCCGGTACCACCTGGGTGGAATACGTAGACTTTTTCAGCAGAGCCCTGGAAGGTTGGATCAAGGGCAGCAAGGTCACCTCCTACGAACAACTGTTCGACCTCATTGTGTGGGAACACCTCTCCAACAACTGCTTCATCGAGCTGAGACAGCACCTCCTCGACAGCAAGCTGACCGAGCCGCGGAAGCTCGCCGCCGAGGCCGATCGACGGGTGAACACCCTGGTCCCTCGGAACTCGATGGGGGAGTACCAACGGAACTCCACGGGGCCCCCCCGCCAGCGGGGCGGAGGAGGAGGATCGAACAGGAACAGAGACTTCCCTGCAGGGCCGCCCCGGAGTCCTCCCCGGGGACCGCCACCTCACCGCACGTCCCCGACCCTCGCCCGAAGAGGGGCCCCCCTAGCCCGACCAGGACATCGACCGACGGTAACGTGCTACAACTGCCAACAGCCAGGGCACTATGCCAGTGACCCAACCTGCCCCGTGAACTGACGAGCTGGGACCACCGGGCCACCCCCCCGCCAGGTGGCAGCCGCTGCCCTGGGGGAAGGGGGAGAAGAGGAAGAGAACTACGACGCCGGGCCAACCGAGTGGGAACCCGCCGCCATGTCCTTGGTCTGCCTGGGCAGCCGGGAAATGATGCCCCGGGCTCCCATCCCGAGCAACACCCAGAAGTACCAACAGTGGGTCACCATCAATGGACGTCGGGCCGAAGCCCTCCGCGACACCGGAGCCAGCATGACAGCCATCCGCTGCCACTTGGTGACCCCCGAACAGATCCTGACGAATGTACTGTGCCCCGTCCGGTCGGCAGACAACACCGAGAGCTGGTGCCAGATGGCCCGGATCCCCTTCGAGTGGGGGGGAGTG